>NW_028240136.1:0-600000 GCF_028749965.1 Puma concolor | reverse complement strand
ATTTAAATACAACACAGGTTGATACGAAGTTAAATCGTAGGAAATTGCCTTCTGGGGTTAAAGGTCAAATATCGGCAGTTTCATAGGGTTCAGCCTCAAATGAAGCGGTTGCTGATGATTAGCTGTGAACATGAATCTGTGTCACTAGGCTAACTGTGCTTGCTTGCAGATTTCGGAAGTAATGTAATTGAATGGGAACCTCCTGATGATACATACGTAATTGTCTTTTGAGGGTATATCGCTAAGCTTTTTTATACGTGAAAATGCTTTTTAATAATGTTCTTTTGGCATGTCACGAACTAAAACACCTTGGAAGGAGGCCAGTGTTGTAGTCCAACCCCTTAGTGAATAGTGTGAGTCCAGTGGAATCTTAAATCTAAGTGTTCAGAGAGTATCGTCTTTCCTTCCAAAGGGCAAGGACACTCCATGGGAGATAAAACCCATGCTTTATAGTTAGTTTGTAGCCATGTTACCTAATCAGAAAGATCCCAGTCTTGTTAGAGCGGCTATTTTGGTAGTGACTTTGGGAAGGACTCTTTTTCACTGGAGAGGTTGCAAACTGACATGGTGTTTTCTGACTTGCTGGAGATTAAAAGTTGGAAATATTAACATAAACATCTGGATTCATGTGTGGGTGTACCTGAGTGTATTTTCAGGAAAGATTCAAAATCCAGCCTGTACAATTTGATGTTAATACAGTATTTCTAAAAGGATATTTCTAAGTGTTATTCTAGATGTAACAATTTTTTCCCCCATAGACTGGCCACTCTAATAATTCTACGTCCTTTCCATGCTTCTAGGATTATTTCATTAAAAATTCATGATTTCATGATTTCTTTAAAAAATGAATAAAACAAGGAAACAAAATTTCCATTAGCTCAACATAGTTTTCCTCTCCACCCCAGTAATGAATAGAAGCTCATCCAGTTTCATTTTTCCATATGTCTGTTTCGATTTGGGTGCCTAGTTGACTCATGGCAACCCCTTTTCTGCTTAGCAGCAAGAAATGATAAAAATTGAAGGAATTTAGAGAACTTCTGGTCCAGGAGTTACAAACTGAAACGCCTAGAGGGGCCAGGCAAGAAGATAAATGAGGGCAACTGTTCAAGTGTTAACAGTGGAGAATGGTTGTTCTCTACAAGACTGTGGCACTTTGGAAAGTATACGCCCTGTCCCGTGGTAGCCCTCACTGCTCAGTAATAATGTTTTGGGAATAGTGTTGCCAGATTTTCTTTCTAAGAGAAGACGGAGTCCTGGATTTTTAGCAAAACCTCTTGATTATTAAATGTTGACGACTAATTTGGAACCATTTGAGCACTTGGCCAAACAAAACCTATCTGTAGACCTGATATGACTCAAGGGCCCCCACTTGGAGACCCCTGATCCATTTCAGCCTTTTTACTTCACAGATCAGGAAAGTGAGGCTCAGACAGTCGAGGTGATTTGCCCAAGAACACGCGGTCATTTAATAGTGGAACAGGAAGTGGTATCTTGGCTGCTTGGCTTATGGCCTAGGACTTTTCTAATACAAACATCTGCTTCTATTTTCTTGCTAACATTTAAATGATGTTCCTAATTACATGATTTCAAATGCTGTATGTTGTTTAAAAAAATGAAGATGATACTCACTGTCTTTGGAGCACACAATCTGTACTCCAATAAATGGCTTTTCAGTCACATGATCATATAATCTAAATTGGTTCTAACATTTATAGAAGACCAGTATAATTCTACTACATTCATGTACTAAGGAAACTTTCTGCATCTCCACTCCTCTACATTTTCTCTCCCTGCATCTCTTTACTAAATTTGGCCAAGGAAAGAGAAACAGTAAAATATTTAAGAGGAACCTTGTTGATTTCTCTACCATGCATAAGAACTAGTTGGGCAGGAAAAGCAAAATACAGTTGTGAATCGGCAACTGTAAAAACTAAGCCATGCATACAGAGCAGTGCAGTTTGCTTGTTTTGCCAAAGCAAACAAAATACACAGTAAACTTATAAGGACCTTAGTACACTTTGGAGAAGGAGTAGAGATCATTTTTCTAAGAGTCTCAGAAACTGGAAACCTCCATTGTAAATCTGAGATTTTTTTTTTCCTTTTTCAGAAATGTTTTCAAAATACAGACTATCTCAAAATATAACAAAAATCCCTAAAGCTACCGGTCAGGATTGGAAGTTTTAACACGTGTGTCCATTGTCCTTTGTTTTCAATCAGAAGAAATAGAACTTTACAGAAGAGTGAAGTTCCTTGTGCTTCCTAGTCCCTGTTTTTTCGTTTTTTTTTTTTTTTTTTTTAAGTAAACTCTGCACCCAACATGGGGCTTTCAAACTCACGACCCTGAGATACAGAGTCTCACGCTCCACTGACTGAGCCAGCCAGGCACCCCAACCGGAGACTTTTTCTTACCTCCAATTCCACAAGAGTAACTATTATTATGAAATTTGCATGAATCCTTCCAAATTTCCATAGAGATATAGGCATCTATGAATATTACATAGTGTTGTTTTATTTGTGTCTTAAAGTTTACATGTGTGATATCTGACCACACATAAGTTATCATAGCCTGTGTGTTTTATTAAATATCCAGTCTTTTTTACAAAGTCTATCCAGGTTTGGGTGTATGGATCCAGTATGATATTCTACATTTCACTTGTCCTTTTTAGTAAATGGTTGTCTAGGCCATTTCTAATATTTGAATCATTTTATTTTAAAATATTTAAAGTAGGAACCCATTTTCCTAAAAAAAATGTCACCCTGGGGAGGCACCTGGGTGGCTCAGTCGGTTAAGCGTCTAACTCCAGCTCAGGTCATGATCTCATGGTTCGTTGAGTTTGAGCATGTGTTGGGCTCTGTGATGACAGCTCAGAGCCTGGAGCCTGCTTTGGATTCTGTGTCTCCCTCTCTCTCTCTCAAAAATAAATAAACATTAAAAAAAAAACAAAAAAAGAATGACAGTCAGTATTGAACCGGTGGTTTACTATCCTATCCAAAGGGTGAGGAGAAGTAAAAAAAATATTCTATACTATTTTCGAGACCCAGAACTTTTTTTTTTTTCAACATTTATTTATTTTTGGGACAGAGAGAGACAGAGCATGAACGGGGGAGGGGCAGAGAGAGAGGGAGACACAGAATTGGAAACAGGCTCCAGGCTCTGAGCCATCAGCCCAGAGCCTGACGCGGGGCTCGAACTCACGGACCGCAAGATCGTGACCTGGCTGAAGTCGGACGCTCAACCGACTGCGCCACCCAGGCGCCCTGAGACCCAGAACTTCTGACCCCTCTAGTATGTCAGGGAGTCAGTCCATTGGTCCTGTTGTATGGAAATTTTGTTAAGGATGGTAGTTTTATGAGGAAAGCATCCATGGCTCTTGTGAGATTCTCAAAGAGATGTGTGCTCTCCAAAAGATGAAGAACTGTCATTTTTAAATGTTTCCTAACTATGGGAAGTAATCGTTGGTTTCTGCAATTCCTCTGCCTCTCAGCAGTTTTTGAAGGAATTGCTGCCTTTCACTGCGTCTTAAATTTAATTTAATTTAACATTTAAGTGTTGAGAATGCATTGACTGCCAGCAGCACGGACAGATTGCCAGAAGCAGAGACAAGAGTAAATGAGGAAAGGCCCCGATCTCACTGACCTGAAAGTTTACTGAAGAAAGGCAGTATGCAAAGCCTAGGGCGACACTTCTCAAATGTGTCACTATGGTCAATCTGGTTAGAAAATTCTGTGCTATGGAAGCTTTCCTATGCATTATAGGATGTTTAGCAGCATCCTTGGCCTCTACCCACTAGAAGCTAGTAGACTCTTCGTCACAGGTTGTGATAACCAGAGCGTCTCCAGGCATTGCCAGATGTCCCATGAAGGGCAAACTCTACCCCTGGTTTAGTGTGATGAGCAATGACAAAGGGAAGTGTGGATTTCAGTTCATAACACACTTCGTTTAATGAGCAATCTATGCAAAATAAAGGCGTTAGTTCATGCAGGGCAAGAAACATGGACTGGAATACTTAGAAAAGGATATTCTTGGCAATGTTACAAATTATTTTATGACCTTGGCGACTCATTCAGTTCTTCTGGGCCTCGGTTCCTTTCTTTGTAAAATGGGATAGTTAGATAGTTATAGCTCTAAAATTCAACAGTATCCCTGGAGAATCTGAATCCTTGGGGAATTATCAGGATGGAGGTAGGGAACTAGCATTTGGAAACTGCTGTTATTTTGGGAAAAATAAACACAGGAAAGTGCTCTGCTAAATATTGTATGTCATTGAAAGCAACCTTTTTATTAGAAAACATAGCCTCTGGGTGCATTTGCCACATCACTTCTTTTTAAATGATCTTGTCAATTGCCTTCCTCATTATAAAGCAATCTTGTCGACTCTGTTAACAGGAATTGGAGGCTGTTTATCTCTCTTGTAAATTTTGTCTTCAGGAAAGGGGGCTAGATTTATAGCCAACGCCATATTAAGAGCTCTTTCTCTTAGCCACAGAATGGATACATCCAATGATGGCTTCTCTTGACCACTCAAACAATGTGATCTTGGATGGATTGTCCTGAAAAATAGAGTAAGGCAGGTTCTGCCAACAATGTATCTTTGATTTTTACTCTGCCAATGGTGATCTGGTCTATTTGTACCTAAATGGACTCCAGAAATAGGTCATCATGTAAGCAACTGCTTAGCCAGCCATTAAACACCTCTGGGTTTTAGTTTCTTAATCTCACGGTCAGGATTTCAAATGGGTGGGAAGGAGATTTGGTACCGGACATTCTCAGACTCTCTCCTGTGGTCACTATGCACCTGCTACTATCTCTGCCTAGAATTCATTTCCCCCAGGTCTTTGTTTGGCTGACTTATTCTCATTACTCAGGAACGAGCAAAAAGATCACGTAGTCAGAGAGTATTTTCCTGCCCACTCTAGATGAAACAGCCTTCTACACCTGTCTCTTGTTTTGCCTGGTTATTAACTGTCTTCCCTACTACAAGAGAAGCTCGAAAAGCATGGATGTTATTTTGATTCATTGATTGCTGTATCGCCAGCACCTAGAACAGAAGTGACATAGAGCAGGCATTCAAGGAGTTCTTCTTCCTCTTCTTCCTCTTCCTCTTCTTCTTCTCCTTCTCCTCCTCCTCCTTCTCATGCTTTTAGTGTAATCTTTAAGATCTCTTTTTCCAACACCAGGTCATGCCAATTTGACTCTGTTTTCTTTTAAATGTTTTATAGTTTTTCATTTCATGTTGAGTTAATTTTTTTTATAAAGTGTGAGGTTTAGGTAAGAGGTGAATTTTTTTTAATGTTTATTTGTTTTTGAGAGAGAGACAGACAGACAGACAGAGCATGAGCAGGGGAGGGGCAGAGGGAGAGGGAGACACAGAATCTGAAGCAGGCTCCAGGCTCTGAGCTGTCAGCACAGAGCCTGGCGCAGGGCTTGAACTTGCAAACCGTGAGATCATGACCTGAACTGAAGTCGGATGCTTAACCGACTGAGCCACCCAGGTGTCCCAAGAGGTTAATTTTTTAAAACATTTGAATGTCTAACTGTTCTAATAACACTTACCGTAAAGGCTAGCATTTCTCACTTGAGTTGTCTTTGTCCTTTGTGAACACTCCACAGGCCATTTTTGTGTATTTCTGGACTCTCCATGTGGTTCTATGCATCTATGTGTATATCCCTTAGCCAATATCACGCTGTCTTGATTGCTACAGCTTTATGGTAAATCTTAACACGAAGTAGTGTGGTTCCTCCAACTTTGTCTTACTTTTTTAAGACTAAGTATCTCTTGGATGAACAAATGAATTAAATGCTTTCTTTCCCCACTTTGCCTTGTTAACTCCTGTTAACCATTGAGATTTTAGCTCAGACATCATAGCCTCAGAGAAGTCTTTCCAGAAAATCCAGGCTGTGCTACATCACTGGCTGTACACTCTGGATAATACCATGAACTTCTCGGTCCTCTTGGTACCTTCTTGCTTCTCATTTGGGGATGGTTGTGTCCCCCAGAGGACATATGGCAATGTCTGGAGACATTTGGGGGGGGGTCACAATTGGAGGGGAGGGGGTGTGAGGTTCTCCAGGTGTGTAGAGGCCAGGGATGCTATTATACATCCTACAATACACAGGTCAGCCCCTCAACAACAAGGAATTATCCAGCCCCAAATGTCAATACTACTGAGGTTGAGAAATGCTGCCTTAAAACAAATTGGTAATTTTACATTTACTGGTGTAACTCGTTGCTTAATGTCTGACTCCCCTACTAGACTGTAAAATAATGACTAGAATTTAGGTTTTAAAACCCATGAAACTTTATCCAGCCACTTTAAAATTGGGACCACCAGGCAGCTCACTTAGCTGTTGACTTTGCCAGTTCCTAGATGGAGCTGATAAGGAATTATATTAGAAAGAAGCCAAACATTAGTTCTCTTTGGTAGAAACACAGCAGAGTAGATATTTAACCATTTAACTGTGCCTAACAGAGCGTGTGAAGTAAACTCCAAAATACAAAAAGCCAAATACTGGAAAGTACTCAAGTGTTAATATATAAAATGTTCAACCATAGGAACACATGAAAGAATTTTGCAGTGGCTTTATTATAAGTAAGACATGTCATACCTTTGGCTTCGGGTATTGATGAGGGGATAAGCAAATTGACTCCAGAAGGACCTAAGCATAAAATGTATAAAACAACATCCCTCCATCTGACAGAATGCTTTTAATAAGTATTCAAAATATCCAAGGATTCAGTTTTTGATTGGATACTTTTCACTAACAGAGTCTATCTAAGTTGATGGAGGCTTGATGTAGCATTGACTGTTTGGCTGACAATGTGCTTCATTCAAACAGATACATCACCAAGAGACTGGAAATACATGCGTTGAATTGGATTTGAGGGAAAAAAAAAAGATTTACTGTAATCCTCACTGTCTTTAAAGTTATCCACAAAGGCCTCCTTATTGCCTTACTTTAGGGATTCAAAAGACTTAAAATGTCTGCCCTTCTCTACAACCACAATAATTTGAAGTGAGAGACCGTTAGGAGACAGATGGTAACAGAAACTTTGTTTATTTTCTTCTTATTTTTGATTTTAATCTTTTCAAGTTTCCAAGGACTCAAAACAGATGTTTGCGACCTGCTTTTTTTCAAGCGGGAAAGAAAAGCTGACCCAAAAGTGTTAGGGAGAAATCTGTTTAATCAGTAGTTAGATTTGATCTACCAAGTTCCCAGATAGTCTTTTAATCATCAAGACAAATCATGACACACATTTTTAAACAATCTTCTTTACTATGTGAACCTCTTTTCTAAAGAAGGACACTGTGTAAAAATGCTCTGTATCAGTCTTAAAGCCGACCTCAACTATTCACTTCAGTGCCCATTTATAGGGGGTTCTATTTTTAATCTCCAGAATCCAGATGACATCTTTTATTCTTCACAGTTACGCTTAAAGGAAAGGAAAAGAAATGAGAGTTCTCTTTTGACACCCACTCTCCTGCCCCTGAACCTCAAACCTCTGGAATTTACCACTTATGATCAGTGGTCCTTATCCAGGGACAAGTTTGTCCTTAGGGAACATTTGGCAATGCCTGGAAACATGTTTTGGTTGTCACAACTGGCCAGGGTGGGGATGGAGATGTGCTCCTGGAATCTAGTGGGTAGAAGCTAGGGGCGCTCCTAAATATCCCACAGTGTACAAGACAGCCCCCGTAACAAAGAATTATCTAGCCCAAAATGTCCATAATGCCAAAGTTGAGAAACCCTGATCTATGATTTTTATCACTAGCATTAATGGAATCAAATGTGGACCTGTTTGATAGATGGGTTTTAGTAGAGTATTTTTAAAACAAGATTAGCCTTTACTTATCTTTCATGCAGGTTAAAATATTAATGGGGCAATCAATGATTTCCTCAAGACTGCCAACATCAAGACTCCATTACTGACCTTTCAAAATAACTCCTCTATTTTGGTATCGGGGAAAACCACGTGATTATAGCTGGTGCAAGTTCCCCTGGAAGAATCATCCCAGAAAATCCGGAGTTGGAACCTTCTCTACGACTTTAGAGTAAAAGCTATTGATTTTCTAGCATCCTTTATTTTTTTTAAATGGGCTACCCACTGTTGTGGTAAGTTTTTATTTTAAAAATGCCAAAATAACAAAGTGCTGGCTGAAATGGTATCATTGAGGGTTGAATATTTTTAGAACTGTACTATCCCTAAAGATGAGGGCTGAAGGGAATGAAGCACCAGTCAATCTACTTCCTGGTGTTACCCAATAATTGTGTTTTGTGTACAGGAAGTGCTTGATAAACGATCACTGGCCAATTTGTCCCACAGTGGATTCTCCCAAAGGCAGTCCTGCCCCAAGAATCATGTTCTCCCTCTAGACAGAGCTGAAGAAGTGGGGTAGAGTGGAGGAAAGGGAACAAAGGTGAGATTTCAGGTCCAGCCCCATAACCTGCATGACCATGCAAGGAACAATGGAACAGAAATTGTACCTCAGACCTTATCCCACCGGGAGGAAGAGTTGCTGCTTCTATACTTTTACCAGTCACTGGCTTCTTTGGGTGGAGGGAAGAAATACCCACGTCCTTTGACTTTCCAGGGAAGGGGCTGCAGTTCCCAAAGGCATTCCTCTGAAGACAGTCCCATGTGGGAAGAGTGAAGAGGCAAGCAGGAGACGCTGGTGGGAATAGGGACCTGCCACTTGCACTGCAGCACACACAGTTTATGGAATCTGAACTCTTCCTTCATTCTGTCAGTCACTCATTCAGTGAATACCTTTTGAATCTCCACTGTGTGCCATGAGCTGTGCTGTGAGCTGGAAATAAATGGTGCACATAAAATGTGCACAGCAAATCGGTGAGGGCAGCGTGGTGCGGGAGTAGGGGGCGAGCCCACAGTGGGAGGGACACCTAACAGCCTGGAGAAATGATCATGGAGGAGAACATAATGAGTTTGAGACTTGTTTGAAAGATGAGAATGAGTTAGCTTGGTGAGATGTCTAGAGCCCAGGGTTGGCCATGAAGATTGTCCTTGGCACAGGCACCAAGGTGGGTGGCATCCTCTTTGACACTTTGGAAACTAAACATAGTGGAGGAATAGGAAGCATGTGTTTCACTTGTGACCCTTTAAGCAAATACTTGTAGGCTCTTCCCTCCCTGAAGCCCAGGACAACATTGCAATATTTCCTGGGAACACCATCCTTTGGGGAGGCGTTTATACTTTTCCCAGCACGTGTAGCAATGAGGACCAGGAAGCTTTTGGGACCTGTTAGGTTGGAGGGTTGAGACCAGGTGGGGCATGATGGGTTTCATCATCAGTGTAGAATGTTTCCAGAGGTGAGATGTCTTAAAGTGGCAGAAATAAGGACAAACATAGGCCAAGGAACCTGCCACTCTCAACTTACCAGATGAATGGTGTTTATGGGTACCCAGAACAACGGAAGGGTCCTAAAGGCACTCTGCTGGGGCTGGCATCAACCCTCCACCATTGGGACTCAAGGGAGGGGTTGTGATGGTTATGGCAGCAGAAGATACAGAACAGTTGGGGACAATGGTTTGTTTGTTTGTTTGTTTGTTTGTTTCCAACTAGTATAGAGGTACTTCACTATTTGAAAAACTAGTAGTGTCCCATATTGTGTGCATCAACTGAATATTACATGAATGGAGACAGATAAAAGATTTAAATAATTTTTTAAACTTTAGGGTGAGAGAGGGGAGGAGAGGGACAGAGGGAGGAGAGAGAGAATCTAAAAGGGGCTACATGCCCAGCCTAGAGCCTGATGTGGGGCTTGACCTCACAACCTTGGGATCACGACCTGAGCTGAAATCAAGAGTTGGACAGTTAACTGACTGAGCCACCCAGGTGTTCCAAGCTTTGTAAAAGTCTTAAGTCACATAGTCATTTCTGTTCCCTGCTTTGGGTAGAAACATGGGTACAGGGAACATATTATTTTTGTCTTTACTATAAGAAAAGTCATAATATGTTGAAACAATAGTGTTACATACGTAATACAAGTAGAACAAAGAAAAAATGGTAAGTGCTTAGGATGTTGGCAAAGTGGAGAAGTGTACCTGATCTGTCACTCAGCTGAGGCCAAATGGGAACCACGTGGGAAGGCAGGTCCAGTATTGCCCAATCTTTGAATTTTTCAAGGGAAACCAGAAATTACAAAATTTAAGAAATACCTCCTGATTTTTAAATACTGGCAGCTAATTAAAAAAAAAAATTTAACACTGTGTGAACCCAACAAAAAATATCTGTGGGGTGGCTTTGGTCTGTGAACCACCAGTTTTCAAGGCTCCGGCTTTTGAAAGAGCCCAGGTCCATGTTGGTCTTGCTGATATTCCACTTCTTTCTTCAATTCTTCAATTCCTAGAATACTGGGGGGCTGATGGACCAGAGGGGCCAGTTCCCTATTGCTAAGACAATCCATTGTTTCTGATAATGAGGGTCACAGCTGACACAGGTGCCAGGGGACATTTTAGATCTGTTATTTGAATGGTGGAGACGATTAGGTCTGCTTATTATGACATTTTTGAGAGGGAAATGGCCATAGCTGGTGGTGATTTCACAGCTGACCTTATGACAAAAACAACTGATCGTGGTTACTTAACAAAACTGGAAAATCTGTCATTCGAAGTTCTTGGGAATGGTAATGAAATAAGAGACCTACAAATGGCAATGGAGCTTCCTATCTACCTTGATTTAACAGCCTTCTCTATCAGATAGTTCACTCTCTTATGAGCCAGGTCTGCTCTGTGTGTGGAGACTCCAACTTGTTTCAAAGTCAGCATTCAAAGAAACACAAGTTATAAAATAGGGGCTCACATCATACACATTCTCCACTTACTCAAATTCGACTATGTGAGTTTTGGCCAAAAGAAAAACATCCTTTGATTTACGTCTCCTCCCTTTCACCCCACAAACTAGGCTCTGGCCTCCAATGCTTCAGGGAGAGAGAAGCCACAGCCAAAAGGCAAAACAAATAAAATTAAGTTAATTCTTGGTTTTTGATCCTCCTGGAGACCCAGCTCTATTGATTTAAGGGTAATTAATGGATCTTCTGGCAAAATTTTGAATATATATGATTTTCTTTGGTTTATTTCATGACTTTCAAAGCTGAAACTTGTTAAAAATGATCATGATAGTAACAATTACAGCAATAATACTTGTCATTTATCCAATACCTTCTATGTGTTAAACACTGAAGTAAACATATTACAGTGTGAGACTCCTATGCTCTGGCTTATTTGATGTTCCCAGTAACTCTAAAGTGCCCAGCAGTATTAATTATTCCCATTTTACAGATAAGAAAACAGAGGCTCATAAATATATATAGTAATCAATGCCTATAAATAACAGAACCGAAACTGAAACTTATCCATCTGACTTAAAAGCATACATTCTTTGGAGGGAATATATATAACTAACCCCTTATCAGGGTGAAAGTTTCATTATTCCTTGAATAATAATAATAATAATCATGATAAGAAGCTCTTCCTGAGAGGTATGTTCCTGCCAGTGAATTAGGTGGTAAAGAACAGTCTTGCCACACTCGAGTCCTCAGGCTGTAAAAAAAATAAATAAATAAATAAATAGAAATGTGAATGAATGATTAAAGTACCAGATGAGAGCTCTAATAGAAGTATCCCCAGAATAATAATTTCTTGAGCTTCTTTTCTTTGTGCACTGTCCTCAGCTCTAGCCCCCAGCTATTAGACACTTGGAAACTCCTAGGCAACTCACCAAATCTCCAGGTAAAGAATCTTCATTGGCAAGCTACACTTCTGAGCGAGCCAGGTAGCATCTACTCACCCTTCTTAATTAGTTTTCCTGAGCTTGTTAATAATCGTGGAGTCTGCAACTTTTAATATCTAATTGTTCTGACATCATCCGCAGAGATTTCCTCCTGGGGTATGCTTTCGTAATGTCCTCACAGTTAAATTTATACTTTTGTTAGGCTTCCAAGCATTAGGCTTTGGTGAGGCCACAGAGAGGTTACAATACAGTGGTACTTCTTTCTCTCTGGAGTCTGGCTAATAACCCAACACCATGGAGGAGGCCTGGAAGGAATGTACCAACGAAGCTGCTGCAAAAACATGAAACCAAGCCCAGGAACCCTGTCCTACATATCAGGGCTTTGGGGCTTAGATTTCATCAGGCTGAAAAAGAAAAAGAGTGACCTTTGACTGCAAAACAAATGATAGTTTGTTACTGACCAGAGATAAGTTTAAGCAAAGGTGATTTTTCTATTTGACATATTTGCTGAGAGTATTTTTCCCCTTGCATTTTACAAATACACAGAGTATTGCAAAGAACAGCAATGTTGCGAATATTCTTTAGAGAATATGGTTTCCTGGGAAGTGATATCTCCAGAGGGATTGCTGGAGAGTTTCTGATGTCTTATAAAATTGCCTTCATAAAGATCTGGGAGCAAGGCAATAAAACATAGAAAGTAGACATGTCTCTGGACATCTTATGATAATCAGCGCTCCAAAGAAATATCCTGTTACATGTTACGTCTCCATGTATCTTATTAACATTTATTATAGTAGTCATAATTTATCATGCCTCTATGCTGTTCCAGACATTGAATAATAAGATTTATATCCATTATCTCTAATTCCAAAGTGGGGCAAAAAAGTCAGAACTCAATCTGTGTTGCGGGTCTTTTTAAAATATGCATTCTCAGTGGGACTATTATTCCCAAAGAGATGAGTATTGGTCTGGGGGCGAAGGAAACTTAACTCTTTTTTGTTGTTCTGTTTGTCTTTCTAGCTTTACTGAAACATTATTGACACATAACATTGTATTAGTTTTAGGTGTACAACACAATGATTTGATATATGTATATATTGCAAAACGATTACCACGATAAGGTTAGTTAAGACATCCATCACTTCACACAGTTACCATTTCTCTGTGTGTGGTAAGAATTTTTGAGATCTACTCTCTTAGCAACTTTCAAGTATACAATATGGGATTGTTAACTCACACTATACATTAGAGGCTCACAACTTATTCCTCTTCTAACTGGACGTTTGTACCCTTTCCTCAACCCCACCAACCACTGGTAACCACTAATCTGTTCTGTTACTAGGAGGGGTGTTTTGTTTTGTTTTGTTTTGTTTTGGATTCTACATACAAGTGAGATCATGCTAGGCCCATCCATGTTGTTACATAGGACAGGATTACCTTCTTTTTATTGCTGAATAATATTCACTTACATACACACACGTTGCTTCCACAGCTTGGCTTTTGTAAATAATGCTGTAATAAACATGGGGGTGCAGATATCTCTTCAAGATGGTGATTTCATTTCCTTTAGGTATATACTCAGAATAAGGGTGGCTGGATCTTATAGTAGAGCTATTTTTAATTTTTTGAGGTACCTCCATACTGTTTCCCATAGTGGCTGCACCAATTTGCATTTATACCAACAGTGCACAAGAGTTCCCTTTTATCTACATCCTCACCAACATTTGCTACTTCCTGTCTTTTTGCTAATAGCCATTTTAACAGGGGTGAGGTGATATCTCATTTTGGTTTTAATTTGTGTTTCCCTGATGATAAGTGATGTGGAGCACCTTTTCATGTACCTACTGACTAGTCAGATGTCTTTTTTTGGAAAAATCTGTGTTCAGGTTCTTTTCCCATTTTTAAACTGGATTATTCTGTTTTTTGCTATTGAGCTGTATGAGTTCTTTGTATATTTTGGATACTAGCACCTTCTCGGATACATGATTTGCCATTATCTCTTCCCATTCTACAAGTTACCTTTTCATTTTGTTGACTCTTTGCTGCATAGGGAAAAAAGGATTTTTAGTGTGATATAGTCCCACTTGCTTATTTTTGTCCTTGTTGCTTGTACTTTTGGTGTCATATCCAAAAACTCATTGCCAAGCCCAGTGACAGGAAACTTCTTCCCTATGTTTTCTTCTAGGAATTTTACAATTTCAGGTCTTAAATTTTTAATCCATTTTGAGTTAATTTTTGTGAGAGGTATAAGAGAGGGGACCAGTTTCATTCCTTTCCATGTGGATATCCAATTTTCCCAACATCATTTATTGAAAAGACTCTTTTCTTCATTGAATACACCTGGTTCCCTTGCCAAATATCAGTTGACTGTATATGCATGGATTTATTTCTGAGATCTGGGTTCTGTTCCATTGGTGTTTGCATCTGTTTTTATGCCAGTATCATACTGTTTTGATTATGATAGCTTTGTGGTATAGCTTGTAATTGTGCTGAAGGATACTTCCAGCTTTGTTTTTTCTCAAACTAGTTTTGGTTATTTGGGGTCTTTAATGGTTCCATATGAATTTTAGGATTGTGTTTTCTATTTCTGTTTAAAAACTGCCATTGGTGTTCTCATAGGAATTGTACTAAATGTAGAGATGGCTTTGAGTAGGATGGATATTTTAACAATATTGAGTATTCCAATCCATTAAGAAAATTACTCTTTTTGTATATGAAGCATGGGAACACATACAATACATAAACAGATATGCAGTGTATCTGTGGTATGAAATTTTTATGGAGAGTGGTGGTTAGAAACAATAAACATCTTGAATCATTCCTTGGTGGGAGAGGTAATGAAGAAGAGAGTGAGAAACACCACTCTAAGAGATCACTAACTTCTAAGTTGTTTTTTTGGGATCTTTTGTGTGTGTGTGGGGGGGGGGTTGGGAGATTGGGAGAGGGGTAAATTTTGTTGTTTATACATTCTAATGTGATAAAATTTGATCTATTTTATCATTATCACGTAAATCAAGACTCAAAATTTCCCATTTGTATATCTTATTTCATAGACCCTTATGTTAATGATTCTTTCATGTTTTGAAATTTTGGAAGAATATTTCTTTCCTTGGATTCACAGGCCTTTTCCGTGGATGGGGGGGCACAGTGTAACACATCCAGAGTAGCTTACACTCTCCTGTCCTGTGCCTTGTCACCCATGCTCCTGGACCCTGTGCTCACATACAAACTTCACAGCAGCCAGGGAAGGAAAGTGTTAGTATTCTCTTATTACAGATAAAGCAACTGTTTTGAACGTTTAAGTCATTCATTTCCCCCACGGTCCTCACAGCTGCCTTGTGGTGGAAAGGATTAAAACCCAGTTCTGGAAGGGTACAACACCAATACCTATCGATCCATACCCTAAAATTCTCAAAACAGTAGCCCATGGGCCATCCAGTTCACTGACATGTTTCATGGCTAATTTGGTATACTTAAAATATTTGATTTTGTTTTCAACATTTAAATTGGGAGATCTTCACATGAAAAATAAATCTGCATTTCTAAATTCTCATTAAAAGATAAGAGGCTGGGGACTTATATCCAACATGGCAACACTACTGATACTAAGTGGTGGATACTGTTTATAATATTGTATTCACACTCCATTTTGCCTAAGTTTCCTGCTCTCACTTTTGTCTTATACACAAACCCCTCCATTCAAAGGCCCTGTAAACATTTGACCCCATGACCCCTGATGAGTGGTGTGTCTGATCCATTTGAGTCTCAATGTGTAACATTGAGTCTAACATCCTTGTGTATTTCCTCAGAACACTTCCTTTCCACTCATTCATGTGATCATTTTAAAGACTGATTTATGAATGCAGTTTAATTTACCACTCTATTATCCCTTATTTTCTAGATCTCTCTAGCAGACTAACTTACTTTCACCAAAAATGAAACCAATTTCTTTTCTTCTTCCAATAGCTATGTTATATTTCAACTGGAAATCCTTTTAATTCATTGCTTATTTCCTTAGGGTCTCCATTTCTGAAATTCACATGCTGCTAAGCCTTCAAATATTCAGTCTGTCCCAACCTGTAGTTTTGAGCCACACTGCCAGGGCATATCAATTGTACTTCACAGTTCAGAGTTTTGATTCGTCATTATATGAGGACTTTTTTCCTCCCTTTGACCTTTTATGGGTTAAACGGAGCCGAGCGGTCTATATAAAGCTCTTCCCTTCTCGAATTCTTTCCTTACAAGTACCTTTATTTTGACTTGCAGTACTTGGTGGATTAAGTGCTTGAAAAAAAGTGGTCTGCGTGCCATTCGTAAGTGAAAGTCAAAAACTCAAGAGCTTTATCGGGGAGAAGAAGGAAATGCTCAGGGAGTGTAATTGGTTGGGGTGTTCCCAAGCTGTCTGTCAACAGCTCCATCTCTATGAAGGCATGAGAACCCGAGAAACAAATGCAAAGCAAAAGCAGCAGCAGATAAGAGGAGGCTTTTTCATCCTGGAAGCAAATGCCTGCGTCCTCTGCACAGCACTTTCATACAGTTCCATGTGTTATTGTGGTAATGCGCTTGTCACCGACCACATCTGGCTCGCCAACAGTGATCTAACTAAGTGAAGAAAACACAAACATGACCAGAAAACAAGCAGCTGTGTTTTGATATAACCACCAGAACTCTTTCTTTGGTGCGGTTGCTTTAAGGGTTCTCTTTGTGTGTAAATCTTTATTTATTTATTTATTTAAAGTTTATTTATTTTGAGAAAGAGAGTGAGAGAGTGTTCATGCACACAGAGGGAGTGGGACAGAGAGAGAGGGGGAGAGAGAGAATCCCAGGCAAGCTCCATGTTGTCAGCACCAAGCCCCACTTGAGGCTTGATCTCATGAACCATGAGATCATGACCTGAGTGGAAATCAAGAGTTGGACGCTTAACCCACTGAGCCACCCAGGCGCCCCTATAAATCTACTTTTAAAATATAAATTAGAGTGGGGCTCCTGGATGGCTCAGTGGGTTAATGGGCCGACTTCGGTTCAGGTCGTGATCTCACGGTTTGTGAGGTCCAGCCCCGCGACGGGCTCTGTGCTGACAGCTCAGAGCCTGGAGCCTGCTTCAGATTCTGTATCTCCCTCTCTCTCTATCCCTCCCCTGTTTGCTCTCTCTCTCTCTCTCTCTCAAAAATAAACATTTTAAAAAACATTAAAATATATGTATATATATATATATATATATATATATATATATAAATCAGAGTACATAATGTAACATTTTTGCCTCAATTTATTAGAAATGGACTGCATTCATTGGAGGATTGTCTCAGTCCTTTGTTTGTTTTTTCGCACATTCATTGATTCATTCATTCCACAAACACTGAGCTTTTTATTTTTCACTGTGGGCCAGGCTCAAAGATTGTGGTTCAGCTGGTATGTAGAGGGACTCAGGCATTGGTATTTCTAAAAAGGCCTCCTTGGGGCGCCTGGGTGGCGCAGTCGGTTAAGAGTCCGACTTCAGCCAGGTCACGATCTCGCGGTCCGGGAGTTCGAGCCCCGCGTCGGGCTCTGGGCTGATGGCTCAGAGCCTGGAGCCTGTTTCTGATTCTGTGTCTCCCTCTCTCTCTGCCCCTCCCCCGTTCATGCTCTGTCTCTCTCTGTCCCAAAAAAATAAATAAACGTTAAAAAAAAAAAAAAAAAAAAAAAGGCCTCCAGGTATCTCTAATGGTTAAGGACCAGTGTTTAAAGGGATGCTTTTGACAGAGTTTTTTCCAACAGAAGTGTTTCTTTGAAGCATTACCATGAAAGAGTTTTTAGGTGAAGGGTGGAAACATCTTGGGATAAATAATAATAATGTGCCTTAATAATGAAGAATGATGACACTTAGTATTTACTGAGTGCCATAGGTACTGGGCTAGGTAATTCATATCTGGGGACACTTTCATTTTTACATTAGCCTGGTAAGGTGGGTATTATTGTCCTTGTTCTGTGTTGATGAAAAGATATTCAGAGAGCATGCCAAGGTTCCCATAGCTAGAAGTGAATTACCTGTTGGGATTTGGAGTCCATATACCTGACTCCAAAGTTTCATTGTTTCTACTCTATGCATTCATTCAGAACTTTTGTTTTGAATGTACTGATTTGAATAACCAATTTTTTTTTTCACAGAGTATTTTCAGGCACATGATCTCATTCAATAATGGTGGTTGCATGAAGAGCTTAAGCATGGCATAGTAGAGGCACTAAGGCTCCAAGAAGGGGAGTAAACCACTGAAAACCACTCAGTCAGTTTTGCCTAGAACTCGAGTTACGTATTCTAGGCTCTCCCACTGTTCCCCAGGGCTTCCTCATGTCTTTTTCATTTTCTGATTTTCAGAGGTAATAACTGCTTCACCCTTTGGGCAATAGAGCCAGTAGCCCAGCTGATTGGATCAACGGTTAGATTAGGCTGGATTAGGCTAATCAAATTTGTTTTCCCCTCCCCCACCCCAAGAATTCAGAACTGGTACTTGAAAAGGTTGGATCAGTTATCCTCAGGTGTTGAACTTATGTGCATACATCAGTAAAGAATGAAGTCACATTAGGATGGTTTCTTAGGAACCAGGTAAACTGAGAACAGAACAGATTTATGGAGCAAAAGACATATCCTCTGAATCCTGAAAGAGAGAGAAGAGTGAATAGCTCTCTTGACTTCTGATGACTTTGCAGAGGTCATTTATTCTCCTTTGTGATCACTGACCTTAATTCCTGCCCTTGGGTTTTGTGAGTGACCCTTAACTTGATACAATGAACTCCTCTTCATTTGTGCAAATTCAGTGTTTCCCCTGCTTTAAACCAAAAAAACCTTTGACTAAGTTAATGACCATATTTTGGGGCACACGTAAAAGTTACAATTTTGGGCTACCTTACAGTGAGTTACATTCCATTCCCAAATATCCTTAGTTTGGCCTATCAGTCTGGACTATTTTGACTGCAAATGGTACAAACTGAAATCAAACCAGCCTAAAGGCATGAGGGAAATTTCTTTGGTTGTTAGAATGAAGTGTCCAGGGCTTGCTTCTGGCATGGCTAGATGCGGTAACTTAAATGATGTCTTCAGGAAAGTGCCTCTCTCTCTCTCTCCTCCACTTCCCTCTCTGGAAGTTTTATTCTCAGTCACCGGCGGGCTCGGGTCTCCGTGTGCACCCTGTTGGTTTGGCAACACCCTGTTGGTTTTGCAAGGCAACAGGAATGGCTCTTTCCAGCCTGTGCCAGGGAAAACACCCAAGCCTGATGCTCATTGGCTCAGGCTGAGTCGGTAGTCCATCTCTGGGCCAATCATTGTAGAGAGGGAGATGAGGGCCCTCATGGGCCGGAAGTTGGGGTGTTTCCATCTAGAGCTGCTAATGGCACGTTTGTTTTGAACCACAGGGAGTCAAAGAAGGGTAGCTGCCCAGCAGGAAGGTTTCGGATTTACATCTGAAGGGGAGCCTGGCTCAGGAAAAGAATGACTGCTTGTAAAACTCATCTACTTGCTAATATTCAAGCATATTTCTTCACCAGTACTTTGCTTTGTTGCCTTGATTTTTTTTCCACAAACGTATACATCATTACATTCTTAATCTTGGTTGTTTCTTTGTTCTCAAGGGATTTGCAGCTGGTAGATTCCAGGTTCATTGTTAGTCTTCTTGTTTACACCACCTGCTTATTTTATTTTAAAGTTGTGTTGGTGTCTTTAATTATTCGTTGGGCAAGTCATAATATCTTTGTATGAGGTATCTATTACATCTACCTGGACAATAATTTTAACACTAATCCAGATATAATGATTCAAACGCTTGATCCATTAACTTAATTCAGGTTGTTTTAATACCTTTTACACTGCGTTTTGAACGTTTCTTACAAATGACAATGAACAAATCCCATGTGTCTATAAATCTGAGGATCATCAAGTGACTTGAGGAATCTAGACATCTAGAAATTATGTGGGAAAATTTCATCCAACCTTTCTTCTAAGAAAATCCAATCTCTTTTACGAAAAAATTCTGTTAACTTTACCAAATCATCCCAACTGCTAAATTGGGCATTTGTTCAGTCCTTAGCACTTTGGAAGCCTTTCCTGCTTTGAAAATATTTGTTGATCCACCTTAACCTTTTTGAAATTCTTTACTTCTTTGGCTTCCATGAAAACATGTGCCTTGTTCTCCTTTCATCTCTTTGCCCACTCATTCTTTTCTGCTTTGTGATTTCATCATCCATCTCCAGCACTTTAAATATGGTGGCTCCCAAGATTCTGCCCATGGCCCTCTGACTTCCTCACTTAACTGACATACTTAATCCAAATGATCTCATCCACTTACAAATTTCCAGTCTCCAGCTAGTTGCTGATGCCTCTTAGGACTAGAGCTCAGCCCTGACCTCTGTTCAGAGCGTTTCAAATTTATATATGCAACAGCTGGCAGACTTCTCCAGGCACATGTCCCTAGGCACTTCCAGGGTAACACAACCAAAATTGAACTCAGGATCCTTCTCAGAAATCCACTTCTACTTTCTCTTTACCATTGCCATAATGAAGACAGGTCTCATCTTTCACTCCAACAGCTTTCCAGCTATTTCCCAGACTCCAGTTCTGTTATTCAAGCTCACCCCCAAGCCCGTGTCCCTTCTATGGTTTCCTATCAGTTTCAGGGTATACTCTAGTCCAGGAAACTTTTCTTAAAGACCAGCTAGTGAATCTTTTAGGCCTTGCAGACCTAAGCCAAGTTGAGGCCATTATGTAAGCACTTATATAAATACATAAAATATAGTCATTTAAGAGAACGAAAGTTATTTTTAACTCATGGGTTGTTCAAAAACCAGTAGGAGCCCAAATTTGGCTATCAGGCCCTACTTTGCCTTCCCTTGGTCTAGTCTACTCTCCTCATGGGGTGCACGAGGTCCTGCTTGATCTGGCCCCTCGGTTTCCTCTCTGGTCTCATTTCTCACTGCTATCTGCCTCCCACTTTGCAAGGTCTTGCTCCATGCTGTTTCCTGCCTCTGGACTTTGCTCATGCTGTTTTCTCGTCCTGGTGTGCTTTTCTCTCCTTACATTCTGTACCAGACCAATTCCTGTGCATTTGGTATACTCGGCTCAAGGACCTTTTCCTCTAGGGAGAGTTCTCCATAGTCTTCCCCATCTCTTAGCGAACTTAATGTGCCCTTCTGAGTTCCCACAATGCCCTGTGCTTGTTCCCATCATCTCCCATCACATGGCAGCCCAGCTGTTTGTTGTGATTTCTGTATCAAGTTGATGAGCAGAACTGGATCTTATTTGTCCTATATCCTCAGGGCTTAGCACAAGCCTTGGCACAAAGCACACATCCAGTAAATGACACTTAACTCTGGCACTGTCTATTCCCCTTTGATAGGGGAAGAGTATTGTATCATAAATAAGTTCCTTGAAACATCTAAATTGCAACCTAACCACCTATAGTGTCATTGACCTAATTCTAGCGGCAGGAAGACCTATTCAATTTTAATACTTCGAAAGTCATTTATTGTTAGCTAGTTCCTTTGGGTGGTGCATGGCCTTAATAATACCAAGGCCAGGGATTCAATAGCTGTTTAGTTGAGAATACTTTACCCTGTCGAGTGACCGACCACAGGCTATGTCCTCAACAGCTGGCTGGCTGTTTTTCAGATTCCTGCCATTTGTCACTTATTATAACTGTAGATTCCAGACACAGAAATCCATCACCAATGGCTAGGGAAAACTGTTTAAAGCACATGCCTCTGACTAGAAAACAGAACATGCTCCTTGTAGGAAATGAACAGCATGTAAAAAGAATATTTAATATATAGAATAGTATAGAAAAAGAAAAAAAAACATCAAAAAGTTCAAAAATGTTTCAGCCATAATTCCACCAACAGGAATCAAGGACTGTTAAAATGTGGGCATGGACCTGGGGGCACCTGGGTGGCTCAGTCGGTTATGCATCAGACTTCAGTCAGACTTCGACTCAGGTCATGACCTTGTGTTTTATGGGTTTGAGCCCAGTGTCAGGCTCTGTACTGACAGCTCAGAGCTTGCTTTAGATTCTGTGTCTCCCTGTCTCTCTGCCCCTCCTCCACTTGCATTCTGTCTTTCTTTCTTACTCAAAAATAAATAAACATTAAAATAATGTGGGCACGGATCTTCTATAATATTCAACGTTGCTATGCTTCTGTTTATGCCATTTTGTTTCCTGATTCTTTTCTTTACTTAACATTATATAGACAGCATTCTCCCAGGCCGCTAAGCCTCTTTACAAGTGTCACTTTTAATGATTGCATAATATCCCATTTTGTAGCTATACTATGATTGATGCCACCACTGTTCTTTTGTTGGACATTTCCATCACATCTAAAATAAAAGAATGTAATGTAAAAGTCTTCCCTTGTTCTAACCTTCCAATTCAGGTTCAAATGTTAGTGAAATCATTTTTCTTTTTTCTATCTAAGTAAGCAAACGTTAGCCAGCATGTAGAATTGGCATTAGGGCTGAAACAAATGAAGAGATAATTTGATTCTTTCTCTTGTTTCACAGATGAAAAAAATGGAGGTGCAGAGAATGTAGGATTTATCCTAGGGACCACAACCAGTATAAGAATTCTACTGCAAACAATCCAGGATTCTTTCCAACAAATGTGGTTCAAGATCATGGTGGCTCAGAGAGAGCAACCAAGATGGGTGCCTATCTTTTCTTTTTCAGTGTGTCAGTAGCAGGTGTGTGCCATTTATACCTCTAATTGTGGACGGCGATCCCCTTGGGTTCAATGGCATCTTCTATTCTCTCATCCCCGCAATCTGCCACCCTCTCCAATTTCTTATCGTTAAAACAATTACATTCTGTGTACAAAAGGGTGAAAATAAACACACGTGCAACATATTTTATATATTCCACCCATTTATGGAGACAGAAATATCCCTGTTAAACCCAGCTCATTAGTACATGGATTTGGTCATATTTTACCAGCAAATGAAATTCAAACATGCATTCCATAACCTTTTCTGTGAAGAATCTTAAGAGAGAAAATGCCATGAATGAGAAATAAAGACTAAGTTAACAGAAAATGTTCACCTGAACTGGGCACTTGTGAGCAAAAATACAGGACTGTAGAATTCGCATTCTATTTGAGAATTGTAAGTACGGAAAGAATGAAAAATGGCGGCTCTCATGTATTACTTGCAGACGTAAGGTTCACGTTTATTTGTCTTGGCCATCAGGTTTTTCTGAGTGGGAACGTGACCATATGCTTCCTTTTCTAGGAGCACAACCTTTGCTAGTCAATATGCTGGCTAGGGAGCAAAGGATGGCTTTACAGCGTATTTAATTCCATCCTTCACTTTGAAATGAAAATTGATGTCAGTTCTCCCACCCCATCAAGCTGTTTTCCAAATGCTAAACTCCTCTGTCTTTCATCAAACTTCCTCCTGTCTCATTTGTCAATGTCCTTTTACTTCCACAAATATTTTCTACTAAAGTTAAAATTAAAATGAACTCCTTTCTATCTTACCCACTACCCCATACTAATACTGCCTTAGTTCTTAGAAGCCTAGAAATAGAAGACCTCAGAAGAATTCCCAAGGAAGAGAGCATCAGCCCTATCCTAGGGATAGGGAGTCTCCTTGGAAAGAGAGAGAGATAGAGAGAGAGATAAGAGATAGATAGAGATAGAGAGAGAGAGAGAGAGAGAGAAGTGTCCCACTTACCCTCTGTTGGCATCTCCCAGGAAGGGATAATATAAGTTATTCATCCCAGGTAAAGAGAACACTTTGGCATTTCAAGTTCAACAGCCTTACTTTCTATGACATCTCATGTAATTTCCTTGTAAAGTTGCCAGAGAGAAGATGAAGAAGGAGTGAAACATTCAAGAATCAATGTAGAATAAAGGAAAGCCAACAGTCCTAATTTACTGCGCCTTTCCTGTAGGCTACTCATTGGCTAAATTCTTCACATTATCGTACTTGGATCTTCAGGAAAATCCTGGAGTTAAAGGTGTTAGTAGGGTCCTCTTTTAGATAAGAAGACTTAAGTTTAGAGAGTTTAAAACACTTACCTAAGCTCACACAGATAATAAGTGGCACAGCTGGGATCAAATCCAGATTTCCTTTGATCTCAGAGCCCTTGCTATTAACTCCCAAATAATACACCTTTTGGGTCAGGTGTCCATGGAAGAGGATGAGCTGAGAAGTGACAACCGGTAGAAGGATAAAAAGTAGGAACTTGCTGCAACAAGAAACTGCAGAGATTACCTGGGAAGAGTGGAAAGTGGTGGCCTCACCTTGGGTGAGTAGAGAAGGGTGAGAAACATATGCCAGACAGAATTCTGATGGCAGAAGGTCAGTCCCAAATGATCCTACCCCTTCAGCTTAAACTGCTGAGAAGACAACTGTGAGGAACTGGTAGTGATCAGGAATGGGAGTGTCAAGGGAAGATTTTTCTGAGAGGGCGACATTTGAGCTGATCCCTGAATAAAGACAAGTCAGCGATGGGAAAATCTTAGAGCAAGGAATTTGGGATGAAGAAAACAACAAATACAGAGATTCCAAGGCAGAAATAAATTGGAGTAGTTGAGAAAAAAGGAGACCCAAGTGGCTAGAATGGAATACTAAACGATAATTTTCAGAAAAGGATAAAAGCATGACTTTATATAAATATAAAATAAACATTTGGTAAGGATTTTATTTATCTGTGATGGAACCTCGTAGATGTCATCAATGCTTCAAAGAAGTCACAACAAAACATATTTATATGGAGTAAAGGAATATCGAATGTGCAAAGGGAGGCAAAATTAGCTTCTTTTACCGTAGGGGAGGGAAGTCAATTGATCTTCTGGGCAGAATAGATTTGCATGTCTAGAGACAAGAACTACTTTGCATTGCCAAATTACAGAATTGTGAAAATAGCTTCCATAGAATCAGACTCAGATATCCTGGAAGAACGTCCTGTAAAGTCTATTAGATAATGTATTGTTTTCCATGGAAGCGCAAAGTTTCTCCTATAGTCTGATTGTGAGGGATAGTAATAGGAGATGAAATGGAAGTAGTCATGACTGAGATCCTGCATGGCCTCTGGACCAAACAGTGACTTTCGACTTTATTTTAAAGGGAACAGGAAACCACGAGACATTTTTAAAGTCAGGGAGAGGCATGTTCTGTTTACCAGTTTAATCAGGACCACTTTGGCTGCTGGGTGAAGAACGAAATTCTGTGGGGTGTAGAAACATCTAAGTAGCTGGAATGTAGTGTTAAACAGGTTTGTCAAAAAAGATGAAAGTCATGACTCTCATACAGATATAAAATAAATACTTGTTTTGTTTGAAGGTTTGTTTATTTATTTATTTATTTATGAGAGCAAGAGCAAGCTGGGGAAGGGCAGAGAGAGGGGAAGAGAGAGAGAATCCCAAGCCAGCTCCACACTGCCAGCACAGAGCCCGAGGTGGGGCTCAAACTCACGAACTGGGAAATCAAGATTCGGACGCTTAACCAACTGAGCCACACAGGAGCCCCTAAAATAAGTACTTGTTAAAGATTTTATTTAATTCATTAATCAGTGAGGCAAGCCAGCAGGCAATCTAATGAGATATTGTGGCTTGGACCAGGAGGTAGCAGTGAAAATGGAAAGAAGTAAATGGATTCAAGATGAAAGAACTGGCTCTTGTTTTTACCTAGAGTCTTGTTGCTAAACAATACTCAGAGACAAAAAAGCCTTGACTTCTAGGGCTGGAAAAGGAGGATAAGGAAAAGAAGACTTTAGCCTTGGACCGAAGGATGGGTGATTCTGCAAGAAAGAACAAGGTTAGAAGCTGAAGGCATCAATTTGTTCAAAGGCAGTGAGAAACTAACTAAAGGACACCAGAAAGTGGAAATGTTATCCATACGACATGAAATGGTGGTTGATAATTATCCTCACAGTCCTGAACTTGTGGCCTCAAAATTCCTTCACACTTAGTCAAAATAATGCTGGGGAAATGGATAAGAAGGTACGCACCTGAAAGACAAAAGGGGCCAAGTTTATAATCCTTAAGCATTCACCTATAGAGTAGAAATCCACCCCTCACCCGTTCCTCATCACTACCTGGCCTTATGATCCAGAAATTTCCCAGTACAAGTGTCAGCAGGAAGCCAATTATGGAGTCTTGTTTGGGGGCTGCCTGAGGGGACTGATTCCATGACAGTTACCATGCCCTTGTTTGACAGATGTGAAAATCAAGTCTTGAAAAGGCTAAAGACACAAAGGGGTGGTTAGTCACTGGAACCCAGCTTGTGGACCCTCACCAGCACTCCCCTCACTGCACTGGACAGCCAGCTCTCTACACTGCAGATTAGTTCAAAACATCAAGCTCCATTCTCTGTATCAGCACTGTGCAAGAGCATTTTCTGGAATGATGAAAATGTTCTATACCCATGATTTCCAATACATTAGCCACTAGCCACACGTGGCAATGGATGACTGCAATGTGTCAGTGAGACAGGGTAACTGAATTTTTTACTTTGCTTAAATTAAATGTTAATAGTCACATGTGGCTAGTGGTTGACTGCCTTAAATCATGCAGTTTTATACCATAGCAAGCTGTGTGTTTCTTTTTTTGTGTGGTAATTTTTTAAAAGTTTATTTAATATTTTGAGAGAGGGAGGGAGAGAGAGAGACAGAGAGTGAGCAAGTGCATGCACAAGTGGACGAGGGGCAGAAAGAGAAGGAGACAGAGAATCCCAAGCAGGTTCCATGCTGTCAGTGTAGAGCCTGATGCGGAGCTCAATCTCATGAACTGTGAGATCATGACCTGAGCCACAATCAAGAGTTATACACTTAACCAATTGAGCCACCCAGGCACCCCTCAAGCTGTGCATTTCTTGGAAGAGCTATATTGTACAGGTTTGTCTATTGCTTTTTGTCATCCCTAAAATTTGAACACTTTTTCTGTGTTTGAGGACTATTCTACTTATGAGTTTGTGTCCGCCCAAAGTAGAAGTTGATATTTTCTTCTGGTGTTTACAACTAATAACTCTAGCTGTAGATAGGAAAAAAAAAAATCCTGCCCCTCAATTTTTAGCCAAGAGGAAAGTGTGTCTATCAGTCAGGGAAGCTAAGTTTAGCTGCAGTAACAAACAATCTAAAATCCCACTGACTTACACCATCAGAGTTTATTTTTCATTCCTGTTACACACCATGGCTATTGTTGATTGGCTGGTGTTCCATGTTTGTCTTCACTCCAAGATTTAGGCTCTTGGAACAGCTTCTATCTGATACGTTGTTGATGTCATGGGAAAGACAAAAGAGAAAAATAGTGAAAAACGGGTTGGTTCTTAATGCGTCTTCTTGGAAGCCATAGTTCTCTCTGATTCATGGGCAGAAGCAAGTCATTTGGCTACTCTTGAGTTCAACAGAGTTGAGACACATAAACCTTCTTTAGAAGGTAAACAGGGTATTCTGGACAATAATACATTCTATAGCACCTACAAGTAGCTAACATTTATTGTGTGCTTAGTTTATATCAGCTAATAGACCAAGCCTTTTATATATAGTATCTTAATTTTTATAATGCTCTAGTTTTATTATTCTCTCCATTTTACAGGAAAGAAAACAGAGGCTTAGAAAGATTGAGGGTGTTGCTCTGAGTCACATAGTTCATAAGCAGTGGAGGCAGGATTTCAACATCATTCTCTTTGACTCCAAACCCCATGCCTGCTTCCTTTTAAATTACTGCACTGCTTTTTTTTTTTTTATGTAGGAAAAATATTTCTGACAGAGGTGGGGAAAATAAATTAGATTTCTAGAAAAACATACTTTCCTTCAAGTCCTCAGTTTAACACTGTAAGGTTCCTGGAAACTATGGAATCTAAACCAATCTTCTATACCATTCCTTTGATCCCAAATGTTTTAGGACTCTAGCTTAATTGTAAAAACAATTTTTTACACTAATAAAATTCTTCAGCTAATTTTTGCTGAGGTATTTGTCTCTCATTTATTTTTAAAATTTTGCTGTGATAGAACAAACAAAAGCTTTCCCTTCCCTCCCCTAATATAAATTGCTTCTCCCAGAAGAAACACAAAAATAGCTGGTTTGTTATCCTTCAAACATTACTTGACATATTTATAAATATATGTACGTTATATATAAGGTTTTCAGTAATTTCATTTTATACAAATGAGATTATATTACCCTGTTACTCCTTAACTTGTTTGTTCTTTTATCATATCATGGGTATCTTTCCACAGTGTTATAGAAAACACTGCTTCATCCTTTTTAACGAGCCACTGTATCTTGTAAAGAAGAGTTTAAATTGTGATTCCAATAGGTCATGTTCTCTTTTTACCCATGCAGGTCTAACACTCTTACCAGGCTCATAAAAAGAATGCTGGTTCTGAACTTCTTCAACATGAGCACCATTCTATTTCCCCCTCTGGTATATCTCCAGTGGAAATCATTTTTCTCTTGCATATATTTTATTACCTGGAGTGCTTCATTTCTTGCTGCCCAGAGCTGGTCTTCAGCGTGAAGGAAGCTTTGTTGTTAACAGAACAATAACAATTGTTCTGTTCGGAAAAAGTAGGTTCCCAGATGAATGGACCAGCAATGTCCTCCAGTAAACCCTTTCAAAATGACCATCTATGCAACCATCTTTGTCCATATGAGTATTCTCTGAGGAACAGGTAATTTCATATGAGCTGGGGCATACCCACCTCCCAATTTTGTGTAAGAGGCTGTAATGAACAAGCAGATTAGTATTTAATACACTAATCTGTACAGTGCTCTCCTCAATAAAGCTTTAATTATTTTAGATGATCGTGAAGGCAGCCAACATGCTTAATACATTGTACAGCACAATGCACAAATCACCAGAGCGAGGGAAATTACAAGTCCAAGGAAAATGAATGGTCAGTTCACAGTTAGAGAAGACCAGGTCATCCACAATGCCATTTGATCTGGAGTTGAATAATCTCACCGGCAGCAGCACTGAAGCTTTTAGCTTGTATGTGCAAGGGGCTTTTAAAAATCATGTACATCCCGAGAATTTAATTTTAAAGGTCCCCATGGGGGGTGGCCTCTGTGAGCCTGACTAAGCTGAAATGTTCTGGTTCAAAACGGGAGAGAGACATGGAGGAGGGGTCATAAACCAAGCTCCTGGAAAGCTCCCGGGGTTATGTCTTCAGGGACCAAAGCGTCTGAGGGTTTTGTCATGGTTCCAGAACGAATAACTCACACAACTAATTAAGAATAGTCTCGGATAATTAGCATCTGTGCAACCAGACAGTTTTGCCTCAGGCCCATTAAGAAGCAAATCCAGAAGTGAATGGTACACAATGAGCGATGGGTGCCTCAGGAGAAATACCTCCGCCTTTTGTCCCAGTTGGCAGACGGTTCTGAGATGCATTTCACAAGGCTCCTTGGGAGGTCCCAGAGGATGCTGCAATGGTCACATGGAGCAGTGGCTTTACATTGTCTGTCCCACCTTCTCTGTGGCACTCCCCGTCTGTCTCTCATGCCTGCTCCCTGGGGTCACTTCCCGCAGAAGCCGTTTGCGTCCTCACCACACACACACACACACACACACACACACACACACACACCACACAGGAGCCCGCAGAGTAATCGGCAGGGTTTGGAAGCACAAAAGATGCCTAGGAGGAGGTAAGGGAGAGAATGGAAAAAAGGTCTCTCTAACTGGTATCTTGAGAGTTGAAATTAAGTTGGGATATATCAAAATATAATGAATTCAATGTAAGAGATCCACTGTGATATAAATCCTATACTAATCAGACTAGATTAATTAGAATGATTTACAATTCAAGACATAGATAAACTTAAAGTCATTCCTGTTTTGTCTGTTTCAAAATGAACCTTTTTTATGTATATGTGGAAATATACATACATAAAATATAAATATATAATATTAAAAATAAGAAAGCATGTTTATATAACACATGTTAATTTATATCTTTAATATATTTTATGCAATTATATATTTTGTATATTTAATTATAAATGTATATATTTATATACATATAAATATAGCTCATAACAGTAGCTTTTGCTGAGGTTCAGATTGGAAGGTGAAATGGGTCCCTTACAAACAAGAGAGCTCAGAGAGGCTCATTTCTTAGTACAACCCTTCTGTATCTTCAATTTTGCCTCACATGCATATATTACCTAAGCAAAAACCTAATTTTAGGAACATGATTTTTGGAACAAGAATGCAGAACCATGTGATAATACAAGTTGTGATAACAGAAGAATGCAAGCATTCTTCCTTTCTAGGCCTCCCCAGCAATAAACACTGCCAATGGTTTGGTGTGTGTCCTTGTGGATCAATGGCCCCCAACCTGGCTGTGTATTAGAAACACGCACACATGCACACACACACACACACACGCACACACACATGTATAATAGCTCAATAAGTATTTGCAGACTATTTTACTGGTCATCTAATTTGGCTTTTTGATTTCTTTCAGTTACACAGTAATAGATTTTATGTTTCACTCTTGCTGAGTTAGTATCACTGATTCTAAATTTGTCTTTCCCATAGTAATACATAACAGGAATATTTCTCTCTCTCTCTCTCTCTCTCTCTCTCTATATATATATATATATATATATATGTATCCATATAGATATTATACAAAATTATATATATAATTACATATATTATATAGTAAGCCTATATATTGGTAGTAAATATAAAGCTATCTTGATAGTAATGATTAAAAGCTTTATAAGTATTTTACCAGTTAATTTTTGCTATTTGGTAATAATTAAGATGCTTCAAACTAATATAAGCCAAAGAAAGGTATATTATATGAAAATATTGAGATGTATTATGGAAGTGAAAGTTAGCTGCTAACACAAACACTAAATCTTCAGTGGCCTAACAAAGTAAAAGTTTGTTTTTCACTCATTTCATAGACCAGTTGGGTCTTCACTAGGTGGTCTTCCACAAGTTGATTCAGGGATGTAGGTTCATTCTAGCTAAGAGTTGCTCTAGGTCTCACATCCTCTGATGAATTCTGTTCACTACCCATCAAAGAGCAAAGAGAGAGGACCTGGAAAGGTCCAATGGAGTACTAGGGAGCCACATCTGGAAATACACATCCCTTCTGTCCATATTCCATTGGCTGGGACTCAGTTACATGGTATCACTTAAGAGCAAGGGAGGCTGAGAAAGGTAGGCTAACTGTGTGCCCCAGAATAAGAGGAGAATGAAGGTGCTGGTACACAGTAGCAGCCTCTGTCATAAGCAAGAAATGTAGGTTGGACCACACAAAATTAATTAATGGGTTGGATCCCTAGCAGCTAAGGCTTCTTTTCCTCTCTGAGGCCCGTCATCTATCTGTCTTTTCTTCTCCCTGCACAGCTATTCCATACTTTTCTCCCTCTCCTTTCCCCTTCTCAAGAAGTCTCTGTCTCTGTGTCTCTCCCCCCTTCTTTCTCTCCCTCTCCAGGTAGATCCTAGAGAACATCTGATCTTTTGTCAGACAAAGCACCTGCTGTCAAAATAAGTATCTAATTCTACTCATAAGTGCTACCAAATAAGAGTTCAGCTTGCAATGAAAGTCTATGATGAGAGTCTAGACTTAGCTGGGGAGGGCTTCTCTGAGGTAGTAACCCTTAAGCTGAGATCTGAGGAATGAGTAGGGATAACAGGGGACAGGGAGAGGAATGGTGGAGAGCTTCAGGCAGAGGAAACAGCAGTTTTTACATAGGTTGTCAAGGAGAGGCCGAGAATGCTACCCGGGTTGGTCTAGAGTAAGCAGGAACTTCTAGACCATGATAAGAATTTTGGATTCTTTTTCTTACACCATGAAAGGTCAATGCCTCCTCTTTAAATATTTATTCTTTAGAATAAGGGTTACTCTAACTCTTAAGCTTGCTCTTCAAAAATGAGCAAGAGTAGCATCATTGATGGGGCGCAGTGGTTTTGACCACATGTTTGAATACAGCCATAAGGAGTGGACAACCCAACCACGGCCAAGCTATACGTTACTGTGCACTAACCACAAAGCCCTCTCTTCCTCCGTTTAGCTAATCTGTGCCATTGAGAATGTGAAACAAAGTCATCAAGATTTTAAAGTCCTGGAGTTAAAGTCTTGGGAATGATTTTTTATAATGTATAATTGCTTAAAAATTGATACATGCAGCAATTATCAGGCAAAGATTGAGCTGAGACATGCCTATCCCATTTACACTAAGGTTCTGTTTACAGTGTTTTATATGGCTACTCACTGGTTGAAATATTAGCAACATTGATTCTCTGTACAGTACTTACCACAACACATATTTCCTTGCTCCAGATGGAAAGTCAATGGGCAGAAATGTGCCGTTAATGATGTGTTGGCATGGCATTTCCTGTATTACAAAATACAGCCCAAAACATTAAAATATCCTCTTATCAAGTGCAAAGTTAAACAAAGTTGTTTGACTAAATGAGTATAAATAAATTTCTGGTAGTAAGAGTACAAAATGTAGTGAGGGGAAATGCATCCGTGACTATATAAACACGGACTAAGCTTTTACCATTTGTCAAGTATTCAGTGAGAAAAAGAAACCTAGCGATATTCTCACAGACTAAGGACTGAATATAAATCTTACAAAATATAGTTTTAAATTATCATGAGACTTATGCTGTAAGAGTCTTGCACTTAGTTCTCTAACAATCATTTCATATGCGATTGCAGCTCTAGTATTTACTAGGTATATGGCCGTAGGCAATTTATTTAATCTCTCTGAGCCTCGGTTTTCTCATCTGTAAAACGGTTATCTTCATTAGATCTATTCTATTTGTTCATTGTGAAGACGGAGATAGTCTAAAGCACTAGTACAATTCCTGGTGCTGAATAAAAGGCAGGACTCAGTAAAAGATAGTTCTTATCTCTTGAGGAGTCTGGGTGACTCAGTCAGTTAAGCACCCAACTTCGGATCGGGTCATGATCTCGTGGTTCGTGGGTTCAAGTCCTGGGTTGGGTTCTGTGCTGACAGGTCGGAGCCTGGGGCCTGCTTTGGATCCTGTGTCTCCCTCTCTTTGCCCCTCCCCCACTTGTGCTCTGTCTCTCTCTGTCTCAAAGAGATGAGTAAAAGTTAAAAAAAAAAAAAGATAGTTCTTATCACTAAAAAAATTTCATAACTACTCTTAAGAATCAAAGTTTCTATGAGTTCACTCAATAAAATCTGGTTTTGAGATGCTGCTAGATATTTCGAGGAAGATACACAAAGAAATACAGACCTCATTTTCACTACCTTTGAAGAATTTATAGTACCTTTGTGGGGACTATCACTAAGTGAGGTTCAATAACCTACCAGGAAATACTGTGATTAAGCAATAAATTGACACCATAGACCTACATTTCCTGAAACTTAAGACCTTTTTTAAAGAAAAGTGTTCTATCAGACTCCCAGGGTTTACCTGAATTATTTTTACTATAATACTATTTAAATATGTACAAACATAAAAGCATGTTATAAACTCCCTATTATTCTTAACTATAAAACAGTAACAGGGGCGCCTGGGTGGCTCAGTCGGTTGAGCGTCCGACTTCGCTCAGGTCACGATCTCACGGTCCGTGAGTTCGAGCCCCACATCAGGCTCTGTGCTGACAGCTCAGAGCCTAGAGCCTGCTTCAGATTCTGTGTCTCCCTCTCTCTCTGGCCCTCCCCCCGTTCATGCTCTGTCTCTCTCTGTCTCAAAAATAAATAAATGTTAAAAAAAAAAATTAAAAAAAAAAACAGTAACAAAAAAGAAAACAAAATTAAAAACAAGCTATAAAATCCATAAAAATTCAAATAAACAGCATCTAACATAGTTAATAATGTTGCTGAAACCAAATGGTGTTTTAGAATTTTTTGATTGGGGTCAACAGGGATGGAGGAAAGGCTTTCTGAAGACTTTCTGGAAAAAAGAGAGGGTTTGAGATAGCAAAGAAGGTGAAGAGGAACAATATAAGCAAGCTTTCTTCAGAGAGTAAATCAGCTGCCTGGGAACCTGATGAAAAGAAGGGGAAAAAAAATAAGATGAGAAGTGAAGGTTACAAAGTTAGAAAAATTCTCTTTCAAGCTAAGGGGTATCTGCACTTATTTGAAGACAAGAAGAAATAACCAATTGAAAGAGAGACACTGATGATCGAGGGAAAGTCAGGAGGGAAGAGTTTGTCAGTATCACTGCACTTCTATATTTTTTAAAACTTTTATTATTGAAGTATAATGGATATATGATGTTATATTCGTTTCAGGTGGTCAACATAGAAATTTAATAATTCTATATATTATGCAACATTCACCACAATAAGTGTATTTATTGTGTATTTATGTCATCACACAATGTTATTATATCATTGACTCTATTGCCTATGCCATACTTTTCATCATTATGAATTATTTATTTTATGATGGGAAGTTTGTACCTCTTAATCCCTTCTATCTTGCCTATTCCTCCCCCTTCCTCCCCTCTGGCAACCACCAGTATGTTCTCCGGATTTATGAGTCTGTTTCTGTTTTTGTTTGTGCATTTGTTTTGTTTTTTAGATTCCACATATAAGTGAAATCATATGGTATTTGTCTTTCTCTGCCTTATTTCACCTAGCTCAACACCCTCTAGGTCTATTTCTACTATAGTACTACCCTTATCTATCCAGCACCTTTGCTCCCCTTTCTTTCAGTGACAGACCCCAACCTCATCTCACTCCACTGTGATTGGTCAGTGAAAGGGCTTCTGAAACAAGCTAGCCAATCAGATTGTTTCTTCTGAGATTTGAAACTTAAGCAGATACTTCCTTCCATCATTTTATGACACCATCCCTGAGGAAAGAACCACATGCTCTACTGCCGAGGTCCTTAGTAGGTCTTTCTTTTCTTTTTTCTAACATTCTTGTATAAATCAGTCTTTGCTTATACTATCCAGAGGTACAGTAAGTTAAATGAAACTAAAAGAACATTAACCAGTATGTAGGTAGGGACTCTAAACATTGATGTAGAGAGCCATTTTCCTTTCTTTGGGACCCAAGGAAAGCATAAGAGATAGGTGTTAATCACAAGCTGACAGGTAGATGAAGGGGTTCAGGTCAAATGACCTCAAACTTCTTAACAAACTAAGGATTGGACTGTCTGCCAAGTGTGAGGTGATAGAATGTGATTTTTAAAATAACTTAACACTAGGAGCACCTGGGTGGCTCAGTCGGTTGAGCGTCCGACTTTGGGTCAGGTCATGATCTCGCAGTTTGTGAGTTCGAGCCCCAGGTCGGGCTCTGTGCTGACAGTTCAGAGCCTGGAACCTGCTTCAGATTCTGTGTCTCCTTCTCTCTGCCCCTTCCCCGCTCATGCTCTGTCTCTGTCTCTCAAAGATGAATAAACGTTAAAAAAAATTTAAAATAACTTAACACTTGAAAACATTTTATGTACTGATCTTGTGGTACAAAATCTCTGTAGAGAGAGATCCAACAGTCTTTAGAAGATTTTTTGATGAAACCAATTGCAAGCCTTTGAAATCTAGGTTTAGAATTTGAGTCCAGTTTTCACAAGGAAAAGGGAAGCTAGTCTGCACAATTAAGGGGAGGGAGAAGTTAGATCTGGTATGTGTTGGCAGATGGATAATCTTGAGAAGAGTAGTAACAGGACTCAACACTATTTAGAGAAAAGGTGAGGGTGGAATGTCCCCCTGCAGTCTTGCAAAGTGGGACTTTGATGAGATTAGAACTGACTAGTGAAAGAGGATTTACTATGGCTTTTTGCTGAGTGGTGTGTGATTAAAAAAAAAAAAATCTTCTATACAATCTTTCCTAAGAAAGTTCTCATCAATGTTCCATCATTCTTCTCTGTTTGGGGGATAGTAGGACATTTGCTTGTGCAGGGGAAGCAGGGAAGGGCAAACTAAGAGGGCTGGAGAAGATGCAGATCTCATACGGGTTACACAATTACTTGGGAATCAACAAGTGACAATAAAAGGCTTTCAACTAAGAATCTGCCCTAGAAAGAGTTGTGTGTGTCCTAGGATTTGCTCTGACAATGCAATGGTCAAGCGTAGCCTGGAAGCAGACTGAAAAACACAGGGAGGTGGAGGTTGTGTAGATTCTGGTTTTGAAGTAGTGAGTAGCTTGATAAATCCTCTTTCAAAAACAGCAACAACGAAACCTACAAAACGAGGCAAAATTGTCAAAAACAGTCATTTTGGGGCTCTGGAAATGGACCAAAAGGAAACAACAATTTGAAAAGCATATATTCATGAAAAACTGCTGACCTTCGAGTAAGAACAGTAGAAGTCTGTGGCTTTCTTGCCTGTGGCTACTCCCACACCCCACCCCAGATTGGCCCGCACACCAATTCTATCAGATGAGACTGACCATGAAAACTGACAGCCTTGTTGCAAGAGGAGCAGGCTAACTTGATTTCGAGCAGAGAGTGGAAAATTGGCAACTGGGGTGAATGGGAAAGGGCTAGAGCCCTCTCTCTGAGCCCAGGATTTCAGTCCCTCTGGGGGGAAGGGAATGATAGACTGAAGGACTACCAAAAACTTTAATAGGGATATGAGTTAGCCATTGAAAGGTTTAATAACCATTCTACAGATCACTGGCTGTCTGGGAGCCTATTCTTATGCACAATGGGAGAACTGAGAGTCAGTGGAAAGTAAATGTTAGGGCAGACTTGAATATTGCCTAAATTTTGAATGCTTGCCTCAAACCAAACACAGATCCACAAGCAGATGGTGGAAGCCTTTTGAGCTTAAGATATTTTGCACAACCACTGGCCGATCGCTGGTTGAACACTAGGTTATGTAGACATAAGCTAAACAAAGAAAATAAAGAAAAACTGAACAGAGGCATCAGAGGCTGCACATTGTGAGGTAATAATCTAATTCTATAGATTAAGTACAGGCAAGTTGCTTTAAACAGCAAGAAACAAACATTAGCAAATAAAACTCACCATAGGAAAAAAGGAAAATTGCAATCCAGTGTTGCTATAATAAATTATCTAAAATACCCAGTTTTTAAATTGTGAGAACTAGGAAACCAGGAGAGGGTGACCCATATTCAAGACAAAAAGTAATTAGTAGAAACTGTCTCTTCATGGGTCTAGGTGCTGGATTAACTCAATGAAACTATTACAAGTATGTTCAAATAATTAAAAGAAGCCATGTTTAAAGAACAAAGGAAAATGTGATGACCATAACTCAACAATAGGGAATATCAACAATGGAACAGAATCTATTAAAAAGAAACAAATGGAGGGACACCTAGCAGGCTCAGTCAATCCAGCTTGTGACTATTTTTTTAAATGGTTATTTATTTTGAGACAGAGAGAGCAGGGGAGGGGCAGAGAGAGGAGGAGAGAGAATTCTGCACTAATAGCACAGAGCCTGACATAGGTTCAATCTCACAAACCATGTAAGCAGAGACCCAGAGTCTGACACTTAACTGACTGAGCCACCCGGGTGCTCTGAACATGTGACTGCATGTGACTCTTGATCTCTGGGTCACGTGAGTTTGAGCCCCATGTTGGGCTTAGAGCCTACTTGAAAAAGAAAAAGAAAAAGAAAAGAAAAACGTAGGAATGTTAAAGTTGAAAAATACAATAATCATAATGAAAAACTCACCAAATTGACACAATAGCAAAATTGAGAAGGCAGAAGAAAAAGTGAACTTGCATAAAAATCAGTAGAACTGATTCAGTCTAGAAGACAGAGAGAAAAAAGATTGAAGAAAAATGAAAGCCTTGGAGATCTATGGGACAACATCAAGTGCATTAACAAGTGAAAAATGGGTACCCCAGAGAGAGAGGAGAAGTAAAACAGGGCAGAAAAAAAATTTGAAGAAATAATGGCCTAACACTTTCCAGATTTCATGAAAAGTATTTATCTATAGATCCAAGACTTGCCAGGAGCTCTGAGTAGATCAGCAGGGAAATTCTCGTCTAGAAAGACAAAGAAAAGTTCTCAAAAGCATCAAGAATAAAAGGACTCATTACATAGAGTCAAACAATCCAACTAACTGTTGACTACTTATCAGGAAAAATGGAGGCCAGAAGGCCTCAAACTGCTCAGAGGAAATGCTTATCAACTAAGAAGTTTACATCCACTAAAATTGTTTTTGAACAATGAAGGCCAAACAGAAACAAATTCAGGTAAACAAAGGCAGAGAGCATCCATTGAGAAAGGCCTGCTCTACAAGATATGCTAGAGGAAGTGCTTTAGGCTGAGAGCAAATACCTTCAGGCAGTAATTCAAATCCTTGAGAAGGTAAAAAAAAAAAAGCACAAGAAATGGTAAATATAAAAGATGATGTGGGTAGATTTTTCTTTTAACTTCTTAAATAATTTAAGATTGAATAAAGCAGTCACTGTACCACTGAATGCAAGTAGTAACCATCAGAGAGCTGGAGTGGTAATATTAATATCAGACAAAATAGACTTTAAGACAAGAAATATTGCTAGAGATAAAAAGAAAGGTTTAATAGTGGTAAAATGGTCAATATATCATGACAGTATTACAATTATAAATGTATATGTACCTGACAAAGGATGCCCAGAATACACGAAGCAAAAACTGACAGAAGTGAAAGGAGGAACCAAAAATTTGAAAGTTATAGTTGGAGATTTCAATATCCCATTGTAAATAACTAATAGAATAAGACAGAAAATCTTGTTAGCAAGAATAATGAAAATCTGAACACTTTCAAGCACTTGACCTCACTGACATTTATAGAATATGCTACCCAACGACAAAAGAATACACATTCCTTTCAAGTGCACATGGAACCTTTTCTAGTATAGACCATATGCTAAGGACTAAAACAGTTTCAATCAATTTTAAATGTTAGGAATCATTCGAAGTACATTCTCTGACTACAAAATAATTACACTTAAGAACTCAACAGAAAGAAATTTGAGTAATCTCCAAATATTTAGAAATTAAATAATATACTTATAAAAAACTCATAAGAAATTAGAAAATCTTTTTACTGAATGGAAGTAAAGGTATAAAATATCAAAAACCTGTGGGTGCAGAGAAAGGAGAACTTAGAAATTTATAGCATCAAATGCTTATAAAAGGGGGCACCTGCGTGGCCCAGTCAGTTGATTTCAGCTCGGGTTGTGATCTCATGGTGGTCTGATGGAGCCCTGCACCTGGCTCTGCACTAGGCATGGAGCCTGCTTGGGGCCCTTTCTCTCCCTCTCCCTCTGCTTCTTTCCCCATCATGCGTACGCACGCGCACTTTCTCTCAAAAAAAATACAACAGAACAGATAAAAAAGGTGTCAAATCAATAATAGAAGCTTCCATCTTAAGAAATTTAAAAAAGAAGAACAAAAAGAAAAAGTGAGCAGCAGTCAATGCAATAGAAAATGGAAAAACAATGAAGAAATTCAAGGAAACTGAAAGTGTGCATTTTAGAAAGATTAACAAAATTGATAAGCCTTTAGTTACTAATGAAGAGATGAAGAGAGGAGACAAAAATGATTGAAATAAGGAAAGAAGTGTCATGCTATCTACTCTACAAAGACTAAAAGACTATATGAGAATATTATGTACAATTCCATGTATAAGTCTGTTAAATACAACTCTGTCTTTGTAGAAATTGGTGTATTCTTTTTTTATTTTTTATTTTTTTATTTTTTTTAATATATGAAATTTATTGTCAAATTGGTTTCCATACAACACCCAGTGCTCATCCCAAAAGATGCCCTCTTCAATATTCATCACTTACCCTCCCCTCCCTCCCACCCCCCATCAACCCTCAGTTTGTTCTCAGTTTTTAAGAGTCTCTTATGCTGTGGCTGTCTCCCACTCTAACCTCTTTTTTTTTCCCTTCCCCTCCCCCATGGGTTTCTGTTAAGTTTCTCAGGATCCACCTAAGAGTCAACACATATGGTATCTGTCTTTCTCTGTATGGCTTATTTCACTTAGCATCACACTCTCCAGTTCCATCCACATTGCTACAAAGGGCCATATTTCATTCTTTCTCATTGCCATGTAGTATTCCATTGTGTATAAAACCACAATTTCTTTATCCATTCATCAGTTGATGGACATTTAGGCTCTTTCCACAGTTTGGCTATTGTTGAGAGTACTGCTATAAACATTGGGGCACAAGTGCCCCTATGCATCAGTATTCCTGTATACAAATTGGTGAATTCTGAGAAAGATACAAGTGATCATAACTGACTTGAAAATTAATAGAAAATCTGGGCTCAGTCTCTTAAGTGTCTAACTTCAGCTCACATCACAACCTCGTGGTTCTTGGGTTCGAGTCCTGTGTTGGGCTCTGTGCTGACAGCTAGGAGCCTGGATCCTGCTTCAGATTCTTTGTCTCCCTCTTTCTCTGCCCCTCCCCCGCTTGCACTCTGTCTCTCTCCCCAAAGATAAACAAACATTAAAAAAATATGAAAAAAAGAAAATCTTAATGGACCTACATAACGAAATCAAATTAATAAATAAAAACCTTATGTTGAAAAGCCTAAGGTCAGGGGCGCCTGGGTGGCGCAGTCGGTTAAGCGTCCAACTTCAGCCAGGTCACGATCTCGCGGTCCGTGAGTTCGAGCCCCGCGTCGGGCTCTGGGCGGATGGCTCAGAGCCTGGAGCCTGTTTCTGATTCTGTGTCTCCCTCTCCCTCTGCCCCTCGCCCGTTCATGCTCTGTCTCTCTCTGTCCCAAAAATAAATAAACGTTGAAAAAAAAAAAAATTAAAAAAAAAAAAAAAGAAAAGAAAAGCCTAAGGTCAGAAGGCTTCACTGTTACCTTCTGTAAAACAGTTAAGGAAAAAACTACCAATTATCCAAACCCTTTTTTCAAAAATTAAAGAGTGTGAAAATAGAGAGTGTCAGGTCTTTGTGCTGAAAACATTGAGACAGCAGAAACCACGTGTTGGCATTTGTATAATGCAAAAGAAAGAATTCTCTTCCCCACCCACCCCCCTGCAACTTCCATACCAAACACGTTATTGAACTTGTTCAATTCAGAGTTCTTTTCAGAGTTCTTTAGAGACAAAGAGCAAATGGGATACATACATACATACAAGACGAGATGTATTATAGGAATAACCTCATGCAATCAAGGAGGCTGAGAAATCCACGTGGAAGCTGAAGAACCAGGAAAGCCAGTGGTAGAATTCAGTCCTCAGAGGGACCTGTGAATGATTAAGATTTCAGGTCTCAAAGGGTGGGATCCAGGACTGCCAATGTCCCAGTCCAGGAGAAGATGGATGTATTAGTTCTGGCAGAAAGAATTCACCATCCTTCCACTTTTTTGTTCTCTTTAAGCCCTCAACAAGTTGGATGACACCCACTCATTTTTAGGAGAGCCATCTGTACTTGGTTCAGCTATTCAAATGTTAATTTCTTCTAAAATACCCTCACACATACACCCAGAAATAATATTTTATCAGCTGTCTGGGCTTCCTTAGCCCATTCAAGTTAACACGTAAAATTAATCATCACGGAACTGTTAGGAAAATATCGGTTGTCCTCTTTGACAACCCAGAAAAAAATGGAGTAAGCAATGCTAAGAGGGTTATTTAAAATGGAGCCGGGAGGACATTGAGGAGGTGGGACTTATACATGTCTTCCATCTCAAATTCTCAGAAATTTTTCTGAACTCAGCCCAAAGCCAAGATATCTGCTATAGGTAAGAATGGACACAAATGAACTTTCCACCTAACACTAGCCCTAGCAACCAGCCACCTATAGATTAGTGTAACTGTAGCTATACCAGCACCTGTTTCATTTCATTCAAAACAACTTATATAAATTTCCTCTTTGCTCTTCAAAAGCTCTAACCTCTTTGTCACCCCAGAACATGCTTTTGATTTCAGTGGAATCTGTGTCTCTTGGATTGCAATCTTTTTTTTTTTATGTTTATTTATTTTTGAGACAGAGAGAGACAGAGCATGAATGGGGGAGGGTCAGAGAGAGAGGGAGACACAGAATCAGAAACAGGCTCCAGGCTCTGAGCTGTCAGCACGGATCCTGACGCGGGGCTCAAACTCACGGACCGCGAGATCATGACCTGAGCCGAAGTTGGACACTTAACCGACTGAGCCACCCAGGCGCCCCTCTTGGATTGCAATCTTTAAGACCCCAAATAAATGCACTATAAAAAAATGTTTATTTAGTTGGAGATAGAGAGAGAGTGCACACACACGCATGAGCTGGAGAGGGGCAGAGAGAGAGAGAGGAAGAGAAAGAGAATCCCAAGCAGGCTCCACATTGTCAGTGCAAAGCCTGAAGCCTGACGCGGGGCTTGACCCCACAGATCATGAAATCATGAGCTGAGCTGAAACCGAGATTTGGCCCCTCAACCAACTGAGCCACCCAGGTGTCCCAAAGCACATATTTTATTTTGCAGCTTGCAGTTTTGTCTTTCATTGGTTGACATCTCCAAAAAGTCAAAGGCCTTCTCTTCTTCGCCCTTTTCCTCACCTCTGGCCTTCAGGGGAAGGTTGAGCAGTTCTATAAAATAGCCTTTTCCCTAGATATTTCTCGGGTCACAAAGACAATTTGAAGAAATGATTAATAAAGATATATGTTACCCTTTTAGGGCCAATTTTGTATTAAAATATTTTCTCCATAAAATACTACATTCATATTTCCTGCTAAGGAGACATCTGGTGTTAAATTCAATTTTTGTGTTACCTGTACTTGGCCTCTCCCCACCACAACCCCACCTCATCCCACTACCTTGCTAGGCTCTCTTAGGATGTATATATTTATTCTTGCAACTCAAAAAGTCTCCAGGCATATGCTGGTTGACTTAAACAATGGCAACCTCTTTCACAGCTTTATACACAGGGTTCGCTATTGGTTGTTTTCTTTCAGTCATAGAAGGTTTACTTCCTTAAACTTATGCAGGATTTCTTCTATTCAAAATAGTCTGGCTCTTTCCTCAGAAGTACCTGTAAATGATTAAGTATAATCTCCATTCCAAATTCACTGAATTGTCTTAATGTCTTTGTCCTTTGCTTCTGAGAATGGAAGAGTGTCTTAACCTCATCTCCCCCCACAATGATTTAATTTTCAACAGTGACTATCTTCATTTTGATCCTCTCACAAGTTTTTCATTCTGCCATTGCAATTTTAATTTTCTCCTTGTCCCTCTTTAGCCCATTAATCTCATGTTTCATTGTGTTCCATCTTATTTTCATTTCAGTATGATTTCCTCATGGCAAACTTCTTGTGGTTCAAGTAAGGACGCCGATTTTCTAACTTTTTCACCCTGTTTTTGTGGTGAATCATTTTCAGAGGCTAGTTCTGAGTTTCCAGGGTAATGGTTTCTTTTCCTTTCCTGCCATATTTTTCATAAATTCCTGGGGGGTTTTGAGGTTGTCTGTTTTTTGCCTATAGGAATGACAGAGTCCATCTGATCTTTTGTTTGCTATTCACCAGGGTGTAGGGATTGCCACTCAATCCATACTCCTGGTTGTATGCTATAAACATACAAGGGTCTTTTTTTAATACTGTATTTTTAAGTAATCTCTTCACCCAACATGGGCCTCGAACTCACCTGAGATCAAGAACCCTGAGATCAAGAGTCACATGCTCTACCAACTGAGCCAGCCAGGTGCCTCAACATATGAGTGTCTTACAAGAGGCTCTTATTTTGTGCGAATAGCCTTGATGAAGGACTAAGATATAACCTGGGAAAATAAATTCACACGTACAGCTTCCAGCTCCATTATCGATGCCTGCATCAAGTGCATCTCTGGCAGCACGATGTGATCTTAGCCTATTACCACTGCCAAGTGTTTCATGAAATAAATGAACAAGTACAATTTTCAGCTAGTACCAGGGGGGCACTTCCTTTGTCTTCTCCCATTTGATTGCTGGGAGCTTTCGTCTCTTATCCGATGTCAAAGAGAGAGACCTTACTGGGGTAGAGACGGAGCTAGAAAGAACGGAAGGAGAATGCCACCAATGTCTGCTTCCAAAAGAACACCTGTAGGGTGGAGGCAGGGGACATAGCTTAGTTTACTAAAATGTCTAATCTGGTATTTCAGAGAGGTCTGACAGATAAAGGTCATTCACATCCTATTAAAAAGGCATTACTAAGTGAGTGGGAATTTATATAAAATATTGGCTTAGGTTGGTCATCAGTCCTAGTTTGGGTTATTGCCCTGATTTTTCACCTCACACCACGTCTTCATATGTATTTTAATGAGAAGTTGTGCCAGTGTGAAACCAAGGCTGCTGATCAAATGCTGTTCTCAGTCTGAAGCCACAAGGGAAGACTTTAACTAAGTACTTACCCAAATGATGATGAATGTCATGTTAGTAGAGTCTGAAATGCAAAGATCTTACAGTGTGAGAGCAGAAAATCCTCTTTTTTTTTTTTTTTTAATTAAACAAGGATCTCCATTTCACTGCGCTTACTGTTTTCCTTTTGTTGGAGAAAAAAAAATAAAATTCTATCTATAGTGGATCCAATAGTACTTTTAAAATGAAAGAAATCTCATATTTGTTTTGTATTTTATCACACTGCAGCCCTTCTATAAAATTGGAAATGATGATGACACTTTTAGAATTTATTGGGATAATAAAATGGTGATATTATTTTATAACAGTGTTACTCATTTCTCTTCTATTAATGCTTTTCATCCTTATTTCTCATTCTCTAGAGGAGACAGAGGATGACTCCGGCAACTTACATTTTAAGGAATTTATTGGTACATAGTTTAAGAAAAATGGTCAACATTTCTTTCTTCTTTCCATGATGTTATATAATCACATTGGACTATTCTTGTTCATGGACTTTTTCCAGTGGTGAATGTTGCATTTCACAGAGTAGAGTCCAATTTTATTTGAAAATTTCATGATTTTAATAAAAACCCCATTTTTAAATGCTTATTTTGCAGTCAGGAACAAAGAGAGCCTGTGACAGGCAAAACAGACTTTTGCTGAGTGTGTATGAAAGCTGGTAGGATTGCACATGCTACTAACATAAGAGCTTCTTAAAGGAGGCTTTTTTTTTTTAATATAACAAGCAGTCTCCAAAAAAGTATTCAGTGCCATGGTTAGAATAACAGCATTTACACTTGTCAAGGGAAATAAAGAATCATCAGGCTGCTATTTTCCACATTATGCAGCATCGATTTAGTACAGACTGCCATGGAACATTCTCCATACACTTACTATGTAAAAATGTAAATCCCTAATTTAATAATTTTCCTCCAGGCTCCTCCCACCCTCAATTTGTCTTCATTTCTCCAATTCTTTGTAGGAAATTAGGGACCTCATTATTCATGGGTCGGGAAGAATTCAATGAATCATGGAAAAAAGGTAATTTATGAAGGCAAGTCGCTTTCTCATCTCCAATGTGCATAAATAATCATAATTTTATTGTCATGATACAATGACCTGATTTCTATTTATAGCTTTGGCCCTGAGAAAAATTAAGTGCAACATAAATTTCATGTAAAAAGATGAATTTGTGAGTCACTTGTCTGTCAGAGGCGAGCCTTGTTTGGAAGCAACTGAGTATGCCAGTGAATTGTATTGTTTCTTTCTTTTGGAAACAATACAAGCTCAAAGTTATGACATCTACTCCTGCCCTTTGACCAAAAAAAAAAAAAAAAAAAAATGATTTCAAGAGTGAACACTAAATTATTTCATAGCACAGTTCTTTTTGGTCACTACATCTTGGTTTGACTCTGTATGTTCCTCAAATGTATTATGTATGTGTGTGTATACATGTGTGTTTGTGTGTGTATTCCTCAAAATGTATGTGTATGTGTGTATATACATATGTGTATATATATATATGTACACACATACACACATACTAGGAGCATATAGATTCAAAAATGTACATTTATACATATACATGCACATATATAATACAGGCTACATATGCACCTAAGATGTGTATTGTATATGGATGTATGTATGGATGTGTATACAGAGATTTTTCCCAAAGTGTGTGCATCTAAATTATGTCATGCATCTACAGATACCCTCCTGCCAGAGATGCATCTGATGACATGGTTTTTTGTTGAAGTTTGATAAAGCAATTTGCTTCTTGGTACTATTGGAAGCTACAGCAACAATTCAGTCTGGCTGCCATTTTTGGTCAAACATTCTTTCTCAATTAGCTAAAGATGTTTTTAAGTTGAGGTATAATATATGTGCAGTGATATGCAGTGATATTATGTGCAAATGCTAAGTGTACAGATTAATGAATATTTATATATGTCTACACCTGTGTAACCACTCTCCAGGTCAAGATGCAGAGCATTTCCAGCCACCCGGAAAGCTCCCTTGTGCCTTTCCCCAAGATATAACTAATATTTTTACCTCTTTCACCAAGTATTCGTCTTTCCTGATTCTGAACTCCTTATAAACAGAATCAATAGCCTGAACTCCTGTGTTGGCCTTGCCAAAGGAGCCAACATTAGACTGACTTCTCCTCATTAGCTAAGAATCTTGGATTGCAAACAACAGGAAACTCAATCCAACTTAGCTTAAGAAATATAGACACATTTAATGGCTCACTCACTGTAAAACATCCGGAGGAGCTTTGGTCCAGAGTTGATGGAGTCACGAGTAATCTACCTCTGTGTCGTGTGCCTCCTCTGGGCATTGACCGTGCTCCCAGAATGGCTCACCTCATCTTTCAACAATTGCTGAGGAAGTTCTAGGCCATACATCCTCATGCTTTACTGTCTAGCCAAAAGAAAGTTCTGTCCTCTGGTGGTTTCCATGGAAGAAGGAGATAACTTCTCTCAGTACCTGGAATCAGTGTGCTTTATTTACCTGCCTCTTCTCAAATCAATCACTATAGTAAGAGAAAAGAAGTACATTTATTTGAAAGCTATGGAAGCCCATCCCCAGAAAGATGAAGTCAGTCGTACCTAAACCTCATGACTACAAATGTGGAGTGCTCATTCTTTAGAGGAAAACTGGATATGGTTGCTGGAGGAAAACAAACAAATAGCCACAACAAAAAAGTCTAGCTTATAGTAGCCACTTGAAATATCAGTATCTTTCTCTAAAATGAGAAATCCTCTCATGATGTTCACTTCTGGGATCACCACGCTGGTAAACAGCATGAAGCCTCTCTCTGATCAAATAATTGCATGGGTGACTGTCATGGGGGAAATACTCAATTCAGTCAAACCACAATGAAAGCCTGCTTCCCAGAGATTGTCAATCTCAATAAACATCATTTGATGCTTTGAGGCATTTTGTAGTCTAATGGTGCTGAATCGGCCAAAGAGAATGTATCCAAAGAGGAATGAAAGCTGCACTAAAGAACAAATAGCCTGTAGAGGGGGAAAAAATGTGAGTTCAGATTTTTGTATGCCAGGCTGAGATTCTGACAATCAAATGCTAAAGGTGAAAATGCTAGCCTTCAACTTCCATAAATAAGCCATGGCTCCAGGGAAGACCTGGGTGCCTGGATCCAAGGAAGCCATATTTTCCAATCAGTATTTGTCTCGCATAAAGATCCCTCACTGAGTTGTTTTCTTATAAAGTGGAATTCATTTTGGTGCAAAGATTTGAACACTTAAAAGGCACACATACAACAGTAAATGGCACTCTTTGGAGACGTTGACCGATTCAGTGTGTAACAGAATAGGATTTTGACATATCCCAAATACCTAAATATCAGCATGAGCTATAAAAACATTAGAGAGATCAGAGGTGATGTTATGTCTCTAAATATCTTTACTTATCAACAAGCAGGAACATAGGCCTTTTACCTGAGGCATTTTTCTTTTCAAGTTTTCATGGTGGGATTTTATGGTAGCAACCCCTCATGTTTTCTTCTTGCCAGCAGCAGTTTTATTTATAGTCCAGCCCATTCTATCTCACTTCTTCTTAAAAGATGTCAGGACCTAAAGGAAGAAAATGGATTAGATCGGAGAAACTCAAGAGCTGGCTTAATGGAACCTCTGCCTTTTCCCTGTCTAATGCTCTTCACCCCCTTTATAATATGTGCACTACACAGCCTCAAACAGCTGTGAAAATGGGAAATGTTGAAAAAACTTGATCCAGCCATCCATCGAATAAGTCAGCAAACTTATAATAACTTTTTTGGACAGATTTTGTAAGTATTGCTCGTTATTGAAACTAGGAAAATATACTAAGTGTAGCTTAAATAAGAACTACCTACAATCCCATAAAGCAGAGAAAACGAATGCTCTTACTAAATATAGCTTTATCCTGCTTTGCTTACTCAACATTATATTGTGAACATTTTCCCAAGTCAAGAGAAAACTCTTCGAAAAAATTATTGACAATTCCATTTATTGGCAACTTAAGAGAAAGAATAAGGATTTTTCCTGTTTCCTGTGTAGATGCTCTTTCAGGGCAACAAAATAGCTATGGTCAGTATGTGAAAGTTGTGGTTTATGGGAACCTTCTAGGTAAAAATATGGAAAGAATGAGAGAATTTTTTAAATTATCATTTTGTACTCCCTAATAAAATAATTGATTCAGTCAAAGGCCTTCAGTAGATGAACCAATTGATGAAAGGTTGGAAAGATCAGGTTTTGGCCACCTGAACTTGCTCTGCCTTTAGTCTGTTAAGAATGAAACAACCAGACATCATGGCCAAGATGGGAGGCAATATGACAAACACAACACCACCCAAAAAATATTCTTACTTTAAAACAAAAAAATCCTGGGGCAGCTGGGTGGCTCAGTCGATTAAGCCCCTGACTTCAGCTCAGGTCATGATCTCATGGTTCAAGAGTTTGAGCCCTGCACTGGGCTCTGTGCTGTAAGCGTGGAGCCCACTTGGGATCCTCTGTCTCCCCTTCTCTGTCCCTCCCCCACTCGCATTCTCCCCCCCCCAAAACTAAATAAACATTTTAAAAAACCCACAACGAATAGATTGCCTAAATTAAGAGACTGACAATACTAAGTGTTGGTGAAGAAATGGAACTCCTTCAACTCTCATACCTTATTGGTAGAAATATAAATTAGTCGAATATTTCAAAAAATGGAAAATAGTTTGACAGTTTCTTATAAACTGCAATGTATATTTACCATACAATATAGCAATTTCATTCTTAGGTATTTACCGCCCCCCCCCCCCCCCCAATGAAACATGTGTCCAAATAAGGAGTTGTTCAAGAATGTTCATAACGGGCTTTATCTGTAAGAGCCCCAAATTAGAAGCCACCCAAATGTTCACCAATAGTAATGGATAAACAATTTGTTGTGTATTCACACTACAGAACATTGCTTCACAACTAAAAGAAAGGACTTCTGATATACACAATAACATGGATGAATCTCAAAAACATTAAACTTGTAGAAGAAACCAGGCATAAACAAGAATATATGATTGTATTAAAAGAAGTTCTAGAATTTCCAGAAAATTTGCAACAATTTGCACAGCGATCAGCAATATGTGACAGCCCCATCTCAGTGTACCCACACTGTCACTGAGGCTTATCAGTGTCTAAAGTCCAGTTAATTTATTGGGTAAAAATGGCTTCTCCTTTAATTCACATTTCTTTGTTTCTTAATAAAATAAGATATTTTCATTTTCATGATTTTTTTTAAATTTGTTTTTTGGTTATTATTTTTCCTTTGGAATTTTTTTTTTTTATTTTTTTTTCAACGTTTATTTATTTTTGGGACAGAGAGAGACAGAGCACGAACGGGGGAGGGGCAGAGAGAGAGGGAGACACAGAATCGGAAACAGGCTCCAGGCTCTGAGCCATCAGCCCAGAGCCTGACGCGGGGCTCGAACTCACGGACCGCGAGATCGTGACCTGGCTGAAGTCGGACGCTTAACCGACTGCGCCACCCAGGCGCCCCTGGAAATTATTTTAAAACACTACTTTTCCCCCTATTTTTCTATTACTGCCGTGCTGTTTTCCTTAATGACTTATAACAGTTCTTTCTATGTTAAGGATATAAACACTTTGTAATATTTATGTTATTTTTTCTGTTTGCTTGCCTTTTTATTTCATTTATTTTTTGAAGAGCAGAGCCTTTTTCTGTTATAATAACCAGATTCATTGCTCTCTTCCTTTGAGATTTGTTCCATACTTTTATCTCCCAGGTAGAGAGACAAATATATTTGCCTAAATTTTCTTTAAAAAAATTTTTTTTAATGTTTATTTATTTTTGACAGAGAGAGATAAAGAGACAGAACATGAGGGGGGAGGGGCAGAGAGGGGGAGACACAGAATCTGAAGCAGGCTCCAGGCTCTGAGCTGTCAGCACAGAGCCCGACCTGGGACTCGAACTCACAGACCATGAGATCAGGACCTGAGCCAAAGTGGGATGCTCAACCAACTGAGCCACCCAGGTGCCCCTGCCTAAATTTTCTTGTAATTTTGTGTAATTTAATTTTAAATAAAAATTCACATTCATCTGGATTGACCCTGGTATATGGTGTTAGATACAGAACTTTTTATAATTCATACTTCTTTATAATTTATCATACGCCTGCCATATATTAAGAACTTATAGGGGTGCCTGGGTGGCTCAGTCAGTTAAGCATCCAGCTTTGACTCAGGTCATGATCTCACAGTTCATGAGTTTCAGCCTTGCATCAGGCTCTGTGCTGACAGTGTGGAGCCTGGAGCCTGCTTTGAGTTCTGTGTCTTCCTCTCTCTCTCTCTGCACCTCTCTTGCCCCTGCTCTCTTTCTCTCTCTCTCTCAAAAATAAAGAAACATTAACTTTTTTTTTGAAGAAAAGAACTTATATAGTAGGGTCTATCATGGACCACTTGATTGTTACCTACAAAATACGTATCTATGTATCTATTGTTATGTGAGTATCACACAGTTTAAATACTTGTTGCTATATATTTCAATATTTAATATGGCTTAAATTTCTACCTACTTATTTTTGAAAAGTTCCTTAGCTTTTACCATCCATTTCAATCTCCAAACACTTGTTGACTATATTCTGTTTGCTAGGTATGCTGCTAAAAAGTGGAGATATGTTTTGAGTTTTCATGGAGAACAATGAGTGCTCTAACAGCAGTAAATAACTAAAATAGCTAACACTTGGTGCTTCCTATGGACCAGGCAGTATTTAGGTGTTTTACATACACTTATACACTTAATCAACCCTTCAAACAATCATATAAGGTAGGTACAATTCTACTCTTCTTTATTTATGATAGAAATTGGGCACAGAAAGTAACTTGCCCAAGACTGCACAGCTAGTACGCAGCTGGACCGATATTCAAGACTGGGCAGTTCTAGAAATTAAACCCTCTCACCTCGAAGTTGGGAATGTAAAATGGTGTAACTACTGTGAAAAAGAGTTCAATGGTTCTTCAAGAAGTTAAACATAGAATTTCCATGTGAGTCAGAAATCCCACTCCTAAGTGGATACCCAGAAGTATTGGAAATAGGTTGTCAAACCTATTTGTACATACATACAAGGGAATCCATACAAGGGTATGCATATCCATACAAGGGAATATTCTTCAGTCATAAAAATGAAGTACTAACATAGGCTACAACATGGGGGAACCTGGAAAACATGGCAAGTGAAAGAAGTGAGACACGAACGCCAGTTGCATATTGGTATAATTCCATTTTTAAGAAATATCCAGGATAAATGAACTCTTAGCAGTTACTGGTTTCATGGGTACAGGGTTTCCTTTTAGGGTGTTAAAAATGTTTTGGAACTGGTTAGAGATGATGGTTGCAAAACATTGTGAATGTACTAATTCTACTGAATTGCACATTTTAAGATGGTTAATTTTGTGTCCCATCAACTTTACCTGAATAAAAAGGGAGGGTAGTTTGTTTCTCAAGTTCTTGTTCTTGACCACATGCTGCTATGTAAAATGGAGTGTAGGAAAGCTAAGCTTATCTGATCCTGAGGCTCAGAGCAAGCTTTACAGAGGGGCTGATGCTGGACCTGGGTATGGAAAAATGAATGGGGGTTCACCGGACAGATTGTGTGATTTTGCGTGTGGGGGAGGGTGGAGGAGGAAGGCAGAAGCATCCTAGAAAGGTAGAAGAGTTTGTGAAAACGTATAGGCAGAGGAAGTGAAGGTAGTTTGGAGACAAAATAAAAGGCTTTAGTGAAAGAGGGAAATGTCAGAGAGAAGGTTGACACATGCTATTAATACAACACATCCTTACCAACTGCACATTTTCAAAGGTCAAAGGTTGGAAATTTCAAGAGCTATCTGTGGGTAGCAATATAACTCAGGTTGGTTTAGGGCTGCTATTATTACAGTGGTGTCCAAACATATTTAGCTGAAGCCCGGTATAGAATGATGAACTACTTATGCATACTTGTAATATTTGAGCCAACTCTCAACAGCTTTGAATACATTTTCTACAAAGGTGTTCACATGGTTCTACACACACACCAATTTATTTTTACTTATTTGTAGCAGACATTATCAGTGCCCTGCACAAATCCCTTTGGCACTGACCATTTCTAATCCAGTTGACCCGACTTCCAAATGCCATCCCTGAGTCTCCTTGCCTGTGGTCTTCCTTGGCCACAAGTGTGCACACTTTCCATTTTTACTGCATGCCAAAAATGCTGGGGAATTACACCCCTCAGAAGCAGCCCTCAACAGATGGCTGTTGGGAGTTGTCTCTCTCCTTAAATAAGTCTGAGGGGCATTTTCAACACACTCTTTGAGAGTCCCAGGTAGAATTCAGCTCAAGATGCTCACGGTGCTAGTTTGCTTGATAACGCATGCTTTAATTACTTCCTTCTGTCCCTTGTCTTACTTCTCCACTCCCCGACTTTTTCTTCAAATCCTTGTCTCAAGGTTTCGATGCTTGGGGAGAAAGCCAATGTAAGATATTCACAGATTTCAATTCAAATGTACTTCCTCAGTACATCATCTAGAGTCTAGTCAGGAAAAGAGAATCCACCCTAGATATTTCAGATATGGGGATTTAATACAAGGATCTGGTTATCAAGAGAAGAGGGGTGACGCCCAGATATTGGAAGCGGCTTTTCCCTCTGGCTTGAAACCAGTATCCTACCCTGGCATGCAGACAAATAACAGTCAGGGGAGTCTTCTCTGATCCCAGACAAGGTAACAACCTCTTAGTACCTGCTTTAGTGTGACTTTTATTTTAGTGAATGTTTGATTCACGTCTCTCTTCTCCACTACGTTACAAATCCAAGTGAGCGGGAACCATGTGTGTGTTTTGCTCACTATTGAACCCCCAGAGGCTAGCACCAGGTCTGACACCGCAGAGGAACTCACTAAACACGTGGTTGAAGGGAAGGGCTGAATCAATGTTGTGCTGCTGCACGCTTTTGCCAGGTGATCCAAGTCAAACGCCTGATTCTCTTCCTAAAACCACATTCAGTGATGTCAGGTTGACAATTGAAAACTAAACATTGCGGGAGTATTTATACCATAGATGTTGGCAAACGCTTAGAAATACTGTTTTGTTTTCTTTATTTTGTTGCTGAACATTTACCGGCATACCGCTTAAGAGAATCCTGTCTCACAACGGAGCACATGCAACGCATCCATTTCCATAGCTCAATCGGGAAGACTTTCACTGAAGGTCTTCGCATCTGGCTGTATTTGTGCAAGGAAAGAAGGACATTTTCACAGACTTTTTCTCCTAGGCATGACTGGCTCCCTGTAACTTCAAGGACGCCTGCTGTGGATTGTTCCTGTTCCATTATTTAACAAGTAACAAGAATCTGAAATAATCAAGTCAGGATATTGCTCACCATGCTCACCGCTTCCGGCATTCATGCACGTGTGAGGTTCTGGCCTCACAGCCTGCTCAGCCACATGGCAGGAGCGAGACGGGCCTCCAGCCAAGCTTTCTTTCAAACCTCTGCAAGTCCGGGCACATGCTGGTATGTCTGTAATCTTTCCCCAGATTCAATATTTGAATATGAATTTATTTGGGGGCATAGGGAAGCAAAGGCTTTCCATGAGATGCTCAGCGTCCACCCTATAGCCTTACCTAAACACCAAGGCACGCTGCAGAGAAAATAGTAACTTCACCTACAAAACGAAGATCAAAATTACTCTTATGGAAGAGGAAAGTTTGTGAGCATCTCCCAAGATTGCTCTTTGAACCAGTCATTACAGTTAGGTTATGGAGAATATTTTGCAATGGGAGGAAATGGTTGTCTATATATTAATTTATTTTATTAAAAATTTTCAATGTTTATTTATTTATTTATTTATTTATTTAGAGAGCACACGTTAGCCGGGGATAGGCAGAGAGAGAGAAGAGAGAGAATCCCAAGCAGCCTCCGCATTGTCAGCACAGAGCCCAACGTGGTGCTTGAACTAACTAACCGTGAGATCATGAGCTGAGCTGAAATCAAGTGTCAGACCCTTAACTGATTGAGCCACCCGGGCACCCCAAATATATATTGAACTTAAAAACTTGTACCTTTTTCCTTTTTCAATCCTATTTCCAAACTGAAAATATACACATGCATTTTTCTCTTGCAATCTCTGTGTATGGTAGCATTGCAGGCGATTTTCATGCTCCTTTTTTTTTTTGGTATTATGAAGTATATGTATATTGGTCATAAAAATATTGTAAATTAAAATGCAGCAGTTTTTTCTTTAGTACCCACTTTCACTCCATGAAAAATTAGAAGGGGAGTCACAGGTGTGGTCTATTTTATCTCTGTCTTCAGAGGTGAGCACATATTAAAGTCTGGGCCAATCATAGAACCCCATCCTCCTAACCTCACTAATTCTTCCAGGGATATGCGTGTGAGCCCTGGAAACATTAATCAAAGTTCTTTCATGTGACTGACAAATGAATGTTAGGAGAGAGAAAGCATGTCTCTGTCTTTGAATTATAGACTGTACAGATATAGATTTGGGCTGCTAGAAGTTTTCCTCCCTCACTTGTGGAAGGAATCTTTATAGAAATAAAGCCAAAATGCCACGAGAAGAGAAATGAGGTCTGACCGGTGGTCGTATCTGGCGATATTGTTTGATCTCCTGGAATCGCCTGTTCCTGAAGCCAAACCCATCACTGGACTTATAGTTAGTTACCTAAGCCTATGAACTAACTTGTGAGTACTTTTTATTTTGTTTTGAAATGTTTGTTTATTTATTTTTGACAGAGAGAGAAAGAGAATCTCAGGCTGAGCTGGATCCCATGACTGTGAGATCATGACTTAAGCCGAAATCAAGAGTCTGATGCTTAACTAAGCCACCCACGTCCCCCTAACTTGTGGTTTAAGTTAGCTCAGCTAGATTTTCTCATTAGTAATTGAATGCCATTTTTACTAAAAACAAAAACAGAAAGATTGTGTTATGGCCAAAGATTAAATTAGAGGAACTCTTAGTTTATCTCTAAAAGTCATGGTAATTTTAACTGAGCCTTGATTTTCATGTGAGCATACAAAAGCAATCTCTTATCACCAAATCTTGAATCCCAAACGACAAATCAGTTACTGGGTATCAATTTGCTCTAGTTGGTAAGTGCTGGGACACCCAGAGATGAATATGAAGATTTCTATCTTCTTGGGACTTTTAATTCAGTGGAATGTTGGGACAAAAAGGATGAGAGAGAGACAGAAAGAGAGACAGAGAAGGCACTCTATAGTAGTGGAAGGCAGGAGATTTACATGATAATTCTACCTTTGAGCTAATTTAAGTAAGTGCCTTTTTTTTTTTTTTTTTTTGGTCTGTCTCTTTTTCTGTCTCCAAAATATAAAGGAGTTTACTACTTCTCAGAGGACAGTCTAGGGGAAGTGTAAGTTTCCTACAAGCCTTGTAGGGGGTCTAGGAGCTCGAAACTATTTTCCTAGTAATTTTTTAAATTTATTTTGAGAGAAAGAGCACATGAGCAGGGTATGGCCAGAAGGAGGGAGAGAGAGAGAGAGGGAGAAAGAGAGAGAGAGAGAGACAGAAAGAGAGAGAATCCCAGGCAGGCTCCGTGCTGTTAGTGCAGAGCCCTACCAAGGACTCAATGTCACTAACTCCGAGATCATGAGTTGAGCTGTAATCAAGAGTCTGACACTTAACCAACTGAGCCACCCAGAAGCTCTGATTTTCACAGTAATTTTAAAACACATTTGTCTTTTACAGTCATTCCCTCACAAATAGTTCTCCAAACTACAGGACAAGTGTTGACATCATCACTTTAATGGATAATTGAATATATGCTTGAATATTCCTGTGGTGCCTGCACCTGTCAGAGGTAGTAAGTTTAAGGTATAAGTATGTATCTTTCCAGAGATGAACTCACACTTTTTCAATACTTCTACTGTACCCTCACAATCATAATCTCATTGACGTCCAACAAATTTTGAAATCCATGAATTTTTCTTGTATACACACAAAGACACAACTAAATGGGAGTATACCTTATTGTCTCATTTTGCAATATTTTACTTTTTTTTTCAAAAAACTCCATTTAAGGTTTATCAAAATTATTTTAGGATTTATATTTTATTCTCAAATGAAAAAAAGATATTCTCTTTATATTTAAAGATGGTTCATTGGCTTATAACAGGAAGATTAAAATGGCTTGCTTAAATGTTGAAGATGTTGAAAGAGAAAACAGATACCTCAGAGAATTCTGTCTCACGGAAGGGAAGGATAGATGGCGAAAAACAAAACAGGCAAAGCTGAAAATAACAAATATATAATGTGAGCCATCGTTATAGATGCTAACAATTACCTTACTGGTCTGTGCAACAGAATATTTTCAAATATTATTGTGTGCAAAATTGTGGTATCAATTGAGATACCACTGAGAGTCATCATTAAAAGTTTAAAGAAAAAAAGAATTGAGTATTTTAACCACAGATGTGATAAACTCTTTAAAAGTCAAAAGTTGTTCGATACAGATTTGCAAGCTAGAAACAAAGCAGCTACTGATGCATCTCACAGGTTAAATATTTCATTGGTTTGAGAAGCACACAGAAGAGCTGCTAAACTAATAAATCCTGTACTGTTGACATTGCTGAATGCCTGCTGCATGAAAAGTCAGTCAAAAGAACAACAACAGTGGCATTTTCCGGAGATAACAGTAATTCATGGATTTGAATATTTTGCTGCAAATATAAAGAACGCATTAATTTCTCACTTGCAAAACTGTACTTACAGTTTGCAAATTTGAGTGAATAATTTTTTTAACATTTATTTATTTTTGAGAGAGAGAGGCAGAGCATGAGCAGGGGAGGGGCAGAGAGAGAGAGAGAGAGAGAGGGAGACACAGAATCCAAAGCAGGCTCCAGGCTCTGAGCTATCCACACAGAGCCTGACACAGGGCCTGAACCCATGAACTATGAGATCATGACAGCCAAAGTTGGACACTCAACCGACTTAGCCATCCAGGCGCCCTGCAAATCTGAGTGAATCTAAAGATGACCTGGGCTTGCTGGTTTGCTTGCATGCCCCTATCAGCATCGATTCACTATCCCATAGAATCTTTTTCCGTGAATCCTCAGCAACAGATTAAAAAAAAAAGTGCTGAAACACTCAAATTTTGAATAATGTTTTGCACTTCATGATTTAGTCGTGGAACAATGGTTTTGACATTTGCCATGTCTAGTGCAAAAGCAACTTTGGGCCAAACTGCTGGGCTGTAGCATAGATCCAGGCAGTGGTATGGAATTTCTAGCCATCGTTCTGTTTTTCACTGATAGGCACTCACAGGGACAAATAATCATTTGAAAATAAAAGTAAAAATAAATGCCGGTTTCATGAAGAGTGTCCTTGATGAACCAAATTATTAATTTTACTGAATAACAGCCCTCGGTTTTCTGTGTGACAAAATGGAAAGCATCCAGGAAGCATTTTTGCTGAATTTTGAAGTAACTCTGGCTGTCTTGAGGAACAGTGCTTGTGGACAACTGGGTTAAGAGCTAAACTAACTGCTTTTTTTCATAGGGTGGGATCTCCATTTGAAAAACTACCTACAGACAAACTATGGTTATTCAGTTTTGGATATTTGGAAGACAGTTTCTTCAAAATGAGCAAAGGGAGACCATCACTTTGAGGAAAACAACTGACAGCATGTGTTACCAACTGCAGAATTTGAAGTCTCATGTACAGATGGGAACTGTGGAAAATTTTATAAGCACCTCCGTGAGCATGACATGATGAGTTTTTCTAATGAGGTTGGTGGGAATATTGACATATGTGATTTGTGATATTTCAACGGAATGTGCGACATTTGGAAGATCCGTACAACTCAGGGAACCAGTATCTTCCAAATGCTTGATCCATGATGTTACGAAATCACTCATGGCTAAAGGAACTGTTCAAAGTTCACGTTAGACCAATTTTAATGAAATGGAATATAAAAACCTTATTGATCAGGTTCCAGATTCCTCATTGAAACTGATCTTTAAGAAACTACCTTTTGTCTTCCCCTGGTGATAGCGGAGAGAGAGAGAGAGAGCAACCTCGGTAGCCCAAGATCATTTTAAACTTTTTCTTGGATCATGCTTGCTAAATCCCATTACAAAAACCAATCACAGAGCAGAGCCTAAAGTCAGAGTGGAGGAAGGAGCAGGGACACAACACAGACGACAAAGAGAAAAGCGTGGCTATTGGAGGTGGTGGTGCATCAAGACCAGTTTTGCAATCAGCTGCACAATAATGATCATGGAGCCTGTCACTTTGTGCTAAGTGGTTTGCATAAATTAGACCAAATCCTGAAAATTAGTGTGGGTATTTGTGTAAATAAGGATCCTTGACTGCAAGGGAATCTTCACAAAAACTAGTACAAGCAAAAGTGTATCCCTTCAATCACTTTGCTGGGAGGTGAACCAGTCAGGGCTGTCTAGCACGTCCAAGTTAAGGCATGACTGGACCATAGGTCCAGGGGTCTTTGAAACTCTGTCCACAGCATTCAGTTTGGGTTTCCTCAGAAAGCTGGATCCATTCTGCAGATGACATTTTCTCCGAAGCCAGAAGAGTTGTCTCACGGCAACTTGATCCTCTGAGTCTGCAATCCTGGAGGAAGATGGGGTATGTCTCCCAATCAATTTGTTCCCAAAGTCCCCAGGAGGCTCTCATTGGCCTGACATAGATTATTTCTTTATGCCTGAAAAGGAGTCCTGAAGCCAAGAGGGTTTGAGAACTGCTGAATGAGGCCATTGCTAAGGCACCTTCAGTTCTAAAATGCTTAAGTTATTCTTATATTATTTTTTTATCTCCTGGTTGCAATGTAGTGGACTGCACATTTAGAAATATCAGCATCTAATCATTACAGTATACTTTATTTCTCATATCTCACGAAATGCCTCACTCACGAGCTGGGACAACTACATGTTAAGTACCCAGGACCACTTGGAAGCTGGCTAAGCAGGAGGCTGGATGGACCAAGCAGACCCCACAGTTCTTCTAACCTTGTCCTCTTCCTAAAACAAAAGAGCAAAACTAGATTTATGTTCTAAGAAAACTGCTTTGCCAGTAGAATCACCTCTTTGGTAGGAAATCTAAATTCACCAATTGGTCTTATTATGTGCACTGAGATCATCTCTCATGTTATCCATACCAAAAGGAAATCCCAGCTTAAGGAGGGTCAGTAGGTTCATCTTTTATGCCAGATCCAGGCAATTGTTGGGAGTTGCCAGGGTGGTCAGACTGTGAAGGGTCTTGAGGCGAGGGAGAAATTGGTGTCAACAAAAATGTCTTCCATGGATACAGAAGAGAGGAATGGCATGTATATGCCATTCCTAACTCAGCTTGTTTTTGCCTTCAGTATCCAGACATCTTTATATAAGAAACATCACTGAAAGAGGTGTAAGCATTTTGTGAGTTAGAGGAAAATGCACAAAATACGATTTAATAATTTAAGTAGAAATAAGCAGTACCTACTGAACTAATTTTATAAACTCAAACCAAAGAGTCACAAATGTCTCATTCATTCATTTGTTCATTCATTTTATAAACACTGATTTTTAATTTATTTATTATTTTTAAACATATAATTTATTGTCAAATTGGTTTCCATACAACACCCAGTGCTCATCCCAACAGGTGCGCTCCTCAATGCCCATCACCCACTTTCCCCTCTCCCCCACCCCCCATCAACCCTTAGTTTGCTCTCAGTGTTTAAGAGTCTCTTGTGGTTTGTCTCCTTCCCTCTTTATAACTTTTTTTCCCGCCTTCCCCTCCACCCTGGTCTTCTGTTAACTTTCTCAGGATCCACCTATGAGTGAAAACATATGATATCTGTCTTTCTCTAATTGACTTATTTCATTTAGTATAATACACTCCAGTTCCATCCATGTTGCTGCAAATAGCATGATTGCATTCTTTCTCATTGCCAAGTAGTATTCCATTGTATATATAAACCACATCTTCTTTATCCATTCGTCAGTTGATGGACATTCAGGCTCTTTCCATAATTTGGCTCTTGTTGAAAGTGCTCCTCGAAACACTGGGGTACAAGTGCCCCTATGCATCAGCACTCCTGTATCTCTTGGGTAAATTCCTAGCAGTGCTATTGCTTCGTCATAGGGTAGGTCTATTTTTAACTTTTTGAGGAACCTCCACACTGTTTTCCAGAGTAGCTGCACCAGTTTGCATTCCCACCAACAGTGCAAGAGGGTTCCCGTTTCTCCACAACCTCGCCAGCATCTATAGTCTCCTGATTTGTTCATTTTAGCCACTCTGACTGGTGTGAGGTGGTATCTGAGTGTGGTTTTGATTTGTATTTCCCTGATGATGAGTGAGGTTGAGCATCTTTTCATGTGCCTGTTGGCCATCTGGACGTCTTCTTTAGAAAAGTGTCTATTCATGTTTTCTGCCCATTTCTTCACTGGATTATTTGTTTTTCGGGTGTGGAGTTTGGTGAACTCTTTATAGATTTTGGATACTAGCCCTTTGTCTGATGTGTCATTTGCAAATATCTTTTCCCATTCCGTTGGTTGCCTTTTAGTTTTGTTGATTGTTTCCTTTGCAGTGCAGAAGCTTTTGATCTTGATGAGGTCCCAATAGTTCATTTTTGCTTTTAATTCCCTTGCCTCTGGAGATGTGTCCAGTAAGAAATTTCTGCGGCTGAGGTCAGAGAGGTTTTTTCCTGCTTTCTCCTCTAGGGTTTTGATGGTTTCCTGTTGCACATTCAGGTCCTTTATCCATTTTGAGTTTATTTTTGTGAATGGTGTGAGAAAGTGGTCTAGTTTCAATCTTCTGCATGTTGCTGTCTAGTTCTCCCAGCAACATTTGTTGAAGAGACTGTCTTTTTTCCATTGGATATTCTTTCCTGCTTTGTCAAAGATTAGTTGGCCATACTTTCGTGGGTCCAATTCTGGAGTCTCTATTCTATTCCATTGGTCTATGTGTCTGTTTTTGTGCCAATACCATGCTGTCTTGATGATTACAGCTTTGTAGTAGAGGTTAAAGTCTGGGATTGTGATGCCTCCTGCTTTGGTTTTCTTCTTCAATATTACTTTGGCTATTCAGTGTCTTTTGTGTTTCCATACAAATTTTAGGATCACTTGTTTTAGCTTGGAGAAGAATGCTGGTGCAATTTTGATTGGGATTGCATTGAATGTGTAGATTGCTCTGGGTAGGATTGACATTTTAACAATATTTATTATCCCAATCCATGAGCATGGAATGTTTTTCCATTTCTTTGTTATCTTCAATTTCCTTCATAAGCTTTCTATACTTTTCAGCATACAGATCTTTTACATCTTTGGTTAGGTTTACTCCTAAACCTAATTCTTGGTTTGCATTTGTGAATTGGGATTGTGCATTCTTGGTGCAATTGTGAATGGTATCAGTTTCTTTATTTGTCTTTCTGTTGTTTCATTATTGGTGTATAAAGATGCAACTTATTTCTGTACATTAATTTTGTATCCTGCGACTTTGCTGAATTCATGTATCAGTTCTAGCAGACTTTTGGTGGAGTCTATAAGGTTTTCCATGTATAGTATCATGTCATCTGCAAACGGTGAAAACCTGACGTCATCTTTGCCAATTTTGATGCCTTTGATTTCCTTGTGTTGTCTGATTGCTGATGCTAGCACTTCCAGCACTATGTTAAACAACAGTGGTGAGACTGGACATCCCTGTTGTGTTCCTGATCTCAGGGGAAAGCTCTCAGTTTTTCCCCATTGAGGATGATATTAGCTGTGGGCATTTCATAAATGGCTTTGATGATGTTTAAGTATGTTCCTTCTATCCCGACTTTCTCGAGGGTCTTTATTAAGAAAGGATACTAGGGGCACCTGGGTGGCTCAGTCGGTTAAGCGGCCGACTTCGGCTCAGGTCATGATCTCACAGTCTGTGAGTTCGAGCCCCGCGTCGGGCTCTGTGCTGACAGCTCAGAGCCTGGAGCCTGTTTCAGATTCTGTGTCTCCCTCTCTCTGACCCTCCCCCGTTCATGCTCTGTCTCTCTCTGTCTCAAAGATAAATAAATGTTAAAAAATAAATAAATAAATAAATAAAAATAAGAAAGGATACTGTAGGGGCGCCTGGGTGGCGCAGTCGGTTAAGCGTCCGACTTCAGCCAGGTCACGATCTCGCGGTCCGTGAGTTCGAGCCCCGCGTCAGGCTCTGGGCTGATGGCTCGGAGCCTGGAGCCTGTTTCCGATGCTGTGTCTCCCTCTCTCTCTGCCCCTCCCCCGTTCATGCTCTGTTTCTCTCTGTCCCCAAAATAAATAAAATCGTTGAAAAAAAAATTAAAAAAAAAAAAAGGATACTGTATTTTTTTAAAAGCTTTTTCTTCCTCTATTGATAGGATCAGATGGTTCTTATCTTTTCTTTTAGTAATGTGATGTATCACATTGATTGATTTGTGAATAGTGAACCAGCCTTGCAGCCCAGGAATGAATCCCACTTGATCATGGTGAATAATTCTTTTTATATACTGTTGAATTCGATTTGCTAGTATCTTGTTGAGAATTTTTACATCCATATTCATCAGAGATATTGGCCTGTAATTCTCTTTTTTTGCTGGGTCTCTGTCTGGTTTGGGAAACAAAGTAGCACTGGCTTCATAGAATGAGCCTGGAAGTTTTCCTTCCCTTTCAGTTTTTTGGAACAGCTTGAGAAGGATAGGTATTATCTCTGCTTTAAATGTCTGGTAGAATTCCCCAGGGAAGCCATCTGGTCCTGGACTCTTATTTGTTGGGAGATTTTTGATAACTGAATGAATTTCTTTACTAGTTATGGGTCTGTTAGAATTTTCTATTTCTTCCCATTTGAGTTTTGGAAGTGTGTCGGTGTTTAGGAATTTGTCCATTTCTTCCAGGTTGTCCAGTTTGTTGGCATATGATTTTTCATAGTATTCCCTGATAATTGCTTGTATTTCTGAGGGATTGGTTGTAATAATTTTCATTCATGATTTTATCTATTTGGGTCATCTCCCTTTTCTTTTTGAGAAGCCTGGCTAGAGACTTATCAATTTTGTTTATTTTTTCAAAAAAACAACTCTTGGTTTCATTGATCTGCTCTACTATTTTTTTAGATTCTATATTATTTATGCTCTGATCTTTATTATTTATCTTCTTCTGCTGGGTGTGGGGTGTCTTTGCTGTTCTGCTTCTAGTTCCTTTAGGTGTGCTGTTAGATTTTGTATTTGGGGTTTTTGTTTCTTGAGATAGGCCTGGATTGCAATGTATTTTCCTCTCAGGACTGCCTTTGCTGCATCTCAAGCATTTGGATTGTTGTATTTTCATTTTCATTTGTTTCCATATATTTTTTAATTTCTTCTCTAATTGCCTGGCTGACCCATTCATTCTTTAGTAGGGTGTTCTTTAACCTCCATGCTTTTGGAGGTTTTCTAGACTTTTTCCTGTGGTTGATTTCAAGCTTCATAGCATTGTGGTCTGAAAGTGTGCATGGTATGATCTCAATTCTTTCATACTTAGGAAGGGCTGTTTTGTGACCCAGTACGTGATCTATCTTGGACAATGTTCCTTGTACACTCAAGAAGAAAGTGTATTCTGTTGCTTTGGGATGCAGAGTTCTAAATATATCTGTCAAGTCCATCTGATCCAATGTATCATTCAGGGCCCTTGTTTCTTTATTGATCCTGTGTCTAGATGATCAATCCATTGTTGTAAGTGGAGTATTAAAGTCTCCTGCAATACCGCATTCTTATCAATAAGGTTGCTTATGTTTGTAATTGTTTTATATATGTGGGGGCTTCCATATTTGGTGCATAGACATTTATAATTGTTAGCTCTTCCTGATGAATAGACCCTGTAATTATTATATAATGCCCTTTTCCAGCTCTTGTTACAGCCTTTCATTTAAAGTCTAGTTGTCTAAGTATGGTTACTCCAGCTTTCTTTTAACTTCCAGTAGCATGATAGCTAGTTCTCCATCCCCTCACTTTCAATCTGAAGGTGTCCTGAGGTCTAAAATGAGTCTCTTGTAGAAAATAGATGGGTCCTCCTTTTTTTTAATCCATTCTGATACCCTATGTCTTTTGGTTGGAGCATTTAGTCCAGTTACATTCCAGTGTTATTGAAAGATATGGGTTTAGAGTCATTGTGATGTCTGTAGGTTTCATGCTTGTAGCGATGTCTCTGGTACTTTGTGGTCCTTGCAACATTTCACTCACAGGGTCCCCCTTAGGATCTCTTGTAGGCCTGGTTTAGTGGTGATGAATTCCTTCAATTTTTGTTTGTTTGGGAAAACCTTTATCTCTCCTTCTATTCTGAATGACAGACTTGCCAGGTAAAGGATTCTTGGTTGCATATTTTTTCTGTTCATCACATTAAAGATTTCCTGCCATTCCTTTCTGGCCTGCCAAGTTTCAGTAGAGAGATCTGCCACTAGTCTTATTGGTCTCCCTTTATATGTTAGAGTGTGTTTATTTCTAGCTGCTTTCAGAAATTTCTCTTTATCCTTGTATTTTGTGAGTTTCACTATGATATGTTGTGCAGAAGTTCGATTCAAGTTACGTCTGAAGTGAGTTCTCTGTGTCTCTTGGATTTCAATGCCTGTTTCCTTCCCCAGATCAGGGAATTTCTCAGCTATGATTTGTTCAAGTACACCTTCAGCCCCTTTCTCTCTCTCTCTCTCTCTCTCTCTCTCTCTCTCTCTTCTTCTTCTTCTTCTGGAATTCCTATGATATGGATATTGTTCCATTTGATTGAATCACTTAGTTCTCTAAGTCTCCCTTTGTTCTCCTGGATTTTTTTATCTCTTTTTCTCAGCTTCCTCTTTTTCCATAATTTTATCTTCTAATTCACCAATTCTCCCCTCTGCCTCTTCAATCTGCATTGTGGCCACCTCCATTTTATTTTGCATTTCATTTACAGCATTTTTTTAATTCATCATGAAAATTTTTTAGCCCCTTGATCTCTGTAGCAATAGATTCTCTGCTGTCCTCTTTGCTTTTTTCAAGACCAGCAATTAATTTGATGACTATTATTCTAAATCCTTCCTCAGTTATATTGCTTAATATAGCGGTTTTGATCAATTCATTAACTGTCGCTACTTCGTGGAATTTCTTTTGAGTTGAATTTTTCCCTTTCGCCATTTTGTCTAGTTTTCTGTCCCTTATGTGTTTTAAAAGCTTGTTGTGTGCTCTGCACCTGTGAGCACTGCTATATTAAAGGAGGATCATACACTGTCCAGGGCCTGGCCCTTCAGGAGGTGTTTTTTCGGAGATTGTTACTTGCTCTCTATTGTTGTGACTTTGGTTATTTTATTACCCTACTTGTAGTGATATTTTGGACCCTCCACCAGATGTGCTTTGATTTGCTCCTTGGAGTAGCCCTGTAAAGGAAAACAGATAGACAAACAGGAGACAAAAACATGCAAACACACAAACAACACAAACAAACAAAAATGAAAAACTGAAGACTAAAACCAAAAACCCAAAAACACCAACTACAAGTAAAGAAGAGGGTGGAGGCAGTGCCGATGGAAGAGCACATACAAAGCGAGAAATGACAGGAGTGGGGGAAGGGGGAGGGAAGAAAAAATAAACATTGACTAGGCAGAGAGACTAAAAGGCTTAATCCAGAGAGAGAGAGAGAGAGAGAGGAAAATAAAGAAGGAGGCGGGGCAAACAAAACGAAGATAAAGTTACCCACACAGAGAAACTATATGGCTTGATTATTCCAGAGAGAGAGAAAGGAGTGTAAAGAAGATGGTGTAGAATGTGTATCAAGACAATGGATTAAATATGTCTGTTTAGACAGACCAATAACCAGAGTAACCAGCCTAGGGGAGGAAAGAGATAAGGAGGAGAAATGGGGGCGGGGAGAATATATCTATATATCCAGAATTGACCTAGATTTAATCCAGACAATGCTGCATCCCTCGTCGGGAGGGGCTTTCCACAGGGTGTGAGCCGCTCGGGTAGTTACACAGTTACCCAGTGCAAAGGGGCGTGATTTGGTGTAGTCTGGACCCACCTCCACTGTGGGCCCCGGGAGTAATCCCTGAGGCCCCGCTTTGGTGGTGGTGGTGGTGGGAAATGGTGATCCCCAGTCTCTTCTCCATGGAGCTGGACCGCTGGACTCCATTTGAGTCATCACCATTGCACCGCGGGGGCAGACAGGCGGGTCCTTTTCGTTCCACCAACTCCCCTGACCTGGGCTGGCTAGGATTCAAAGTCCCGCTCCATGCACTCTGGCACTGGGGAAGCACCTCTCAGTGGGAGGATATGTGGTCCTGGCTGGCTTTGTCTGTGCCACCACACTACAGGGAGGACTGACTTCTCCTCTTGTGGACCAAGAGCCGCCGCCCTCCCCGCAAGCCCCTGGGGTGGTGGACGGTGGACTCAGGCAGGCTTTGTCTTTTCCCACAGCACTCCAGGGAGACATCTGCCTTTTCCTCCTGCAGACTGCACCCTCACCCAGCCACTGAGCCTAGGGGTGGTGGACACAGGCAGATTTTGTACTGTCGCGCAGCTCCAGGAAGGGAACCGCTTTTTCCAACTGCAGACTGAGCCCCTGACCTACCATCACACCCAGGCTGGCTCCCCTCCTCCCCAGGTGTGTGAAGAGGGAGCCGGCTCCAGTCTGAAGAAAGCCCCACAGTTAGAGATCAGATCCCTCTCAGTCTCAGTCCAAGGTCTTTATCCTGTCCAGATAGGGTCCTACAATTCCCTAGCATCTCTTTCTCTTCCCTTTGTCTCTCTGCAGAAGGCGGTCCCTGCCCTCCATGCCCACGCAGCCTTTTTTTTAAAATCTCCCCCGTTTCACAGTTACCCACCTATCTTTTCTCCAGCTTTCCCATTTTCTTCCTAGTAGGTGCAATCTCTTTTCCTCCCAGGCTCTGGTGTTCAAAGTCGTTTGGCTTCTGCACCTCTTTGTTTGAGAGACATGGGAAGTATGGATCCCCCTACTTCTCCAGCATGTTGGCCCAATCATCTATAAACATTGATTAAAAGCCCACCTTAGTCATGCACTGTACCAGGTCCTAGGGAAGACAAGACATATAAAATTTGCTTCACGTCCCCGGACACCATACACTCTAAACTCAAAAAGCCTAAAACTTTATTTTCTGTAAAAAAGCCTTGACCTTAGGTAAGTTTTGAAGGGCATGTTTTATGTTATTACCGCTAAACAATGAGGCTGACCCAATAGAATTAGTATTATAGAATTATCTAACCCAAAGGCAACCTTTTAATACCCACAAGAGCTTTTTATTCAAAGACTCTACATACACTTGCCACAGGCTCTCAAGGAAATTATATGCAACATTCAATTACCTTTGTAGGTACAAATTATCCATTGCTGTCTTCTCTAATGAGAATAGGGCTTATAACCTCTACTTGCCTGAAATAACACCCATAATACACTATAGTAGACATGTAGCTGGATGGGTTAACATCAGCTCATAAACTCTGATGGCTTTTATTCTTCTGTTTTGACATGTCTCATGGCTGTGTGGTACAAACAGATGGAATAACCGTGGTAGTCTTCACAAGCTTGTGTAATATGTGGTGGGTAGTTTCTGCACCGTAATTAGTATTTTGGATCCTCACTCATTGATTTGGCAAAGAAAAAACAGTCGCCCATATTTGACAGTTGCAGTCCCGACTGGCCAAGCTAATTATGTTGAACGGGAACATTTGTTCCCCAAAGTCTCTGCTGGTGACATAGGCCGTGATGAAGCTTTTATCTCCCCAGTCATGGTTGTTCCATGGCATGCATCTTGAAGAAACCCTTTGGAAAACAGTGAACATGCACAATATAATCCTTCCAGCTTCTCCTCCCTGGAACCAGCTCTGTTCGTCTGCAGACTACTGTTTAGCAACCACGGGGACAGGAAAACAAAGAAGCAGTAGGAAAGAGGACAATCCATTATTACAAGAACAAATCACCTGACTCTCGAATTGTGGTTCCTGTTAAAATTTCCCTAACGCTCTTTGTGGGTTGGAGGCTGCGTGCCTGAAGGACAGATCACGGCATTTCAGTCAAGCACACATGGATTCAAATTCTAGTTCCCTATTCAAGGGCTGCATGCTTTTAGGAGACTTACCCTGTGTAAGCATAGTTTCTCTTCTGTAAAACTAGGATAGCGATGCGTACCTCACAGGGTTGTTGTAGAGGCTAACTAAATAGTGGCTATAGTGTGATGAGTACAAAGCTGGTGCTCAAGAGATTTTTTTCTCCTTCCTCTTCTATCTATATTACTTCTAGAATGTTCACATCAAAGGACATGGTTGCTCGTGCACCAAATTTTTATAGATGTTTTCAAAGCCTTTGGTAACTAAATGCTGGGTTGTTTGTTTTTTTTTAAACTATAAGCACCAGACAAAAGAATCAAGTGGAATGTTCAAGTGTTTTACTGCCAACATTTAACATGCTATCCCTGACAATTATTCTGCTTCTCCCATACCACTCCCTGCTCTTTTCAGCTGATACTCCGGTTAGAACTATTTATCTTCACCTTTGCTGCTGGTGGGGTGACTTGCTCTGTGCACAGTCAACACTGAAGAGAACAATGACCTGTCGTTTGTTCCAGCCAGCTTAGCAGGCTCATCTGTCTTATGGCCACTGACACCAGCTGCTGTTTGCAAGTCATTGCTGGGCTGAGCAGCAGCGGTTTCAGAATGCACAGAGGACCCGAAGGCCATTTGCTCTTGTATTCTAGTTCTTACATAGAGCCCCGGCCACTTTCCCTCTGGCAAACTCAGCATTGTTGGGATGAACCATGTGGTGTTTCCCCAGCGCTGCCAGACTCTCTGCGGTACATGCGCCACCAACTGTCAGCTCTGGCTGGGACTCCTATCTCAGAAGGGCCAAAGAATTATTTCAGGCAACGACACCGGAGAGGTCCATGAAGAATGGACAAGGAGAGTCCTATTTTCTTGGTTTAAGCAACAGAACGCTCTGTACTCCTCTTCTGTCCTCCCCAAACGAGGATGATCTGGGATAGATTGTGGCTGGGTGTGGCCAATGGCTACTGTGGGGGGAAGGGTGGGGAAAGTAGTTTCTACAGTGTCAGGAGCCAACAGGATCGTGAGGATGGCACAAACGTATCTAATGGCAATTGATCTTTTTAAATGTTTATTTTGGAGTGAGTGGATGAGAAGGGGAGGGGCAGAAAGAGGGAGACAGAGGATCTAAAGTGAGCTCTGTGCTGACAGCAAGCATTACACCCTTCCATCACCGATGAGGGGGGTGCAAGCGTTACATTGCCATCTCACCAATGAGAGGGTATAAGGAATTGAAACAAGGCTGCCCTAGAAGGGCAAAGAATATGACTGGCATACCGTAGGCAGCTGTTAGGGATGTGGTGATGAGCTCTTGTCGTAGGGCTCAGGCATTGGTATACGATCTTCAGATGTTAGTACCAAAAATATGTGCCCAACTCCTAACTTAATAGTGGGTTACTTTGACAATAGAAGCAATAATGCTAGTATGAGTAACAAGAAATATTTCTCCTTGCATAAGCTTATATCAGAGGGGATAACCACTGCTAGTTAACAATAAAATGAAAACAACCTAACTGTAAACTAAATATCAAACCAGTTGTTGACCCAACACAGGTATGCAATCAAGGAAAGATTAAACCAAGTAAAAGGAGCTCAGCAAACACAAACCTTGCCTGTTCACCAAAAACATCACCTCTAGCATTTCTAGTGTTAGAGGCACTGCCTGCCCGGGGACATTCATTAAATGGCCTTGGTATCCTGACCTGCAAATCACTTGTTCCCTAAATAGAGATTAGTAAGAATGGCCACATGAGGGTTTTACTGTCTCTTACTTCCAAGCTGTGAAACTGACCTTCCCGTGAAGAAGCAAGAATAGGACGAGAAGACAAGAAAGCCCTATGGAGCTTTAATTCACTGGCCCAAAGAGCCTACACCAACACGACCAGTAGGGACAACAAATCTCCCCATGGGCCAACAATTTAGGTTGGGGTGACCTCAGAGAATAAAATCTGCTCCGAGGGATTTAGATTTACACTTACCAGTCAAAAGTACAACCTCACTTATTGATCCAAAATACTTGATCAATGCCGTAGGTACTATACATGTACTCTGCCAGAGTTTCCTTTTGGGGTGGGTGGTTGTTTGCTCCACATTAAGTCCAGGGTTATTAAATGGTGACGCTGGCAGTGGTGTTTTCTCCTCTTCTATAAAGAGTTCCAAGGCGACCATTTTGGGAGAGCCAAGCGGTAGCTGGGCTGCTTCTGGATCCCTCGCTGCTTCGGGTTCCCTGTCGGGCGTCCTAGCAGTGGCCCAGTGGAAAAATAAGAGAAGATGTCAGAAGACACTCAGGTAACCAAAGATGTGAATGAAGAGCCTACTGAAATACCATCAGAAGACGATGGGACGGGGCTGCTGTCCAGAGGTAGAGTCCAGTTTCCGGGAGGATGTAGAATGAGCTGGAGGAATGCAGTGTCACAGTGGATGAGAGGTGTCCGGCCGGTAGAAGAAATGTTGCATGTCCCCGACGCTGGCTGGGGAAATGTGGTGTATGTCGTCACCTATCCCAAAGATAACAAAAGAACGATGGGTGAGACAGATGCCTGCATCTTCAGGAATGAAAGGGAAAAGAGCAATCTGGGAAACCTCTGATTTAAGATGCTTTTAGGTACATTTTTTTTTTTTTTTGAGAGAGAGACAGAACACAAGTGTGGAAGGGGCAGAGAACGAGACAGACGGTATCTGAGGCAGGCTGCGGGTTCAGAGCCGCCAGCACAGGGGCAACCCAGGGCTCGAAACCACATATCAAGAGAGCATGACCTGAGCCAAAATGGGACGCTTAACCCACTGAACCACCCAGGCGCCGCAGAAAGCATCGGATTTAAAAGCGGCATCACTGCTACATTGCCAATGATGGGTTGCAGATGAAAGCGTGACACGTGACACGCCTCCGTCACCGATGGGGTGCCGCGAGTGTGACCTAACCTTAACCCCTAACCCTAACCCCTGACCCCAACCCTAACAGATGCTGGCTTCTTCAGCTGTGAAAGTGAAAAGAGCCATTCAGGAAGCATCAGATTTGATAGTGGCATCGCAACTCCATCGCCAATGAAGGGGTGCAAGCATGAGACTCCTCCATCGCTATTGGGGGCTGGTGCAGGCATGACAGTGATGGAGGGGTGGCACGCCTGCACCCCCCCATTGGCACATTTTTGGGTGAAATATTGTTGACACATTTCTTGTACTAATTTTAGGCATACATCCTCGTGATTCCATATGTCTGTAAATATGTTGTATGTAACCACAAGTGTAGCTATCACGTGAAAGCGTGCCACACTATTTTTGCAGGAATGACTCTATTCCGTTGGCTCTACCTTGTATCCCTAGTACTTATTCGTTCCATAGATGGAAGCCAGTATCTCTCTCTCAAAGGTGTCAATTTTTTATCTAACCTAAGTATTTTGGTGGTAAGCACAATTACCTCTTGTTCAGCATGTGTAAATTGGTGGGCTATTTTTCTGTGAACATTGCTTAAAGCATTACAAATGATGTCATTCTATTAATAAATTTGGTTTCATTCTTCACTTGCAAGAAAGGAAAAGGAAAAGATTTCTTTGTGTCCCAGGCCCTGTCACTAAGATCCATCCCAATCTGGAGAACAGGCTAAGTTGCCCAGAGCAACTTCAATGCCTCAGCTGAGCGGCCATGGCCTTCAGCATTGTAGGACTTCCCACGGTGGCCAGCAGAGGGCGTGCGAGCACCACAAACCGGAAGGGGCGGGTTCCTCTCCATGCGCGGTGATAGCCGGCAGAGGGCGCCCCATGAGCTTTTCTGACCCAGGGCACCTCAGAGCAGGAAAGGCTTCTGTGGCTCCCAGAGCACTCAGGGCCTCTGCCCTTGCCTGAGGACAGAGACCAGAGCGGCGTTTCCAGCAGGTTCTGCCGCCCTCCCCAGGGGAGACCTTGGGAGCCTTGCAGCAACTTGGTGTCTCCTAAGTCGCCAGAGAGAAGCTGCCTTGTTGCACTGAGTGTTGAGGAGAGGGCCCTGGGTGGCTTCCCTGGGCACTGGCCAGTCGGTCAGCAGCACAGGCCCTTGCATTTTGTGGGCTGTTCCCGTGTTTCATTCCTCACTTTCCCGGACAGTATTTGAACAAGACGTATTTTATTAAAGGACCCGTGGATCGAGGGGTCTCACGACATCACATCATGGATGCCGTGGATGGTTTGCTCCAGATTCAGGCTGGTTTCCAGGGAGAAATCCTGACAGAAATTCAGAAGACCGGGAGCTGCTTTCAGTTAGGATGTGAATACATGAAATATTCGTCTCAGGACCTTCTAGAAGAATGAGCTGGGACCCACTCTCCGAGTCCTGCTGGAACCAGAGACCGAGGTAAGGGCACAAACTGTCCCCCACATCATACATGCTTTTAAAAAATTTCATGCTTATTTTTCCACATAGGGAAGTGATTGAAAACTACAGAAAACCTGGTAGGTAGGTGTCATTAACCTTATGTTATTTTTTAGCTCAAATTCCAGTTGGTAATGGTAGAGTGTAATATTAGTTTCAGGTGTACAATATAGAGCAACACTTCCACACGTCATCTGGTGCTCATCCCAGGTGCACGTCTTAATCCCCATCACCTGTTTCATCCATTCCTTCCCCCCCCCCCCCCCATCCCACTGTGGAAACCCTCAGTTTGTTTCCTAGTTAAGAGTCTGTTTGTTCGTTACTGTCCCCTTTTTCCCCCCTTTGTTTTCTTTCATTTCCATGTGTTAGTGAAATCACCTGGTATTTGTCTTTGTCTGACAGGCTTATTTCACCCAGCATAACATTCTCTCGCTCCATCCACCTCGTGGCAAATGATGAGATTTCATGTTTTTATGGCTAAATAATGTTCCATCCCATATACTACATCTCAGTTTATTCATCAGTTGATGGAAGCTTGGGCAATTTCTGTAATTTGGCTGCTGTAGAAAATGCTGCTATAAACATCAGGGTGCATGTATCCCTTTGAAGTATTATTTTTGTATTCTTTGTGTAAATACCTTGTAGTGAAATTGCTGGATTGTAAGGTAGTTCTGTTTTCAATTTTTTGAGGAATCTCCATGATGTTGTCCAGAGTGGCTGCACCAGTTTGCATTTCTACTAGCCATGCAAGAGGGTTCCTCTTTCCCCACATCCTTGGCAACACGTGTGGTTTCGTCATTCATTGATTTTAGTCATTCTGACAGATGTAAGGTGGTATCTCATTGTACTTTTGGATTGTATTTCCCTGATGATCAGTGTTGAGCATCTTTTCATGAGTCTCTTGGCTATCTGTGTGTCTTCTTTGGGAAAATGTCTCTTAATGTCTTCTGCCCACTTTTAATTGGATTTCTCATTTTTTGGATGTTGTATAACCTTATATGTTTTGGATACCAGCCCTTTATCAGTTGTTGTTTGCAAATATCTTCCATTCTGTAGGTTACATTTAATTTTGTTTATTGTTTCCTTTGTTATAGAAGCTTTTTATTTTTATCAAGTCCCATTATTTTTGCTTGTGTTTCCCTTACATCAGGAGACGTATCTACAAAGAAGTTGGTACAGCCAGTGTCAAATAAGTTACCGCCTGTGTTTTCCTCTGGGGTTTTTGTGGTTTCAGGTTTCACACATGGGTCTTTATCCATTTGGAATTTATTTTTGTGTATGTTGTAAGAAAGTGTTCCACGGGGCGCCTGGGTGGCGCAGTCGGTTAAGCGTCCGACTTCAGCCAGGTCACGATCTCGCGGTCCGTGAGTTCGAGCCCCGCGTCGGGCTCTGGGCTGATGGCTCAGAGCCTGGAGCCTGTTTCCAATTCTGTGTCTCCCTCTCTCTCTCTGCCCCTCCCCTGTTCATGCTCTGTCTCCCTCTGTCCCAAAAAATAAATAAATGTTGAAAAAAAAAATTAAAAAAAAAAGAAAGTGTTCCGTGTTTGTTTGCATGTTGCTGTCTAGTTTTCCTAAAACCATATGTTAAAGACTTTTTTTATGTTTGTTTATTTTGTGAATATAATTTATTGTCAAATTGGCTTACATACAACCCCACTGCTCATCCCAACAAATGCCCTCCTCAGTGTCCATCACCCATTTTCCCTCTCCCCCACCCCCCCATTCACACTTAGTTTGTTCTCTGTATTTAAGGATGTTGTGGTTTGCCTCGCTCCCTCTCTGTTTGTGCCTATTTTTTTCCCCTTCCCTTCCCCCATGGTCTTCTGTTCAGTTTCTCACAATCCACATATGAGTGAAAACATAGGATATCTGTCCTTCTCTGACTTATTTCACTCAGTATACTACCCTCCAGTTCCATTCATGTTGCTGCAAATGGCATGATTTCATTCTTTCTCATTGCCAAGTAGTATTCCATTGAATATATAAGCCACGTTAATTTTATCCATTCATCAGTTGATGGACATTTAGGCTCTTTCCATAATTTGGCTCTCGTTGAAAGTGCTGCTATAAACATTGGTGTACAAGTGCCCCTATGCATCAGCACTCCTGTATCCCTTGGGTAAATTCCTGGTAGTGTTATTGCTGGGTCATAGGGTACCTCTACTTTTAATTTTTTGAGAAACCTGCACACTGTGTTCCAGAGAGCTGCACCAGTTTGCATTCCTACCAACAGTGCAAGAGGGTTCCTGTTTCTCCACATCCTTGTCAGCAGCGTCTGTAGTTTCCTAATTTGTCCATTTGAGCCACTCTGGCTGGTGTAAGGTGGTATCTCAGTGTGATTTGATTTGTATTTCCCTGATGATGAGTGAGGTTGAGCATCTTTTCATGTGCCTGTTGGCCATCTGTATTTTTGAGAGAGAGAGAGACAGAGACAGAGAGACAGAGAATACAGAGGAGGGACAGAGAGAGAAGGAGAGAGAATCCCAAGCAGGCTCTGCACTGACGTGGGGTCCAAACTCATGAACCCTGACATCATGACCTGATCTGAATGCAAGAGTCAGATGCTTAAGTGACTGAGCCACCCATGTACCCCAAGACTATCTTTTCCATTGGATATTCTTTCCCACTTTGACCGTATACTTGTGAGTTCATTTCTGGGTTTCCATTCTATTGATCTGTGTGTGTGTGTGTGTGTGTGTGTGTGTGTGTGTGTGTGTTTTCCCTCAGTACCATACTGTTCTGATCACTATAGCTTTGTAATAAAACCTAAAGTCTGGAACTGTGATGCCTCCAGCGTTGCTTGTCTTCTACAAGTTTTGTTTTGGCTGTTTGGGGTCGTTTGTGTTTCCATACAAATTTTAGGATTATTCATTGAAGTTCTGTGAAAAATATTTTGTTGGAGGCTTCTGGGAAGATGGTGGCATAGAAGGACGCTGGGCTCACCACGTTCTGCGGGTCACTTAGATTCCACCCACACCTGCCTAAATAACCCAGAAAATTGCCAGAAGACTCACAGAACGGAGTCTCCGGAACCAAGCGTAGACAAGAGGTCCATGGAAGAGGGTAGGAAGGGCGGAGAGGCGGTGCGCGCTACATGGACTGGCGGGAGGGAGCCGGGGTGGAGGGGCAGCCCGCTGGCAAAGAGGAGCCCCTGAGTCTGCCTTGCAAAAGTGGAGGGGCTGGACAGAGTGTGTTCTGACAGCAAGCGGGACTTAACATCTGGAAGGTTATAAGTTAGATCTGCTCGGAAAACGGGAGGGCTGGAGGACAATGGGAGGGAGAGTTGTTGAGCCCTGGACAACAGAGCGCAGCTTGGTGGGGAACAAAGGCGCTAGCCAGCGCCATCTTCCTCGCCCATCCCCCATCCAAAATCCCAAAGGGAACCAGTTCCTGTCAGGGAACTTGCGTGCACCGTGCAAACACCCAACGCTGTGCTTCTGCGGATCCATCCCTCCGGCGGGTCTGACTCCCTCCCGGTGCCGCAGGGCCCATCCCGAAGCGGATACCCAAAGGAAAAGGGAGCTGAGCCTGCCCCTCCCAACCCTGTGCACCTGGCCGATCAACCCCAGCTAATATGCCAGATCCCCAGCACCACAAGCCTGGCAGTGTGCAAGTAGCCCAGACGGGCCACGCCACCCCACAGTGAATCCCGCACCTAGGAGAAGGGAAGAGAAGGTACACACCAGTCTGACTGTGGCCCCAGCGGTGGGCTGGGGGCAGACATCAGGTCTGACTGCGGCCCCGCCCACCAATGCAAGTTATTCAAGACAGCACAGGCGAAGTGCCCTGCTGTTCCACACCACTCCAGGGACTATCCAAAATGATGGAATGGAAGAATTCCCCATAAAAAAACCTCCAGGAAATAATGACAGCTAATGAACTGATCAAAAACGATTTAAACAATATAACAGAAAGTGAATTTAGAATAATAGTCATAAAATGAATTGCTGGGCTTGAAAACAGTATAAAGGACAGCACAGAATCTATTGCTACAGAGATCAAGGGACTAAGGAACAGCCAGGAGGAGCTAAAAAATGCTATTAATGAGCTGCAAAATAAAATGGAGATAACCACAGCTTGGATTGAAGAGGCAGAGGAGAGAATAGGTGAACTAGAAGATAAAATTATGGAAAAAGAAGAAGCTGAGAAAAAGAGAGATAAAAAAATCCAGGAGTATGAGGGGAAAATTAGAGAACTAAGTGATGCACTAAAGAGAAATAATCTATGCATAATTGGTATTCCAGAGGAGGAAGAGAGAGGGAAAGGTGCTGAAGGTGTACTTGAAGAAATCATAGCTGAGAAATTCCCTGATCTGGGGAAGGAAAAAGGCATTGAAATCCAAGAGGCACAGAGAACTCCCTTCAGACGTAACTTGAATCGATCTTCTGCACAACATATCATAGTGAAACTGGCAAAATACAAGGATAAAGAGAAAATTCTGAAAGCAGCTAGGGATAAACGTGCTCTAACATATAAAGGGACACTGATAAGACTCGTGACGGATCTCTCTACTGAAACTTGGCAGGCCAGAAAGGAATGGCAGGAAATCTTCAATGTGATGAACAGAAAAAATATGCAGCCAAGAATCCTCTATCCAGCAAATCTGTCGTTTAGAATAGAAGGAGAGATAAAGGTCTTCCCAAACAAAAACTGAAGGAATTCATCACCACTAAACCAGCCCTACAAGAGATCCTAAGGGGGATCCTGTGAGACAAAGTACCAGAGATATCGCTACAAGCATGAAACCTACAGACATCACAATGACTCTAAACCCTTATCTTTCTATAACACTGAATGTAAATGGACTAAATGCGCCAACCAAAAGACATAGCGTATCAGAATGGATAAAAAAACAAGACCCATTTGCTGTCCACAAGAGACTCATTTTAGACCTGAGGACACTTTCATATTGAAAGTGAGGGGATGGAGAACTATCTATCATGCTACTGAAAGTCAAAAGAAAGCTGGAGTAGCCATACTTATATAAGACAAACTAGACTTTAAATTAAAGGCTGTAGCAAGAGATGAAGAAGGGCATTATATAATAATTACAGGGTCTATCCATCAAGAAGAACTAACAATTCTAAATGTCTATGCGCCGAATACCTGAGCCCCCAAATATATAAAACAATTACTCACAAACATAAGCAACCTTATTGACAAGGATGTGGTAATTGCAGGGGACTTTAATACCGCACTTACAACAATGGATAGATCATCTAGACACATGGTCAATAAAGAAACAAGGGCCCGGGATGATACATTGGATCAGATGGACTTGACAGATATATTTAGAACTCTGCATCCCAAAGCAACAGAATATACTTTCTTCTCGAGTGCACATGGAACATTCTCCAAGATAGATCACATACTGGGTCACAAAACAGCCCTTCATAAGTATACAAGAATTGAGATCATACCATGCATACTTTTGGGCCACAATGCTATGAAGCTTGAAATCAACCACAGGAAAAAGTCTGAAAAACCTCCAAAAGCATGGAGGTTAAAGAACACCCTACTAAAGAATGAATGGATCAGCCAGGCAATTAGGGAAGAAATTAAAAAATATATGGAAACAAACGAAAATGAAAATGCAACAATCCAAACGCTTTGGGATGCAGCGAAGGCAGTCCTGAGAGGAAAATACATTGCAATCCAGGCCTATCTCAAGAAACAAGAAAAATCCCAAAAACAAAATCTAACAGCACACCTAAAAGAAATAGAAGCAGAACAGCAAAGGCAGCCTCAACCCAGCAGAAGAAGAGAAATAATAAAGATCAGAGCAGAAATAAACAATATAGAATCTAAAAAAACTGTAGAGCACATCAACGAAACCAAGAGTTGGTTTTTTGAAAAAATAAACAAAATTGATAAGCCTCTAGCCAGGCTTCTCAAAAAGAAAAGGGAGATGACCCAACTAGATAAAATCATGAATGAAAATGGAATTATTACAACCAATCCCTCAGAAATACAAGAAATTATCAGGGAATATTATGAAAAATTATATGCCAACAAACTGGACAACCTGGAAAAAGGGACAAATTCCTAAGCACCCACACACTTCCAAAACTCAAACAGGAGGAAATCGAAACCTTGAACAGACCCATAACCAGCGAAGAAATTGAATCAGTTGTCAAAAATCTCCCAACAAATAAGAGTCCAGGACCAGATGGCTTCCCTGGGGAATTCTACCAGACATTTAAAGCAGAGATAATACCTATCCTTCTCAAGCTATTCCAAGAAATAGAAGGGGAAGGAAAACTTCCAGACTCATTCTATGAAGCCAGTGTTACTTTGTTTCCCAAACCAGGCAGAGACCCAGCAAAAAAAAAAAAAAAAAAAAAAAAGAGAACTACAGGCCAATATCCCTGATGAATATGGATGCCAAAATTCTCAATAAGATGCTAGCAAATCGAATTTAACAGCTTATAAAAAGGATTATTCACCATGATCAAGTGGGATTCATTCCTAGGATGCAGGACTGGTTCAACATTTGCAAATCCATCAACGTGATACATCACATTAATAAAAGAAAAGATAAGAATCATATGATCCTGTCAATCGATGCAAAAAAAGCATTTGACAAAATTCAGCATCCTTTCTTAATAAAAACCCTCAAGAAAGTCAAGATAGAAGGAACATACTTAAACATCATAAAAGCCATTTATGAAAAGCCCACAGCTAACATCATCCTCAATGGGGAAAAACTGAGAGCTTTTTCCCTGAGATCAGGAACACGACAGGGATGTCCACTCTCACCGCTGTTGTTTAACATAGGGTTGGAAGTTCTAGCATCAGCAATCAGACAACAAAAGGAAATCAAAGGCATCAAAATTGGCAAAGATGAAGTCAAGCTTTCACTTTTTTCAGATGACATGATAGTATACATGGAAAATCCGATAGACTCCACCAAAAGTCTGCTAGAACTGATACATGAATTCAGCAAAGTTGCAGGATACAAATTCAATGTACAGAAATCCGTTGCATTCTTATACACGAATAATGAAGCAACAGAAAGACAAATAAAGAAACTGATCCCATTCACACTTGCACCAAGAAGCATAAAATACCTAGGAATAAATCTAACCAAAGATGTACAAGATCTGTATGCTGAAAACTATAGAAAGCTGATGAAGGAAATTGAAGAAGATATAAAGCAATGGGAAAACATTCAGTACTCATGGGTTGGAAGAATGAATATTGTTAAAATGTCAATACTACCCAAAGCTATCTACACATTCAATGCAATCCCAGTCAAAATTGCACCATCATTCTTCTCAAATCCAGAACAAGCAATCCTAAAATTCATATGGAAGCACAAAAGGCTCCGAATAGCCAAAGTAATCTTGAAGAAGAAGACCAAAGCAGGAGGCATCACAATCCCAGACTTTAGCCTCTACTACAAAGCTGTAATCATCCAGACGGCATGGTATTGGCACAAAAATAGACACATAGACCAATGGAATAGAATAGAAACCCCAGAACTAGACCCACAAACGGATGGACAACTAATCTTTGACAAAGCAGGAAAGAACATCCAATGGAAAAAAGACAGTCTCTTTAACAAATGGTGCTGGGAGAACTGGACAGCGACATGCAGAAGGTTGAAACTAGACCACTTTCTCACACCATTCACAAAAATAAACTCAAAATGGATGAAGGACGTGAATGTGAGACAGGAAACCATCCAAACCCTAGAGGAGAAAGCAGGAAAAAACCTCTCTGACCTCAGCCGTAGCAATCTCTTACTTGACACATCCCCAAAGGCAAGGGAATTAAAAGCAAAAATGAACTATTGGGACCTTATGAAGATAAAAAGCTTCTGCACAGCAAAGGAAACAACCAACAAAACTAAAAGGCAACCAACGGAATGGGAAAAGATATTTCCAAATGACATATCGGACAACGGACTAGTATCCAAAATCTATAAAGAGCTCACCAAACTCCACACCCGAAAAACAAATAATCCAGTGAAGAAATGGGCAGAAAACATGAAGAGACACTTCTCTAAAGAAGACATCCGGATGGCCAACAGGCACATGAAAAGATGCTCAACGTCGCTCCTCATCAGGGAAACACAAATCAAAACCACACTCAGATACCACCTCACGCCAGTCAGAGTAGCCAAAATGAACAAATCAGGAGACTATAGATGCTGGAGAGGATGTGGAGAAACAGAAACCCTCTTGCACTTTTGGTGGGAATGCAAACTGGTGCAGCCACTCTGGAAAACAGTGTGGAAGTTCCTCAAAAAATTAAAAATAGACCTACCCTATGACGAAGCAATAGCCCTGCTAGGAATTTACCCAAGGGATACAGGAGTGCTGATGCATAGGGGCACTTGTACCCCAATGTTTATAGCAGTACTCTCAACAATAGCCAAATTATGGAAAGAGCCTAAATGTCCATCAACTGTTGAATGGATAAAGAAATTGTGGTTTATATATACAATGTAGTACTACGTGGCAATGAGAAAGAATGAAATATGGCCCTTTGTAGCAACGTGGATGGAACTGGAGAGTGTGATGCTAAGTGAAATAAGCCATATAGAGAAAGACAGATACCGTATGTTTTCACTCTTATGAGGATCCTGAGAAACTTAACAGAAGACCATGGGGGAGGGGAAGGGGAAAAAAAAGTTAGAGAGGGAGGGAGCCAAACCATAAGAGACTCTTAAAAACTGAGAATGAACTGAGGGTTGATGGGGGATGGGAGGGAGGGAAGGGTGGGTGATGGGCATTGAGGAGGACACCTGTTGGGATGAGCACTGGGTGTTATATGGAATCCAATTTGACAATAAATTTCATATATTTAAAAAAATTTTGTTAATGTCATAGGGATTTCATTACATGTATAGATTGTTTTGAGGAGAGTAGGCATTTTAACAGTATTTGTTCTTCCCATCCATGAACATGAAATGTATTTCCATTTCTTTGTGTCCTCTTCCATTTCTTTCATCAGCGTTTCATAGCCTTGAGAGTACAGGCCTTTCACCTCTTTGCTTAGGTTTATTCCTGGTATCTTGTGGTATTTGGTGCACCTGTCAATGGGATTGATTCCTTAATTTCTCTTTCTGTTAATTCATGATTCGTTTATAGAAATGCAATAGATTTCTGTACATTGATTTTTGTATATTGTGACTTGTGGAATTCATATATCAATTCTAGCAATTTTTATGGGATTCTTTCATGTTTTTTGTATGGAGCATCATGTCATTTACAAATAGCAAAAGTTCTACTTCTTCCTTGCTGATTTGGATTCCTTTTATTTCTTTTTGTTGTCTGATTGCTATGTCCGGGACTTCCAGTACTATGTGGAATAACAGTGGTGAGAGGGGACATCTCTGTCTTGTTCCTGACCTTAGAGGAAAAGCTTTCAATTTTTCCTCATTCAGGATGAGATTAGCTGTGGGTTTTTCATAGATGACCTTTATTATGTGCAGGTGTGTTGAGTCTCAATCTACTTTGCTGAGGGTTTTTATCATGAATGGATGTGACATTTTGCCAGTTGCTTTTTCTGCATCTGTTGAAAGCATCTTATTTTTCTTATCCTTTCTTCTCTTACTGTGGTGCATCATGTTGATTGATCTGTGCGTGTGGAACCACCCTTGCAGCCCAGAAATATATCCCACTTGATTATGGGAAATGGTTCTGTTAATGTATTGTTGAATTTCATTTGAAGGTATTTAATGAGAATTTCTGCATACATGCTCATCAGGGTATTGGCGTTCACTTTTATTAAAAATTTTTAAAAACATATTTTCAAATGTTTATTTATTTACTTAGAGAGATAGAGTACATAAAAGTGAGGGAGAGGCAGAGAGACAGGGAGAGAGAGAATCCTGAGTAGGCTCTGCACTGTCAGCGCAGGTCCAATGTGGGACTTGAACCCATGAACCGCAAGACAATGACCTAATCAGAAATTAAGAGTTGGACAGTCCACCGACCGAGCCACCCAGGTGCCCCTGCAGTTTTTGTTTTTTTTAATTTTTTTTTTAACATTTATTTATTTTTGAGACAGAGACAGACAGAGCATGAACGGGGGAGGGTCAGAGAGAGAGAGGGAGACACAGAATCCGAAACAGGCTCCAGGCTCTGAACTGTCAGCACGGAGCCCGATGTGGGGCTCGAACTCACAGACTGTGAGATCATGACCTGAGGCGAAGTCGGACGCTCAACCGACTGAGCCACCCAGGCGCCCGTTTTCGTTTTTATCTGGTTTTGGTATCAGGGTAGTGATGGTCTCATAACATGAATTTGTAAGTTTTCCTTCTTTTTTATTTTTTGTAATAATTTGAGAAGAATAGATATTACCTCTTCCTTAAATATTTGGTAGAATTCATCAGTGAAGCCATCTGGCCCTGAACTCTTGTGTTTGGGGAGATATTTTTTACATTACTGATTCAATTTCTTTCTGGTTTCAGATTTTCTATATCTTCCTATTTCAGTTTTGGTAGTTTATGTGTTTCTATGAATTTATCCATTTCTCTCAGAGTGTCCAATTTGTTTGCATTTAGTTTTTCATAATATTGTCTTCTAATTGTATTTCTGTGGTGTTGACTGTTATTTCTCCTCTCTTATTTGTGATTTTATTTATTTAAATTCTTTCTTTTTTCTTTGTGATAAGTCTGGCTAGGAGGTTTTCAAGTTGATAACTGTTTTCAAAGAACCAGCCCCTGGTTTCACTGACTTGGTCTACTGTTTTTTGTTTCTGTATCACTTATTTCTGCTTTAATCTTTATTATTTCCTTCCTTCTGCTGTCTTTAGCCTTGGATTGTTCTTTTTATCATCCTTTAATTGTAAGTTTGGATTGTTTGAGATTTTTTCTTGCTTTTTAAGGTAGGCTTGTATTGTTATATACTGTCTTAGGACTGCTTTTGCCACATTCTAAAGTTTTTACCAGTGCATTTTCATTTTCATTCGTTTCAGTGTATTTTCTCATTGATTTCCTGGTTGGCCCATTCATTTAGTAGCATGTTGTTTAACCTCCCTTTATTTGTGGTTCCCCCACCCCCTTTTTTTTGTGGTTGACTTCACATTTCCTAGCTTTGTGGTCAGAAAAGATGCTTGGTCTGATCTCATCTTTGTGTACTTGTTGAGGCCTGATTTGTAACCTAGAATGTGATCGATTCTGGAGAATGTCCCATGTGCACTTGAAAAGAATGTGTATTCTGCCATTTTAGTATGGAGTGTTCTGAATATATCTGTTAAACCCATCTGGTCCAGTGTGTCATTCAAAGCCACTGTTTCCTTGTTGATTTTCTGTTAGAGGATGTGTCCTTTGATGTAAGTAATGTGTTAAAGTCCTCTACTATCATTATTATAAATGAGTTCCTTTATGTTTGTTGTTAATTCTTTCATATATCTGGTGATTGCATGTTGGATGCATAAAAATTTACAATCGTTGGATCTTATTGTTTGATTGTCCCCTTTATTATGAGATAGTGTCCATCTTCATCTCTTGTACTGTTTCTTTTTTTTTTTTTTTAATTTATGTTTTAGTCCTTGTCATGTTCCTGACCTTAGGGGGAAAGCTTCTCAGTTTCTCTCCATTGAAGATGATATTAGCTTTGGGACTTTCACATATGGACATTATGATGTTGAGGCACGATCCTTCTATCCCTCCTTTCGTGAGGGTTTTTTCATCAAGAAAGAAGGCTGTATTTTGTCAAATGCTTTTTCTGCATCTATTGAGAGCATCATGTGGTTCTTATCCTTTTTTTGGTTAATGTGATGTATCACATCACTTGATTTGCAGATATTGAATCAGCTGTGCATCCCAGGAAAAAACCCCACCTCATTATGGTGAATACTTCTTTTTATGTATTGTTGGATCTGGTTTGCTTATTTTTTTTGAGAATTTTTGCATTCAGTTTCATCAGGGAAATTGGTCTGTAGTTCTCCTTTTTAGTGGAATCTTTGTCCACTTTGGACTCAAGACAATGCTGGCCTCATAGAATGAGTTTGGAAGTGTTCCTTCCATTTTCTGGCCGTAACCTTATCTTGTTCCTTCATTTGGGATGCATTCCTCTTGTCTTGGCATTTTGGCTGAGTATTTGCCTTCTCTGTGTTCCAAAAGCTCCTTAGGTTACCTGCCTGTGAGATAAATGGCTTTATGAAGAGGATGTCATCTAGTGTCCAGGGCCAGGCACATCAGGGAGTGACTGTGGTGTGTGTTGCGTGCACTGTTTTGTGTTCTGGCTGCACTATCCTTCAGGCCAGTTGTATGGGCAATGTATGGTCCTTGGGCGGAACGTGGGGAGTTTTATCTAGGTCTGCTCTGATCTGCTTGTTAAATGAGACTTGAAACGACTGCCACTAGAAGTGAAGCCCTGCACAACTGTCTGGTCAAGAGAGGTGCTGTGGTCAGGGGCTTCTGCTGGTCTTCTGGAGAAGGGGCCAGCTTCTCTGGGACCGAGGCAAGCTTGACCTAGAAGGCCAGTCTCGCCAGAGCACAGGAAGGTGGGGCTTGGTGTAAGCAGGTTAGGCAGTCAGTGTGGGAATTGCCTTGTTTCCGGTAGGTGGCTCTGTGTTTATGCTGGGGAGCAGAGGAGGGAAATGGTGCCACCCAGCTCCTCTGTCCCAGCTCCTTTGTCCCCTCTTTGTGACCACTGTGAAAAGAGCAAGGGCTCTTTTCCTAGAGGATTTATGGAGTGAATACTAAATTAATAAAATAGCATACTCCCCATAGGAAGACACCTAAGTCCACAGTCACCCCCCACCGTTTATACCCCTCCGCCACAAAGGCTGCTTACTGTGTATGTGAAGAACTATAGAATGAGAAGGAATGACAGTCCCAGTTTCCACCCATGGAATCATAGCCCTTGTGGCTCAAAGCTCTGCCTCTAAGCCCCCGCCTGTGCCCGATCTGCTGCTCTCCTGACAGTAGGGTCTCCTCCTCTCTGGAAGTGCTATCCAGTGGCACAGAGACACATGGAGCGATAGGGAGCCTGAGGTCCTGCAGAGAATCTGGAAAAAAGCATGCTCTTAGAGAAACACTTCGCCTATACATGTTAATTGGGCTCAGCTAATTTATTTTAATTCAGAGGTACTTCTCAGCTTAAGTAGAGTAAAATTTGCAGGGTACTTTTGTCCTCTAAAAATATAAGCTAAAATTCTAATTAACAAAATTAACACAAATGCACTTTGATTTCTGGTGTAAATTTCCGTGTTTTACCCGTACCTGTGACACAGGACACCACAGAACCTGCTCATGTGAACCCAAGTGAAGACCATGGTGGGGACTTGCCACACAGGTCATTTTGGATTTTTTTCTCTTCACAACTTAACTTTCAGTGCGTGTTTTCTACAACAAGTATGTCACCTCTTATAGTTCAGAATGTTCATACCCAGGGCACACCTGAAGGGATTCTGGACAGCATGTTTACCACAAAAAGATTGAATGCTGATGGATATGAAAGTTACGCTAAGACCACTCTATATGACACATACAAAAATATAAGTTGCAGTGAAGGGAGTTTGCATTTTCAGATTGTAGAGATAGCCACAGATTTTCTGAACACATTAAAACCCTTGACAGAAACAGGAGAGGAAGAAACAGCAAGAGCAGTGATGCCACATTGAGGAGATCCAGAAAGAATGAGGCAAGCCAGGAGACTTCCAAGTGGAGTGTGGGATCATCCACCTTGGCTTATTTCCAGGAACACACTGGAAAAGCCCTAAGGTCCTCACCCCTAAGCACACTTAACTTGTAAACTTACACAAAGAGATGCCAGGTGGCCAGTAGAGAAGCCCGTAGACTATTCGGTAAAGGTTGTGCATTTGGAACATAAAAAAACAAGCAGACATATCATATGACACAGAAACCAGAGACATTGGCAGGAGAGTGTGCTGTACAGAAAGATGTGGGTGTCAGGAGAGACTTAGAACTGAAAATGGCCAGAGCATTTCCCTTGTACTTCTCGGCACTTTTGGTAGAGTCAGTATTGGTATCACTCACGGGGGTGACACCAGCTCCTGGATCTGCTAACGGCCCTGGATGGGATGGACATTTACTCTGATTTGAGTAGACTGTTGGGGGATTAAAAACAAAACAAAACAAAACAAAACAAAAAAACCCTCCTCACATTCCTCACACAACTTAAACTCTTTGCTCCAGTCAGATCACAAATCACATGCAGAGGGTGTGCCTCATCCCTCAGGTGATCCCCAAGAAGTGGAAGACCCATCCTGTAAACCCTGACGAAGACCTGTAAAAGCCTTGATTCAGATGTTTTCATCACTCATCAAACAATGATGGATGGCTGGGGCTCGAGTACATGGATATACATTAGGCTGTGCCTCATGCCTCACAGAGCCCAGCCCGTGGGCAGGGCATTTCTAATGAACCGCTATGTCTGCTTTTCTGCATACAGCCCCATTCCTTATCCACGAGAGACACCTGTACCAACACAGAGTGGAGGAAATGACAGAAAGATGATATGTCGATCATGAAACACAAGGAATGTGGTAATGGCGGCAGACACATTCCCCTTGCATCATAATGGTCTGTGGTACCACCTCTGCACCTTGGCCAAAGACCTAACACCAACAAAAATGAGTGTGCTTTACAAGTCAACTCATACCGCTCAGATCATCTTACCAAGTGTTGCTGGTGGAGGGTTCGGAGTGACCCCAGGGCCACCAAGGTTCAGGAGGTGGATGTGCTGAATAGCCCATGGGGGTGCGTCTAGGGTCCTTGTCTGCAGAATCTTCCAGTTAATGGAGGAAGTCCCCATGGATCCACACTGTCCTGCAGAACAGAAGTGACAGCTATGTGCATATGCCAGACAAGAGAACCAATACCCAAAGCAGCTGTAACCCAGAGAAGAACATGTCAGCACCTGCCACCTTCTCTGCCAACAGGATCCAAGAGTGTAGCATCAGTACCTGAAAACTCTGTCCCTGCCACTGGATACCACCTACAGCTTGGGGTAGTAGATGCAAGAGGTGGAACTGCTGTCACCACACATCACTGCCCATGTCTGCGGAAGTAAAATGGCAAGGGTCCCGTCCTAGAGGGTTAACAGAAGTAATTACATAGTAATGAAGCAGCATTCTCCAGACAGGCAGGCATCTATGTCCCAGTTCACCCTGCATCCGTCCTCTGCAGTGACTCCTGATGCTCTGTTTTTGATATATTAGGAACACAACAAATTGAGTGCGAATAAATGGCTCATATTCTGCTCGTGGAATCACAGCCACTCCTGACGAAAAGTTCTGCAGCCGGACCCTCACTTTGCCTCCTCTGCTCCTCTCCCTGAAAAGAGTCTTCCCTCTTGAAGTGTTGTCAAAGGCCTCTGAGACCTCTGGGGAGTGGAGGATGCCTGGGATCTTGCAGGGGAATGAGAGTCTTCTGTAAGGAACAAGTGACTTGTGGTGAATGTCTCCAAAGCTCAGATGTGTTCATCTTAATTCATAGGGAATTCTGATTTTAAGCATACTACAGGACACAGAGTAATTAAGTCCTACAGAGAACAAGAGGTAAAAATTCACATGACAGAATTAATTCAAGTGTGTTTTGATTTCTGGTATAAAACTCCTGGGATGTGTCATGAGACTGTATCAGCTCTAACAGTGACTGGGGACACAACCAGAAACTGCTCATATGAACACAATCGAAGGACACAATGTTCAGGTTATTTTTACCTAAGGTATAGCTGGAAGGATTCCAGACAACTCATTTACCAACAAAGACGGGAAGGTGATGAGTGATGATAATGACTTTGTCTAAGACCACTCTGAATCGCACAGGGCACAGGGACACCTGGGTGGCTCAGTCGGTTGAGTGACTGACTTCAGCTCAGTTCATGATCTCAAGGTTTGTGAGTTCAAGCCCCGCGTTGGGCTCTGTGCTGATAGGTTAGAGCCTGGAGCCTGCTTCTGATTCTGTGTCTCCCTCTCTCTCTGCTCCTTCCCCACTCGTGCTCTGTCTCTCTCTGTCTCAGAAATAAATAAATATTAAAAAAATTTTTAAATTGCACAGGGCTCAAAATAAAAAGTTGGAGTAATGATGGGGTTTTGCATTTTTCAATTTTAAACAATACAGTAGACTTTCTAGCAGGTTAATCTCCTAGCCAGAATCAAGAAAGGAAGACACAGCAGCCACACTGTTCCCACAGAGTTGAGGTCTGGCAGGGGTGACCCAGGCCAGGAGACGTCTGTTTGGAATATGGGGTCATCCTCCTCTCGTCATTTCCAGAAACACATGGTAAAGTTTTAGGGTACTCAGCCTCTAAGCCCTTTGGGCTTCTAAACTTACCACAAAAAGATGACAGGCTGAAAATAGAGAAGCTTGTAGGCTCCTAGGTTAAGAGTGTGCATTTGGAAAACAAATAACAAGCAGGCATATCACACAACACACAAAACGAGACTAGGCCAGGAGAGCGTGCTGTACAGACAGATGAGGGTTTCCCGAAAGTGTTACGACTGAGAATGGTCCCAGGATTTACCTTGTCCTTGTCTGCATTCTTTGTACAGTCAGAGCTGCTGTAACTCACAGAGGTTGCACCAGTTTCTGGATCTGCTAAGGACCCTGGAAGGGATAGAGGTTTATTCTACTTTAGTGGACTGTGTGAAATTAAAAGAAGCCCTCACCTCATTCCTCCAATATCTTAAACTGTTCCCTACACACAGGTCCTTGGCCAGAGGCAGAGGGTATCCCACATGCCTCAGGTGACCCCCAAGGATAAGGGGGAGAACCATCCCCTCACCTTGATAAAGACCTCACCGTGCCCTAGTTCATGTTTTTCGCAATTAATCAAATAACTGTAGACAGGTCAGGCTCAACTAGCAATCTAGAAGTCATCACCTAAACAGAGGTTTCTCAGTATACATTATGGGAAATCACCATTTCATTACAGATTAAGAATAAAAATAAGGATGCCTGGGTGGCTCAGTCAGTTAATCATCTGACTCTTGATTTTGGCTCAGGTCATGATCTCACAGCTTGTGAGTTCGAGCCCTGCATCCGGCTCCACCCTGACGGTGTTGAGATTCTCTCTCCCCGCCTCTCTCTCTGCTCCTCACAGACGCGCGCACATACACACACACACACACACACACACACACACACACACTCTCTCTCTCTCTCTCTCTCTCTCTCTCTCTCTCTCTCTTTCTCTCTCTCTCTCAAAATAAATGAGCTTTAAAAAAGGGTAAATGGAGAATACTGATTGGGGTGTATCATCAGGGAATGCTCAACCTGGGTATGTTTCTTCAGGCTCCAGGTGGATTGTTCAGTCTTTTCGCTTATCTATAAGCTGCCTTCTACATTGGAAATTATTATATAACTATATCTGAATAGAAATGTACTTATACTAATATATAAACGAGAAAAGAAAAACGATGGGTATTTAGCAGTGAAGCTGCAGACTTGCCCTGATAACATCAGAGGACAAAGCTATATGGAGCCTGAATTTAGGAACGTAGGGCTATGGTTCAAGAAAAAAATAAAATAAAAATGACAACGTTAAAAATAGTAACGAAATGAACTTCTCCTCAAACAAAACTAAAATAAAGTCTTCACATTGCGTCAAGGTGGGAAGAAAGCTAAGGCCCATGTCCCATCATCCCCTCCAGGCTCCTCTCTTTAGCTAGGGGATGCTGGAGGAGGTGGGAGGGTCCGCAGTCAGGGGAGGGGCCTGAGCTCCACCAGTCACAGGGACAGGTGCTCCGCTGGCTGGGGCACCAGAGGAGAACACCCTCCTGTCACCCCTTCAGACCACCTGCTGTCTTTAGGTAGTAATTGTGGTTCTGTCCAGGACACACGATGATCACCCACAGGAAAAGGCTTTGCCGCAGAAATTAGGCTGCTGCACATCACCATCTGCTCCTTACCTCTCCTCGGAGGGTTCTGCGTCTCTGGACTTCCAGGCATTGGTCTCTGCCTCCTGTATCCCTCAAGCAGCCTCTTTCCTTCCATCCCATCCAGTCTTGGATACAGAAAAAGAATGGACTTCTATAAGAGTTGCAATGCCACGTCCTCTGACTAGACACTAAACAACACAGCTGTCATCCCTCAAAACACCCATAAAAACTCATGTCACGCTCCCACACCTGTGTTTCAAGCGGGCGACCTCCCGGCTCTGCTCTTCCATTTCCCTCTCCCAGATCTGAGGCTTGACCTGGGGGAGAAAAACACATCCACCTTCAGTCGTGCCAGACTGTGTGCCAAAGAGGGAGAGGAGGAAAAAAGGAAACACTTACCCAGTTGTCCTGAGCATTCTTCTCATGAACTGCGATCTGAAAAGCAACAATGAAAAGTCCATGTTTAGGAATTCCAAGGGCCACTACACTCACCCACATGAGGTACTAAGGGTTCAATATGTCAGGCAGAGCTTAGGGTCCCTGGTGTCTGAAGGTGAGTTCTGCCTGCTGAAGCTGTTCTTGTCTTTGTCCATTTTGTTGCCTGTGAGTTATAGTTGCTTTTGTCAGATAAGGCCCAATATTGGGTATGATTTTCAATAATCTGCCCATGTTCTCATCATCCTCCTATGTGTCCCTTAATACAATTTTACACATGAAACACTTTTCACATGATTGTAAATGTACAATAGGATCAAAACTGTTGTTCCATCCTTTCCTAACTCATTCCATGACTGTAGGGTTCAGAGTTCACATAATTCCTTCCCCCTTTCAATTGTGCCCTAATTCATCATGTGACAAGTGTCTTTCATCATAAAGCTCTTTCGTCCTTTCACTTAGATCTTCACCACGTTTCCTAGGGTTGCAAAGACCAGGGCCATGAAATGGCACTACCATGTTGATGGTATGATTCATTCTAAGACACACTGCTTTCCTACAGATTATGATACTTGACACCACCCCCAGGAACGTTGGCATGGATGAAGTTTCCACACAGTCTGGCCATTGCTTGAAATCTGGAAATGTTGATGAAGTTAATTGTTTTGTTCTTTCTAAATCTTACCTTTTTATCTGTTAATAATCTATGCATATGTCCTCTGAAGTTTTGTTTATATTAGTATGTTGAGTCTAAACATAGACTTTTAACCTTGTAAAAAGGTTAGAAACAAAAAAAATGAAGAGAGGTTCATGAGCTGCTGGTAATTAGTAGCTGAACTCACTTGTACTTGTTTATTTCTTTCATAGCTATTTTCACATTTTCCCTGCAGCTGCCAGCTGATTCTTCTTTGCCGCCAGTTCACACTGTGTCATTTTCAGCTTCCTAAGATGGGAAAGACATATACACAGTCCAGGAGCCAAGGTCCACAAATTCTGCCTTTTTACCTCCCAGCACTCTTGAAGGCCTAGATGCAAATATCCCTTCCCCCACCTCACCCATAAATGCACGGACTGACAACACAGTGAGAGAAATGAACTGAACACCCCATTTAAGTTAAACAAAATTAAGCCTCTGCCTGCTGCCATGTCTCTGCTCTCAGACCTGTTTCCTCTCCTTCATCATAAAGTCATCAAATAACATTGCACTTTGTGCCTTCCCAGAGCTGGTCTTTTGTTTGAAATGGTGAAGGCTCATTTTAGTTCAGCATGAAAAACCGTGTCTGACCAACCATACCCATTAGGATGAAGCAAGGGATCATCACTAGTCTCAGACCTCCATGGGGAGCCCTGATTCTCAGTCCAGAAGTTGTACCCTGACACAGACAATCACCTTGAAAGACGACCTGCCAGGTATGGCTTCCCCAACATTGCAGCTCCCTCCCAGACATCGCTAGAGCCAGGAGTACAACCCCTGTGTCCACCTTCACATATCCTGGTGGAGGAAAAGGCCAATCTTAGAGCAGCAACATCTCCTGAAGTAGAACCTGATATGAACTGTCACACAGTCTGGGTTTATCTCCAGGAAACAGATTTCAGATGGAAAACTATCAACTTCATGGAGCCAATGTACTTGAACAAGACTCAGTTCATTGACAGTGAAGGCAGCAAAGGGAAATGCTTAGAAAGGCTGGCTTGCTGTGTTGCCCTCAGACTATTTTGTTCATGGTGTTGCTTTAAAGGGTTTCAACTTGGTAATGGATGTATTCAAGAGTCACATGCAAAATTGAAAGACTCCTAGAAACTGACACCAAACCTCTAGACAGAGAAAGGCACATGCATTTCCTTCCGGCATCTCAGGCAGTCCTTCAACAAATGCTTTCTGGAGTGGCTGGAATGTAGTGGTTCTGTTGTAAGGGATTGAAAATAGAAAGGTGGCCAGGGTGCTGTACGTGCTTCCCAAAAGAGCTTAGAAATGATAAAAACAAGATGCCAGTGAGACAGAGCAGGCTCCACCCCAGGTGTGGGAAGGACTAACAGAAGCTGAGTCTCCAGGGAAGAGAAGGAAGTATTTCCTTTTCAATGTGAATGAGGGACTCTAAAGGCCCTGATCTCCTCCTGAGAACAAAAGGAAATACTGTACAAAGGAGGAAACATGTGAGCGAGTGCACCAAATTTCTAATGACCCCATGAAGACACATGTGACCAAGATGGAGAAGAAGGAATCCCAGGACAAAGCCAGCCTGGCAGTGGGAACCAATCTCCCCAGGACTCATGAATGAACTTGGGGACAGACAACTGAACTGCAAAATAGGTGAACAACTTTATGGGCACGGACTTAGAAAGAAACGTGTAGTTCAGAGGCGGCCAGCAAAGATGAGCCCTAGTGAAGCTGTGGGCTTTGGTGAAGACTCAGAGCAGTTACACTTAAAAAATCAGGGGACATGAAATAACTCAGCTTCCTTAGGAATTGGGCCTGCTGTGAACAATCTCACTAGCAGAATTGATGCAGGGATCCAGTACTACTGGCACCCCTACCCACTTTCCAGAAATAAATTTCTATTATTTCTGCATCAAGATAATTAATTTTTTCCCTACACATTCTTGACCTATGTCTGGTCCTGACCAAAAATGACCTAATTCCTGGATGACAAGACAACGTGATGGGACTGAAACCCATGCGCCAATGGAAATGGATCCCAAGCAGATCCAGACATCAATGTTATTAATGCTGATACCTTCCCTCTTCCACCCCAAATACATGACACAATGTGTGACAAGCACTTAGGACAGAAAGGAAAATGCGGGTGACAGAAAGCAAGGTAAGAAGGACAGGCACAATTCTGAATGCATTTGGCAAAAATACTCTGGACCCAGTTCCAAAAGAAATTTAATTATCTCTACTGACTGCCACATTCATTCATACAACAGTACTTGTGATAGTTCTCACATGAACACTTTACTCTTCTATAGCCACTCTTCTTCCTTCACAGAATTCTTCAAGGATGCCTGCTTTGTCCTTCAGCTGTTTGACTTTTCCTTCTTTGGTTGCTTTCACAGACCTCAATGCATTACACTTGTCTTCCAGGGCCTTTTTATTTTCTGTACAAACATGGATTTGCTTTCTAAGTGTGCACATGACCTGAGACTTGTTTTTGGTGAGATAGGAAAAGGGCAAGAACCGTGAAGGCAGGAAGGCACTCTTTCCCTTTCCAATGCAAAGTCATTGTCACCAATATGGGGATTTCTCCGCAACAGACAGCATACTTTCCAGTTGACAGTTATTGGACCTCAAGACTCTCAACTCTACATGCTCGAATTCACCATTTTCATCTTGCATTTTTAAGTAAGACAGATAAGAGAAAAACACTTTCCATAAGTAATGATTGCACAAAAATTTGAGTGCACCTAACACAACAGGATTGTGCATTGCAATAAACAAAGACCTTGAGGCATAAATATAACTAGGAGAAGATAAAGATGGTGGGAAATAGTTCACGTCAGATAGCTTATAAATTGTTTTCTTGTTGGAATATATATATTTATGTACATATGTATGTGTGTGTGTGTGTGCACACACACACACACTTTTTCCCCATTCATGTTGAAAATTCACTGTTCAGCATTACGAAATGAAGAGACTATGACGCACCTGAGTGGTTCAGTCAGTTGAGTGTCAGACTCTTGATTTCAGGTCAGGTCATGACTCCAGGATCATGGGATCTAGCCCTGTGTTCGGCTCCACGATGAGTGTGCATCCTGCTTAAGATCCTCTCTCTTTCCCTCTGCCTCTCTCTCCCACTTGCATGCCCTCTCTCAGTAAAATAATAATAATAATAATAATAATAATAATAATAAATAATTTAAAAATTTTTTTAAAAAAAAGGAAGGGACTATACACTTCAGCTGTTGCCCTTTATCTCTCAACTATCTTTGAGAATTTTCTATATATCTTAGAGGGCAGAGCTGAATGATGTGATAATTAGTTGTGAACATAAAAGATAAGTTCTAGTCCTTGAAATGGCAAAAGTCATCATGGTGGTCATAGTGAAATTCCAGGTCCCTGCACAGGAGGTTGGACTCCCAGAGGCCCGCTCTCTACTGTGGTAAATGGCAAGCTAATCGCTGTGCTCACCTCACCCAATGAAAAAACTCTCCAAAGCCAAATTACAGTAAAACTCAGCAGCCAAGTCTTAGCACTTCCTGATTCTTCACATTCCTCTCTCTCTCTGAGATAGCAAGGTAGCATGTACACTTTGAAGGGTATTCTTTAAATTTTCATTAAAGTGCTCAACTTTTTTGATGTTCTCCTTTAACAAACCCTGTTGAATGAGTAATAATAATTCATTATTTTACTTGTGTTTTTAGAATGCAATCTAGGCAAAGAAGGGATTCTTACCTTCCATTTAAGAGCTTCATCAGAGAGAAACTTCCGTTCTCTCTTAGTTTCCTGAAGATGTTTCTTTAAATCATTGTTTTACAAAACATGGAAAAGGAATCAGAATTCAAAAAAAAAAAAAAAAACATAATGCTAGATAAACCTGTTTACTAATGTGTGACTCCTTTCACAAATAGAGAGGTAGCTCTTTACATTTGTGAAGCTTGTCTTCAATTGGGACTGTTTATAGAACACATGAAATAGGTCAGTAGGATGCTCTACCAGAGTGGAAGTAACCAAAATGAAATCACACAAAATATTTGAAAGGGCAATGCTACCTTCTATTCCCAAGTGGATATATCTTCAGCAAGTTCTTTGTTTTCTTTCTTAAAATTATTGATCTTCGTGGTTGTTTGCTGTAAACTAACTAAAAGGAGATAAAAACAATTTCTGAGGTTGTTACCAAACCAGTTATATCGAATAATCCCAGCGTTTTAGCCGCACAGACACATAACCTGACAGGTGGGTGTAACTAACAGTTTAGCTTTCCCGTGTGTCTGAAGAAATCAAGTTTCAGCAGCATTTTAAAGCGAAGAAAGCCTATTTCAATGAGATTCCTATTTAAAATATTGTCCAAAATGGAGAAATGCAATAAAATATCTTCTGCTAATTTCTCTCTTATCTGGAAGCACCCTTCTTGGAAAATTCAGTCCCTTTAAATAGTCACCACCAGAGATGAAACAGAAAAATCAAATCCTATCAACTTACATTTCTCTCCTCCAAGTATTAAGGTACACAGAGAGGTCCCAGCAAATAAAGGAACAAACAAAAACAAAAAAAACCTCATTTAGTCTGGATTTGAGCCACTCACACCCCCAGGTGCTATTTGGAATTCCACGCAAAGAAAGCTCAAACTGCTGCTGACTGACTACTCAAAGGTCTTGGATGACTTCCTCCTGCTCACAGATTGCCTTTCATGAACCCTAGGCCAGGAGCCCTGGAGGACAAGGTCTTTGGAATCAAACATACGGGTACCATCTCAGCTTTACACTTAGTGGCTGAAGGATCTGGATTAATGGCAATTCCAAGAAGACAAACTTTTTTCATCCCGACGTGCGAGTATTACCCTCCAACCTTAAAGGAATATTATTCAACACACAGGAAGCACCCAATTACAGGTGGATAGCACACGTAAGCTCTAGAACAGACTCCTCTAACAGGGATTAATTCTCTTATCTGACCACAGAGTGCAAACTTCTATTGGCCGGCCCACTGTGAGAGCTCTCATGCCCTGAGATCACTCTTCTCCCCACCACCACCACTGCATTCAAAGGGATGAACACCAGCCTTTGAGGGCTCCTTACGTGTCGGGCAGCCACCCTGGCTCTCAACAGACAGCACCACAGCATCACCACAGTCTATGGAGCCCATGCAGAGTACATTTCCCCCATTTGTGTCACATTCACTTCTCATTCTTCCCTGGCATGGACGGCTCCTTGCACCTCAGACTCAAAACCTTGGTTTAAACCTCTCTTGTGACACACACCCTGCCTGGCAATATCTGTCTTCTTCTCTAAGCTTAGGCTTCTTGATAGATTCAAAAAGGGTTTTCTTATCTTCACATTTCAGCAAGAGCCGGGTCATGGCAAAGTGCTCACTCCACACCTCAGGCTCATATCATCACGTGTTTCCTAACCATTTCTAGGTAAAATTACACTCATTTCATTCCCTCTACTTTGGTGATGTGTTCCTCCTCGTGATCTCTTATCTTAAGGGATGGCAACTCCCCTCCACATTGTCACTTAGGCCCCAAACAGGGAAGAGAAAGATTTTCAAGAGTTAACATGCCAATTAGACATCAGAAATCACCATATGTATCCCTAGTTGAATGAAAATGCACATCAAGGGGTGCCTGGGTGGCTCAGTTGGTTGAGTGTCCAGCTCTGGGTCAGGCCATGATCCCATGTTTTGTGGGTTCTGCCCTCACATCGGGCTCTGTGGTAACAGCTGGGAGCCTGGAGCCCACCTTGGAGTCTGTGTCTCCTTCTTTCTGTCCCTCCCCCACTCGCACTTTGTCTCTCTTCCTCAAAAAGAAACAAACATGAGAAAAACCCACATCAAACACCAGTACTGAGAAAATATTACAAAGAAAACTAAAGCTTGAATTCTTACCTTGATATTCTCGAGGTTCTAAGAGAGGAAGAAACAAAATTAAGTTTGCTGTCAAAACATATTGTTAGTAAAAAACCCAGTGTTCATGATACATACTAAAATAATACTCCAATGAAATCACAATAATCATTTAATTTTGCCTAATGAATTCACAGGATTAAAAAATAGGAAAAAATTAGAATTTCCTATTTAAGTCATGATACTTCACAAACATTTCCGTTAAAACGCACAATGTATATAGCTTATTTTTTTTTTAATTTTTTTTCAACGTTTATTTATTTTTGGGACAGAGAGAGACAGAGCATGAACGGGTGAGGGGCAGAGAGAGAGGGAGACACAGAATCGGAAACAGGCTCCAGGCTCTGAGCCATCAGCCCAGAGCCTGACGCGGGGCTCGAACTCACGGACCGCGAGATCGTGACCTGGCTGAAGTCGGACGCTTAACCGACTGCGCCACCCAGGCGCCCCTATATAGCTTATTTTTGACCCCCAAATCGATTTACATTTTCCTAAATGAACATTGAACCTATGCAATTTTGAAAATTGATAATGCAGACATTTTTTAAAAATGCACTAAATCGTCATTTCCCTGACTTTTTCTTTTTAAACCCAGGTTCCACACTGAAGTTTAAAACTGGGATTATTTTTAAATCCTGAAATAAAGAAAAAAGGAAGGAGGAAGGAAGGAAGGAAGGAAGGTAGGAAGGTAGGCAGGCAAATTCTAATATTTTTCAAGTAGTTAACATAAATTAAGTATTTATAAACCAGGTTAAAATAGAAAACTCAATAATATTAAACATAAGAAGTCAATGACTTCTGTTGTACATTCGTAAAGTATCTAAAGAAACTCCTTTGGAATATCTCCAAAAATATGCCCAAAATTTATGCAAGAATGGGAGAAAGTAACAATAAAAAATGTACTAGAGATACAACTGATAATGTTATATGGATAGGTGTTTACAGATAGGGACTTAGAGGAGTAGTGACTATTATAAACTTGGGATTGTTATTCCCCCCAAAATATACTTCTAGTTCACTTTCTAAAAACATTGAGGTTTTCTTTCAATGTTTACTTTGATTCTGAATCACAGCTCGAAGTGTCAGATTTCTGAAGTAAATAAAGATTTGCCTAATCAGGTGATCTTCTCTATGCTGATGACATCTAGGAGATTTTAAGTTCCTTGAATACACAGCTCCAAGTAGCCAATGAAAGGAATTCACATTCCTATTTCACAGTATTGCACCTAAATCAATCAATAAGAACTATGAAAATTATTTCTAAAAGAATGCTAAAGTCCTGGATATGGCCCCCAAAAGAACACATATCATTTTACAAAAACTAGACTAACCAGCACTGTAGGAGCAAATACACCCACAATGCAATTCACACGAATTCACATACGAAGCTTTAATTTTGTGCGAATGAACCACTCTAGAAAGTAGCCTCCAAAATGTGTAACATTTGTTTCTTCAGCTCTCAGAAGTGAGGTCACTAAAATGCGTGCTGGTGGGAAATGTACATGTCTTTGAGTGGCCACTGTCTGAAAGAGAGCAGGGGCTGTCAGCACAATGATCATGGGTTATCGAAGACACAAAAGACAAGCCATACTGGCATGAATGTAAACATCCTCCCTCGTGGGTATTCTTGAAACATCTGGCAACTGTCTGGCTGCTGATATTCATAGTTGACTTTTTTTTTTTTTTGAAATTATTGTCAAGTTACCGAACATAGAGTGTATATAGCGTGCTCTTTGTTTTGGGGGCAGATTCCGTGATTCATCGTTTACATACAACACCCAGTGCTCATCCCAACAAGTGCCCTCCTCGATGCCCATCACTCATTTCCCCCCACCCCCGCATCAACCCTCAGTTCTCTGCATTCAAGAGTCTCTTATACTTTGCCTTCCCTTCTATTCAAAACTACATTTTCCCCTTCCCTCCCCCCATGGTCCTCCATTAAGTTTCTCAAGTTCCACATATGAGTGAAAATGTACGATATCTTTTTCTGACTGACTTATTTCACTTGACATAATACACTCCAGTTCCACCCACATTGTTACAAATGGCAGGATTTTATTCTTTGTCAATGCCAACTAGTATTCCATTGTATATATATACCACATCTTCTTTATTCATCAGTTGATGGACATTTAGGCTCTTTCCATAATTTGTTGAAATTATTATTGAAAGTGCTGCTATACATGTGCCCCTATGAATCAGCACAGGGAGGAGAGCATTTTAAGAGAAATAGTTCATTAGCTTCTCTCCTGGGAGCCCTGGGACAACACCCAGATGGTTGACGGCCCCAGGTGTTCTGGGCAGGGAGGGCCTAGCAGGTGGCCAGGGTCACCCCAGTTATAAGTGGAGCAGAGAGCAGGGAAAGATGCAGCAGTGAAAGTTGGGGGCCTTGAAAAGGTGAGATGATTCATGGAGGCGAGGTAGTGTCCCCAAAGCCAGTGTCAGCTTCCCATCTGGGGAGCCCTTTGTGGCTCCTAGGGGCAGGACCAGGAGCCAAGAGTTTGAGATCCAGCTGTGCTGCTTATCAGCTGTGTGACCTAGACTGGTTTGCTTCAGTAAAATGGTGTCCTTCCATGTACATGCCTGTGTCCATAACTGTGGTGAGGACGAGAGAAAGCCATGTACTGAGCACCTGTGCACATTAACCTCACCATCTACGGGGATGCAGGATCATCAAGCCCAATGGTCAAGAATGAATTCTTGTTACGTTTTATGGTGCGAAGAGGTGTTTTCATTTCAGCATGGGGACAGGACCGGTTGGAAGGAAGAGCTGCACTGGGAAAGTGAGGAGCAATTAACTGTATACTTTTAAGTTTGGGGGTGGAGAGGCTAGAGGTAACCTATCTCTAAAGGGATTTGTGCATGTTAAAGAAGACTCATGGGATCCTGGAGGTCTGGCTGTTGTGAAGACAGGGTTGCTTTCAGTCTCTAGCCAATCATCAATATTTAGTGCCATTAGTGCCTTGAGCAGGGTCTCACTCTGCATGTCTCAGAGATTTTTCAGTGTGCTGCAGATTGTGAGAGAATTTAATCTTGACTATGATTCTCTTGCCTTTGTGCTCCTCCTCATTTCCCCCATGAATAATTTTTTAAGTTTCTTTACTTTGAGAGAAATATAGAGTGAGCAGGGGAGGGGCAGAGAGGGAGGGAGAGAGAGAATCCCAAGCAGCATCCACTCTCATATTGCTGAGCCCGATGTGGGGTTGAACTCACAAGCCATGAGATCATGACCTCAGCTGAACTCAAGTGTCAGAGTCTTAACTGACTGAGAGACCCAGGCACCTCGCCCCCCGCCACCCCCTGAACAATTCTGAACCTTAAATCTTTAAGGTTGTTGAAGGCAGGGGGAAGGCCTCATCTTCTGTAACTTCTTCTTGCCGAATAGAGATGTAGAGATGTCCCTACGTCATGGGTCAACATTGATTAGTCAGGAATGTATAGGGGAATTAGGAAAAGTGGAGGCAGCTGAGTCCAATGTGGATCCCAAAGAAGTATGTGTGTGGTGGTAAGGACCATTTGTCAACCTGAAGTTATTGTAGTGATGGAGTCTTGGCACCAAGCAGAGAAACTTTGGAAAAGGCAACGTATGAGTATTAATATGGCTATAAGAATGAGAAGTCCAACAAAGAGACCCTTTATAGTTGACCCCAGTCGTCCTGAGAAGCAGGGCTTAACCAGTCTTTTAAAGAGAGGGAAGTATTTTTGCATAGCCTTAATTTGAGTACACATGTCAGTTGGTAACCCTGCCATAATTCTGGAGTAATATTTCTGGATAACCTGGAGTGCATACATAGCACTCTGCTTTCATGAAGCATAGGTGCCTCCTTGGGCTGCAGTTAAGATACCAAGGGCCATTCTGTTTTGGAGGGCCACTTTTTAAACTGAGCTGCGTCTGTTTAAAGATGAATAGTTTATGCTTGGCTAAAGCCTCTATTTGTAATTTTATATCAATAGAGGTGGCCCCTGGGGCATATATGGCTAAGGGATCAAACCATCAAGAAGCCCTCTTTGTTTGATGTCTAACTTCAACAATATCCTAATTATGAGGAATCATGGGCAAGTGGGAGAAAACTTGTCCGAGCCAGGCCAGAAGCCAAGCCAAATACTTGCCATCACACATGCCTGCAATACCTGTAGGTGTGGGTGAATTCCTCTTCTCAAGGTCCCCCAAATATCCTGAGGTCCCTGTACCTCCTGGGAAGTGATATTCCTGACTCTCCTGGTAAGGCTGCTGGGAAACCTGTAAGCAAGGTATCAGGCCAACAGTTCCAAAGGGCTTTCCTGGCTTCCTTTTCATTTCTTTAAATGTGTGTTTATTTTGGAGAGAGAAAGAGAGAGGGGGATGAGTGGGGGAGGGTCAGAGAGAGGGTGACAAAGGATCTTAGCAGGCTTTGTGCTATCAGTGCAGAGTCTGATACGGGGCTCGAACTCACGAACTATGAGGTCACGACCTGAGCTGAAGTCAGACGCTTAACTGACTGTGCCATCCAGGCGTCCCCTGGCTTTATGTTTCATAAAGGCAACCTCAGTTCCTTAAAGCTGTATGGTCATATCTGAGTCTATGTATGTCCCTCTGAAATATGACATTCCAGTCAAAGCTTTGGTAAAATAACCAATACTTTCAATAGTGTCCTGTTACAAGGAGAACAGATTCTTAGTGAACTTAGGAAAACAACTGTAATTACCTTGTAAGAAAGAACTTTTGAATTTCAGAAGGTTGAGGTAGAGAGGAAAGTTAGATGCATCATTGTTCACAAATGAATGTTTTACCATGTTTCTGTAAGTCATAGAGACTCCTGTTAAGAGAGTTTCCTTAATCTGGCAGAGCAAACATCAGAGAACAAGTAACATTTCCAACAAGAGTCACGAAAATTATAATCATTTTCTTCAGTTCATTTAGTTCCATGTTACTAATTCTTGCTCAGTTTGAATGTAGCTTTCGTTAGTTCTGGAAATTCTTACCCATTGCAGCTTTATGATTTTTTTAAGTTTACTTATTTGTTTGAGAGAGACAGAGGCAGCATGAGAGGGGAAGGGAGAGGGAGAAGGAGAATCCCAAGCAGGCTCCACACTGTCAGTGTAGAGCCCGACAAGGGGCTCAGTCTCATAAACCATGAGATGGTGACCTGAGCCAAAATCAAGAGTCTGATGCTTAACTGACTGAGTCACTCAGGTACCCCAGTTTTATGATTTTAAAGCTATCAAAAACCTGCATTTGTTTAAAAAGAAGTCCTTTGCATGAATTTGCTTGAAGATGAAACACATTTTGCAAATGACAAAAGACCATAATACAGCTGACAAGAAAATTCAGTTATTTCTGTGACATAGAACACTTCGATAATCAGAATATCAAGGGATATTAAAACTTCAGGAATTTCATATCTATATCTGTCTCTATCTATCTTTGTCCTTATATGAACCGTTATAGCATTGGCCCAAGCAATACAAGCTTAAGTTTATCGTTATTTGTTTGTGCATTCCAAGTATCTTAACATACCAAATAAACAAGCCTACTTGGTCAAAAAAGACTTCATTTACTATTTAAATCTTGGGAAAGTTTTAATGTACATGCCTAAATAGGATTATGGATCATTATAAAACTTAAAACTTATTTATTTAACCAAGGTGACAAGAGATTCCAAAGGCCAATAGATAGGGTACTATACTTGTTAGTAAAACTTAGCTCCTTTAACATTGTGAAGTTTTAACTTTCTTAACAAACCAAAGACCTGCTGAAGGCAAAACAGGGAACCTTTGGTTTTCTGGGCAAGCAAAACAAAAGAGAAAACAAGATTTATGTTTTCTTACCAAGTGCAAACTAACAATCCAAGAAAACGTCTTTTTTTAGCAGAGAGAAAGAAGAATTGTAATCTTCTAACAGTGTACCTCTAGAATCCATTCATTTTGGGGTGCCTGCGGAGCGCAGTTGCTTGAGCATCCCACTCTTGATTTTGGCTCAGGTCATGGGATCAAACCCCGAGTCAGGCTATGCGCTAAGCGTGGAGCCTGCTTGAGATTCTCTCTCTCTGCCCCTCCCCCATGTGTGCACATACTGTCTCTCTCAAATATGAAATAAAGAAAGTCCATTCATTTCAATGTTAGTCTGTGCTGATGACATAAAATTATTGTTCAAAGACTACCCTTCACAAACTTTCTACAACTTTCTTTCGCACTCAGATTTAGTCCCAAGCCATTTCTTTCCAAACAACCAATCTCATTTTAGGAGAAAATTACTTTCTTTTACCTCAACAAAAACGTATTCCCATTCATCACATCTTCCTTACACATCTCTTCGTTTTTTTACATGCAGAGTTACTTTCCTTATTTCCATCAGTCTTATTTACATTTAGCAGAAGAATTTTCACTCTTAGAAACCTTAGTCTCCAGTGAAAACTAAGTAGTAACCACTTGTGAACTCTTATACCAGAATTCTTCTAGATCTAAAATTCATAAAACTACATTTTATAATTAAAAAACATGTTTTTCCGTGGTACAATCTTTTAATAAAGCACAAATCATTTGGGTCCAACAGACCCATTATATCTTCAGCTTCAATGTAATAAGAAGCCAAAAGTACAAATCTACATTCAGTAATCAATGCTACAGCACTCAGTCCTATTTGGAAAAGGCCTAGATGGCCAATGGATTCAGTTCTCTTTATCATTTAACCAAAACTTTCAAGTTAAAGACTTTGAAAGCTATCTTAACCATTATCCAAGAAAACTTTGAGACAGACAAAATTCAGAATCATTTTAAGTCCTCTTTTTGCTAACAAATTGCCACAGAAATAACACAAGCTTATTTGACTTTCTGCACACCTTGGTAGAATAAAAGTTCTATATTTGATGCTGACAACTCCAAAGACACGTCCATTTTCATTAAGCCAACAAATGTCGTTTAAATAGCATGTATATTTCACCCCGGGACACTAAAATGTCAATCAGTTTGTTCCCCATTGTCAATTTTTACCTGGGGCTGTGGCTGGAACTCTGAAGTGGGAGGGGTTAAGTCCAAGAGGGTACTCTTTGCTCCTTGACAGCAAGGGTAGGAGAAGGCGTCAGAGGTACTGAGGATGTATAGGAGTCTTTAGGGGTCTATGCGGGTACCACCGCACCCCAGGTGGTACAGAAACAGGTGGAAGGGTCCTGGGGAGGCTCACCTGTCTCCCTCACTTGACCTGGCCCCATGCAACACCCCCACGCTAAGTGTACCCTGTCCCTACTCTGTGCTCCTGTCCCCATGGCCACACTACCCTGGCCACTCCCTGGAATCCAGGCCTGGACACAGCTTTCCATAAGCCACTGACACGGGGTGCCCAGCACCGGGTTGGAACCAGGAAAACACCCCCTTCCATGAAAACTTAGATGGGATAGGTCATGCCAGGGTCTGTGTATTCTGTCTGCCTGTGCTGGCCTCCAATGGAGTGCCAGAGTTATGTGGAGTGTGCGTGTGTGTGAGTGTGTGTGTCTAAATTTACGTTATGCACCTGTTCGTGGGAATTCTGTTTCTGTGAGTCTATTGACTGTGGACATGAGTTTCTTGTTATTTGGTTGTTTTCATGTTTGTCACTTGGGTTTATTTGTATGTATGTGTATCTGTGTCTGTCTCTGAATGAGTATATATCCTCTGTGCAGACCTCTGTGTCTGTGACTGTATCATCTTTATCTTCCAGGGACACGGGTCCCTGTGGTGGGAGTGTCTGTGTGTATCTGTGTTTCATGTCTGTGCGTGTATTGGTTGTGCATGTGATTCTGAGGCCCCTTTGGGTGTTCTTGATCATACCTGTGTGTGTGTGTTTTCTGTGTGTGTGTGTGTGTTTAGCGTGTGCAGAGTTTGCTTTATGGGGCTGTTACACGTGGCCCTGCGTGTGTGTGTCTGTGTGGGTGAGTGTGCTCCCCTCAGGGTGTCACTGACTATGTCTGCAGCGTGGGTCTGTGTGTGAGTCTGTCCATGAGTCCCATACCCGAGTACCCAGATGAGGCTGCGGGTGATTCCATGCCCGTGTGTCTCTGTGCTTATGGTGTCTGTTTCTTTCTGTGAGTGTGTATGTCTGTACCCCTAGGAATGAGCGGCTGCAGAGGAGACCCTTCAAGGATGAGTCCTGGGGTGGGTGAGCAGGAGACAATCTGGGCTGCCCTCAACCTGAGGCTCAGCTCCCTCTGTCCATTTTTCTCCTGTCCTCCAGTGTCCCCGCCTTGTGTTGCCACCTCAGTCCCCAAGGATGGATGGAGTGAAAGGTCAACTCACAGGACCACAGGCCAGTGGCTGGGAGGGCTCCAGGTGGAAGGAGGGCTTATTTAGTATGGGGAGGGCTCCTAGACCCTGGTGAGGATAAGGGCTTCCTGGGCCCTGGAAGAGGTGAGTGAGCGGGGGGCCCCTAGGGAGGCCCGGGGAAACAGAGCTCCTGGGCCCCATGGAAGGAATGCAGGATTGGGCACCCCAGGAAAGAGCTGGAGGAGTCCTACAGGACTCGTGAGTCCCCAAAGGGCAGATCCCTCACTCACCTGTGCTGGTGCAGGCTGGGGCCGGGAAGCAGCAGCAGCAGCATCCAGAGGCAGCAGGGGCAGTAGATCCCTGGGATGGTGGATGGAGCAGTGAGCCATGGTCTTGCAAGCAAGGGGAATCACCACGCTGGGCTGCCCTCGGCCCTTGCCCCCTGCCCCAGCCACCTCACTGTCTCTTGCCCCGGCATCACCCTCCAGCAGGGCATGGGCAAGCCAGGCAGGGATGGGCACCTGGGGCCACAGGAGTGTCTCCCATGACCTCTGTGTCCTAGCTGTTGAATGGGCATAAGGAGTCACCCAGGGCCCCTGGAACAAGGAGGGAGAATCCAGCCCTGGAATCTTCTCTGATGGGACTTGGGGAGAATTATGGAGGGAGAGCATTTAGGGCCAGTTCATTGTCAGGATAAAAGCACAACACGAGGTCACCTTGGAGGCCGAGGTCAGTGTTTTCTTACGCAGGCCACATTCGGAGCACTCACCCAGGGATTTGGAGGAAGGAGAATAACTGATATTAATGTAAAAGAACAGAAATGCTGGACCGTGGGCACTCCTGATGCTCTTACAAAACAATGCCCATCCCTCCGTCCTCATCCTCTCCATAGTGGGGAAACTGAGGCAGTCAGGGATTTGGTCAAGATCACAGAGTGGTTTCTGGGTGTTTTGCTGATTACATGTGACCAAACTCCTTTTTCCAAAGTTCACTTCTTTAATCTTGCCAGTGATGTTTTTGGGCAACTCTGGGACAAATTTCACCTGGTTGAGGATGAAGCAAACCCATCCCGAATGAGTCCTGTTGTCATTTCCTACCAATGACCCGTGCGTCGCCTTTGTCCCTGCCCAGTCCCCCAGACAGGTTGGTACCATGTGGTGGCCTCACTAGGCTCCACAAAGGATGTCACATTGTCCCGTGACCCGGTAAGCTGGATGCAGCCCTGTGACGTGCTCTGACCAGTGAAACGTGAGTGGGAGCGAAGAGTGCCACCTTGAACACAACAGTTGGGAACAGCTGTGTCTGGCCACCTCTCTGTCCATCTCTTATGGCACCTGGTAGTTACCTATGGTGGGTGCTCTTTTATCCTGGTCCCAGGAGGACCATGGTGGACATGTGGCTTGAGCAAGGAAAAGATTTCCGTTATTACAAGCCATTAAGACTTCGGGGCCATTTGTTATGCACAATAGCATCTAGCCCATCCTAACTGGGATGCATCCTCCGTTCTCCTCTCTATGAGGCAGGCAGCACAGCCTAACATTGGAAGCATGATGTCTGTTGTCAGATACATGTGAATTTGAGTTCCAGCTCCATCCTTTTATTAACCCCTACCGCAGGCAATTACTTGGAGTCTGGGAGCCTCCTTTTCTGCTCCGTAAGATGGATGGTTACATGATCTGAGGTTTGAAGGGGATTAAATGAAATAATAAAACATGTAAATCTTTGAGTCCAGGGCCTGGCCCGCACAGTGAATGCTCAGATCTTCTTTATCCATTCATCAGTTGGTGGATATTTGGGATCTTTTCATACTTTGCCTATTGTTGGTAATACTGCTATGAACATTGAGGTGCTGGTGACCCTTTGAATCAGCAGTCCTGTAGCCTTTGGATAAATACCTAGTAGTACAATTGCTGTGTCGTACGGTGGTTCTGTTTTTAATTTTTTTTTTTTTTAGGATCCTTCATACTTTTTTCCAGAGTGGGTGCACCAGTTTGCATTTCCACCAGCAGTGCAAAAGGGTTCCTTTTCTATGCATGCTCACCAACATCATTTGTTGCCTGAGTTGTTAATTTTAGCCATTCTGACAGGTGTGAGGTGGTATCTCCTTGTGGTTTGGATTTGTATTTGTCTGATGATGAGTAATGTTGAGCATCTTTTCTTCTTTCTGTTAGCCATCTGGATATCTTCTTTACAAAAGCGTCTATTCCTGTCTTTTGCCCATTTTTTCATTGCATTATTTGTTTGTTAGGTGTTGCACTTTATAAGTTTTTTATAGGTGTTGGATACTCACCTTTTTATCTGATATGTCTTTTGTAAGTATCTTTTACCATTCTGTCAGTTGCCTTTTAGTTTTGCTGATTGTTTGTTTCCCTCGCCGTTCAAAAGTGTTTACCTTGATGATGTCCCAATAGTTCGTTTTTGCTTTTGTTTCCCTTGCCTCCAGAGACGTGTTGAGTAAGAAGTTGCTGCGGCCAAGATCAAAGAGGGTTTTGCCTGCTTTCCCCTTGAGGATTTTGATGGCTTCCTGTCTTACATTAGGTCTTTCATGCATTTTGAGTTGATTTTTGTGTATGGTGTAAGAAAGTGGTGCAGGTTCATTCTTCTGCATGTCACTGTCCAGTTTTCCCAGCACCACTTGCTGAAGAGACTGTCTTCATTCCATTGGATATTCTTTCCTGCTTTGTCAAAGATTAGTTGGCCATACGTCTGTGGGTCCCTTTCTGAGTTCTCTAATCTGTTCCATTCTCTATTCTGTTCTTGGGCCAGTACCATAGTGTCTTGATGATTACAGCTTTGTAATGCAGCTAGAAATCCAGAATTGTGATGCCTCTAGCTTTGGTTTTCTTTTTCAAGATTTCTTTGGCTATTTAGAGTCTTTTCTGGTTCCATACAAATTTTATGATTGTTTGTTCTAGCTCTGTGAAGAATGCTGGTGTTACTTTGATAAGGATTGCACTGAACGTGTAGATTGCTTTGAGTATTATTGACATTTTAACAACTGTTAAATTGTTCTTCCACTCCATGGGATGGTTTTCCATTTTCTTGTGTCTTTTCAGTTTCTTTCCTAAGTTTTCTGTAGTTTTCAGTGTATCCATTTTTCACCCCTTTGGTTAGGTTTATCCCTAGGTATTTTATCTTTTTTGGTGCAAATTTAAGTGGGATCAATTCCTTGATTTCGCTTTCTGCTGCTTCATTGTTGGTGTATAGCGATGCAACTGATTTCTGTACGTTGATTTTATATCCTTCAACCTTGCTGACTTCATGTATAAGTTCTAACAGTTTTTTGATGGGGTCTTTTGGGTTTTCCACATAGATTACCATGGTGTCTACAAAGAGTGAAATTTTGACTTTCTCCTTGCCGATTTGGATGTCTTTAATTTTTTTTCGTTGCCTGACTGCTGAGGCTAGGAATTCCAACCCTCTGTAATAACAGTGATGAGAATGGACATCCTTGTGGAGTTCATGACTTTAGGGGAGAAAGCTCTCATTTTTTCCCCATTGAAGATGATATTAGCAGTGTGACCTTTATGATCTTGAGGTATGATCCTTCTATCCCTGCTTTCTTGAAAGTTTTTATTTAAAAAGGGTGCCATATTTTGTCACATGCTTTCAGGAACCTCTATTGAGAGGACCATGTGGTTCTTATCCTTTCTTTTATTAATGTCAGATATCACATTGATTAATTTGTGGATATTGAACCAGTCTTGCATCCCAGGATCAATCCCACTTGATTGTGGGGAATAATTATTTTAATGTGTTTTTGGATCTGGTTGGCTAGTATCTTGTTGAGAACTGTTGCAACCATGTTCATCAGGGAAACTGATTTGTAGTTCTCCTTTTAAGTGGGGTCTTTGTCCCGTTTTGGAATCAAGGTAATGCTGGCCTTGTAGAATTCGTTTGAAAGTTTTCCTTCCATTTCTATTTTTTGGAACACCTTCAAAGGAATAGGCGGTAACTCTTCTTTAAATGTTGGGTAGAATTCCTCTGGAAAGCCATCTGGCCCTGGACTCTTTGTTGGGAGATTTTTGATTACAGATTCAATTTCTTTCCTGGTGATGGGTCTGTTCAGGTTTTCTCTTTCTTCCTGTTTCAGTTTTGGTAGTTTATATGTTTCTAGGTATTTTTCATTTCTTGCAGATTGCCCAGTCTGTTGGCATATAATTGCTCATAGTATTCTCCTCTTATTGTTTGTATTTATGTGGTGTTTGTTGTGATATCTCCTCTTTCATTCATGATTTTATTTATTTGGGTCCTTTCCTTTTTCCTTTTGATCAGTCTGGCTAGGGGTGTATCTATTTTGTTAATTCTTTCAAAGGACCCTCTTCTGGATTAGTTGATCGGTTCTACTTCTTTTTTTAAAATCAATATCATTGACTTCTGCCCTAATATTATTATTTCCCTTCTTCAGCTGGTTTTGGGCTTTATTTGCTCTTCTTTCTCCAGCTCCTTTAGGTGTAAGGTTACATTGTGTATTTCAGACCGTTCTTCCTTCTTTAAGAAGGCCTGGATTGCTACATACTTGCTCTTATGACTGCCTTTCTTGCATTCCAGAGGTTTGAGGCTGTCATGTTTTCATTTTTATTGGCTTCCATGTACTTTTATATTTCCTCTTTATTTTCTTGATTAACCCGTTCATTCTATAGTAGGATGTTCTTTTTTATTTTTTAATTTTTTTTTTCAACGTTTATTTATTTTTGGGACAGAGAGAGACAGAGCATGAACGGGGGAGGGGCAGAGAGAGAGGGAGACACAGAATCGGAAACAGGCTCCAGGCTCTGAGCCATCAGCCCAGAGCCTGACGCGGGGCTCGAACTCACGGACCGCCAGATCGTGACCTGGCTGAAGTCGGGCGCTTAACCGACTGCACCACCCAGGCGCCCCATATAGTAGGATGTTCTTTAATCTCCAGGTATCCATGGTCTTTCCAAATTTTTTCGTGTGGTTTCACAGATTTCTTGTTCAGTCCCCTGCAAGTGTTTTCACTTTCTCTCTCTTTCTCTCCAGCTACGTTCAGGGGAGTGCTTTTCTTGCACCATCCCCGTGGGCTGCACTCTCCCCCTTTCCTTTTCTCTGTCCTCTCTCTCCACAAAGAGCTCCCCGCCTCCCCGGCTTTTCTCTCCAGCAGTTCACTTATCCACACCACATACCTGCCATGTTCTGTGGCTCAAGTGATGCAGATTATTGTCTTAATGTTCAAATCTCTTTGCTAGCTGTTCAGAATGATTTGGTGCTGATCTAACTGCATTTCCAGGATGAGACAAGCTCAGGGTCTCCATCTAGAGACCACATTTATAGCGATCAAACTCAATTTTTGGCTTACCTGAGGGTGGATGTGGCATCATCCCATTGTTCTAATAAGTATTTCTCCCACTTGCTGGTGAGCATGAGTGTTCCTTGTCTTTAATATGCTTCCTGATCCTTCATATTTTTATCAGCTATTTATTGGTTGTCTCCCAGAAGGAATACTTAGGTATGAATCAGGAGATGTGACCTTCCACTCAGACTGAGAAGTAACAAGACAGTTCATAAATCTTGTGTAAGGGAGTACTCTGGATGCAGGATTAGAAATTGCTGTCCAGCTTCCCTGCCTCTCCTTTTACACCACCCAAGTTACATTAACACGTCTCACACATCATCTCATCTTCCAAAATAGACATTTTCTTTATTTCAGCATCTTGTTTTTAGTGCCCATTCAGTGAATCAACTCCTTGAAATTTAACCACCCGTCATAGCTCTTATCTGATACCAAGAGATTGGTCTTCAAGGGGCATAGTTGCACCAAACAAGGTCCACAAGTGGGACCATAGCCTCATTGACTACCATGCACTGGGACTTAGATGTGTATGATTGATAGAAAATGTCCTTGACAGTCAGCTGAAGGGTTCCAGGCATAAAGGTGATTCCTGAAAATGGCAAACGAGAAGTCTTCAATCATATCTTTAAAGTAAATACCATTACCTTAACCATCCTGGCAGGCACATGAGATCTCTTTCAGTACTAGCCTTCTAGGCTATCACCTCTCCGTTAGGCCAGCAACCAAATAGCAGCTTTGGTAGAAATCGACTCTGAGCCCTCTGAGCATTGTTGCCATTACCTTTTCCTCTCAAGCGGTCAATAATTTACATGGGTAGGTGTCAGATTAATTCCTATTTGAAAGACAGCCTGATTTTGAAACTGTGTGATGCAAGGGGGTTGTGGAAACTTCCTCTATGTTGGTGCCTCTAGTGTGAAAATAGCCACTGCTGTGGATTGCTGGATTTGCACTGGACACAAACATTCCTTCCTCTTTTCTTCTGGCTGTTCGATAGTGTTTCTTCCATCCATTTATCACATATTTGGGGACTATTATGTGACTGACACATGCAGGGTACATCTGTCTGCCGCAGGCTGCTCTATGATTATGTCAAGCAGAGGCTTCCCTTGGTTTCACAAGCTTGGAGAATTAGAATATTTCTGGGAACAACTGATGATGACAATGTCTGTCTTGTACTAAAGCTTACATACCCTATTACAGGCCTCTTGGTTTTGGAAAAGCATCTGGTGTATCAGTGTGGGCCTTGGCCACACCTCCCACCTTTGTCTTTTGTGTCTCAGATGGAAATATCTTAAGGACAATAAAAAGAGTCCCTGTTCAAAACTGATGGTTGCCAGAGCACAAGAAACAACGAGTGTTGGCAAGGGTGCAGAGAAAAAAGAACCCTCTTGCACTGTTGGTGGAAATGCAAACTGCTGCAGCCATTCTTGAAAACAGTATGGAGAGTCCTCAAATAGTTAAACCAGGAGCACCTGGGTGGCTCATTCAGTTAAGCATTCAACTCTTGATTTCAGCTAAGGTCTTTATCTCATGGTTCATGAGATTGAGCCCTGCCTCAGGTTCCACACTGACAGCATTGACCCTGCTTGGGATTCTCTCTCTCGCCCCTCTCTCTCTGCCCCTGCCCCCAATCACATACACACACTCATTCTCAAATGAACATTCTTAAAAAGTTAACAATAGAACTGCCCTACAATTCAGCAATTGCAGTACTAGGTATTCACCCAAAGAATACAAAAATACCAATTCAAAAGGATACATGCACCCCGATGTTTATAGCAGCATTGCCTCAACAGCCAAAGTATGGGTGGAGCCCAAATGTCCATTGAACAATGAATGGATAATGAAGAATTGGTGTATATGTATATAATGGAATATTACTCAGACTACAGAAAAAATGACATCTTGCCATTTGCAAAGACATGGATGGAAGTAGTTTATGAACTAGTTCATAAGTGAAATAAGTAAAATAAGTCAGTCAGAGAAAGACAAACATATGATTTCACTCACGTGTGGAATATAAGAAATAAAACAGATGAACGTAGGGGAAGGGAAGGAAAAATAAGATAAAAACAGCGAGGGAGGCAAAGCCTGAGAGACTTCTAACTATAGAGAACAAACTGAGTATTGGTGGATGGGAAGTGGTTGGGGGGATGGGCTAAATGGCTGATGGGCATTAAGGAGCCCACTTGTGATGACCGCTGGGTGTTATGTGTAAGTGATGAATCACTAAATTCTACTCCTGCAACCAGTACTACACTACATGTTTACTAAGTTGGATTTAAATAAAATCTTGGAAGGAGAGGTGCCTGGGTGGCTCAATCGGTTGAGCGTCCGACTTTGGCTCAGGTCACAAACTCGCAGTCTGTGAGTTCGAGCCCCGCATCAGGCTCTGTGTTGACAGCTGGGAGCCTGGAGCCTGCTTGGGATTCTGTGTCTCCTTCTCTCTCTGCCGCTCCCCTGCTCATGCGCTCTCTCTCTCTCTCTCTCTCTCTCTCTCTCTCTCTCAAAGATAAATAAACATTAAACGAATTTTAAATAAAATCCTGGAAGGAAAAAAATCAACGTTGGCAAAGATGTAGAGAAATCAGAACTTTCAAACACTGCTTGTGGAAGTGTGAAATGGTACAGCTACTCTGGAAAACAGTTTGGCAATTTCTTAATAAGTTAAAAATGGAGTTGCCATATGGCACAGCAATTTCATTCCAAGGTATAAACCCAAGAGAATTGAAGACATATATTCCCACAAAAACTTCTACATAAATGTTCATAGGAGCACTATTCACAATTCCTGAAATGTGGAAACAACCCAGTTGTTCATCAACTGGTGACCAGATACATCAAAGGTGGTAAAACCGTACAAGGGGATATTGTCTAGTCATCAAAAGCCATGCAGTACTGTCACATGTGTAGATGAACTTCAAGAACATTGTGCTAAGTGAAAGAAGCAAAAGTCCATGTCTTGTATAATTCCATTTATATGAAACCTCCAGAACAGGCAGAACCAAGAGACATAAGTAGATTAGTGGTCGCCAGGGAATTGGCGAGGGAGGAATTGAGATATGGGCTTTCTTCTCAGAATGATAATAATATTTTAGACTTAGTGGTAATAGTTGTGCAACATCAGGACTATAATAAAAGCCACTGGACTGTCCATTTTCAAATGGTCAGAATGACGGCTTTTAAGTGTTGTCAATTTCACCTTTTTTTTTTTTTACATTTTTTCATTTTTTAGTATGTTTTAAATGTGAAATTTATTGTCAAATTGGTTTCCATACAACACCCAGTGCTCATCCCAACAGGTGCCCTCCTCAATGCCCACCACCCTCTTTCCCCTCCCTCCCACCCCCCATTGACCCTCAGTGTTTTCTCAGTTTTTAAGAGTCTCTTATTGTTTGGCTCCCTCCTTCTCTAACATTTTTTTAAAAAAATAAAAAATTGAAAGCTTCAAAAAATAAAAATAAAAATAACCAAAAAGGAGCATTTCAAACATAAAGAACAAGAAATCATGTCCCTGGTTTCCATAAGATTAAAGTCATACAGCCTTGCAGATACTAAAACATGAGATAAAGTCTGTAACTTTCTGGAATGTCATTGGCCATGATGATTTATGATGCTTTGTGTGAAAAAAACATATGTAATCCTGCACTGACTATTCCTTCCTCAGAGAAGTCTCTTCTTTGTGAAGATTTTGTATCCTTGGTGGCTATCTTAACTTAGGCTTAAATGAAAGTCTTCTCCCTTCTGTCTAAAATTAAAACAAACAAACAAACAAACAACTTTTATTCACTTTGAATCAACATAGTTGTTTTGCAGTGTTGTTCAACTCTCCTATTTCCTGGTTGATCTTTTGTGTAGTTGTTCTATCCATGATTAACAGTGGGATGTTGAAATCTCATTCTGGGAAGTACACTTCTGAATAAAAAAGGGAAGTTTAGAGTAATGACGCTGCTTTCCTTGGTGACCCTTTCCCAAAATATCGTCCTAAACTTTTTTTTTTTTTTTAATTTTTTCAACGTTTATTTATTTTTGGGACAGAGAGAGACAGAGCATGAACGGGGGAGGGGCAGAGAGAGAGGGAGACACAGAATCGGAAGCAGGCTCCAGGCTCGAGCCATCAGCCCAGAGCCCGAAGCGGGGCTCGAACTCACGGACCGCGAGATCGTGACCTGGCTGAAGTCGGACGCTTAACCGACTGCGCCACCCAGGCGCCCCCGTCCTAAACTATTTTTAAGCAGAAGCAATACAATGAAAACAAAGGTATAGTCCCCCAGAGTGGCTTCTTTGCAGTGGGAATATGCATGTTGTGCTACCTCCTTGCAGCATCCTTTCCTGATTTTCTAGCTGAAGGGAGTTTCTTTTCCTTCTGAACTCCTTGTCAATTTACCGAGGACCTTCGTGCTTGCATTAAATTGCTCCTTCATCGATCTCATCTCCCCTAGGAGTGTTTCAGCCCCTCTGAGGGTAGAACTTTGTCTCATTCATCCTTAGCTCCAGCTTCTTGCTCAGCGATTTTCATTCCATGGACTTTTGATAACATTTCAGAATACACGTTCAGAAGAAACGTATCATTGCTATTTGCCCACAGAGTGGTTTTAAACATGTATTATTTCACATGTGGTTTAGAGTATGGACTGTGGAGCTGGGGTCAAGATGGCAGCATGGGAGGATTGTGAACTCACCTCCTCCCATGAACACAAGAATTCAACAGCTGCTTATGGAACAATTCCCTCTGAAAAGGATCTGAAAGATAGCTTAACAGTGTCTGTACAATAACGGATAAAAGGATAAAATATATGGAAACAGGAGAGGCAGAGACAGAGTCTCACAAGCAACCCCACTCCAGGTGTGGTGACCCACAGTCAGGAGGATCTCATAATACAGAAGTTGTCCCAGAGGACTGAGGGGTTTGTGAGCTACCTCAGGCACCCCAACTCTTGGGAACTACATGGCAAAGATGAGCCTCCAAGCATAGGGCCTTCAAAAAATAGGACTTACTTCCTGAAGTACTCAAGGGCTTCTGTTGAGCCGTGGTGTGGCTCACTCCTGTCTTGTCTTCTTTGTGCCTCCCACACCTGGCATTCTCAAGGATACCTGCTCTTTGAATGCTCTTCAGGATTTTTTGTTTTTTAACTACAAGCCTATTATTAGGCAAAAGCAATAGGCTGAGCCATGTGTGGGAACTTATAATGGCAAACACTTCATGGGAAATCTCCAGGGAACATGTGCTTTGAGTTTCCTAGGAACCTCCTAATTCCAAAAAATATTTATATTTTGGAGCCTCTCAGAGGCTAAGATTTCCTTGAGGTGATAAATGGCCTACAAGGTAGTTAAGCACTCTCTATGGATAATTTGTGTTTCATTTTCACAATAACACACAAGTCTGACTCTATTACTGTGCCCATTTCACACATAAGGAAACTGAGGCTCAGAGAGGGATGATATTACAAAAGTGGCAGTTCGTGGAACTGAGATGAAACCTTAGGCCTGTTTATAGACCCCCACACAATGGGAAGAATTCAGGCATCAGATGGACATCCTTTTACCACCTCTCCATTCTGTGAATGACTGAGACTGGAATCCCATAGGAGCCTCTGTCCCAGGGGCCCCTCTCCCATGTCTTACCCAATCGCACCCAGGCCAGGCAGCTCCAGTAGGTTTCTGGTGCTGGGCGCAGGAATATCTTCAGTTGGTCCCCATGGCTGAGGGCCCATGTGTCAGAGAGGATGCTAGCCACTTTCTGGGAGAGCTTAATCATTCTTCCAGAGCTCCCTTTGTCTTCTTCTCCTTTGGGGTCATTGATTATCTCATCTAATCTCTGCAACAATGCTAAGAAACAGGTACCATTGACATCTCCATTTGACTGATGACAAAACTAAGGTTTTAGCTAAGCAGTTTCCTCAAGGACATTTGGTTTTAGTGACAAGGCCAGGATTTAAACACAAACCTGTTTGGCTGCCAAGCCTGTGTTTTTAGTCACTTGCTAGAACACCTCTCCTGTGAATTTGTACTTTCTAGGGCCAGGCATGGATGGGGTTTGAATCTCATGATCTTTGGTTATGAAACAGACACCTTACCAGGGGGTCTTTGCCAACATTTCAAAGTTGAAAAACTTTTTTGGTTTTACCTTTTCAAGTTGGGACCTTTGGTTTAGCACATCCTTTATCAAATTAAAGTGTGGAGAATTGTTTTGCCTTGGGTCTTGGAGTCAGAAAATTTGAAGGTCCAAGTAGCAGTTTTTCTCCTTGGTCCTCATCAGGCACACCAGGTCACAGAGAAGATTTGAAACCGGCTCCACATTTGTCTCGGGGAACCACCTAGGCAAGTTGCAGAAAAGGCAGTGTGTCGGTACGTGTCTCAGAGAGATCATCTTTGAGGTCATAGTGCTGCGAACGAATCCATAAGGTCAACAATTTCTTTATGAATACAAACAAGAGTCAGACTGCTGGAGAGAAAGAAATGGAACACAAATATCTACCAACTTCAACAACAGACTCTATTAAGGGACTTGGGATATTGGGAGGATGGGGGAGCTGTTGTCCCTGTCTCCTCTGAGAAGTGCTTACCGTTTGCAATTTCAATGCCAGCTCTGGGGCAGGAGGAACTTTCCCAGACTTGGAACAAACCAAGTACTGGATCACTTTCATTGGCTCCTAGGCCTAAAAGACAATCTCCTTTGCCTGTGGAAGGTGGGGCTTGGGGGCGGTGAGGCAAAATGAAACAATGAATATATCTTGACTTTTAATAGTATGTCAAGAGAAATAGGCCACAGACTATAGTGCCAGGTGTGGTAGACTTTAAGATAACAGACACAGAAGTCGAGTAAGATTTTATCACAAAGTCTTGCCCTGATGAAAGAGATTGCTCATCAGTCACAAGAGCCCTGAGCCCTCAACACTGAACCCACAAAAATGTCAGGGTTTCTTTTAAAAACTGTCACATTGAAAGTCCTCTAGATATTGTCCCATAAGACTGTCTCATAACAAAGTTTGTAGCATTTAGATCTGGAGAGGAGACCTTGTGATACTCAGCAGAAGAGGGAAAGGTAGACCTTAGAATCTCGAGTTAGCAAAATCTAAGAAGGTTATTTAAAAGGAGGTATTGATAATATACATTTCAAAGCAGTCCCAGTATTTCACAAAATATCGAACGTGTATGCTTTGTTGGAATTTTAACTTCATTTTTCTAACTGTGTGATGTGTAAATTTATCTGTTTCAGGTGGCTGGCGCTCTTCTTCCCAATTCCCATCCACGTTTGCAAACATAGAAAAGAGTAAACAATGACTGCTTTGGGTTATTGATAGATTTATTCAAGTTCTAGAAACTCGGGATTAGTGATTTTCATTTGATGATACTGGCATATCATCAATGTACTCAACATTAGAACAAAAATACTTGTAACAAATCATGAGAGTTCAAATGCTGTTATTAGCTTCCTACTGTCTACAATACGAACAAATTCTTTCGAGCAATGTCTGGTTAGATACAGGTTCGGTTGCTTCAACAAACACACCCAGTAACTTATTCCTTCCTTCCTGAATAGTCTGGGCATATGCAGTCCATAGCTGGCTTAGCAGCTCCACCCTCTCAGGGACTCAGGTTCCTTCTGTGAAGGTGCTCCACCACCTCTAGGGTAGAACTGAGAGGACTCAGCATCATGTCCACATCCAGGAAGTGGGAAGTGAACGTGGGAAAGGGGAGGACATGCCTCTAGCTTCAGAGAATAACCAGAAAGTTTTCCATATCACTTCTGCTCACATTTAATTGGTCTGAACTTAGTCGCCTGGCTGTACGTAGCTTCGTGAGAGGCTGGGAAATGTGGTCTTTCCTTTTGAGTGGTTATGTGTTCGGCCAGAAATAGGGCATTCCATTTCTATGAGAGAACTGAGGGCATGACTATTGAGTGACCACTAACAGTTTCTGTCAGGGTCCACCCCTTTGATTAAACAACTGTCCGCAAATACACACAGAGCATCATCCCCACGCATAGAACATTGTCATATTCAAGAAATATAACCTCCAGGTCTCATAGAATGACTACATCTGGGTCAAAATTTAGTATCTCTTGTTACTCCCTGGTTCTCTCCATTCAGTAGGGATAGAATTCCTCTCTGACAAACTATAAACTAAAGCATGAGTTATGTCTAGTCTCCAAACCAACCAATATCTATCCCTGGAGTAGGATATTGCTATAAAAACTCCAATACTGGAAAGAGAAGAGTGAATAATGAGGTAACATAGGTCCCTAGCAATGATCCAACTCCCCTGGGCATGAATTATGACAGAACCCTGTCCTGGCGCTCTTTGGGGCCTCAGTTCATTCAGTAGGTCCTGATTCTGCTGTCTGGGAAGCATTCCTTCCTCTGCTGTCATCTTTAGCTTTTGTCTTTCCCTCTGGAACATTCTTTCATGTTCATCATCCTCTGTGGACAAATCTGAGGTGGATGTTTGGAAGAATATACCCTTCTTGAGGACAGGATGGCTTTTGCAGCCCACTTCCTGCTGCGCAGAAAGGGGATCATAAGGATTGTATTAGAGGTCAAACTAGTCTATGCCTTATTGACAATGGCGTTACAAGAAAGGATATGCTCTCTCCTCCCCATTTTCCTAGGCTATGGTTTCTTTTGCAAGAAAATTCCCTCAAACATTTAGGCTTCTGGTCTACTTTTATGTCTGTCAAATTCCATATGTAAATAATCCTACTGAAATATTTTGTTCAGGCATAGTTTTGGGGCCTGAAAATTCTGGTCTTCTGTGTAGCTTGTTCTGGGCTTTACCAAGTCTCCCTACTAAATCAATGAGAGCTATTTTGCACTTAGCCAGTTTACCTTGAGTCAGCCATATTGGGGAGGTGACTGAGAAAGGCTTGGGTGTCCTGTCCTGCTTAGGCTACCTATTGAAAGCCACGTGTAATTCCTTCAGTTTGGGCTGCAGAAGTTTTTGCCTCTCTCAGGCTTTGGCGGCACTAGTCACTCTCGTTGCCGCCAAATTGGATTGTCATCTACAGGCAGAAAGAGCTTCCTTAGAAGAGCTGTATACCCCTGAATCAGTGCTGGCAGACTGGCCGACCCTAGCCTGAGGTCTGTTTGTGGCAGGTTCCTGGTGAAAGTGGCAAAATGCATCCCACAGACACCACATTCCAAATATTACGATTAATTTCTTCTTGAGTTTCAGGTTCTGATGGCATGTGATCCGCCACGAGAATGATCATAGACAACAGCTTAGTGTTTTGTCACAACATAAAAACTGTCACCAGACTTGCCACCAGACTGTAATACCTGTGCCTTCCCACCTACTGCCTGCCCACCAAACCTATGCCACTTATGTTGGGTTCTACACTAGCAGCCACTCCCTTCTCGTATCAAATTCTGTAATAGTTTGGATATAGAGCGGGTTGCTCTAACAGGGGCTATAAATAACCGTGGCTTCAACAAAATATGTATTTCTCTTTCATGTAACAGTCTAGGTATATGTTCAAACCCACAATGGTTACCCTATAGTGTCAGATACCCAGGATTCTGTATGCTTGCTCTGTGGTTCCTTACTGACAAGGTCAAAGATGACTCAGCACAGCAGATCTGCTTGCAGCCAGCAGGCAAGGAAAATGGGGAGGGGAGAGCGTATCCTTTCTTTTAACGCCATTGCCCATAGCACACCTCACTTCCATTTGCATTCTGTTGACCATAACTTAACACTTCCTGGTAATGTAAAGGCCCAGTCTACAAAGCCATGTACCCAACCAAATATCAGGAATTCTCTCAATATGAGAGAAGGTGGGAATGGATGTTAGGTGGCAACAAGCAGTACTGTTGCCAAGTCAATAATCCTGACTCCACTCTTCACTTCCCAGCCTCTCCTCAACATATGGTCATCTGGGTTCTGGCCTTCACCTCCCAGTTGTGTCATTCCCACCAAGGTCATCCTGTCGTAGCTCAATGCAAGTTGTCTCTTGCCCTTCTCGATCCCACTGTAGCAACTGACCCATCAGACCTCTCCCTCTCTCCCAACCCCAATAGCTAATCATCAAGACCTCTCACGTGTATGTCTTGAAACAATTGCCTCATCGTCCCACTACTTCCAGTCTTGCGCAACTAACATAGGCCAGGCCACCATCATCTCATGCGCAGCCTTAAAATTGGCCTGTTTACTTTTCCTGCCACCCACTTCCATTTCACGTCAACCCATTCTCCATCTCCAATCAGAGTGATCTTTTAACAATGAAAGCTCAGCAATCAGTCAGTGAATGATTGAAATTCTTCAATGGCTTCTCAGTACTTTCCGGAAAAAGCACAAAGTTCTTTACTGGTTTGCAAGGTCCTGCAGAAGCAGGCTTTGGTTACTTCTCCAGCTTCATCTCTTAAAAGAAGCCTGTATTCTCTCCTCACCTTTTTGCTCCAGGTATACTGAAGTACCACGTATGTATCTATTTCCCAGGTCCTCTTGTATCTCTGGTGGCTGTTACTATGTTTCAGGCATTATCCAAAGTCATTTTCACACATTGGAATTTTGTTCATTTATCTCTTTATTTTGGTCTTTATTTACTTACTTATTTATTGTTTTTGATGAATAAAAATTTTATGTATTTGAGACTTACAATGTGATACGTTGATATATGCATACACTGACAAGTGATAACCACAATGAAACTAGTTAACATATCCATCACCACCCATAGCTACTTTGTTTTTGTGGTGTGGTTAGAATGCTTGAGATCTGCTCTCTTCGTCAATTTCAAGTATACGATATGGTATTGTTAACTGTAGTCACCGTACTGTACGTTAGGTCGCTAGAACTTGTGCATCTTACAATGGAAAGTTTGTACGTTTTGATCAGTATCTCCCCCTTTTGCCCATCCTCCAGCCTCTGGTAACTACCCTTCAACTCTCTGTCTCTACAAGTTCAACTTTTCTTTAGACGAAGAGTTCACATGTGCATGAGATTATACAATATCTGTCTGTTTGCGTCTGACTAATTTCACTTAGAATCATGTCCTCTGGGTTCACCCACGTTGTCAGAAATGGTAGAACTTTCTTCCTTTCTTCTGGCCAGATACTATTCCACTGAATGCACAGGCCATTTTTCTTTCTTTTGATGGGCACTTCAAGTTGTTTCCATATCTTGGCTACTGAATAATATTGCAATGAACATGGGAGTACAGATGTCTCATTGAGATAGTGATCTACACCAGAAGTGGGATTGCTGGATCATATGGTATTTCTATTTTAACTTTTTGAGAACCCCCAAACTGTTTTCCACAATGGCTGTACCAATTTACATTCCTGGAAATAGTGCTTAAGGGTTCACCCTTCCTCCACATCCTTGCCCACAGTTGTTATCTTTTGACTTTTGGAGAATAGCCATCCTAACAAACAGGTGTGAGGTAATAGCTCATTGTGGTTTGGGTTTGCATTTGCCTGACAATTAGCGATGTTGAGCATCTTTTCTCATACCGGTTAGCCTTCTGTATGTCTTCTTTGGAAAAAGTCTATTTGGGTCCTTGCCCACTTTTTCACCCTGTTATATGGTTTCTTTGCTGTTGACTTTGGGAAAATTGTAAGAGGAAACTTTATTTAAAGTGGAAGTGTTGAATTACTCTATTGTATACCTGAAACGAATGCAACACTGTATGCTAATGAACTGGAAAGAAAATAAAACCTTAAAGAAAATGGAGTCAGGGGGCCAGAAGGGGGAAGCTCACAGGCTCTACCACGTGTCATTTCCTGCAGACCCACTGGAAGGAGACATATCTTGTAAGCTGACACTACTTCAGCTACTGCTATACTACCTCAGCAAGAGGAAGAAAGGTCTTTCTTCTTCCCTCATGATGGCCCAGCTGATGACGGTCACAACTTAAGCAATGAAAAGCCACCATACTTGGAACTCCCAGTGTACTCCAATGGACTTTCACTAGATCATAGCCTCCCAATTTCTTCCTTTCCTCTACAAAAGTGTTCCTCTCCTTTGTTCTCCAGACTTGCTATAGCTTCCTTCTCCCAAGGGGCAGTTCTCTGCTATTCCTAAATAAGCCATTTTCTTTTCCTGGTAACATAACTGGTAGTTTTATTTTTAAGGTTAACTATTCATGTGAACTCCTTATTTGTTTTGTATATTAACTCTTTCTTGGAGATGGTCTGCAAATGTATTCTCCGATTCTGTAGGTTGCTTTTCCATTTTGTTGATGGTTTTCCTTCCCTTTCCTTCCCTGTGCTTTTTAGTTTGATGTGGGCCCAATTTTAATTATAATTAATTATAATTATATATATATATTTATATTTATATAAATATATATAATATATAAAAAATAAATATATTTTTATATTTATATATATTTATATAAATATATAATATATATATATTTATTTATATAAATATATAATATATATATTTATTTATATTTTTTGTGCATTATGTGCATTATATTTTGTGCATTTTGTGTATGATTTTGTGCATTATAAAATATAAACATATATTTATATATATAAATAAAAATATATATTTTATATATATATTTATTTATATATATTTTAATAATAATAATATTAATATGTATATATTATTATATATATTTATATTTATATAATATATATTATATATTTTATTATATTATATATTATTATATATAATATATATTATTATATTATATTTATATTATACATTATATAATTATATATATATATATACACATGTATATATACATTACATATATTTATATTTACATATTATTATATATAATATATTTATATATATATAAAATATATATTTATTTATAGAGATAAATAAAAAATATATATAATTAAAAAAATATATAAAATATATAAAATAAAATACATAAAATATAAATATATAAAATATATATATATTATAAATATATAAAAAATATATATAATTATATAATTATATATATATAAAATATATATAAATATATATATTAGATATATATAAATAAAAAATATATATATATATATTATATAATTATAATTAAAAATAAAAATTTATTTTTCCTTTACTGCGTATGCTTTGGTGCCAATCCCAAAATCTCATTGCCTAGAGCATAGTGAAAGAGCTTTCCTCTTTGATTTTTCCTAGAAGTATGATGGTTTTCAGGTGTTACATTTAAGTCTTTAAGCCATTTTAAGTAGATTTTTGTGTATCATGTAAGGGAAGGGTTCACTTTCATTCTTTTGCATGTAGATATACAGTTTTCCCAACAGAATCTAATGAAGAGATAGATTGTCTCATATTCACCCATTGCTGGGGGTCGCCTTTGGGGAGTCCCCTTTGATTTCTTTTTTTCAACGTTTATTTTATTTTTGGGACAGAGAGAGACAGAGCATGAACGGGGGAGGGGCAGAGAGAGAGGGAGACACAGAATCGGAAACAGGCTCCAGGCTCCGAGCCATCAGCCCAGAGCCTGACGCGGGGCTCGAACTCACGGACCGCGAGATCGTGACCTGGCTGAAGTCGGACGCTTAACCGACTGCGCCACCCAGGCGCCCCTGGGGAGTCCCCTTTGTGGCAGCTCATTTCTGAGGTTCACAGACACCCATACTCACTAAGAAATAAACAGACACCACAAGCACAGGATCACACCCAGCCTCACCTGGGAACACAGGTATGGGGCTTATGGACAGATTCACACACAGACCCACACTGCAGACACGGCCAGTGACACCCCCAGGAGAACACACACACCCACACCCACACCCACACCCACACACACACACACACACACAGACACCACACACGGTAAGACCCAAGGGGCAGCAAATTCACACACATAACTAATATATACACGTACAAAACCCAGACATACATAGACACTCCCATAGGGACACACATGCCCCCAGATATGTACATAATGGAAGGGGCTTTTGAAAAGCCATGGTCATGCGGGGTGTCCTTTGTGAGCTATCAGGGTCGAAGGCAGCTGATTGGTGGAGAGAGAGCATAAACCGTCTGAATTGCTATGGCAATGCTCAAACAGGTGAAGACTTGGATGAAGAGAGATCTTCGTCTGCTCCACCTGCTACTGACAGTCTACTTAACTGGCTACTTGTGGCCTACTCATCTAGTGATTTACTGACCTGCTGAGCTACTAACTTCTCTGAACCCTCCTCCCTCCCTTCTTGTACTTGATCTGATCCGAGTACTCTCCCTGACCCCCTTCTTCTCCTGCCACACCCCCCTCCCCAATCCCATCCCCATTTAAACCCCACCCCCCCACCTCACCCCCTTTCCCACCCCGTCCCTTCCCCTCCCACCCCCACCACCTCCTCACCCCCATCTGCACCTCCTCTCTGGTGCCCAGGCGCCCCCTGAAAGGACCAGAATATGACGGTTCGGAAGCTATTTTTCTGGATGCTCTTACTCGGGTATCCCGGTTACCCCAACACAAATGTGAGTACACATCCGACATCAGTGACTTCTTCCTTTTGTATTTATTGATCTTTTTCAGACTGTGGTTAAAAAAACAGCTTTTTCATGGAGTCCTTGATGAGAACTCAGTTCTTTTGGAAAACCCATTAAGTCAGGGCAAGGTTTCTCCACCAGCATGTAGGGGTTCTGGCCACACCTGTCCACATGAAGTTGTGGATCCTGTCTGGGCCACTTGCTCCAAAAAGAGTAGTGTTGACAGGATGGAAACCTGAGCTTCATAATGTCCAGAAAGAAGGACATGGGAAGATACTAAAAGCCACTGAGATCTTTGTCTTAAATAAGGGGCTCGTATGATGTTTGAGTTATACTTCCTTAAAATCATTTTAAAAAATGTCAGAAACTCTACTGAATAAGAGCCATTTAATAGTATTAATAGTATTTTATACTATTAGATGGCTCCTGGAAGGCCTGTCAAGATTCTTCTTCAAGCTTTGTAAGTTTAGAGTCCCTCTTATACGTAGTTAGTTTTCCTATCAGCACGTTGTTCACATTTGTGAAGTTTGGTAGCCCTGGGAACCGTGGTGTCCGAAGTGTTGGTGTTGGAAAGTGAAATGTCGTTGGTGCTCTGTGCTTCCTGGTTTGTTCGCTTTGGGGAACTTGTGCATCAGCCCTCTCCCTCTGGTCTTAGAGGCTGCCCCCAAGGACTCTGTGTCCAACCAGGTAGCTGACAAGCTCAGCGTACATGAAGTGGCCTCAGCCTGCTTGGACATTTATAATAAGAAAGTCACTAGGAGTGATGTGATCAGGAAGTGAATGCATTCTTGTCCTTTCTTTAGCCAACTATGTGCAGAGTGTTGATTTACCCAAAGCAAAAAGGGTCTTGAATGTCCTTAGGATTGTCCAACTATAAAGAAATCCCTGGTTGCCAGTGTGAATGTTTCATTCTATCATTAAAAAGCAAAACCTGTACTCCCAAGAGCCTGAGACAGAGACACAGGGGACACCCATAGAGAAAAGTAGATTTCTTGATATTGGCATGCACCAGATTCTTAGAGAGGGATCTGCAAGGTCCCAAGTCAGGAACAACCTAAATTGAGGCAGAATCCTCTCACATGAATACCTCCAGGCACAACAGAATCTATTCTGTCTCTTTTGAGTCTACGAAGGAGGAAATTTCTTGGTTCTGTTTATTGCAATTTCCCCCTTCTACCTAGGCTGCATCTCATCGATCAGTTCAGCTCTCTCTCCCTCCCTCATTTCTGAATTCTTGCACAAACTAACTTGTCTTGCATTTCCTACCTCCACCTGGTCATGACCATTGTCTGTGGGAACCAAGTGTTACTGGCTCCCTTGGATCGAATCTAGTTAACGGTAACTAATCAAATCAGCATACAGATAGCTGGCAGAGGTATCAAGAGTGCCCAGGACTTAGGATGTTTACCATTCATGTCAAGATGGCCTCTGTCTTTTGATCCCCATGATCACTGTGCTGACGGCCCCTGGTCTCTTGCAGACACTGGCCACTCAAAGACAGTGTACATTTCCCACCGGGACGCGATTTAGTGACCTCAGTTCTGAGAGCTGAAGATACAAATGGTACACCTTTTGGAGGCTACTTTCTAGAGAGGTTTATTGGCACAAAATTAAAGTTTGGTATGTGAGTTAGTATGAATTGCATTGTGAGTGTATTTTCTCCTAAAGGACTGGTAAGTCTAGTTTTAGTAAAATGATATGTGTTCTGTTGTTTTGGTGACCATACACAGGACTTTTGTGTTATTTAGAAAGTAATTTCCATAGTTGTTATTGATTGGTTTAGGTGCAACACTATGAAATGGGAACTTGAATTTATTGTATTGGCTATTTGGAGATGTGTGTTCAAGTAACTTAAAACCTCATAGATTTCATCAAAATAGACAAGATCACCTGATTATGCAAATCTTTATTTAATTCAGAAGTCTGACAATTTGGGCTGTGATTCAGATTCAAAGTAAACCTTGAACGTAAAACCTTATGGGGAGCCTGGGTGGTTCAGTCAGTTAAGCATCTGACTCTTGATTTTGGCTCAGGTTTGTGAGTTTGAGCCCAGCATCAGGCTGTGTGCTAACAGCGTGGAGCCTGCTTTGGATTCTCTGTCTCCCTCTCTCTCGTTCCTCCCCCGCTGTCTCTACTTTCAAAAATAAATCAACATTAGAAAAAAGAAAACCTCAGTGTTTTTAGAAACTAAACAATAATGTAGAATTTATTTTTGCTGGAATAATCCCATATTATTATAAGAGCAGCTGCACATCTCTCAGTTATATGCATATCTGTAAACATCTGTCTCTATAACAGCCTCATTTGAATCTCTAGTACATTTTTATTGTTACTTTCCCCCCTCCTTCCGTAAATTTTGGTGTATGTTTGGAAATGTTCCAAGGGATTTTATCTAGGTACTTCGTGAATATGTACAACAGAAGTCATTTACTTCTGTCTACTAAAAGGGTAAGGAACAATGAAGCCATCACCACAGTAAGATCGTAAACACAATCATCACTCCTACAGGTTTGCCCCAGCTCCTTTGTAAGCCTTCTGTCCTCCCTCTCCTTCAGGAGGAGGCCTTTGAGAGGTGTGCTTATAACCTCCTGGAGGCTGGTTGAAGGTTTATAAAAATGATTCTTGGTGACAGATATTATAAATGTCTTTGCTATTCCTCATTATCTCAAATATTATTTCAGCCTGTCCATATTTTGGCTGACCATTTCCCTCTTGGCTCTCGTGTCTTCGGAACTCTGCGGAAGCTTGCCGTTATTACTGCCACCGTTGCAATTTGTGCATGTCTTATTTACCTCTGGAGAGTTGTCCTTGCTGTGAGTATACTCAAATACCTTACAGATAGGCTTTTAAGCATAAGTAAGCAGAAGTTTTTTGGTAAGCACAAATTTTTTACTAGACCATTTGTATGCACTCAGTACTTCAAATTTCCCTTTAAGCACGGCATTCATTGCATCCCACAAATTGTAGTAATTCCAACATTCATTATCATTTAGATGGACATATTTTTAAAATTCTGTGAAATGTCTCTTTGACCCTCTTCTTTTAGAATTTCTCTAGTCTATCTCTATTCTCTATCTTCTATGAGAATATCTCTCATATATTTTGTAGTTTTTCCGTTGTCTTTCTATTATTGATGTCTAGCTTACATATGTGTTCTGAGAACGTATTTTCTATGATTTTGTTGACTTCAAGTTAAGGTGTATTTTATGACCCTGAATATGGTCTGTGTCAGTGAATGTTCTATATGAGCTTGAGAAGAATGTGTATTTTTCTATTGTAGAAAGTGTTCTACAGATGGTCATGGATCTAGGTGATTGGTGATGCAGTTCAGTCCAACTGTGTTCTTATATTTGAATATCTTTATGCTCAATCTGTCAATGACTGATAGAGGGTGTTGAAATCTTGCAGCTGTAATAATGTATATGTCTACTTCTCCTATCAGTTGTATCAGTTTTTGCCTCATGTATTTTGGCACTCTGTTGTTAATGCATGTACATTAAGGATTATGTTTTCTTGGAGAATTCAGCCTTTATTATTGACCTCAGTATCTCCAATAATTTCCCTTACTTTGTACATGTTTTGAAGGACAATTTAATTGTTCACAGAATTCTAGGTGGATGGGTTCTTTTCTTTTAACAGTATAAACATTTCAGTCTTCTTGATTGCATGGTTTCTGAATTCTGAGTATTTTTTGTCCTGGTTCCTCTTGGGTAAGGTGTTATTTCTTCCATCTCCCTGCAACTCCAGCCCCCAACACTACCCCTTAGCTTCTTCCAAAATTCTTTGTTTTCAATTTTCTCTTGATTGAATAGTATATGTCTAGGGATAGTCTTGTGTTTCTTGTGTTTTTTGTTTTGTTTTGTTTTGTTTTTGGTTTGGTTTGGTTTTTTTGGAGGGGGGTATTTATCCTGCTTGAAATTCTTTGAGTTTCCTGAATCTGTGGTTTATGACTATCATTAATTTTGGAAAATTCTCAGTCATTTGCACTTCAAACGTATAAGTAGGTATTCCCATTTTGTGTATGTTACACCTTTTGTCATTGTCACACTGGTCTTGGATTTTCTGTGTTGTATTTTTAATTTCTTTGTGTGCGTTTCTGTTTTGGGTGTTTCTACTTGACATTTCCTTCTGCTTGTTGAGTCTTTCCTCAGGTGTGTTGTGTGTGTTAATAAATCCAACAAAGGCATTCCTTATTTCTGTTATGATGTTTTGGATTTCTAGAAGTCCTTTTGGATCCTAGAGTTATCGTTTCTGTGCTCACATTCACCACCTCTTCTTGCATACTGACTACTTCTTCCATTAGAGTCATTATCCTATTAATCAGAGCGGTTTTACATTCCCAGCCTGATTATCCCACCATCTCTGCCATAGGAAGTGTGATTCTAATGCTTGCATTCTGTGTTCAAAAGATGTGGTTTTTCCTTTCAGGGTACCTTGTTAAGTTTTTGGGGAAGCTTGGGGTCACGTCCGTGTTTAAAAAAACTGAGGTGAAGGCTTTTAGTGTCAAGTTTTGTCTTTCCCTAGGTTTTAGGCTGAGTTTACTCCCCTATGAGACAGGAAGGAGGAAGAGCACTGTAGTTGAGTATTTCCCTTCATCTGTATTGCTTGTCTTCAGAAAAACCCCATTAGGCTTTGGAGAAATAGTTTCTCTGGAGGGCAGGCCTTCTAAGCAAGAACAGAAGAGCATGAGTTTATTTATAAGTGGCTGTGTTTCCTCTTTTCCTGCCAATTTAGAAATCTTTCCCTTCAAAAAGAAAATATGCATATTAAGTACTTGGAAGGCCATCTCTCTTTCCATTTCCCCTGCTTAGGAAAGGAAACATGTGACATTAAAGGACTATCCATGGTTTCCTGTTTGCCCTCCGTAGATACACTTTCCTATAACAACATTTTTATGACTCACTTTTTGATACCATGATGATATTCCAATATCCTGGCAAGATGTTGGGGCTCGCTTCAGCATCACATCATCATTCAAAACTTTCAAATAGGGATATACGTCCTACCGATCAAGAAAATGTGTCTTTACCTTTTGTTAAAGTAGAGTCTTGCCTAGAATTTATTGAGCTATAATTCATCAGGGGATGACTTGGGTCTGGGTGTTACTGGGCCACCCAGACCAGGTTCTCCAGTCTCAGTGTCTTAGTAATGAACACTGATCGAAAGGGAAACAAAGCAGGTGGCGTTTATTAGAGATAGGTTGTATACAGCGGAGCCACCGAGAAAGAGGAATATCGCTCCCCAAAAGGGTAGTGTGCCAGGCTTATAAAGGCACTTTTCCAAAGGGTGAGGGGCTGGGAGTGGGGAAGCATCCTTCAGTCCCACAGTCATTATCTTATGGTTGTTACTTTTCAGTGGACACAAGACAATCACAGGATGTCTTTTTCCATGGTTGACGTGCTTTTAGTGCTCCTAGAAAATAGAAATCCTAGTGCAGTCAGGCTTTAAATGGCTATTTATACTTTTGCCCAGACAACCATTACTCCCTAATACCTGTTCTCTCTTTGGTTCACTTTCCCAGAAGTCTCCAGTATGGAAACTGTTAACCCTTGCCTTAGACCAGTGCCTTTACAGGAATTCAGTTCCTCTTGCTTTTCTTAGACCTTCTCAACGGGAGCCCTTTTTGCTTTGTTTTTGAAATGTTAGCCATCCTTTCTTTTGGTGCCTGTGCTTTTGCCCTAGCCATGTTCCACTCTCTTTCTCATCTGATGATGTGTTTTTGGAAGACCCTCTGTTTTTAGTGATCTAGGAAAATCATAGCACCTGACATGTTGTAATTGTTTATTGATTCGGAAAGCAGCCAACCCTGTGTAACATTTCAGAAAGCTTTCTAGAGAATGAAAGAAGCGTGTCTTCATACAAAGGTTTTCCTTTTCTTTCCTTGCCGCTTCCTTCCTCCTTCCCATCCCTTCCCTTTCCTTCTCACCCCCCTACCGTCCCCCTCCATCTCTCTCTCTCTCTCTCTGTCTCTTTCTTCCTCTCTCCCTTTCTCTCTGTCTCTCTCTTTCTTTTTTTCTTTTTTTGGCATTTCAAATGATCCTGGGTTCTGGACTTCAGTGTGGATGTTGGGTTTGACTACAAGAGAAAAAAAATCAGACAAATATTTTATTTACGTATTTGTAAAACTGTCCGCATTATGCACTGACAGAATTGAATATTTTGATATTTATTTAATATAATGTAAATCTATCTTTTGGTCAAAATAAGCTCTGAATCGTTATGCTTTTATCAGAAATGGTTTATAAAGAATCATGAACTAAATATGAAATTCTACTTTTTTATTATATTAACGTTATGAATTCATTATGCTGAACAAAATGATCATTGTGATTTCATTGGATGACCTTTCAGTATTTTATCAGGAAGAATAAGTTTTTACTATTACTATGTTTTGACCTCAAACTTAATTTTGTTTCTTCCTCTCTCAGACAGAGCCTCCAGTATATCCAGGTAAGATTTTAGGTTTGAGTAGTCTTTGTAATGTTTTTTCATTACTCGTGTTTGGTGTGGGTTTTCATTTTTTAACTAAGGATAAATATGGTGACTTCTGATGTCTACTTGATTTGTTAACTCTTGAAAATCTTTCTCTTTCCTGTTAGAGGCTAAGTGACAATGTGGAGGGATTGGCCTCTCTTAAGACAAGAGACCAGGGGAGGAAAACACCACAGGAGGAAGGAGAACAGAATGAGTGTAATTTTGCCTAGAAATGATTAGGACAGAAGTGATGATATGAGCCTGAGGTGTGGAGTGAGTACTTTGCCATGACCTGGCTTTTGGTGAGATGTGAAGATGAGAAAACCCTCTTTGAGTCTGTCAAGAAGCCTAAGCTTAGAGAAGAAGCCAGGTATTGCCAGGCAGGGTGTGTGTCACAGGAGAGGGTTAAACCAAGGTTTTGAGTCTGAGGTGGAGGGAGCCACTCATGCCAGGGGAAAAGTGAACTTGATGCAAATGGGGGGCAATCTATTCTGCACGGACCCCATGGACTGTGTTGATTCTGTGGTGCTGTCTGTTGAGAGGCAAGGTGGCTACCTGACACTTAACAAGCCCTCAAAGACTGGTTGGTGTTCATCAGTGTAAATGCAGCGGTGGTGGTGATGAGAAGGGTGACCTCAGGGCAGGAGAGCTCTCACATTGGGCCAATGTGAGAGGAGTTTGCACTTTGTGTCTGTTAGAGGAGTCGGTGTTCTAGAGCTTACACGTATAGGAATGTCAGTGAAATGAGGTTTCTTGGGTTTAAAATGCTGCTGAAACTTGCTTTCTTCAGGCACAATGAGAAAGCTAAAAAGTTAGTTACACCCATGTGTCAGATCATGTGTCTGTGCTGCTAATACAGTGGGATTATTCGATGTCACTGGTTTGGTAACAACCTTAAAAACTGTTTTATCCCCTTTTAGTTAATTTACAGCAAAAAACTGCAAAGATCAACACGTTGGAGAAAGAAAACACAGAGCTGGCTGAAGCAATATCCACGTGGGAACAGAAGGTAGCATTGCCCTTTCAAATATTTCTTGTGACTTCATTTTGATTAGTTTTACCTCTTGTAGTTCATCCTACTGACCTATTTCATGTGTTCTATGAATACTTCCAATTCAAGACACGCTTCACAAATGTAATAAAAAACTACCTTTTTATTTGTGAAAGGAGTCACACATCAGACATAGGCTTATCTACCACGATGCTATTTTTGAATTCTGATTCCTTTTTCATATGTTTTGTATATACATCAATGAATTAAAGATACATCTTCAAGAAGCTAAGAGAGAAAGTAACATTCACTCTGCTGAAGCTCTGAAGTTGAAAGTAAGAATCCTTTCTTTGCCTGGATTGCGTTCTAAAAACACAAGTAAAATTAAGGAATTGTTATGACTCATTCAACATGTTCTGTTGAAGGAGAACATCAGAAAAGTTGAGCACTTCAATAAAATTTTAAATGACACCCTTCAAAGTGCACATGTTACCTTGCAATCAGAAAGAGAGAGAGAGAGGAATGTTAAGAATCAGGAAGTGCTAAGAGTTGGCTGCTTTTACTGTCATTTGACTTTGGAGGCTTTTTGTTCATTGGGTGAGGTGAGCATAGCATATTTGCTTGCTGTTTACCATAGTAGAGAGTGGGCCTCTGGGAGACAAACCTCCATCTGCACAGCTGCCATGTCACTAGGACCACGATGAGGAGTTTGCTATTTCAAGGACTAGGAAGTATCTTTTATTTTCACAACTAGGTCATTACCACATCATTCAGACCTGCCCTCCAAGATATGGAGAAAATCCCCCAAGATAGTTGAGAGATGAAGGGCAATAGCAAATTGTATACTGCCTTCTTCTCTTAATGCTCAACAATGTTCAGTGTGCATAGAGGAATATTCTCCTAAGAAAGCCATTTGTGAGCCCTTTGACTGGAACTATTTTCCATGTTCTTTGCCTTCTCATTGTTGTATTTATGCCCCAGGATCTTTCTTTGTAGCCATGCTGAGTCCTTTGCACTCACATTGTTGTGCGATCCTTATTTCTTGAATGTATTTTCTCATATCTGTCCTAAAGTCAGAAGATGCAAACGGTCAGTTGGAGGAACTGAGAGCCTGGAGGTCCAATAAACGTGCACTGGAAGGTATGTTGTCTGTTGGGGAGAAATCCCCATATGGTGGCAATGACTTTGCATTGGGAAGGGAAAGAATGCCTTCTTGCCTTCACACTAGTTGCCCTTTTCCTGTCACCCCAAAACCAAGTCTCAGGTCATATGCACATGCACAAAATAACCATTTTTTTTTACAGCAAGGATAAAAGCCATGGAAGACCTTCGTAATGCTGTGAGTTCTATTAAAGCAATCAGGGAAGAAACAGCCAAAAGGCTGAAGGAGAGCAGAGACGTCCTTGATAAATCCTATGAAAAAAGAAAAATGGCTACAGCAAAGTAAGACGTTCATGTGATAATGGTCCTGAGTACTGTTGTATGAATGAATGTGGTGGCCGCTATAGATAAATATATTTCTTCTAGAATTGGATCCAGAGTATTTTTGCCAAATGCATTCAGGAGAATTGTGCCTGCCCTTCCTACCTTGCTTCCTATAACCTGCATTTTCCTTTCTGTCCTTAGTGCTTGTCACACATTCTTGTGTCATGTACTTGGGGTAGAAGAGGGAAGATCCTGGCATTAAGCACACTGATAACAGGCTCCCCTCTGGATCCATTTACATTGGCCTATAGGTTTCAATCCCATCCCATTGTCTTATCAGCCAGAACTAGGTGATCTTTGTTCAGCACCGGACTTGGGTCAAAAATATTTAGGGAAAACATTGACTTACCTTGCTGCAGAAACCATGGGAGTTTCTTTCTAGACTGTGGGTTGGGATGGCATCAGTACTGCATCTCTTCATCCAGTCTGCAAGTGAGACTCGTATGAAGTGTGTCTTCATGGGTTCATTAGAAATTTGGTGCACCAGGTGCATGTTTCTTCTTTGGTCCAGTATTTCCTTTTGTTCTCAGGAGGAGGGCCTTTAGAGCCCCTCATTCACATTGAAAAGGAAATGCTTCCTTGTCTTCCCTGGAGGCTCAGCTTCTGTTAGTCCTTTCCACACCCGGGGTGGAGCCTGCTCTGTCTCACTGGCATGTTGTTTTTGTTAATTTGTAAGCTCTTTGTGGGAGCAGGTAGAGCACCCTGACCACCTTTCTATCTTCGCCCCCTTACAACAGAGCCTCTACATTACAGCCACCCCAGAAAACATTTGCTGAAGGACTACCTGAGAGGCCAGAAGGAAATGCATGTACCTTTCTCTGTCTAGTGCTTTTGTGTCCACTACTAACAGTCTTTCAGTTTTGCATGTGATTCTTGAGTACATCCGGTGCCAAGTTGAAACCCTTTAAAGCAACACCATGGACAAAATAGTCTGAGGGCAACACAGCAAACCAGCCTTTCTAAGCATTTCCCTTTGCTGCCTTCACTGTCAATGAACTGAGTCTTGTTAAAGTAGACTGACTCCATGAAGGTGATAGTTTTCCATCTGAAATCTGTTTCCTGAAGATAACAGCCTGACTGTGGGACAGTTCACACCATGTTATATTTCAGCATATATTGCCACTCTAAGATTGGCCTTTCCCTCCACCAGGATCTTTGAAAGAGTGGGCAGGGGTTGCACTCCTGAACCTTAGTGGTGTATGGGAGTGATTTGCAATGCTGGTGAAGCCATATCCTGGAAGGCTGTCTTTCATACTCAGTGTCTGTGTCAGGGTACAACTTCTGGACTGAGATTCAGTGCACTGCCCCATGGAGGTGTAAGGCAATGATGATCCCCTGCCTCATCCTAATGGGTACAGTTGGTCAGGCACAGGTTTTCACACTGACCTGAAATAGGCCTTCTCCATCACAAACAAAAGACCAACTCTGGGAAGGCACAAGGTGCAATGTTATTTGATGACTTGACGATGAAGGAGTAGAAGCAGAGGACTAGAAAGGCGGCTCTGATTGTAGGCGACTTGGCAGCAGACGGAGGTTGAATTTTCTTTAACATTAAATGGGGTCTTCATTTCTCTGACTGTGTTGTCAGTCTGTGCATCGTTGGGGGAGGGGATAGGGATATTTGAGTCTAGGCTTTAAGAGAGCTGAGAAGGAAAAAGGCAGAATTTCTGGACCTTGGCTACTGGACTATGTATATATCTTTCCCATCTTAGGAATCTGGATATGACAAACTGTGAACTAGTGGCAATGAAGAATCAGATGGCAACTGCAGAGGAAAATCTGAAAATAGCTACAAGGGACATACACAAGTGCAAGTGAGTTCAGATACTAATTAGCAGCGGCTCATGAAACCCCTGTTTGTTTCTTAGTTCTAACCTTTGTACAATGGGTAGACTCCATGAATATAGTAATACAAACACAAATTCAGAGGACATATCCGTAGAGAATTAACAGATAGGAAAAGATAAGTATTAGAAAGAACAAAACAAGTAAGCTACTAAACATTTCTGGGTCTCCGGCATTGACCTGCCCATGTAGAAACTTCATCCATGCCAACGTTCCTGAGGGGTGGTGTCAGTTGTCATAATCTATAGGAAAGCAGTGTGCCATAGGATGAAATCATATCCATCAACAAGGTAGTACCATCTGATGGTCCTGGCCTTTGCAACCCTAGGAAACCTGGTGAGTACACAAGTGAAAGCAGAATAGAACTTTATGTTGGCTTTATGATGAAAGTCACTTGTCACATGATGAATTAGGGCAAGATTGCAAATGGAAAAGAATTCTATGACCTCTGAACCCTACGGGCATGGAATAATGAGTAAGGAGAGGATGGAACAATAGCTTTGGTTCTGTACATTTAGAATTGTGTGAAAAGTGTTTCATGTGAAAGGATAAATTGTATTGGGGGAAGATATGAGGATGACGGGAACATGAGCAGATTATTTATAATCCTACCTACTATTAGGCCTTATTTGACGAAAACAATTCTATCTCACAGACAGCAAATTGAACAAACACGAGAACAGCTGCAGAAGGCAGAACGCACCTTCACACACCAGGTAACGTGAGTTCTGCCTGACATAGTGAACCCTTAGTACCTCATGTGGTTGAGTGTAGTGGCCCTTGGAATTCCTAAACACGGACTTTTTATTGTTGATTTTTCAGGTCGCAGTTTATAAGCGTAATGCTCGGGACAACTGGGTAAGTGTTTTCTTTTTTCCTCCTCTCTCTCTTTCGTTCCCAGTCTGGCACGACTGAAGGTGGATATGTTTTTCTCCCCTAGATCAAGACTCGGATCTCGGAGAGGAAAATGGCGGAGCAGAGCCGAGAGGTCGCCCGCTTGAAACACAGGTGTGGGAGCGTGACATGAGTTTTTATGGGTGTTTTGAGGGATGACAGCGGTGCTGTTTAGTGTCTAGTCAGAGGACGTGGCGTTGCAACGCTGATAGAAGTCCATTCTTTTTCTGTATCCAAGACTGGATGTGATGGAAGGAAAGAGGCTGCTTGACGGATACAGGAGGCGGAGACCAATGCCTGGAAGTCCAGAGATGCAGAACCCTGCGAGGAGAGGTAAAAGGCATGTGGTGATGTGCAGCAGCCTAATTTCTGCGGCAAAGCCTTTTCCTGTGGGTGATCATCGTGTGTCCTGGACAGAAGAGCAAACACTAAGGACAGCAGGTGGTCTGAAGGGGTGACAGAAGGGTGTTCTCCTCTGGTACTACAGGCAGTGAGGTACTTGTCTCTGTGACTGGTGGAGCTCATGCCCCTCCTCTGACTGTGACCCTCCCACCTCCTCTAGCATCCCCCTCTCTGAAGAGCTTGGAAAGGATGACAGGACAGGGGCCTCATCCTTCTTCCCACCCGGACTCAATGTGAAGACTTTAGTTTATTTGAGGAGAAGGTCATTTATTGACTATTTTTAATGTTCCTTTCTTTTTATTGTTGTGAACTGTAGACCTACATTCCTGAATCCAAGCTCCAAATAGCTTCGTCCTCTGATGTTATCAGTGCAACTCTGCGGCTTCACTGCTAAACACCCATAGTTTTCCTTTACTCATTAATATAATACCAGTCAAGTTCAGTTCCATTCAGAAATAGTTACATAATACCGGCTCCCATGTGGAAGGCAGCTTATAGATAAGCTGAAAGACTGAACAATTTGCCTGGAGTCAGAAGAAACACACCCATGCTCTTCTGTGGAGGGTTTTTTGATGTTATCCACCAACTGACGCTCTCATTTTAATTTTTATCTGAAATGAGATGCTGAGTTTACCCCTCATGTGTATTGAGAAATGGCTGTTTTGGTGACGATTTCCTGATTTCTCTTTGAGCTGCCCTGTTGAAAGTTATTTGACTAATTATGAAGAACATGAGCCAGGACCCTATGGTTTCTTCATTAAGATATGATGGGATGGATCTCCCCCTCATCACTGGGGTCAACTGAGGCTTGTGGGTTACTCTCTGCCTCTCCTCCTGGTCCTGAGTGTGGGCAAGAGTTTAACACGTCACAAAATGTGGTCTTTGTGTGAATTCTTCACAGTCTACTAAAATCAGAGTAAACCTCTATCCATTTCAGAGCCTTTAGCCGAAGCTGATGTCACTCCCATGAGTCACAACTACAAGCAGTCTACCAACAATGCCGAGACGGACAAGGTAAATGCTGGGGCCATTTTCAGTTGTAAGTCTGTCAGGAAACCCTCATTTGCGGAACAGCATGCTCTGCGGCCTTATCCCTGTTTTCTGTGTTGTGTGATATGTCTGCCTGTTTATATTCTCCAAATGCACAGCCTTAACCCAAGAGTCTACAGGCTGCTTTCTTTTCAGCCTGTCATCTTTTTTCTGGTCAGTTTAGTAGCCAAAGGAACTTAGAAGTTGACCACCTTATGGCTTTTCCCTTGTGTTCAAAATAACAACAACAGGAAGATACACTGCACTCTATACCAAAGTCTCTAAGCTTGTTGACTCCTAACACACTACCTCTCTGTGGGATCAGTGTTGTTGTTATTTTCCTCTTTCTGGTCACACTATTCATGTGTGAAGACTGTCTGTTCATTGTAAACATGAAAAGACTTCCCTCCATCTTTATATTGTGTGCCTTGTACAATTTATGATGGTTTTAGACAAAGTCATTGTCATAACTCACCACCTTCACGTCTTCATGGGTAAATGAACTGTTTGGAATCCTTTCAAGCAGTATCTTAGGTAAAAGTATTCTGAACACAAGGTCCTTCAGTTTTATTCATATGAGCAGGTTCTCTTGTGTCTCCAGTCAGTGTTAGAGCTGATACCATCGCTCATGACCCATCCCTGGAAATGTATACCAAAGTCAAAACACATTTGCATTAATTCTGTTTCATGAATGTCTGCCTCTTTTTTCCCATAGGATGTATTACTCTGTGTCTTGTAGTGTACACAAAATCAGAATTCCTTATGAATTCAGGTGAACACTTGGGGGCCTAGTACTCATTGATGTGTAATATGTTCCTCACAGCAAACATTTCCTCAGGTCCCCTACAAGACTCCAGGCATCCCCAACTCCCGAGTGGTTTCTTGGCCTTTGACAGCACTTGCAGAAAGTAGGAAGACCTCTTTCTCAGCGAGGGAAGCAGAGGGGGCCAAGTGTGGGGCCGGCAGGCAGAACTTGTCCCCAAGAGTAGCTGTGATTTCATGTGCAGAGAATGAACTGTGTATTTGCAGTCCATTTTTCTGTGTTCGGAATAAGCCAAAAACAGAGCTTTTGCCGTCACTGTAGTGGAGGGATGCAAAGTGATCCTGGACATGGATGTCCGCCTGTCTGGAATATGCTGCTTCATTAGTTTGGAATTACTTATTTAATCCTGTAAGATGGGATCATTTTGTTCTAAATTCTCAGACCTGGGCAGGGACATGTGGTGACAGTAGTTTAACCGCATGCGTTTAGTTGCCTAAGCTGTAGGTGGTACCCAGTGGCAGGGACAGAGTTTTCAGGTACTGATTCTACTCTCTTGGATCCTGGTGGCAGAGAAGGGGGCAGGTGCTGACCCGTACTTCTATGGGTTTCATCTGCTTTGCGGATTGGTTCTCTTGTGTGGCATCTGCACATAGCTGTCACTTCTGTTCTGCAGGGCAGTGTGGATCCGTGGCGACCTCCTCCATCAACTGGAAGATTCTGCCCACCCTACTATAGAGGCCTCCCTTTGATCTGGGCACATCCACCTCCTGTACCAGGTTCGGGACCATCCCGAACCCCTCCACCTGCACCACTTGGTAAGATGATCTGGGCAGTATGAGTTGGCTTGCTAAGAACCTTCATCTAATTTTTGTTGTTGTTGAGACTTTTTTAAAGAAATTTGTTAATGTTTATTTATTTTTGAGACAGAGACAGAGCATGAATGGGGGAGGGTCAGAGAGAGGGAGACACAGAATCTGAAGCAGGTTCCAGGCTCTGAGCTGTCAACACAGAGCCCGACGTGGGGCTGGAACTCACGCACTGTGAGATCATGACCTGAACCGGAGTCGGATGTTTAACCGACTGAGCCACCCAGGCGCCCCGTTGTTGAGTCTTGTACAAGGTGCAGAGGTGGTACCACAGACCATTGAAACGCAAGGAAAATACCTGCCATCATCACCACATTCCTTGAGTTTCTCATGATTGACTTATCATCCTTGGGTCATTTCCCCCACTTTGTGTTGGTACAGGTGTCTCTTGTGGAGATGGAATGGGGCTGTATGCAGAAAAGCAGGCATAGCGCTTCAGCAGATGTGTGCCATACACAGTCCATGTGCTGGGCGGTGGGAGGCATGAGGTGCAGCCTAACGTATATCCATCCAGTTGTGCCCCCACTCATCCACAGTTGTTTGAGGAGTTCTGAAAACACCTGAACCAGGGCTTTTATGGGGCTTCATCAGAGTTTAAAGAATGGCTCTCCCTTTACCTTGGGATCACCTGAAGCATGTAGGATACCCTGTGCATGTGATTTGGGATCGAACTGAGCCAAAGAGTTTAAGTTGCTTGAGGAATGAGGAGAGTGGTTTTTGTTTTTTGGGGTTTTTTTTGTTTTTGTGTTTTTGTTTTGTTTTAATTTTTTCTTAACGTTTATTTATTTTTGAGACAGAGAGAGACAGAGCATGAACGGGGGAGGAGCAGAGAGAGAGGGAGACACAGAATCGGAAGCAGGCTCCAGGCTCTGGGCCATCAGCCCAGAGCCTGACACGGGGTTCAAACTCACGGACTGTGAGATCGTGACCTGAGCTGAAGTCGGACACTCAACCGACTGAGCCACCAAGGCGCCCCATGTTTTGTTTTTTTTAATCTCTGCACAATCTACTCAAATCAGAATAAACCTCCATCCCTTCTAGGGCCTTTTGCGGATCCACATGTTGCTCCTGTGAGTAACAACAACACTGACTCTACCAAAAGGACCACGAAGGACAAGGTAAATGCTGTGGACATTTTCAGTTGTAACTCTTTGGCAAAACCCTCCTTTTTCTGTTCAGCGCTCTCTCCTGGCTTTGTGTCTGTTTTGTGTGTTGTATGATATGTCTGCTTGTTCTCATTTTCCAAATGCACAGCCTTAACCCAAGTGTCTATGGGGTTCTCTCCTTTCTGCCTGTCAACTCCTTGTGGAAGGTTTAGAACCAATCGTGCCTAGGGCTGAGCACCCAAGGGCTTTTCTTGTATATACCTGGAAATAACCCAGGGAGGGAGAGACCACACTCCACCTGGAAGTCTTTTGGCATGACTTATTTTTTCTGGACCTCCTCAGTGTGGAATCATTGCTCTTGCTGTTTCTTCCTGTTCAGTTTCTTTCTAGGGGATTAATGTGTTCAGAAAATCGGCAGTTATCCTTATGTTTTGAAAATGCAAACTGCCTTCACTCCAACTTATATTTTTGTATGTGTCATTTAGAGTGGTCTTAGACAAAGTATATGTAATACCCATCAACATTCAGCCTTTTTTTTTTTTTTTTTTTTGTAACCGTGCTGTCTGGAATCCCTTCAGGTGTGCCCTGGGTATACATATTCTGAACTACGAGAGGTGACATATTTGTCCTAGAAAACACGCATTGCTACATGCGTGGTGAAGAGAGACAATCCGTAATTACCTGCATTGTAATTCTCCACTGTGTCCTTTGTGTTCACATGAGCACGTTCTCTTGTGTCCTGTGTCACTGTTACAGGTGAAACATGGAGATGTACAGCAGAAACGAAAGTGTATTTGTGTTAATTCTGTTATTTAGAATTTCAGCTCATCTTTTAGAGAACAAAAGTACCCTGCGAGTTGTACTGTATTTAACTGAGAAGTACCGCTGAATGAAAATAAATTAGCTAAGCCTACCTAACATGTATAGGTAACATGTTTCTCTAAGAACATGCTTTTCGAGGTTCTCTGCATGACCTCAGGATCCCCATCCCCGAACATGTCTCTGTGCCCATGGATAGCACTTGCAGAGAGGAGAAGACCTCATTGTCGGGAGAGAAGCAGATCGGGCACAGGCGGGGGCTTAGAGGCAGAGCTTTGAGCCACGAGGGCTATGATTCCATGTGTGGAGCCTGGGATTGTCATTCCTTCTCAATCTGTAGTTCTTCACATACAAATAAGCAGCCTCTGTGGTGGAGGCGGAGGCGGGGTGGAAGGCGATTCTGGACTTAAATGCCTTCCTATCAGGAATATGCTATTTTATTAATTTGGTACTCCTTCCATAAATCCTCTCGGACACGAGCTTGCTGTTCTACATTTGCACACATGTGGGAACACTGGTTTGTCCCCATAGCGTCCGTTCCCCACCCCCAAAGCTATAAGTGGAACCCAAAGTATGGGTAGAGATTTTGGCGCTGATGCTGCCCTCTTGGAACCTGGTGGTGGGGAAGCTGGCAGGAGATGAGCACTGCTTCTTTGGGTTGTTGCCACTTTTTGCTGGTGTTGGTGCTTTGCTCTGTCCTACGAACATAGCTTTCTTTTCTGTTCTGCAGGCCATTATGAATGCAAGAGGGCCTGGTCCTTCCCCAGGATCGCCTTGCAGGCTGTCCCCCACGGACCACCCTTCACCACCAGTCACGGGCCATGGGCCACCTCCTCCACCAGCTCCTCCACGTACTAAATTTGGTAAGATGACCTGAACTGGATGAGTGACCGATAAAGCGTATTCGTCTTCTTGGTGAAAGACTTGGTGGGAATGATGTAGGGATGCTTGTGAGGGCTTGGCAATTCAACTGCAAACCTGCCTGGGGACAGTGTCACATATCTCAAGTTTCTCAGGACATAGTGTACAATGGGCTGTGTCATTTCCCTGTAATGAGGTCAGCTGTAGGTTTCTCTTGTCTACAAGAAAGAGGAGTTTTACACAAAGGCAGATGTATCAGGAGTACTGGTGCCTGTCTGAAAGACACAATGCTTTGAGCTCCGTGAAGGATGAGATGCACCCCTAAGTGTAGGTGCCTCAGGTGTCCCGTCTGAAAGGGGGCACATGCATTATATGACACAGACCTTGTGGTCACCAGAGTGGAAATACCAGTGAAGGATCCAGTGCGAAACTGGGGGAAACTTGAATCACGCAGGAATAGAAGGGAAGTTGAGCACGGTAAGCAGAGTTTGAGGAGGTGCAGAGGGGAGGGCGTTGGGGTCAGTAGGATGGACTTGGAGGCCATTTCTGGCAGGGCCCACACACTGGGAAGGGAGCATGAGGACAGTGTGAAGTCTGCAAAGGACTGCTGCACGGGTTCAACCACAATGTAGAATGCAGTCATCATCTCTGAAATGTCAACGTCACCACAGTGCACCTAGTTCATAATCTAAATAAATTTTGTTGTTTCCCTTGGTTTTCTGAAGGGTCTGGACGTGTATGAAGAATGTTCTGGGAGACTTGGGAAGTTAAACTTAGTCTTAGGAAACGCTTGTCTGCCTAAGTTAGTGTGTCTCAGTGAGACTAAATGTGAAGGCAGGTTGTAGATCAGCTGTGCCGCTTCCTTGGCCTTCAGCCTGAGTCAGACTCTTGGTGGGGAACTCAGGGGTGAGGAGGAGCCGCCCCTGCTGAACTCTGGTCACCACACCCCTGCGTCTGCTGTCACCACCCTGCCTGCAGGTTTGCGTCTCCGAAAGTTCCCTCGCAATCTCCTGAGGTTTTGCCTGTGTTCCTGCTGTGTCAGCTCTAACACCAGCTCTCGGCGGTCATCTCAGAGCCTCAGGTTTGTAATCTGAGAAACAGGGACAATGTTGGTTTCTGAGGTCAGTACGATGAAGAGGTGAGAAGCACTTAAGGAATTTGTAAAATGTATGGGAGGAGTGGACACTCACCCTTCTCAGGGTGGAAATGAATGTATCTCCACACAGAAGGTCCTCAATAGATGTTCATTCAATTTCATGAAACTAAGAGTGTAATGCCCGAGGCTGAGAGGTTGGCAATCCGTGTTTCAAAAAATATGGCAAAGACCCCTGTGTTTTTTCTTTTAAAATTCAGGTCCTACTTTATGAAAAAGAAAAAGATAACTGTGATAGTGTGTACATTCAGGGATCTATATCTAAGATTTGAAGACAGTCCTAATCCCTTAGAGGTAGACACACAGATGCAGTCACACAATTAAGTGTTCATCCAAGGCCACAGATATATTGTTGAACACAAAATACATAGAGGAGAACACAAGATCCCATTGCAATAACCCAAAATCTCTTTGCCTTACAGGAGAATGTGAAATTTGAAGAGGACCCTGAACTGTGACCACTGGCTGTGGTGATGTGATATATTTAGAAAAGTTGTCTGATATGCGTATTTGACTGAATTCTTTCCCTGACCATTCCTGTCCCCTCTATTTTGTTTTTCCTCGTTTCCCCTAATAAACCCATCACAGTTCTGTATCTCTGTCATTATCTGCTTCCAGGAGGACCTACGGTCATTCTGTGTTGATGTACACAGTGTGACCCCTGTATACACGGTCACGAACAGGTAGAATCTACAGTAATACGGGGCAGAAGATAAGTGACTGTTTGAATTGTATTGACTGCACATGTCTCGCTGGTTCCTTCTGGGGTGGTGGCCACAAGCTTCCTCCAGATCTGGTGACAGTTGTGGTCACTCGTCAATAGATCCTCGCAAGCACGTGGCACTTCCTACTCACCGTGGTGTGTGGTGATCAGCAGGGCAGCTATCAGCCCCCAGGACATGGCTGATTCGTGATTGCAAGACATGGATGAGGGGTCAGCAGTGTCTTGGGTAGAACAGTGCGGACACCCTGCATTAATCCACATGATGTGGATTTTCCCACGTACCAGCTACGTCATTGGTGCTACCTGGTAGCACCAATCCAGGTGGGAGCTGTTGTGGGTGTGAGTCTTATAATGGCCCATATTCCTCTCAGTGTTTTCTGTTTTTATCTTTTATTTTGATGCAATGTTTATTTTTGAGTGAGAGAGAGACAGAGCACAATTGAGAGAGGGGCAGAGAGAGAGGGAGACACAGAATCCAAAGCAGGCTCCAGGCTCTGAGCTGTCAGCACAGAGCCCGACGTGGGGCTCAAACTCACAAATCCTGAGATCATGACCTGAGCCAAAGTTGGACACTTGAGTGATTGAGCCACCAAGTCGCCCCACCCCCCACCGTTTCCTTTTTGAGGGCCGGGCAGGGCAGATGTCAATGACATGATACCCATTCCTTCCGCACCACCAAGGAGGAGTTGGGTGTAAGCATCTGACTCTTTCCGGGTCCTCAAAGCCCATGCATTCTGCCCCAGAGCGCCTGACTCCTGCTGGGCCCGCCTTCCTCCCAGGTTATGGAGGCAACCAGGCTTCCATCCACGTTGGGGTCATGGCTGGGCCACCAAGGGCTCAAAATCTGGCTGTCCACATGCTTCCCTGCGGTGGCTGGGAACAGCCATGCTCCAGTAAAGGTCAGCATGAGCAGCTTCTCTAAACAGGATTCTCATCCACTGTGATCAGGGCCTGAGCTAAAACATGACAGGGGAGAGGGGGACACAGGGGATGTGGTGCCATTTCCTGGACAGGGCTGCGCAGAGCAGAAGGCCAAGGCCTGTTAATCTCTGGATTCTGGATGGTAGGTGAGCAGTTTAAAACACCACAGCCTTCTCTTACATCAAAAGAGAAACCTATATCTTCACCCAGCCTTCCTCTGATATGAAGAGATGGCAATTAGGATTTGAAGCCACAATTATCTACCTATGAGTCTGATGGAAATGATTTCATCCATCTTCGTCCATAAAGCACTTTTCATTGAAATTACCCATATAGAGGCAGGAAATTTATACCAGATGTGTAGCTCCCTCTAGATGCACATTCTGACCTTGTCCCATTTGTGTCCTCAAAGACATTATTGACAACTTGAAAAATAAGCTCTCAACATCAAGATGGTGACAATAGAGAATGTGGTATAAATGGAATTTCACATGTTCTCAATTAGAAATAATTTTTAATGGTGAAGGAGAAATTAAAAATATTGTCATTTTTAATTGAAATATAGGAGACTCCCCATGTTGTATTAGTTTCAGGCATATATCATGGTGATTCCGTGTGTATACATTACGCTCTCCAGGTACCTATACAAGGGTAGCTATATTGGGAAAGCATGCAACGCTTTCTTACAGGATTGACGCTATTTTATGGGCTGTACCCTGGATCCCAATGAGTTATTCATTCCATAGCTGGAAGCCTGTATCTCTTTCTCAGAGGTGTCAACTTTTTTATTTAACCCAAGTATTATGGTGCTAAACACCATAACCTGTAGGTCAGCAGGTGTCAATTTGCAGTCTGTATTTCTGCGAATGCTGCTTAAAGCATTACACATGATATCACTACGTCAATAAATTCGGTTTCATTCTTCACTCAGTAAAAAGGAGAAGGAAAAGGTTTCTTTGTGTCCCAAGCAAGCCCTTCGCTAAGACCCTTCTGGATCAGGAGAACAGGCTTCACTGGACCAGCTGCACTCTCAGTACTTCTAGCTGTGAGCAGCCATGGCCTTGAGCATTGCAGGAATTCCCACGGCGGCCGGCAGAGGGCGCGCACGCACCACGCCCAGGGAGGGGCCGGGCCTCTGCGTGGGCAGTGCTGGCCTGAGAAGGCGCCCACTAGGCTTTTCTGATCCAGGGCGCCTCCGGGCTGGGAAGGCTTCCTTGCTTCTGAGGACCCAGTGCCTCTGAGTGTGGGCAAAGAGCCAGAGCTGCGTTTCCAGCAGGTTCCGCCCCCGGGCCTGGGGAAGACCCTGGAGGCTTCGCAGCCCCTTGGCGTCTCCTAGGTGGTGGGGCTGAGTCCCGAGGCGGGGGAGGCAGGGCCTGGGCGGCCTCCCCGGAAGCGCGGGTGGTCGGTTGGCGGCACAGTCCCTCGCTTTTTCTGGGCTGTTCGTGGTTTGTTCCTCATTTCCCCTGCCGGTATTTCCCTGGAGGATCCGTGGATTCATGGGGTCCCGTGACGCCACGTCAGAGAGGCTGGGGTTGGTTTGTTCCAGGTCAGGCTTGTTTTGGGGCAGAAATCCTGACACAAATTCGGAGGAACAGGAGCCGCATTCAGTTGGGAAGTGAAGACGCCAAATGTTGACTCTCAGGACCTTCTAGAAGAAGGAGCTGGGACCCACTCTCCGAGTCCTGCTGGAACCAGAGCCAGAGGTGAAAACACAATGTGACCTCCACATCGCACACGCTTTTATGAACTTTCAGTGGGGATTTTTTCCCAACAATGTTGTAGTCGTTGGAAATAACTGGAAACCTGACAGGTATGTTGTGTCGGGAACCGCCCGTTTCTTGAATGTTCAATATTATTCCTGCAACAGAATTTGTTACAGTTATCCTCTCTTGTCTTCATTGGAAGGAATCTCATCAATAATATCTTAAAAATATCCTCGTTACCTTATCCCCTTTTCAGTTGAGATTTGGCATGTTTTCTGATTTCTCATGAACTCGTGAACATCTGAAATACTTTTAAATTGATTGCAGGTTTTACTAAAAGCAGATTCACGGCGTCCCTCCCAGACTGCTCATGGTCAAAGAACATACCAAGGCCACTTCTCAGTATGGGTAAGACTGTACCAAACAAACATCCTGAATCAATTTTAGAAGAAAAAGCCTGATGGTATTTTTTCTTTATGAAAATTGATGCTTAGATACCCTGTTCGATACATTTCCACTGTTTTTTTTTTCCTTTCTTTCTCATTTTCTCAGTCTGAGATTCACAGACCTGCCTGAGTTTTACATTCACCACACATACTTTCAAGGCTCCTTTCTCTCCCTGTAAGAAAGAAGACAGATCTTCTGATGCGCAGGCAAGTTGCTGTAACTTCAAGAATTGTGGTGTACGTGTCTGTTAACTCCCCCCCCAGTTGAAAATATCACCCCACCTTGAGTACTGCCATAAAAAACGTAATCTGTGTTCACCAGTATGATTTCATTTCGTTTTAGTGGATTTCTTCATTTGATATTGTGTGTATATGCATACATTAGATGTTTTAGTCCTGAGAAAATCCCACATGTAGTTGAAAGAAAAATGTATATCCTATATGGAAAATTAGGAGATTGCACATTAAATTCATAAATGTAGAATTTTTTAATGTTTTTATTTATTTATTTTATTATTTTTTAAATATGCAATTCATTGTCAAATTGGTTTCCAACAACACCTAGTGCTCATCCCAACAGGTGCCCCCCTCGATACCCATCACCCACCCTCCCCTTGCTCCAGCCTCCATCAACCCTCAGTTTGTTCTCAGTTTTTAAGAGTCTCTTATGCTTTGGCTCCCTCCCTCTATAACCTCTTTTTTTTTTTCCTTTTCCTCCCCCATGGGTTTCTGTTAAGTTTCTCAGGATCCATATAAGAGTGAAAACATATGATATCTGTCTTTCGCTGTATGCATTATTTCACTTAGCATAGCACTCTCCAGTTCCATCCATGTTGCTACAAAAGGCCATATTTCATTCTTTCTCATTGCCATGTAGTATTCCATTGTGTATATAAACCACAATTTCTTTATCCATTCATCAGTTGATGGACATTTAGGCTCTTTCCATAATTTGGCTCTTGTTGAAAGTGCTGCTATAAACATTGGGGTACAAGTGCCACTAGGCATCAGCACTCCTGTATCTCTTGGGTAAATTTCTAGCAGTGCTATTGCTGGGTCATAGGGTAGGTCTATTTTTAATTTTTTGAGGAACCTCCACACTGTTTTCCAGAGTGGCTGCACCAGTTTGCATTCCCACCAACAGTACAAGAGTGTTCCTGTTTCTCCACATCCTCGCCAGCATCTATAATCTCCTGATTTGTTCATTTTGGCCACTCTGACTGGCATGAGGTGATATCTGAGTGTGGTTTTGATTTGTATTTCCTTGATGAGGAGCGACGTTGAGCATCTTCTCATGTGCCTGTGGGCCATCTGGATGTCTTCTTTAGAAGTGTCTATTCATGTTTCCTGCCCGTTTCTTCACTGGATTATTTGTTTTTTGGGTGTGGAGCTTGGTGAGCTCTTTATAGATTTTGGATACTAGCCCTTTGTCCAATATGTCATTTGCAAATATCTTTTCCCATTCCGTTGGTTGCCTTTTAGTTTTGTTGGTTGTTTCCTTTGCAGTGCAGAAGCTTTTGATCTTGATGAGGTCCCAATAGTACATTTTTGCTTTTAATTCCCTTGCCTTTGGGCATGTGTCCAGTAAGAAATTGCTACGACTGAGGTCAGAGAGGTCTTTTCCTGCTTTCTCCTCTAGGGTTTGGATGGTTTCCTGTCTCACATTCAGGTCCTTCATCCATTTTGAGTTTATTTTTGTGAATGGTGTGAGAAAGTGGTCTAGTTTCAATCTTCTGCATGTTGCTGTCCAGTTCTCCCAGCACCATTTGTTAAAGAGACTGTCTTTTTTCCACTGGATATTCCTTCCTGCTTTGTCAAAGATTAGTTGTCCATCCGTTTGTGGGTCTACTTCTGGGGTTTCTATTGTATTCCATTGGTCTATGTGTCTGTTTTTGTGCCAATACCATGCTGTCTTGATGATTACAGCTTTGTAGTAGAGGCTAAAGTCTGGGATTGTGATGCCTCCTGCTTTGGTCTTCTGCTTCAAAATTACTTTGGCTATTCGGGGCCTTTTGTGGTTCCATATGAATTTTAGGATTGCTTGTTCTAACTTCGACAAGAATGCTGGTGCAATTTTGATTGGGATTGCATTGAATGTGTAGATAGCTTTGGGTAGTATTGACATTTTAACAATATTTATTCTTCCAACCCATGAGCACTGAATGTTTTCCCATTGCTTTATATCTTCAATTTCCTTCATAAGCTTTCTATAGTTTTCAGCATACAGATCTTGTACATCTTCGGTTAGATTTATTCCTAGGTATTTTATGCTTCTTGGTGCAATTGTGAATGGGATCAGTTTCTTTGTCTTTCTGTTGCTTCATTATTCGTGTATAAGAATGCAACTGATTTCTGTACATTGATTTTGTATCCTGCAACCTTGCTGAATTCATGTATCAGTTCTAGCAGACTTTTGGTGGAGTCTATCGGATTTTCCATGTATAGTATCATGTCATCTGCAACAAGTGAAAGCTTGACTTCATCTTTGCCAATCTTGATGCTTTGATTTCCTTTTGTTGTCTGATTGCTGATGCCAGCACTTCCAACACTATGTTAAACAATAGCGGTGAGAGTGGACATCCCTGTCGTGTTCCTGATCTCAAGGGGAAAGCTCTCAGTTTTTCCCCATTGAGGATGCTATTAGGTGTGGGCTTTTCATAAATGGCTTTTATGATGTTTAAGTATGTTCCTTCTATCCCGACTTGCTCGAGGGTTTTTATTAAGAAAGGATGCTGAATTTTGTCAAATGCTTTTTCTGCATCGATTGACAGGATCATATGGTTCTTATCTTTTCTTTTATTAATGTGACGTATCACATTGATTGATTTGTGAATGTTGAACCAGCCCTGCATCCCAGGAATGAATCCCACTTGATCATCGTGAATAATTCTTTTTATATGCTGTTGAATTCGATTTGCTAGTATCTTATTGAGAATTTTTGTGTCCATATTCATCAGGGATGTTGGCCTGTAGTTCTCTTTTTTTACTTGGTCTCTGTCTGGTTTAGGAATCAAAGCAATACTGGCTTCATAGAATTAGCCTGGAAGTTTTCCTTCCCTTTTCTATTTTTTGGAATAGCTTGAGAAGGATAGGTATTATCTCTGCTTTAAATGTCTGGTAGAATTCCCCTGGGAAGCCATCTGGTCCTGGACTCTTATTTGTTGGGAGATTTTTGATAACTGATTCAGTTTCTTCGCTGGTATGGGTCTGTTCAAGCTTTCTGTTTCCTCCTGTTTGAGTTTTGGAAGTGTGTGGGTGTTTAGGAATTTGTCCATTTCTTCCAGGTTGCCCAGCTTGTTGGCATATAATTTTTCATAGTATTCCCTGATAATTGCTTGTATTTCTGAGGGATTGGTTGTAACAATTCTACTTTCATTCATGATTTCATCTATTTAGGTCATCTCCCTTTTCTTGTTGAGAAGCCTGGCTAGAGGTTTATCAATTTTTGTTCATTTTTTCAAAAAAACAACTCTTGGTTTCATTGATCTGCTCTACAGTTGTTTTAGATTCTATATTGTTTATTTCTGGTCTGATCTTTATTATTTCTCTTCTGCTGCTGGGTTTGGGGTGTCTTTGCTGCTCTGCTTCTATTTCCTTTAGGTGTGCTGTTAGATTTTGTATTTGGGATTTTTCTTGTTTCTTGAGATAGGCCTGGATTGCAATGTATTTTCCTCTCAGGACTGCCTTCGCTGCATCTCAAATCACTTTAAAATCTTAGAGGTTCAACTGTCTGCTTACATTCACCATCTCTTTTTGCATGTTGTCCACTTTTTTCATTATCTGCATTATCACAGGAATGGAAGTGGTTTTAAGTTCCCAGGATGATAATTCCTACATCTCTGCCATAGGAAGTGTAATTCTAATGCTTGCTATTTGTGTTCAAACTGTGTGGTTTTTACTTTACTATGCCTTGTAAGTTGTGTTGAAAGACAAATGTTATGTGCTGGTAAAGGAACTGAGGTAAATAGGACATGAGTGTGAGGTTTTTATATTTATCTGGCTAGGGGTTAGTCTGAATTTACTCCCAGGTGAGACAGGAAGGTGAGAGCCCTGGAGTTGAGTATTTTCCCTCACCTGTATTGTTTACTCTTTGGGAAATCCCCAGTTAGGCTCTTCGTTCCTCTTGAGGGCAGATCTTTTCTGGAAGAACAGAATACTTTGGAATTTATTTCTAAATGCGTATTTGCCCCTCTCCCTGCCACTGGAGAAAACTTGCCTTCACACAGAAACACAAATATTAAGTATTTGGTGTGTTCATATTCCTTTTCACTTCCCCGCCTGTGGGGCTGGGTGACAAGGGACAGGGAAGCTCAGAGGTTCCTAAGTGGCTTTTTGATAGCATGATGATATTCTAATATCCTGGCAAGAGTTTAGGGCTGGCCTCAGCCTCTCATCATCCTTTAAAACTTTAGAATGGGGAAATATGTTAATGGTGTCAAAACCGGGTCATGCCTAGATTTGATTGAGCTAGAATTTATCAGGAGAACTGAGGTCTGCAGAGCTCTTTTTGCTCTTTTTTTAAACATCAACTGTTATTTCTGTTGTTGCTTGTGCTTTAGCTCTAGCCGTGTTTTATTCTTTTTCTCATTTGGTGGCTTTTATTTTGTTTGTAGCAGTCTGGAAAAAATCATGGCACCTGATGTGCCATAACTCTGTATGAATTCAGCAGACAGCCAACTCCATGTAGTATTTCAGAAGAGCTTTCTAGAGAATAAAAGAGGCATATCATAGCTCAAAGATTTTGCCCGCCCTTCCTCTGTCCCTCCCTCCCTCCCTTCCTTCCTGTTTCTTTATTTCAGGAATTCAAAATAATCCTAGTTCTAAACTTCAGTGTGGATACTGGATTTAAAAAAAATAAGTGAGGGAAATGACAATTTAAAGCATTTTTTAAATGTATTATCAATGTTCAAAATTGAATAGGCTGAATGTTCATTTAATATAAACAAATTTTCTGTTAAAAAAAACTATTTACGTTGTGCTCTTTAACAGAAATTGTGAAGTAACATGACTTAAATAGAAATTCTATTTTTTCTTATCTTTTGATCCTGTGAATTAATTACGCAAAATAAAATTACTGTAATTTCACTGGATTACTATTTTGCTATTTATCGGGAACTATAGGTTTTTACTAATAATATGTTTTGACACCAAATTTAATTTTGTTTTTTCCCCTCTTAGATAGAGCCTTGAGAATATCACGGTAAGAATTTAAGCTTTAGTTTTCTTTGCAATATTTTCTCAGTACTGGTGTTTGATGTGGGTTGTGGTTTTTTTTTAATGTTTGAGTGAGAGAGAAAGAGTGCAAGTGGGGGAGGGACAGAGAGGGAGAGACACACACAGAGTCCAAAGTGGGTGCCAGGTCTTACCTGTCACCACAGAGCCCCATGGGAGGGTAGAACCCATGAACAGTGAGATCATGCATGACCTGAGCCAAAGTCAGACACTCAACCAACTGAGCCACCTAGGCGCCCCTTGATGTGCGTTTTGATTCACCTAAGGATAAATATGGGGACTTCTGATGTCTAATTGACTTTTTAACTCTTGAAATTCATCTTTCTCTTCCCTGTTTGGAGCCTAAGTGACAATGTGGAGGGAGTTGCCATCTCTTAAGACATCAGGAGGAGGAACACATCACCAGAGTAGAGGGAATGAAATTAGTGTAATTTTACATAGAAATGATTAGGAAACAAGTGATGATATGAACCTGAGGTTTGGAGTGAGTACTTTGCCATGACCTGGCTCTTCGTGAAATGTGAAGATGAGAAAACTCTCTATCTACAAGCCTATCAAGAAGCCTGAGCTTAGAGACAAAGCCAGATATTGCCAGGCAGGGTGTGTGTCACAAGAGAGGTTTAAACCATGGTTCTGAGTCTGAGGTGGAGGAAGCCGTTCATGCCAGGGGAGAATGAGTGGAGATGAGATTTTTGCAAATGGGGGTAATGTATTCTGCACAGGCTCCATAGACTGTGGTGATCCTGTGGCACTGTCTGTTGAGAGCCAGGGTGGCTGCCTGACACTTAACGAGCCCTCAAAGGCTGGTTGTTCATCCCTTTGAATGCAGTGGCGGTGGTGGGGAGAAGAGTGATCTCAGGGCATGAGAGCTCTCACAGTGGGCCAACAAAAGAGAAGTTTGCACTTTCTGGTCAGATGACAGAATCAGTCCCTGTTGGAGGAGTCTGTTCTAGAGCTTACATGTGTTACCTGTAATTGGGTGCTTCATGTGTGTTGAATAATATTCCTTTAAGGCTGGAGGGTAACATTCTCATGTTGGGATGAAAAAAGTTTGTCTTCTAGGAATTGCCATTAATCCAGATCCTCCAGCCACTAAGTGTAAAGCTGAGATGGTACCCGTATGTCTGATTCCAAAGACCTTGTCCTCCAGGGCCCCTGCCCTAGGGTTCATGAAAGGCAATCTGTGAGCAGCAGGAAGTCATCCAAGGCCTTTGAGTAGTCAGTCAGCCAGCAGCAGTTTGAACTTTCCTTGTGTGGAATTCCAAATAGCACCTGGGAGTGTGAGTGGCTCAAATCGAGACTAAATGATGGTTTTGTTTGTTCCATTATTTGCAGGGACCTATTTATGTACCTTAATAATTGGAGGAGAGAAATGTAAGTTGATAGGATTTGATTTTTGTTTCATCTCTGGTGGTGACATAAGTATTTGAAGTGATTGGATTTTCTAAGAAGGGTGCTTCCAGATGGGAGAGAAATGAGAAGATATTTTATTGTGTTTCTCCATTTTGGACAATATTTTAAATAGGAATCTCATTGAAATAAGGTTTTCTTAGGTTTAACATGCTGCTAAAACTTGATTTCTTCAGGCACAACGGGAAACCTAAAATGTTAGTTACACCCACCTGTCAGATCATGTGTGCTGCTAATACACTGGGATTATTTGATGTCACTGGTTTGGTAACAGCCTTAGAACATGTTTTGTCTCCTTTTAGTTAGTTTACAGTGAATAATTGAGAAGATCACTACTTTTAAGAAAGAAAACAAAGAACATCATTGCTGAAAAAACACCCATTTGGGAACAGAAGGTAGCATTGCCCTTTCAAATATTTTTTTGTGACTTCATTTTGGTTACTGCCACTCTGGTAGAGCATCCTACTGACCTATTTCATGTGTTCTATAAACAATACCAATTCAACACAAGCTTCACAAATGTAAAGAGCTACCTCTTTATTTGTGAAAGGAGTCACACATTAGAAGATAGGTTTATCTAGCACTATGCTTTTTTTTTTTTTTTTTTATTAATTCTGATTCCTTTTTCGTGTTTTATACAACAGTGAGTTAAGGAAATGTCTTCAGGAAACTATGAGAGAAAGTAAGTTTCTCTCTGATGAAGCTCTTAAACTGAAGGTAAGAATCCCTTCTTTGCCTGGATTGCATTCTAAAAACACAAATAAAAGGAATGAATTATTATTACTCATTCAACATGTTTTGTTGAAGGAGAACATCAAAATAATGGAGCACTTTAAATAAATTAAAAAAATAGTGTTTATTAATTTTTTGAGAGACAGGGAGAGACAGAGCACAAGCAGGAGCAGGGGAGGAGTAGAGAGAGAGGGAGACACAGAATCCAAAACAGGCTCCAGGCTCTGAACTGTCAGCACAGAGTCTGACACAGGGCTCAAACTCACAAACCACGAGATGACGACCTGAGCTGAAGTGGGATGCTTAACTGACTGAGCCGCCCAGGCACCCACTTCAATGAAATTTTAAATGACACCCTTCAAAGTGCACTTGTTGCCTTGCAAACTCAGAGAGAGAGGAATGTGAAGAATCAGGAAGTGATAAGAGTTGGCTGCTGAGTTTTACTGTAATTTGGCTTTGGAGGCTTTTATTCATTGGGTGAAGTGAGCACAGCACATTTGCTTGCCATTTACCACAGTAGAGAGTGGGCCTCTGGGAGCCAAATCTCCTTCTGAACAATGAGCTAGAATTTCACTAGGACCACCAAGATGAGTTTTGCTATTTCAAGGACTAGGAGTTATCTTTTATTTTCACAATTAGGTAATTTATCACATCATTCAACTCTGCCCTCCAAGATATGTAGAAAATTCCCAAATATAGTTGAGAGACAAAGGGTGATAGCCACAGTGTATAATCCTTTCCTTTAAAAAAAATATTTTTAAATTATTCTTTATGAATTTTTTGTTTAAATTTTAGTGAGAGAGGGCATGCGAGAGGGGCAGTGGGAAAGAGAGAGAATCTTAAGCAGGATCCACGCTCAGTGTGGAGCCCAACACAGGTCTGGATCGCACGATCCTAGAATCATGACCTGACCCCAAATCAAGAGTCTGATGCTCAACTGAGCGAGCCACCCAGGTGCTCCATAGTCTCTTTCTCTCTTAATGCTGAACAGTGAATTTTCAACGTGAATGGGGAAGAAGTGTGTGTTTGTGTGTGTGTATGCACACACACACGTACAGATGTATATAAATATATATATATATTCCAACAAGAAAACCATTTATAAGCTATCTGACATGAACTATTTCCCACCATCTTTATCTTCTCCTAGTTACATTTATGCCTCAAGGTCTTTGTTTATTGCAATGCACAACCCTGTTGTGTTAGGTGCACTCAAATTTTTGTGCAATCATTACTTATGGAAAGTGTTTTTCTCTTATCTGTCTTACTTAAAAACGCAAGATGAAAATGGTGCATTCGAGCATGTAGAGTTGAGAGTCTTGAGGTCCAATAACTGTCAACTGGAAAGTATGCTGTCTGTTGCGGAGAAATCCCCATATTGGTGACAATGACTTTGCATTGGAAAGGGAAAGAGTGCCTTCCTGCCTTCACGGTTCTTGCCCTTTTCCTATCTCACCCAAAACAAGTCTCAGGTCATGTGCACACTTAGAAAGCAAATCCATGTTTGTACAGAAAATGAAAAGGCCCTGGAAGACAAGTGTAATGCATTGAGGTCTGTGAAAGCAACCAAAGAAGCAAAAGTCAAACAGCTGAAGGACAAAGCAGGCATCCTTGAAGAATTCTATGAAGAAAGAAAAGTGGCTATAGAAGACTAAAATGTTCATGTGAGAACTATCACAAGTACTGTTGTATGAATGAATGTGACGGCCAGTAGAGATAATTAAAATTCTTTGCGAATTTTTTGCCAAATGCACTCAGAATTGTGCCTGTCCTTCTTACCTTGCTTTCTGTCACCCGCATTTTCCTTTCTGTCCTAAGTGCTTGTCACACATTGTGTCATGTATTTGGGGTGGAAGAGGGAAGGTATCAGCATTAATAACATTGATGTCTGGATCTGCTTGGGATCCATTTCCATTGGCGCATGGGTTTCAGTCCCATCACGTTGTCTTGTCATCCAGGAATTAGGTCATTTTTGTTCAGGACCCCACATGGGTCAAGAATGTGTAGGGAAAAAATCAATGATCTTGCTGCAGAAACCACAGAAATTTATTTCTGGAAAGTGGGTAGGGGCGCCAGTAGTACTGGATCCCTGCATCAGTTCTGCTAGTGAGATTGTTCACAGCAGGCCAATGCCTAAGGAAGCTGAGTTATTTCCTGTCCCCTGATTTTTGAAGTGTAACTCCTCTGAGTCTTGACCAAAGCCCGCAGCTTCACTAGGGCTCATCTTTGCTGGCTGCCTCTGAACGAAACACGTTTCCTTCTAAGTCTGTGCCCATAAAGTTGTTCACCTATTTTGCAGTTCAGCTGTCTGTCCCCAAGTTCATTCATGAGTCCTGGGGAGATTGGTTCCCACTGCCAGGCTGGCTTTGTCCTGGGCTCCCTTCTTCTCCATCTTGGTCACATGTGTCTTCATGGGGTCATTAGAAATTTGGTGCATTCGCTCACATGTTTCCTCCTTTGTACAGTATTTCCTTTTGTTCTCACGAGGAGATCAGGGCCTTTAGAGTCCCTCATTCACATTGAAAAGGAAATACTTCCTTCTCTTCCCTGGAGACTCAGCTTCTGTTAGTCCTTCCCACACCTGGGGTGCAGCCTGCTCTGTCTCACTGGCATCTTGTTTTTATCATTTCTAAGCTCTTTTGGGAAGCACGTACAGCACCCTGGCCACCTTTCTATTTTCAATCCCTTACAACAGAACCACTACATTCCAGCCACTCCAGAAAGTATTTGTTGAAGGACTGCCTGAGATGCCAGAAGGAAATGCATGTGCCTTTCTCTGTCTAGAGGTTTGGTGTCAGTTTCTAGGAGTCTTTCAATTTTGCATGTGACTCTTGAATACGTCCAGTACCAAGTTGAAACCCTTTAAAGCAACACCATGAACAAAATAGTCTGAGGGCAACACAGCAAACCAGCCTTTCTAAGCATTTCCCTTTGCTGCCTTCACTGTCAATGAACTGAGTCTTGTTCAAGTACATTGGCTCCATGAAGTTGATAGTTTTCCATCTGAAATCTGTTTCCTGGAGATAAACCCAGACTGTGTGACAGTTCATATCAGGTTCTACCTCAGGTGATGTTGCTGCTCTAAGAGTGGCCTTTTCCTCCACCAGGATATGTGAAGGTGGACGCAGGGGTTGTACTCCTGGCTCTAGCGATGTCTGGGAGGGAGCTGCAATGCTGGGGAAGCCATATCCTGGAAGGTCGTGTTTCAGGGTGATTGTCTTTGTCAGGGTACAACTTCTGGATTGAGAATCAGGGCTCCCCACGGAGGGGTGAGACTAGTGATGATCCCTTGCTTCATCCTAATGGGTATGGGTGGTCAGACACGGCTTTTGACACTGAACTGAAATGAGCCTTCACCATCTCAAACCAAAGTCCAGCTCTGGGAAGGCACAAAGTGCAATGTTATTTGATGACTTTATGATGAAGGAGAGGAAACAGGTCTGAGAGCAGAGACATGGCAGCAGACAGAGGTTGAATTTTCTTTAACTTAAATGGGGTGTTCAGTTCATTTCTCTGTGTTGTCAGTCTGTGCATTTACGGGAGAGGTGGGGGAAAGGTATTTGTATCTAGGCCTTCAAGAGTGCTGGGAGGTAAAAGGCAGAATTTGTGGACCTTGGCTCCTGGACCGTGTATATGTCTTTCCCATCTTAGGAAGCTGAAAATGACACAGTGTGAACTGGCGGCAAAGAAGAATCAGCTGGCAGCTGCAGGGGAAATGTGAAAATAGCTATGAAAGAAATAAACAAGTACAAGTGAGTTCAGCTACTAATTACCAACAGCTCATGAAACCTCTCTTCATTTCTTTTGTTTTTAATCTTATTACAAGGTTAAAAGTCTATGTTTAGACTCAACATAGTAATATAAACAAAAGTTCAGAGGACATATGCATAGAGTATTAACAGATAAAAAAGGTAAGATTTAGAAAGAACAAAACAATTAACTTCATCAACATTTCCAGATTTCAAGCAATGGCCAGACTGTGTGGAAACTTCATCCATGCCAACGTTCCTGGGGGGTGGTGTCAAGTATCATAATCTGTAGGAAAGCAGTGTGTCTTAGAATGAATCATACCATCAACATGGTAGTGCCATTTCATGGCCCTGGTCTTTGCAACCCTAGGAAACATGGTGAAGATCTAAGTGAAAGGACGAAAGAGCTTTATGATGAAAGACACTTGTCACATGATGAATTAGGGCACAATTGAAAGTGGGAAGGAATTATGTGAACTCTGAACCCTACGGTCATGGAATGAGTCAGGAAAGGATGGAACAATAGTTTTGATCCTATTGTACATTTATAATCATGTGAAAAGTGTTTCATGTGTAAAACTGTATTAGGGGACACTTAGGAGGAGGATGAGAACATGGGCAGATTATTGAAAATCATACCCAATATTGGGCCTTATCTGACAAAAGGAACTATAACTCACAGGCAACAAAATGGACAAAGACAAGAGCAGCTGCAGCAGGCAGAACTCACCTTCAGACACCAGGTAACGTGAGTTCTACCTGACATATGGAACCCTTAGTACCTCATGTGGGTGAATGTAGTGGCCCTTGGAATTCCTAAATATGAACTTTTCATTGTTGCTTTTTCAGATCGCAGATCATGAGAAGAATGCTCAGGACAACTGGGTAAGTGTTTCCTTTTTTCCTCCTCTCCCTCTTTGGTGCACAGTGTGGCACGACTGAAGGTGGATGTGTTTTTCTCCCCCAGATCAAGCCTCAGTCCTTATCATCACTCATCACCTTCCCGTCTTTGTTGGTAAATGAGTTGTCTGGAATCCTTCCAGCTATACCTTAGGTAAAAATAACCTGAACATTGTGTCCTTCGATTGTGTTCATATGAGCAGTTTCTGGTTGTGTCCCTAGTCACTGTTAGAGCTGATACAGTCTCATGACACATCCCAGGAGTTTTATACCAAAACACTTGCATTAAAGCTGTTATGTGAATTTTTACCTTTTTTGTTTCTGTAGGACTTAATTACTCTGTGTCCTGCAGTATGCTTCAAGTCAGAATTCCCTATGAATTAAGATGAACACATCTGAGCTTTGGAGACATTCACCACAAGTCACTTGTTCCTCACAGAAGACTTCCTCCAGGCATCCTCCACTCCCCAGAGGTCTCAGAGGCCTTTGACAACACTTCAAGAGGGAAGACTCCTTTCTCAGGGAGAGGAGCAGAGGAGGCAAAGTGAGGGTCCGGCTGCAGAACTTTTCCCCAGGAGTGGCTGTGATTCCACGAGCAGAATAAGAGCCATTTATTTGCACTCAATTTGTTGTGTTCCTAATATACCAAAAACAGAGCATCAGGAGTCACTGCAGAGGAGGGATGCAGGGTGAACTGGGACATAGATGCCTGCCTGTCTGGAGAATGCTGCTTCATCACTATGTAATTACTCCTGTTAACCCTCTAGGACAGGACCCTTGCCATTTTACTTCCGCAGACATGGGCAGTGATGTGTGGTGACAGCAGTTCCTCCTCTTGCATCTACCACCCCAAGCTGTAGGTGGTATCCAGTGGCAGGGACAGAGTTTTCAGGTACTGATGCTACTCTCTTGGATCCTGGTGGCAGAGAAGGTGACAGGTGCTGACACGTTCTTCTCTGAGTTACAGCTGCTTTTGGTATTGGTACTCTTGTCTGGCATAGGCACGTAGCTGTCACTTCTGTTCTGCAGGACAGTGTGGATCCATGGGTACCTCCTCCGTTAACTGGACGATTCTGCATGCCCTACCCTAGAGGCGCCCCACCCCCATGGACCATTAGGCACATCCACCTCCTGAACCTTGGCGGCCCTGAACCCCTCCACCTGCAACACTTGGTAAGATGATCTGAGCACTAGAAGTTGACTTGTAAAACACACCCATCTTATTTTTGTTGCTGTTAGCTCTTTGGCCAAGGTGCAGAGGCTGTACCACAGACCATTGTGATGCAAGGGGAATGTGTCTGCTGCCATTACCACATTCCTCAAGTTTCTCATGATCTCATCTTTGTCATTCCCCCCACCATGTGTTGGTACAGGTGTCTCTCGTGGAGAAGGATTGGGGCTGTATGCAGAAAAGCAGGCATAGCGCTTCAGCAGACATGCCCTGTACACATGCCATGTGCTGGGCCCTGTGAGGCATGAGGCACAGCCTAACGTGTGTCCATCTAGTTGCACCCCCAGCCATCCCTCGTTGTTCGGTGAGTGATGAACACATCTGAATCGGGGCTTTTAGGCGTCTTCATCAAGTTATAAGGGATGGTTCTTCAAGTTCTTCTTGGGGATCACCTGAGGCAGGTGGGATACCCTCTGCACGTGATTTGGGATCTGACTGGGGCAAAGAGTTTAAGTTGTCGGAAGAATGAGGGGAGGGTTTTTTTTGTTTTTGATCTCCAAACAGTCGACTCAAATCAGAATAAACCTCCATCCCTTCTAGGGCTTTTTGCAGATCCAGAAGCAGGCGACACTCCCAAGAGTGACATGAACCCTGGCTCTGCCAAAACTGCCAAGAAGCACAAGGTAAATGCTGTGGCCATTTTCAGTTCTGAGTCCTTACGGACAGCCACATCTTTCTGTACAACACACTCTCCTGCCATTGTCTCTGGTTTGTGTGTCATGTGGTATGTCTGCTCTTTTGTTTTTCTTTCCAAATGCAAAACCTTTACCCCGAGGCTACGGGCTTCCCCGTTTTACACAGGCATGTCTTTGTGGTAACTTTATAAGCTAAGCGTGCTTACGGGTGAGGACCTTTTCCAGTGTGTTCCTGGAATACATCAAGGAGGATGACACCACACTCCACTTGGAAGTCTCCTACCTTGCCTCATTCTTTCTGGACCTCCTCAATGCGGAATCATCTCCTCAGACTTCTCTCACAATATCCTGAGGCTTTGCCTGTGTTCCTGCTGGCTCAGCCCTAATACCAGTTCTCAGTGGGACCTACACAGAGCCTCAGCTGTGGTATCGGTGAAAACAGGGGTAATATTTGTTTCCAAGAACATTATAAAAAGAAGACATTAAATACGTAAAGCCTCTGCAAAATCTCTGGGAAGTGTCCACTCACCCTTCTCACAGTTTCAATTAAGATATCTCCACACAATGATCATCAAAAAAAGATGGTCAGGGGAGTTCGTTAAACTAAGACTGTTAACACCTCAGCCCAGGGATTGGGAATCGCTGTTTTAAACAATAAGACAAGGTCCCTCATTTTTCTATTAAAATTCGGGCCCTACCAGACAAAGAAAGAAAAGATCATTATGAGAATGTGCACATTCACAGATCTAGATCTGAAGACAATCATTTTCCATTACGTATAGACTCACAGATGCAGCCACACACTAAAGTGTTCATCTGAGGCCACAGACAAACTACAGAAGACAGAATGCATGTAGGAAAACATAAGATAAGACGGAAATAACACTAAATCTCTTTGCCTTATAGGACAACTATTTTGAAATTTCAAGAGGACTGTGCACGGTGACAGACGACAGTGATTATGTATCTATTTTAAGAAGGTGTCAGATCTGCCTGAATGCTTTCCCTGCCCATCCTGTCCCCTCCACTTTGTCCTTCCTACTGTCCCCTAATACACCTTTCACCATTCTGTGTCAGCGTCTGCTTCTAGGACCATCCACTCTCAGTCCCCATTGAGTGCACACAGTGGGGTTCCTGTACACACAGGGAACAAGCTGGCAGAAATGGCGGCGACAGAGGATAGTAGCAACATCACCCTTTGTGCAAGAGAGCCTGAGGGAGTTTTCCAGGGTGGTGGGAACTTCCTGTGTCTAGATTTATAGGGTGTTTATGTTCATTTATTTTAGAAATATTCACTGACTCCCTGGTGCCTCGGAGTCAGATAGACAGGTATCTGCCCCTAGGAAATGGCGGAGTTCTAATGATGGGGAAGGATGAGGGACCAGCAGTGACTATGGGAGAGGACTGAGGAGACCAACATGAAGTCAGACCCTCGCCCGGGATGCCAGTTCTCCCCAGACAGCACCATGTGTAGGAGGGCTCTGAGGAGCAGAGATTTCTTGATCAGACCCGTGAACTACATAATCCCCCTGCAGTTTCCTCACTGAGGGATGGCCAGAGCAGAAGCCAGCAGCTGGAGGACGCCCTGATCAGGGCTGGATTGGAGCAGTGGACCTGGGGGATTGAGTCAGAGAAAGGGACGGGCAGAAGGTAGCGACAGGGAGTTTGAGAGACAAAGGGAAGAGAAGAGAAGGGACCTTTCTCTGCTGACTTCACCTACATTTCTGTGTGAACAAAAGGAGATTCTTGCCTCAAGGGTAGGGAAGAAGGCTGGCAAAAAGACAGAGTGACATTCTCAGCTCAAGTGCCCAGGATATCAGCCTTGCTCGTGAGTACCTACCACGGGAAGCCCGTGCTTTCTGTCATAATTGGAACGGCAGCTCATACCATTTAGTGAAAATCAATCCAATTATGAATCCCTCAACATTAAAGTACTGCAACAAAATTAAGTGAACAGACTGAAAGATACAACACAGGATAAAGTCCAAAGGTAGATCGACTGCAGTACTTACGGGAATCCAGTCCATCAGAAAAGGAGGTACCCCAGTGCAGGCATTCAGACACCTGGGCAATATCTGCAAATGTTAAAAAAAAATGTAGTCCTTACTTCGAAAACAACATTGGCCTTAGACACAAAGGGATCATGACTTAAGGTTTAGAGAGAAACCATATGACTTCATGGTGCTGTACCCATGAGATCAAGTCGCATCAAATTATACCCTTTAACTTGAGGCTATTTGTTATATGTAGAGTTTCAAAACATAAAATGCTAGGAGAAAATGTGGGAAAGTTCCTTTCTAATCCTGAAGTGCATGGGTGATAGGAGTCTGTCTGACCATGTCTCAAAAATCCAAAAGATGAAGGCATTTAAAAAAAATTAGTAATAGCAGAGTAGGAGGACCCTGAACTCACCCTGTCCCATGTTTTCAACTACATAACATCCACATCCAAGTCCATAAACCACAGAGGAATCCAGAGAGTGGCAGAACAAACTCCACCACTAAATAGAAGCTGTATCTGAAAGGTTAGGAAGGTCAGAAAGGTGGAGGGTGGCTGCCTGCAGAGAGGGCAGAGAAAGTGAGCCCTCACACCAGGGAGCTCACACAAACAAGACTAATCCCCAAAACAGTTGGCTTTAAAACCCAGAGGGGCTGAATTCCCTTGAGTTTGGATCCTGGAGCTTTGGAGGTCAGCTGACCCAGCACTGGGTGATCCAAGAGGATGAGTGCGAGCCAGGTCCCTGCCTGTGTAGAGAGGCAATGTAAACATGGCATTGTACACAATGCCAAGGCAACAGGAGACAGATCTGCTCATGCTGACTTCTGAGTGGTTGGGGGACTTTTCCAATAATGAGGGAGTTCACAGTCACCATTTTTCTCCCCCCCTCCCCCCAGATTAAGCACAGAGGCACCTACCAGGGAGTGGACCTGCAAGGACACTCGCTACCTAACGTGCTAGCTGTGTGCCAGTCCCAAGCATTCTCTGGGGGGGCTCACCCACTCCAAGCCTGCTGGCCTTGGCAAACTTTGTGCAAACCGCATGGGCACCCTGTGTGGCCAGCTGCAGGCAAAGCTGCCATTGCACACTGTGCACATCTGCACTGCACCCAGCTATGCACCCCTGGCTACCCTCATAGGTCTCACCCAGCCACATGTCTCCAGCCACTGATGCACAGCCTTGAGCCCCTGATTGCCCTGATGCATAGCCCCCAGCCACCAAAGGACAGCTACATATTTGTCAACAGAATCTTGGCAAGCCAGAGGGAAGTGACATGACATATTCAAAGTGCTGAATGGAAAAATCAGCAGCCAAGAATACACTATCCTGAAAGGCTATCATTCAGAACAGAAGGAGACATGGAATCTCCCCAACAAAAACTAAAAGAGTTTGTACCACTAAATCAGTCCAGCAAGAAATACTAAGAGGGACTCTGAGTGGAACAGAGAGACCAAAAGTGACAAAAGGGAGGTAGAAAACACAAATCCAGTGAAAACGAATATTTCTGTAAAAAATCAGTCGAGGAACTCACAAAAATGGATATAAAATATAATAACGTACCAAAACACAGTAGGGAGGAGAAAATAATGGGTTCAAAGGTAAATGACCATCAACTGAATACAAACGGCTAAAAGCAAAGAAATTATGTAAAAACTTAATGGTCACCATATATCAAAAACCACCCATAAATATTCAGAGAATAAGTAGAAAGAAAATATATCACTAAAGTAAATCAGGAAAACAAGAAAGGATCGAGAAAATCATGAAAAACCACAACAAAACAGGTAATAAAATGGCAATACATACATACAAATCAATAATTACTTTGAATGTAAATGGAATGAATGCTCCAATAAAAAGACATAGGGTGTAAAAATGGATGAAAAAACAAAACAGATTTATATGCTGTCTACAAGTGACCCATTTTAGACCTCAAGACACCTACAGAATGAAAACGAGAGGATGTCGAGAAACATCATGCAAATGAATGTCAAAAGAAAGCTGGGGTAGCAATGCTTGTATCAGAGGGAAAAAAACAGAATGGACTCAAATAAAATGACAAATGAGAGAGGAGAAATCATAACCAACACCTCAGAAATACAAACAACCATAAGATAATATTATGAAAACTTGTCAGTCAAAACTTTGGACAATTTACAAGAAATAGATAAATTCCTAGAAACATAGAAGTTACATAAACTGAAACAGAAATAGAAAACATGAACAGAACAACAGCCAGCAAGCAAATTGAGTCAGAAATCAAAAAACTCTCAACAATCAAAAGTCTAGGACCAGATGACTTCACAGGTGAACTCTACCAAACAGTTAAAACAGGGTTAAGACCTCATCTTCTTAAGCTAGTCCAAAATATAAAAAATGATGGAAAACTTCCAAATTCATTCTATGAGGCCAGCATTACCCTGATACCAAAACCAGAACAAGAGCCCACTAAAAAAGAGAACTCCACACCAATATCCTTGATGAGCATGGATGCAAAAATTCTGAATCAAATACTACCAACCAAATTCAAAAATACCTTAAGAAAATAATTCACCACAATTAAGTGGATTTGTTCCCAAGCTGCAAGGTGGTTCCATGTTCACAAATCAATCACTGTGATGCATTACATAACTGGGAGAAAGGATAAGAACCATATGATCGGGGCTCCTGGGTGGCTCATTCCTTGAAGCATCCGACATTGGCTCAAGTCATGACCATATGGTTTATGATTCAAGCCCTGTGTTGGGCTCTCTGCTGAAAGCTCAGAGCCTGGAGCCTGATTCAAATTCTGTGTTTGCCTCTCTCTCTGCCCCTACCCCACTCACATTCTGTCTCTTTCAAAAATGAATAAACATTTCAAAAAAACCCCCACACATACGGTCATATCAATACATGGAGAAAAAAGCATTTGACAAAGTACAACATCCATTCATGATTATAACCCCCTCAAGTAGGTTTACAGGGAACATACCTCAATGTAATAAAAGTTATCTGTGAAACCCCCGCCGTTAACATCATCCTTAGTGGGGAAAATCTGAGAGCTTCTCCTCTAAGGTCAGGAAGAAGACAAAGATGTTTACTCTCACCACTTTTCATAAATGTAGTACTGGAACTCCAAGCCACAGCAATCACACAAAACAAAACAAAACAAAACAAAACAAAACAAATCCAAATCTGGAAGAAGTGAAACTTTCACACTTTGCAGATTACATGACACTATGTATAGAAAACCCTAAAGAGTCCACCGAATAACTGCCAGAACTGATCACTGAATTCAGCAATGTCAGAGGATACAAAATCATTGTACAGAAACCTGTTGCATTTCTAGACAACAATCATGAAGCAGTAGAAAGAGAAATTAAGAAAACAGTCCCATTTACAGTGCACACCAAATAATAAGACGTCTATGAATAAATCTAACCAAAGTGGTGAGTGACCTATACTCTGAAAACTATAAAACAGTGATGAAGGAAATTCAAGATGACACAAAGAAATGGAAGGACATTCCATGCTCATGGATTGGAAGTACAAATATTGTGAAAATGTCTATACTTCCCAAAGCAATTGACACAATTAATGCAATCTCCATCAAAATACCAACAGCATTTTTCATAGAACTCGAACAGTCCTAAAATGTGTATGGAACTACAAAAGACCCCAATCTTCAGAGTAAACATCCTTTAGGTGAAGTGATAATTAAGGATGGCATGATGCCTCTGGATCTTCTGCTCCAAAACACGTTAACTCTGGCCTAAGCGTATGAACAAACGTTAGACGTATCCCACCCAGGGATCATTCTACAAAATACATTCTACAGACGTACCCTCAAAACTTTGCAGATTATGAAAAATATGGAAAATCTAAAAATCGTCACGACCAGGTGGAGCCTAAGGAGACAGGATGACTGAATGTAATGTGCCAGCTGGGATGAATCTGGAACAGAAGAGGTTAAAACCGAAGAAATCTGAGTAAACATATAAATTTTAGTTAATACTACCATATCTCTTCGGGATATTGATTGTGATAATGTACCAACTCACAGGCCATCAAGAGTCAGAAAACAGTCTGATGTATGTGGAGACTCAGTACTATCTTCCCAATTTTTTTGGTAACTAGAAAACCATCATAAATGAAAAGATTATTAGTAATCATGGTTTTATTTTTTCAACACATAATATTATAAAACTGGTTCTAGTATAAGTTACTAGTGATTGACATTTACCTATTCTTGTTGTTCTTACTATTGTTTAATTTAAATAATAGCATTCATGTTACAGAAAACCGAATGCACAATGATGTACAATCCATAGAAACATCTACTTTACATATTTTAAGATAACATATATATATACACCACTGTATCATGTGGTATGTATATTAAGTGTTTTTCTGATCTTGAATGATCATGTCATTGAGTGGCTTTCCATAAAGGTGGTTATCCTAGATAATAAATGATACTCAGATTTTACAGGATGTACTTCACATCATGCTCGAACATTTTCAAAAAAAAAAAAGTGTACAAACGGCCAGATGAATCATTGTGACTGGCTCACTTATTCTAAAGAATCCTTGCTTTAACATTTTCATGCATATTTTTAGCAAGAATACAACAGAATCAAATATTTCCAAATCAGAGATATTCAAAGACTGGAAGAAAGATAGGGAGTTCAAGGGGTTTCAGAAGGAAAAGATGTGACTATGAAGTGGCAGTCACAGGCAAGCAACTTTCTCTGGGCCACTTTGACAGGTTTGCATGAGGATATGTGACTTGCCAAGGGATAAGACCCAGAAGTACAAGAGGGAAAGACAACACTTTAGGAAGAGGTGACTTGGAAAGGGTGCTTCTGTGCCTACGTGGTGGCTCAGCAACCTGGCTGGGGGTCCCTGGGTCAAAGATTTCAAAAGTCCAGCAGTAACTTAGACTCACAAAGATCTTAGTAACGTATCAAAGTAACTTAGACCCACAAAGATCTTAGAGCCACAGAGTTGATCTTCATCTATGATTAGGAGATGGTCATAGTTTCCCAGGATATGAAAATCGGGCTGGCAGTAGGTGGCTAAATATTATTTAGGGCTATATTTCTAATAAAAAATGAATGTGTAAAAATTTGGGTTTGGAACGTTAAGAAAAATCATAGGCCCCACATCACCAAACCTAGTTTCATCCCTGCAGGAATGTAACCTTTAACCAGTCAACATAATTGCCTAGTCAGTGCTAGAAATTTTACTGATAGACCACTGCCATCACCCTCAGGGAGACAATCTTGCCTAAATAAGGTATTCCATGCCACTAATTTTTTAATTTTTAATTTAAGTTTATTTATTTTGAGAGAAACAGAGAGCACATGCAAGGGAGGGACAGGGAGAGAGGGAGAGAGAGAATCCCATGACAACGAGTTTATGATCTGAGCCACTATCAAGAGTCAGACACTTAACCAAGCTATCCAAGCACCCCAAGAATATGGGCTTTCAAAGGTTAGCAGTCTTGGCTGGGACACATCCCTAAGGGCACTGGCCTACTCCTGGAGAGAAGGCAGCAAACTACTTGCAGGCATATGGCATGGAAACAGTTTATCTGTACAATGCCTGGTGCACACAGTGGGCAGATTATATACTCATCTTGCGGAGCATCCCTGAGAGGCAGTGGTCAGAAGAGGGGACAAAGGATCTGGGACAGAGGAGCTGGGTGACGCCATTTCCCTCCTCTGCTCCCCAGCATAAACACAGAGCCACCTGCTGGAAACAAGGCAATTCCCACACTGACTGCCTAACCTGCTTAGATCAAAGACCACACCCTGTGCTCTGGCAAGACTGGCCTTCCAGGTCAAGCTTGCCTCCATCCCAATGGAGCTGGCCCCTTCCCCAGAAGACCAGCAGAAGCCCCTGACCACAGCACCTCTCTTGACCAGACAGTTGTGCAGGGCTTCACTTCTAGTGGCAGTCGTTCCAAGTCTCATTTAACAAGCAGATCAGAACAGACCTAGATAAAACTCCCCACGTTCCGGCCAAGGACCATACATTGCCCATACGACTGGCCTGAAGGATAGTGCAGCCAGAACACAAAACAGTGCACGCAACACACACCACAGACACTCCCTGATGTGCCCGGCCCTGGACACTAGATGACATCCTCTTCATAAAGCCATTTATCTCACAGGCAGGTAACCTAAGGAGCTTTTGGAACACAGAGAAGGCAAATACTCAGCCAAAATGCCAAGACAAGAGGAATGCATCCCAAATGAAGGAACAAGATAAGGTTATGGCCAGAAAATGGAAGGAACACTTCCAAACTCATTCTATGAGGCCGGCATGGCCTTGACTCCAAACTGCACAAAGACCCCACTAAAAAGGAAAACTACAGACCAATTTCCCTGATGAACCTGGATGCAAACATTCTCAACAAAAATTAGCACACTGGATCCAACAACACAGAAAAAGAATTCATCCCCACAATGAGGTGGGATTTATTCCTGGGATGCACAACTGATTCAATGTCTGCTAATCAACTGATGGGATACATCACATTGATAAAAGAAAGGATAAGGACCACATGATCCTCTCAACAGGTGCAGAAAAAGCATTTGACCAAATACAGAATCCTCTCTTGATGGGAAAAGAAAACCCTCATGAAAGGAGGGATAGAAGGATCGTGCCTCAACAGCATAAAGTCCAGATACGAAAGTCCCACAGCCAATATCATCTTCAATGGGGAAAAGCTGAGAGCTTTACCCCTAATGTTAGGAACACGACAGGGATGTGCACTCTGGCCACTGTTATTCAACATACTGTTGGAAGTCCTAGCCTCAGCAATCAGACAACAAAAAGAATACAAGGTGTCCAAATTGGCAAGGAGGGGTCAAACTTTCCCTCCTCGCAGACGTGATACTCTCCGTGGAAAATCCACAAGACTCCACCAAGAAACTTCTAGGACTCATACAGGAATTCAGGAAAGCCTCCGTATATAAAATCAATATGCGGAATTTGATTGCATTTCTATATGCCAATAATGAAGCAACAGAAAGAGAAATCAAGGAATTGATCTCATTTACAATTGCACTGAAAACCATAAAATACCTAGGGATCAACCTAACCAAAGAGGTAAAAGACCAGTACACTCAAAAGAATAGAGGGGTGCCTGGGTGGCTCAGTCGGTTAAGCACCGACGTCACCTCAGGTCATTATTCCCCAGTTTGTGGGTTCAAGCCCCACATTGGGTTCTGTGCGAACAGCTTGGAGCCTGGAGCCTGTTTCAGATTCTGTGTCTCCCTCTTCTCTCTACCCCTCCCCTGCTCATGCGCTCTCTCTCTCTCTCTCTCTCTTGCTCTCTCTCTCAAAAATAAACATTAACAAAATTAAAAGAAAAAACAACAGAACATCTATGAAAGAAATTGAAGACAGAAAAAGAAAATGGAAAAAAATGGAAAAACATTCCATGCTCATGGATTGGAAGAACAAATACTGATAAAATGTCAATACTACCCAAAGCTATCGACACATTCAATGCAATCCCAATCAAAATTGCACCAGCATTCTTCTCGAAGCTAGAACAAGCAATCCTAAAATTTGTATGGAACCACAAAAGACCCTGAATAGCCAAAGTAATCTTGAAGAAGAAGACCAAAGTGGGAGCCATCACAATTCTGGACTTTATCGTGTATTACAATTCTGTAATCATCAAGACAGTATGGTACGGGCACAAAAACAGACACAGAGATCAATGGAACAGAATAGGGAACCCAGAAGTGGACCCTCAAACATATGGCCGACTCATCTGTGAGAAAGCAGGGAAGAATATCCAATGGACAAAAAGAGTCTCTTCAGCAAATGGTACTGGCAAAACTGGAGAGTGAGAAGAATGAACCTGGACCATGTTCTGAAACCATACACACACAACCTCAAAATGGATGAAAGATCTAAATGTAAGACAGGAAACCATCCAAATCCTAGACGAGAAAACAGGCAACCTACCTCTTTGATCCTGGCCACAGCAACTTCTTGCTTGTCATGTCCCCAAAAGCAAGGGAAACAAAAACAAAAATGAACTATTGGGACCTCAAGATAAAAAGCTTCTGCACAGCAGAGGACACAATCAGCAAAACTAAAAGGCAGCTGAATGGAATGGGAGGAGATATTTGCAAGTGACATATCACATAAAGGGTTAATAGCCAAAATCTATAAAGAATTATCAAACTCAACACCCAAAAACCAAAGAAGCCAAGAGGCACTTTAACAAAGAAGACATCCAGATTGGTCACACATGAAAAGTTGCTCAACCTCAGTCGTCATCACGGAAATACAAATCAAAACCACAAGGAGATATCCCCTCGGACCTATCAGAATGGCTGAAATTAACACCTCAGGCAACGACACGTGCTGGCAAGGATGCAGAGAAAGGGAACCCTTTTGCAACGCTGGTGGGAATGCAAACTGGTGTAGCCACTCTGGACAATAGTATGGAGATTTATCACAAAAACTAAAAACAGAACTCCACAATGACCCAGCAATTGCACTACTAGGTATTTATCCAAGGGATACACAAACGCTGACTCAAAGTGGCACATGCACTCCAATGTTTACAGAAGCATTACCAAAAAAAGCTAAATTATGCAAAGAGCCCAAATGACCACTGACTGATGAATGGATGAGGAAGATGTGGTATACTGATACAATGGAATATTACTCGGCGATCAAAAAGAATGAAATCTTGCTATTCGCAACAACATGGATGGAACCGAACTCTATTATGCTAAGCAAAATATGTCAGAGAAAGACACACATCATATGATATCTCTCGTCTGTGGAATTTAAGAAATAAAACTGATAAACATAGTGAGAGGAAAGCAGAAATAAGACACACAGACGGAATCAAACGATAAGAGACTCTTAAATATAGAGAACGAATGCAGGGTTCCTGGAGGGCTAGTGAATAGGGGAATGGGCTAAATGGGTGATGGGCATGAAGGGGGGCACTTGGGATGAGGACTGGGTATTTTTTGTACTTGATGGATCACTAAATTCTACTCCTGAAACTGGATTCCACTAGAAGATAACTAACTTGGGCTTAAATTTAAAAATAAATAAATAAATATTAAAAATAAATACATAAATGTAATACCAGTCAAAAGAAAAGAATATTTAAATCAGACTCTTTGAGTGGAAATGAAAGACCAAAAGTCATACAGACAACAAAGGATCAGAGAAAACATCAAGGAACAATGGCAAAACAACTAATAAAATGGCACTAAATATATATCTATCAATAATTACCCTGAATGTAAATGGACTAAATGCTCCAATCAAAAGACATTGGGTAGGGTGTCAGAATAGACAAGAGAAAAAAAAGCAAGCAAGCAAGCAAGCAAACAAACAAACACACAACAAGACCTATCTAGATGCTGCCTACAAAGCCTTATTTGGACCTACACTCATCTGCAGACTTAAAGGGAGGGAATGAAGAAATATTTCTCATGCCAACGACGTCAAAAGAAAGCCAGTAGCAATACTTCTATCAGGCAAAATAAACTCTAAAACCAAGACTGCATTTTTGTACCCTTTGGATAAATACCTAATAGTGAAATTGCATGCACCCAATATTTATACCAGCATTATCAACAATAGCCAAACTATGGAGAAAGCCCAAATGTCCATCAACCGATGAAGGTATAAAGGAGGTGTGGGGTAGGTGTGTGTGTGTATATATATGTATACACATACATACATATATATGTATATACATACGTATATGTAATGCATACATACATAAAATGGGATATTACTCAGCCATCAAAAAGAATGAAATGTTGCCAATTGCAATGATGTGAATAGAGCCAGAATGTATTGTGCTAAGTGAAATACGTCAAACAGAGAAAGACAAATATATGATTTCACTCATGTGGAATTTAAGAAACAAAACAGATGAAAACATGGGAAGGGGCAGTAAAAGAGAAGAGTGGTAACAAGCCATATGAGTCTCTTAATGATAGAGCAAAAACTGAGGGTTGATGGAGGAAGATGGGTGAGGGATGGGTATGAAGGAGGGCACTTGTTGTGATGAGCACTGGGCATTGTATGTAACTGATGAATCACTAAATTCTACTCCCGAAACCAATCACGCACTGTACGTCAACTAAAGCTTAAATTAAAAAAAATAAAGCTGTAACAAGAGATGAAGACGGACACAATCTCATAATAAAGGGGAAACCAAACAAGAAGATCCAACGATTGTAAATTTTTATGCACCCAACATATAATCACTGAATATACAAAACAATTAACAACAAATGTAAAGAAACTCATTTATAATAATGCAAGGAGAGTAGAGGACTTTAACATATCACTCACATCAACAGACAGAAAATCAACAAGGAAACAATGGCTTTGAATGATACACTGGACCAGATGGGTTTAACAGATATATTCAGAACACTCCATACTAAAATGGCAGAATACACATTCTTTTCAAGTGCACATGGGACATTCTCCAGAATCGATCACATTCTAGGTCACAAATCAGGCCTCAACAGATACCCAGACAGAGATTAGACCAAGCATCTTTTCTGACCACAAAGCTAGGAAACTTGAAGTCATCCAGAAAGAAAGACAGAAAGAAAGGAAGGAAGGAAGGAAGGAAGGAAGGAAGGAAGGAAGGAAGGAAGGAAGGAAAGAAGGAAGGAAGGAAGAAAGAAAGAAAGAATAAAGGCCACAAATAAAGGGTGGCTAAACAACATGCTACTAAACGAATGGGTCACCCAGGAAATCAATGAGAAAATACACTGAAACAAATGAAAATGAAAATGAAGATGCACTGGTAAAAAACCTTTGGAATGAGGCAAAAAAGCAGCCTAAGATGGAAGTATATATAGCAATACAAGCCTACCTGACAGAGCAAGAAAAATCTCAAACAATCGAAACTTAACAACCAAAGGAATGAGAAAAAGGACAATGCAAGCCTAAAGACAGCAGAAAGAAGGAAATAATAAACATTAAGGCAGAAATAAGTGATAATAGAAACCAGAAAAACACTAGACCAAATCAGTGAAACCAGGGGCTGGTTCTTTAAAAACAGTAATCACCTTGAAAACCTCCTAGGCAAACTTTTCACAAAGAAGAGAGAAAGGACTCAAATAAAATCACAAATAAGAGAGGAGAAATAACAGTCCACAACACAGAAATACAGTTAGAAGATAATATTAGGGAAAACGATAGGCAACAAATTGGACACTCTGAGAAATATGGATAAATTCCTCGAAACACATAAACTACCAAAACTGAAACAGGAAGATATATAAAATGTGAAACCAGAAAGAAACTGAATCAGTAATTAAAAAAAAAATATCTCGGGGCGCCTGGGTGGCGCAGTCGGTTAAGCGTCCGACTTCAGCCAGGTCACGATCTCGCGGTCCGTGAGTTCGAGCCCCGCGTCGGGCTCTGGGCTGATGGCTCAGAGCCTGGAGCCTGTTTCTGATTCTGTGTCTCCCTCTCTCTCTGCCCCTCCCCCGTTCATGCTCTGTCTCTCTCTGTCCCAAAAATAAATAAAGGTTGAAAAAAAAAATTTTTTTTTAAAAATAAAAAATAAAAAAAAATATCTCCCCCAACACAAGAAGAGTTCAGGGCCAGCCGGCTTCACTGATGAATTCTACCAAACATTTAAAGAAGAGGTGGTATCTATTCTTCTCGAATTATTACAAACAATAAAAAAGAAGGAAAACTTACCAATTCATGTCATCAGGCCATCATTACCCTGATACCAAAACCAGATAAAGACTCTCCTAAAGCAGAGAACTGCAGGGGACCCTGGGTGACTCCGTCGGTTGACTGTCCAACTCTTAACTTCGGATTAGGTCATTATCTTGCAGTTCCTGGGTTCGTGTCCCGCATTGGACCCTGTGCTGACAGTGTGGAGCATGCTCAGGATTCTCTTTCCCATCCCTCTGCCCTCCCTCACCTATATGTACTCTAAGTAAATGAATAAACATTTAAAAATATATTTAGACTTTTTTTTAAATAAAACTGCAGACCAATAGCCTGATGAATATGTATGCAGAAATTCTCATGAAAATGCATTCAAACTAAACTCAGCAATACATTAATAGAATCATTGACCATAATCAACTGGGATAGACTCCTGGGCTGCAAGGGTGGTTCCACATTCACAGATCAACATGATGCACCACAGTAATAGAAGAAAGGAGAAGAACAATATGATGCTTTCCACAGATGCGGGAAAAACATTTGACAAAATGTCACATCCATTCATGATAAAAACCCTCAGCAACATAGATTGAGACTCAACCTACCTGCACATACTAAAGGCCATCTGTGAAAAACCCACAGCTAATCTCATCCTCAATGGGGAAAAACTGAAAGCTTTTCCTCGAAGGTCAGGAACAACGCAGGGATGACCCCTCACACCACTGCTACTCCACATAGTATTGGAAATCCTAGACACAGCAATCAGGCAACAAAAAGAAATAAGAGGCACCAAATCGGCAAGAAAGAAGTGGAACGCTCGCTATTTGTAACTGACATGATGCTCTCTATAAAAAACATGAAAGACCCCCATAAAAATTGCTAGAAGTGATACATGAGTTTCACAAGTCACAATATACAGAAACCAATGTACAGAAATCTATTGCGTTTCTATAGATGAATCACGGATTAACAGAAAGAGAAAGTAAGGAATCAATCCCATTGACAGGTGCACCAAGTACCACAACATACCAGGAATAAACCCAACCAAAGAGGTGAAAGGCCTATACTCTAAAAGCTATGAAACACTGATGAAAGAAATGGAAGAGGACACAAAGAAATGAGAATACATTTCATGTTCATGGATGAGAAGAACAAATATTGTTAAAATGTCTACACTCCTCAAAACAATCTACACATGTAATGCAATCCCCATCACCCTAACAAAACATTTGTCACAGAACTAGAACAAGTAATCCCCAAATTTGTATGGAACGACAAAAGACCCCAGACAGCCAAATAAAACTTGAACAAGAAAAGCAAAGCTGGAGACCTCACAATTCCAGACTTTAGGTTATATTACAAAGCTGTAGTGAGCAGAACAGTATGGCACTGGCAAAAAAAAAAAAAAAAAAAAAAAAAAAGAAAGAAAGAAAGAAAGAAAGAAAGAAAGAAAAAGAAAAACACACAGACACATAAATCAATAGAATGGAAACCCAGAGATGAACTCACATCTATATGGTCAACTAATCCTCAACAAAGCAGGAAAGAATATCCAATAGAAAAAAAAGATAGTCTTGAGGCACATGAGTGGCTCAGTCACGGAAGCGTCTAATTTTGGATTCAGCTCAGGTCATGATCTCAGCATTCATCAGTTTGAAATCCGTGTCAGGCTCTGCACTGACAGTGTAGAGCCTGTGTGGGATTCTTTCTGTCCATTTCTCTCTGCCCCTCTTCTGCATGCTCTCTCTCTCTCTCTCTCAAAAATAAATAAATACACTTAAAAAAAAAACCGTCTCCTCAACATATGGTTTTGGAAAAACTAGACTGCAACTTGCAACACAAAACAAAACAACAACAGACCACTTTCTTAGAACATACACAAAAATAAATCCAACATGGATAAAGACCTACGTGTGAAACCCGAAACCATAAAAATCCCAGAGGATAACACAGGCAGTATCTTCTTTGACAATGGCTGTACACACACCTTTGTTGATATATCTCCTGAGGTAAGGGAAACACAAGCAAAAAGAATGGGACTTCATAAAAATTAAAAGCTTCTGTCACCAAGGAAATAATCAACAAAACTAAAACACAACCTACAGCATGATCATAATTGCAAATGACATCTGATAAAGGGCTTGTGTCCAAAATATATAATTATACACACCCAAAGAATGAGAATTCCAATTAAAAATGGGCAGAGGACACAAATAGATATTTACCCAAAGAAGACATACAGATAGCTAAGAGACACATGAAAAGATGCTCAACAATACTGATCTTCCGGGAAATACAGTTCAAAAGTACAACGAAATAACTCATCACATCTGTCAGAATGACTAAAATCAATGAATGACGAAACCACATGTGTTGCCAAGGATGTGGGGAAAGAGGAAACCTCTTGCACCGTTGGTAGGAATGCAAACTGGTGCAGCCACTCTGGAAAACATCATGGAGAGTCCTCAAAAAATTCAAAATAGAACTACCTTACAATCCAACAATTTCATTACGAGGTATTTACATAGAGAATACAAAAATAATCCTTCAAAGGGATACATGCACCCTGATGTTGACAGCAGCGTTTTCTACAACAGCCAAATTATGGAAACTGCCCAAGTTTCCATCAACTGATGAATAAATTGAGATGTAGTATATGGAATGAAACATTATTTCGCCCGAAAAACATGAAATCTTTTCATTTGCCACGAGGTGGATGAATCGAGAGAATGTTATGCTGGGTGAAATAAGCCTGTCAGAGAAAGACAAATACCAGGTGATTTCACTAACGCCTGGAAATGAAAGAAAACAAAGGGGGCGGGAGGGGGAGGAGACAGAGACAAACAGACTCTTAACTAGAAAACAAACTTAGGGGTTCCACAGTGGGGTGGGGGATGGGTGAAACAGGTGATGGGGATTGAGACATGCACCTGGGATGAGCACCCAGTGAAAGTGGAAGTGTTGCTCTATATTTATACCTGAAACTAATATTACACTCTACTTTACCACCTGGAATTTAAACTAAAATATAACATAAGGTTAATGGCACCTACCTACCAGGTTTTCTGTAGTTTTCAATCACTTCACTAGGTTGGAAAAATAACCGTGAAAATTTATAAAAGCATGTAAGATGTGGGGGACAGTTTGTGCCCTTACCTCGGTCTTTGGTTCCAGCAGGACTCGGAAAGTGGGTCCCAGCTCATTCTTCTAGACGGTCCTGAGACGAATATTTCATGTATTCACATCCTAACTGAAAGCAGCTCCCGGTCTTCTGAATTTCTGTCAGGATTTCTCCCTGGAAACCAGCCTGAATCTGGAGCAAACCATCCACGGCATCCATGATGTGATGTCGTGAGACCCCTCGATCCACGGGTCCTTTAATAAAATACGTCTTGTTCAAATACTGTCCGGGAAAGTGAGGAATGAAACACGGGAACAGCCCACAAAATGCAAGGGCCTGTGCTGCTGACCGACTGGCCAGTGCCCAGGGAAGCCACCCAGGGCCCTCTCCTCCACACTCAGTGCAACAAGGCAGCTTCTCTCTGGCGACTCAGGAGACACCAAGTTGCTGCAAGGCTCCCAAGGTCTCCCCTGGGGAGGGCGGCAGAACCTGCTGGAAACGCAGCTCTGGTCTCTGTCCTCAGGCAAGGGCAGAGGCCCTGAGTGCTCTGGGAGCGACAGAAGCCCTTCCTGCTCTGAGGTGCCCTGGGTCAGAAAAGCCGATGGGGCGCCCTCTGCCGGCAATCACCGTGCATAGAGAGGAGCCCTCCCCCAGGGTTTGTGGTGCTCGCACGCCCTCTGCTGGCCACCATGGGAATTCCCTCAATGTTGAATGCCATGGCCCTCAGCTGAGGGACTGAAGGTGTTCTGGGCAAGTAAGCCTGTTTTCCACATTGGGAGGGGTCTTAGTGACAGGGCCTGGGACACTAAGAAATCTTTTCCTTCCCCTTTCTTGTGAGTGAAGAATGAAACCACATTTATTTATGTAATGACATCATTTGTAACGCTTGCACCAAGGGTCACAGAAAAACAGCCCACCTATTTACACATGCTGAACAAGAGGTAATGGTGTTTACCACCAAAATACTTAGGTTAGATAAAGAATTGACACGTTTGAGAGAGAGATACCAGCTTCCAGCTCTGGAATGAATAAGTCCTAGGGCTACAAGGTACAGCCAATGGAATAGAGTCAATCTTGTAATAATAATGTTGCATGCTTTCACATGATAGCCACACTTGTGGTTAAGTACAACATAATTTATAGACATATGGAATGACTACACTTTATGCCTAAAACTAATACAACAAATGTGTGAACAATATTTCAATAAATAATCGACATCCTTTACACTATTTTTAATTTCTCTTTCTTTGCCATTAAAAAAATCATTCCTGGGGTGCCTGGGTGGCTTAGTCAGTTAAGCGTCCGACCTCGACTCCGATCATGATCTTACAGTCCATGAGTTTGACCCCACCTTAGACTCTGCACTGACAGCTCAGAACCTGGAGTCTGCCTCAGATTCGGTGTCTCCCTCTCTCTACCCCCTCCCCAGCTCCCGCTCTCTGAAAAAAAGAAAAAATAAACATTAAAATTTTTTTTTTTAAATCATGCCTAATTTAGACTCTGTGATATTCCATTTATCCCACATTCTCTAACATCACCATCTGGATGTTGAGAGCTTCTCTGAAAAGTCACTAATAATATCTTTGATGGACACTTGTGACAAGGTCGCATGCAACTAACAGGGAGCTACACATCTGTTACGACTTTACTATAAGCACCTTGGCTAATATTTTCAAATTATGAAAATGAGCTGTGTCCCAGCTCATTCTTTTAGAAGGTCCTGAGAGTCAACATTTGGCGTCTTCACTTCCCAACTGAATGCGGCTCCTGTTCCTCTGAATTTGTGTCAGGATTTCTCCCCCGAAACAAGCCTGACCTGGAACAAACCAAGCCCAGCCTCTCTGACGTGGCCTCACGGGACCCCATGAATCCACGGATCCTCCAGGGAAATACCGGCAGGGGAAATGAGGAACAAACCACGGAACAGCCCAGAAAAAGCGAGGGGCTGTGCCGCCAACCGACCACCCGCGCTTCCGGGGAAGCCGCCCAGGCCCTGCCTCCCCCGCCTCGGGACTCAACCCCACCACCTAGGAGACGCCAAGGGGCTGCGAAGCCTCCACGATCTCCCCCAGGCCCGGGGGCGGAACCTGCTGGAAACGCAGCTCTGGCTCTTTGCCCACACTCAGAGGCACTGGGTCCTCAGAAGCAAGGAAGCCTTCCCAGCCCGGAGGCGCCCTGGATCAGAAAAGCCTAGTGGGCGCCTTCTCAGGCCAGCACTGCCCACGCAGAGGCCCGGCCTCTCCCTGGGCGTGGTACGTGCGCGCCCTCTGCCGGCCGCCGTGGGAATTCCTGCAATGCTCAAGGCCATGGCTGCTCAGCTGGAAGTACTGAGAGTGCAGCTGGTCCAGTGAAGCCTGTTCTCCTGATCCAGAAGGGTCTTAGCGAAGGGCTTGCTTGGGACACAAAGAAACCTTTTCCTTCTCCTTTTTACTGAGTGAAGAATGAAACCGAATTTATTGACGTAGTGATATCATGTGTAATGCTTTAAGCAGCATTCGCAGAAATACAGACTGCAAATTGACACCTGCTGACCTACAGGTTATGGTGTTTAGCACCATAATACTTGGGTTAAATAAAAAAGTTGACAGCTCTGAGAAAGAGATACAGGCTTCCAGCTATGGAATGAATAAGTCATTGGGATATAAGGCACAGCCCATAGAATACAGTCAATCCTGTAAGAAAGTGTTGCATGCTTTGGAGAGCATAATGTATACACACGCAGTCACTAGGATATATTCCTGAAACTAATACAACATAATGCGTCTATTATATTCAATTCAAAATGAGAATATTTTTAATTTCTCCTTCACCATTAAAAATCATTTCTAATTGAGAACATGTGAAATTCCATTTATACCACATTCTCTAATGTCACCATCTTGGTGTTGAGAGCTTATTTTTCAAGTTGTCAATAATGTCTGTGAGGACACAAATGTGACAAGGTCAGAATGCACATCTAGAGGGAGCTACACATCTGTTATAAATTTCCTGCCTGTATATGGGTAATATTTTCAATGAAAAGTGCCTTAAGGATGTAGATGGATGAAATAATTTCCCTAAAACTCATAGGTAGACAATTGAGCCTTCGAATAATAATTGCCATGTCTTCACAATCAGAGGAAGGCTGGGTGAAGACATAGGTTTCTTCTTTCATGTAAGAGAAGGCTGTGGCATTTTAAACTCCTCACTTAAAATCCAGAATCCAGAGATCGGCAGTAGATGTAAGAATAGCAATGCACCATCATGTTGCACATAACTAGTTCCAGAAGGAGAATACAGACCTTATTCTAAAATACTTTTGGTTGAGTGCAATAACCCATCATTGCAAGTTCCAGGCTGCCGGCTCTGGGGGCAGCACAATGCCTGACTCCTGGTTTTGGAACATAAGGAAGGTCATGCTTAAGCAGGGGGAATGGAGCAGGGCCTGGGGGAGGGCGGGGAGACAGATCATAGTTTCCTCCCCATGGGGCACACTCTGCTCACCTGCTGATGAGCTGCACACTCTGCCTCAAGCCATCTCTCTCCATGACCGATCCTGAGACTGGGTCCCAACATGCCGGGCAAAATGAGGGGGGACCCATCTTCCCAGCGGCAATGGCCTCTACAGAGCTTGCCGCAGTGAGGTCGGAGCCTTGTACTCATGGAACTGTCATGCCCAGGTTTCCTACCCTTTCTGCCCCCAACACTTCTTAGTGTTCACAGAGCCCCCGCCTGCATGGGCCCATCAACCTCTCCACACACCGTGACCAGCTCCATCCTCTCCTCCTTGCCTCCTCTTTGTCTCCACTTCTCTCTATTCCTGTCTCCCTCTGTTTCTTCGTCTCACTCTCTCAGACATGCCCAATTCTCCCATCGCGGACTCAGTGCCTCTCTCCTTGCCTGTCTCTTTCTCTGCCTCTCCACAGGCCCTCAGCTTTCTGCTCTGTGCAGCCCTGTCCAGGAAGCAGGGCACCACGTGTCCTGTGTCCCCCTCTCTCCTGTCATGTTTTAGCGCAGGCCCTGATTGAAGTGGATGAGAATCCTGTTTACAGAAGCTGCTCATGCTGACCTTTACTGCAGCATTGCTGTTCCAAGCCACTCCTGGGAAGCGTGTGGACAGCCAGGCCTTGACCCCTTGGTGGCCCAGCCATGACCCCAATGTTGCTGGAGGGCTGGTTGCCTCCGCAACCTGGGAGGAAGAAGGGCCCTGCAGGCGTCAGGGGCTCTGTGGCAGAATGCATGGGCTTTGAGGACCCGGAAAGAGCCAGATGCTTACAACCAAATCCTCCTTGGAGGTTAGGGAGGAACAGTATCATGTCACTGACCTCTGTCCTACCCATGTGTCACTAAGGAAACAGTGGGAGGAGGGGCACCCAGGTGGCTCAGTCGGTTAAGCGTCTGACTTCGGCTCAGGTCACGATCTCATGGGTTGTGAGTTTGAGCCTCTCATTCGGGTCTGCGCTGACAGATCAGAGCCTGGAGCCTGCTTTGGATTCTGCGTCTCCCTCTCTGTCTCCCCCTCCCTCACTTGTGCTCTGTCTCAATACACTGGGAGGAATATGGGACCTCAGAAGACTCACTCCAAAACTACCACCGTTAGTCTTCCTCAGTGCCCACCTGGATTGGTGCTGTGAGATAGCGAGTAGGTGGGAAAAGTCCACAACGTGTGGATTAATGCAGGGTTTCCTCGCTGTTCTACCAGAGACACTGCTGAACCCTCATCCATGTCTTGCAATCAGGAATCAGCCACTTCCTGGGGACTGACAGCTGCCCTGCTGATCACCGCACACCATGGTGATTAGCAGGTGCCGTGTGCTTGCGAGTAAACTGATATTACACTGTATGTTAATTACAGTTGAATTTTAAAAAAAAGTCCATATAGGGCAAAGAAGACATTTCTACAGAAATTTTAACGTATTTTGATCTAAATGATAATGAAAATTGAATATATTAGAGGGATATCTGTAATACTGAGTGCATATAAAAGGTCCAGTGACTTTAAAATTTTCTGCTGACTCATGATTACAAGTCTATCTTATAAGTATACTTCAGTATACTCACAACAAAAACAGTTCTCCAGGGGTAAATTAGACAAGCACAAGTTCCCATAGAGGCAGTAATAATGTTTCCAAAGAATTTCAAACACATCAGAGCCAGGAGGGAAATGGTCAGGCAAAATATGGACAGGCTGAAATAATATCAGAGATGATGGGGAATCTTAAAGATGTTTACAATCTATCTGTCGCAAAGAATCATCTTTATAAACCCTTTACCAGCCTCCAGGAGGTTATAAGCACACCTCACAAATGTCTCCTCACACAGGATCAAGAGGACAGATGGCTTACAAGAGAGCAGGAACAAACTTGTGGGGGTGATGACTGCGTTTGCTATCTTGTGGTCATGGTTTCATTGCTGCTTACATATGTCAAATATCAATGAACTGTATTCTTTATAAAGGTGTTGTTACCCTATACAAATTACACGACCCTGAAGCTGTAGGAAAGATGTAAACGGCAACACTGAGAAATTTCATTTTGCTGACCAACATACTACAACTGTGTTTTAATAGTAAGAATTTCTAAGCCAATGTAAAATAGAAAAATTAAGAAAATGCAAATTTATAGTAGGTACGAAGTCAATGACTTCTGGTGTACATTCACGAAGTACCTGGATAAAATCCTTTGGAATATCTCCAAACTGTGCCCCAAATTCTTGGAAGAACAGAAGGAAATAAAAACACAAAATGTACTAGAGATACAAATGAGATTGTTCTAGAGAAAGATGTGGACAGATATGGATATATCTGAGAGAGACGGGCAACTGCTATTATAATAATATGGGATTATTTTTCCAAGAAAATAAATTACACATTATGGTTCACTTTTTGATGTTTTCTTTCAATGTTCACTTTGATTCTGAATCACAGCTCAAAATGTCAGATTTCTGAGGTACATAAAGATTTGCATAATCAGGTGATCATGTATATTTTGATAATATCTGTGGGATTTTAAGTTACCTGAACACGCATCTTCAAATACCCCAATGAAAGGAATTCATGTTTCTCTTTCATGGTATTGTGCCAAAATCAATCAATAGCAACTCTGAAAATGGATCTCTCAAATAATACAAAATTCCTGGGTATGGTCAACCAAAACAATAGTACGCATCTCATGCTACAAAAACTGGACTTAGAAGCATTTTAGGAGCAAAACACTCGCAATGCAATTCATACTAATTCACATACCAAGCTTAATTGTGTGCAAAGAAACCTGTCTAGAAAGTAGCCTCTGAAATCTATAACATTTTCATCTTCAGCTCTCAGAGATGAGATCACAAAAATGTGTAATGGTGGGAAATACACACTCACCGTCTTTGACTAGCCACTGTCTGAAAGAAAGCAGTAGCTGTCAGCACAATGGTTGGTCATGGGGCTCAAATGCACCAAAGACAGAGGCCATCTTGTCACGAAGGTAAAACATCTTCGGCTGTGTGGTGCCTCTGGCAGCTGTCTGGCAGCTGATATCGGTAGGTGACGCTGAACTAGATTAGATCCAATGAGGCCAGGAACACTAGGTTCTCACGGTCAACGGCCACGAGTAGGTGGAGGTGGGCAATGCAAGACAAGTTAGTTGATGGAAGAATTCAGAGATGAGGTAGGGAGAGAGCTGAACCAATCTGTGAGAGGCAGCCTAGGTACAGGGGGAAATTTCTCATCAAGACGATCAAGAATTTTCCTCCTTCATAGTCTCAAAAGAAACAGAATCGATTCTATTTAGATGGGAGGCATTCGTGTGGAATGATTCTGCCTCAGTGCAAGGGTTATTCCTGACTACTGGGACTTTCCAGACCCCGCTCTAAGGATCTGGTACATGCCAATCTAAAGAAATCTACTTATCTCTATGGTGTTCTCTGTCTGTCCGTCTGTCTGCCTGCCTCTCTCACTCTCCTAGGGGTACAAGTTTTGCTTTTCAATGATAGAGTGAAATAGTCACACTGGGAACCAGGTGTTTCATTATATTTGGACAATCCTAAGGACATTCAGAACCCTCCTTGCTTTGAGTAAATCAACACTCTGCGCATACTTAGCTAAAATAAGGACAACAATTCATTCACTTCCGGATCGTGTCGCCCCTCGTGATTTTCCTATCATAAATGTCCAAGCGAGATGCAGCCACTTAGTTCCTGTTGGGCTTATGAGGCTCCCGTCAACACAGTTGGACACAGAGTCCCGGGGGACAGCCTCCAAGACCCGAGGCAAAGGGCTGACTCAGAAGTTGCTAGAAGTCAACAAACCAGGAAGCACAGAGCCCAAAGACATTTCACTTTTTAACACTCTGTACCAACACCAATGCTCCAGTTACCTCTGTTCCCAGGGCTACCAAACTTCACAAATATGAACAATGTGCTGATAGGAAAACGAACTACATATAAGACGGACCCTAAGCTTACAAAGCTTGAAGCAGGATCTTAACAGGGCTTCCAGGAGCCGGTCTAATATCCATAGTTCCTATTAAATAAGAGTTCTTGACATTTTTAAAAACAACTTTAATGAAATAATTCACACATCATAGAAACACCTATTTAAGTCAATCAGCTCAATAGCTTTTAGTATCTTCACAAATCCTTCCTTCTTGACACTATAAACCTACTATGATCAGGTTTACATCCTGTCACCACTGCTCTTTTTGGACCAAGCAGCACAGACAGGACCCAGAACTTGATGCGGACAGCTGTGGCCACAACCACTTCAGCCTGGTGGAGAAACCTGCCCTGTGGTCCTCAGTCTTCAGGAAGAAATGAAGTTCTTCTGAAGTTCCCATCAGAAGCCCCATAGAGAAGCTGTTGTTTAACCACAGTGTGAACGAACCAAACAGGAAGGAAGAATCCACCGATGTCCCATGTTTACTCACATTTGTGTTTGGGTAACCAGGACACCCAAGCACAAGGAGCCAGAAAAACAGCCTCTGCATCTTCCTGTCCTGGTCCTTTAAGGGGACTCTAGGGTTCCAGGCGGGAGGTGGAGACGGAGGATGGGGTGTAGGTGTGCAAGGGAGGAGTGGGGAGGGATGGGAAAGGGGGGAGGGGTGGTAATTGGGGATGGGAGAGGAGTATAAAAAGGGGGTGGGTTAGGGAAGGGGTGTGTCAGGAGAAGAAGGGGCTCAGGGACAGGACCAGGATCAGATCAAGTACAAGAGGGGTGGGGGGAGGGTTCAGACAGGTTAGTAGGTCAGCAGGTCAGTAAATCACTAGATAAGCAGGACATAAACAGCAGGTTAAGTGGACTCTCAGGAGCAGGTGGAGCAGAGGAAGATCCTTCTTCTTCCAAGCCCTCACCTGTCTAGGTGTTGCCTTAGCAACCCAGAGCCTTGATACTCTCTCTCGACCAATCAGCTGCCCTCACCCCTGGTAGAGCAATACGGACACCCCTTGTGACCTCATTTTTAAAAAGCCACTTCCCGCCTGGTGCACCACCACGTGCCATCCCAACGACAGGTCCTCTCTGGAAAGGTGGCCGACCTTCCGGTTTCTGGGCCCTCCCAACCCAGCTCTCTGTCACTTCTGAGTGCTCTCTCCTTCCTTTCTGAACTCCCATCTGCCATGGGCAATAGCTGAACAGAGAAAGCAAAGGAGGACACAGCTGCAAGAACAATCAAATGCACACGCAGACAGGAAGGTTTAACCCTCTCTCAGTCAAAACAGATAGAACATCCATAAGGTAGACATCTTGATAGCAAACCATCTGAATCCCACAGCTAGATCCATGTATGTGTCCACATGGACATAACACTGTAGAGGACACATTCACTTCAGGCACAGAGGATACGGTTACAAACATTCACCCTATTTATTACGGCCATAAGGGAAATTTCAGAGGAATGAAATGATTTCAGAGGAAGGAAATCACACAAAGCATGTTTCGGTGATAGAATGTGCTAGAAATCACTAATAAAGAGGAAACTAGAAATTCCCGTATGTTTAAAAATTGAGAAGTTCCTCTAGAAGTAGAATATGAGTCAAGAAATCCCAAAGCAAAAGAGCTATATTTGAACTGAATGATAGGACCAAATAAAATTGTAATCCAGAATGTCTCCTGGCCTAGAATATCCTGGAATGTTGGTGTGAGAAGACTGTCTGGTCCCCAAATCATCTCTAATTGACCTGGACATTTTAACACCACAAACAGTGGTACATCTGTCACTTATCTGTGTGACCCTCCTACCTATTGGCATGGGCTGTACATTATGAACCTTACGGGGGATGCGGGGGGGGGGGGGGCGGGGGGTTGGATCCAGCTGACTCACAAGGGATCTCCTGCAATCTCCAGGAATGAGAGCATTTTAAGAGATATAGTTCGTCAGCTTCTCTCCTGGGGGACCCGGGACAACACCCAGATTGTTGGCAACACCAGGTGTGCTGGCCGGGGAAGGCCAAGCAGGTGGGCAGGGGCCAGGGACCCAGGTGACTATGCAAACCTACTGTAATCATCTCTCCCGGGCTCTGTCCTGAGCTGAGCTTCCTAAATAGTTTCTCTGCATGATTGACTCAATGATTCCCCAACTGAAAATCATTGCTCTAAATCCCCTCACTTTTATTTTTACATAAATTTATTGTAACAGGAACCACTCTGGCACTGCTAAAATAGCAAAGCAAGGGCTCCAGCCTAAATATAAAGAAACCATACAAAACAACCAAAACCAAAACAAAACAGGAATGAAAAACCAAGAGCGTTACATTCCCTTTAGATCCTGCTGCCTGCCTCAAGAGCCCCAGGGTTGGGCTGTCCTGGTTATACAAGGAGAGGCCAGCAACAGAGGGGGTGGAGTCTGACTGGCCCAAAAGTGAATGGGAGAGAGGCCCTGACAATAAGGGGGCCTAGGGAATTTCAAGAAGGGTGGCCAGGGTCACCCTGATTATAACTGGAGCAGGGACCGGGGAAAGAAGAGGCAGTGGACAGAGTCTGGGGGGCCTTGAACAAGTGAGATCATTCATGGAGGTGAGGAAGTGTCCCCAAAGCCAATGTCAGCCTCCCATCTGGGGAGCCCTTCGTGGCCCCTGGGGGCAGGGCCAGGAACCTAGAGTTTGAGATCCAGTGTGCCGCTTACCAGCTATGTGACCCTGGACTGGTTTCCTTCAGTAAAATGGGAGTGTCCATGCCTGTGTCCAGAACTGTGCTGAGGACAAGAGGAAGCCACGTGCTGAGCACTAGTGGATATCAGCGCCATCACCTCCCTGGGGCATGTGTCTTCCCAGTCTGGTGCCTTAAAAGTTGCACAGCTGTTAAAGGCAACAAAGGTGAAAACCACAGTTCCCTCCAATTTCAGACCTGTGCCAAGCCTTTGCCTTTGCGGACATCACCTCTCGGGACCCAGTAGCAGTACCATCTGTAATCCCTTGCACAGATGAGGAATCAGGCTCAGAGCCCTCAAGGGGAAGGCTGGACCCAGGCTGAGAAAAGGCTCCCTGCTGACTTGGGTCTGGGAGGGGATGTTGGGAGAGTGGGAAGCTGGGGCGTGGAGACTCCAGAGAGAGCAGGGGCCACAAAGATTCTTGGCCCCATAGCCCAGCTTTGTCCAGGTCAGCCTGTACAGAAGCTGAGGCCAAACCAGAGGGCAAGGTCACAGCCCGGCTCCTGCACCTCAGGCTGCCGGTCATTCATCTCTGTGGTCACGATAATGCTGTCATATACTAGTCCTGATGATGCCATTAGTGCTATTATTGTGGTGGGAGAAGGCACAGCCCACTTTGACACACCCCAAGGATCCTGGAGAGACTCGCCTGTCTCCCTCACTTGACCTGGCCCCATGCAACACCCCCAATCTAAGTGTACCCTGTCTCTACCCTGTGTCCCTGTGCCTGTGGCCACCCTACCCTGGCCACTCTCTGGAATCCAGGCCTGGGCACAACCCTCAGTAAGGCACTGACATGGGGCACATGCCCAGCACAGGGTTGGAACCAGGAAAACGCCCCCCTCCATGACAACTTAGATGGGACAGGTCATACCAGGGTCTGTGCACCCCTTCTTCTTGTAGTGGCCTCCATTACAGTGCCAGAGCTGTCCTGGAGTGTGTGTGTGTGTGTGTGTGTGTAATCTGCAACATGCACCTGTGAGTCGGAGTTCTGTGTCTGTGGGTATACTGACTGTGGACATAAATTTCCTGTTATTTGGTTGTTTTCATGTTTTCTGATGAGGTTTTGGGGTGACAGTGGGTTCATGGGGAAAGAATTCTTGAAGTCATCTTTGGTGCAAAAAAGGTGATTTCATTAAAGCATGGGGACAGGACCAGTGGCCCTGGCTGAAGAGCGGCCCAGGCACCATGAGGAGAGACTAGTTCTATACTATGGAGCTGGGAAGAGGTCAAGTCCAGGGGAAGCTTCCAATGAGACTTTCATACGCTAAAGAAGATTCCCAAGAAAAAAAAAGAAAAAAAAAAAAAAATACTCCCAGGATACTGGCTGCCTAGCTATTGTCAAACTAGGGTTGTTTGCCCTCTAGCAAAGCATTAGCAGTAAGACAGAGGGAGAGATGTTTCACTCTGCTGGCCTCAAGCCAATGGGCTGCAGGTTATAAGGAAATTTAGTTCTACCTGCCATTTCTTTCTGCCTTAGTTTCCTACATCACTATGGAGGGATGATGCTGGGGCTCTAGGAAACCAAGTCCAGAGGTTTCTGGAGATTACGATGGCCTTTTTCTCATGATTTACTAAGATATTTGTAAATAGATGGAGACAAGCCCTGCAGGACTATGATCTCTAGCAGTTAACCACTTGGGATTTTTTTTTCCTTTTGCTTTGTTCTTGGGCAGCCAGGAGTGCCCAAGGGCTATTACACATATCCCACCTGGGGGTGGGGGCTGGGGTTTGAGGCCTGGCAGCTTGCTTTATGCTCCCTCATCATTTTCCTCTTGTGTTTATCTGTATGCATGTGTATCTGTATCTGTGTCTCTGAATGAGCATATATCTGCTGTGCAAATCTCTGTGTCTGTGACTGTATTACCCGTATCTCTCGGGTACATGTGTCCCTGTGGGAGTATCTGTGCGTATCTGTGTTTCATGTCTGTGAGTGTATTGGCTGTATGTGTGAATTTGCTGACACTTTGGGTGTTTCTGACCACAACTGTGTATGTGTGTTTTCTGTGTGCCCAGTGTGTGTAGGGTTTGCTTCATGGGAGTGTTGCACAGGTCCCTGAGGATTATTCTACCCGTTTTATGGAGCTAAAAAACTGTTCAAGGTCACCCGGCGCATCACTGCAGGAACTGAGGCACAAACCTGAGTGTCTCTGAAATCAGAGTTCAGCCTCCTTCTTCACTCTGTGCTGTAAGCAGAGTCTGAAACTCAAGGAGGCTGCAGGAAAGGGAATGTTTGAGGTAAAGAAAGCCCCTCCAAACCTGATTTGCCTTTTTCACTTCTAACTAGGTTCTTCATCATGAGTTTCAGGGGGTCCCTGGACCCCTCGGGAGTTGAGTGGAAATTTTGTTTGTGCATTTTTCTTGAGCAAGAAGCCATAGCTTTCACCACTTTCTCTAAGGCGTCCCCCCCAGAATTCCATGTTATTCAGGCTGTCAAGAGGTTCACAAAGTAGGTTATCAGGACAGCTACCATGAACTTGGTCAGCGCTACTCTCTGCAAATCCCCTGGGCTTCCCCGGAGTGCTGAAATTCCTGAAAACCCAGCCCAAAAGCCAAGGATGCTTTTCCCCAAGGCAGCCCTTCCCAGGACATGCAACTGAGATGAGAGTTCTTAAGAGGCCTCCTCCATATCCGGGAAAATCAGTCATCAAAGAAGAGTCCACTCACTCTACGCACCACATAACAGGATTCGGCATAAGGACAGGAAATCTGAGAACTCCTGTGTATGGTCTTTAGTCGTTAAAGTGAGGAATCGACGCAATATGTGTATGGATGCTGGCACCCTCACTTGACATGCCCACGTCAGACAGTGAGAATCGGGAAGCTCAGACCAAGAACGGTGACTGGCACCGGCACCATCATTGGGGTATGCTGCCCATATTACAGCTATGTGCCCCCCGAGAGGAGATACGCAGACACATTATCTAGGGATAGCGAGGCTAACCATCACTGAGCAGGCACATGGCTTAAACCACCCCTCCCCACCCCATAACACAACCGCAGGCTGAAGAAAACACTGAGAGAGGAAGCACAAGAAAACAATTGCGTCGACTCTCCCCTTCTCTTCAACAGCTAGCTTGTCACAAGGTTACAAACAATGATGTTCTATTCAGATCAAAGCAAAGTCAGCCAAGAATAATCAAAAGTCTCCTGTAAAATATTCAAAATATGGACTGTTTATTAATGGTAAGTTTCTTCCTCAACACGAATCATGCTTTGATGGTAGCTAATGATTGCATGACGTCATTGCCCTTACAAATTTTAAAATAATATTTACTGCACCTTCAGCTCAGTTTAAAATTTGTATTTATGTATGCTTTATAATGTACCTAATAACTGTTCACTGGTACACGCACATACTTACTAGTACAACAAATGTGTACGGATTAGGGTACATACGAAAAAACATCTGAAAATACGTGTCCATAAAGCTTCATAAATAAGACCATGGAAATCACCAACTATGTGCTGTAAACCAAAAAATTCCCAAGGATTTGCCATCTCTTTGGGGCACATAGTTTGCGTGCTTCTCAAATGATGTGCATTCATGCTACCTAGGCGCCTTGATAAAATGCAGATTCTATTTCAGTAAGTCTGAGGCGGGGCATAAGATTCTTCCGCTCAAGCTCCCAGGTCATGAAAATGAGGCTGCTCCACAGGACACACTCTGAGTAGTAAGTTCCTAAAATAACTATAATGCTAACTATTAAGTGCCCACTTGACTGGGCCACAGGGTGCCCAAATATTTGGTCAAAGGTCATTCTGGATGCGTCTGAGAATGGGTGTTTGGATGAGATGAACACTGACATTCAACAGACTGAGTAGATGGCCTTCCATCACTCGGGTGGGCCTCGTCTAATCAGTTGAAGGCACGCACAGACCAAAAGGCCCATGCTTTTGGGGCCGACCAGCACTAAGGGAACTGGGTGGGGGTGGAGACGGAGGAGAACCTGAGAGCTTCCTAAAGAGGGAAGTCACCCCGGGGAGGCAACCAACAGCTTCCTTGGGAAAATGCACGTCTGGTGTTGTCGGTTCTACCAATTTCTCAAGAGAAGTCAGAAATTGGGATTTCTATGTGAAATCTCCTTGGTTCTAAGTTGGGTTTCAAACACAATACATGACAGACACTGAAGAAATTTTACAGCCCAGAGGCAGTAAGCCTTGACTGGATCCGAGTTTGGAAGCCCAAGCTCCAGAGGACATTTCTGGCTTGACCAGGAGAATGTTACCGTGATTGGCTATTTGATGGTATTAGAGTTTCTGTCCTTCTTCTTGAGTGCGATCCTGGCATTGTGTTGTGTGGGAGAATGTCCTTGTTCTCAGGCGATCCACGCTGAAGTATTTAGGGAGAAAGGGAGAGGGCAAATGAAAATACAGAGTGGGTGCTAAAGCAGATATGACAAGATACTCATAATTGCGTGGCCTAGATTAGTAACTCTCAACTGGGGGTGATTCTACCCCCAGATGACATGTGGCTATGACTGAGGACATTTTTTTTTAACTCACAGCTGGGTTGTAAGGGGGGTGCTACTGGCACCTAGTGGGGGGAGTCGAAGCAGGCTGCCAGACACCCTACGATGCACAGAACAGCCCCCCACAACCGAGAATGGGCCGGCCCCAATGGCAGTCGTACCGGGAGTGAAAAACCCTAAAGACATTTTTATCCTTCTTTCAAGTTTTGTCTTTTGTATGTGTAAAATGTTTCACAGTAAAGAGAGAGAGAGAGAAACTTAAAAATAAGAATACATAAATAGTGGTGCCTGGGTGGCTCAGTTGGTTGGGCCTCTGACTTCAGCCTAGGTCATGATCTCTCCGTTCCCGGGTTCGAGCCCTGTGTTGGGCTCCGTGCTGACAGCTCAGAGCTTGGAGCCTGTTTCAGATTCTGTGTGTGTGTCTCTCTCTCTCTCTCTCTCTCTCTGCCCCTGCCCTGCTCATGCTCTGTCTCTCTCTCTCTCTCTCAAAAAGAAATACACATTAAAAAATTTTTTTGAGAAAGAATACATAAATAGCAATACCTTGCAGACCAAACAAAACATGTCTGCATGGTTGGGTAACCACAGCCGGCCACTGTTTGCAGTCACTTGTTCCGATACATATGACAGGATGTAACGCTACTGTGGCTGGTGAATGAGGGTCTCTGAAGTTCTTCCTATATCTTGGGCAAGACCCCCGCAGCTCCTGGAATTAGAGACTTTCTCCTGTTTTCAGGTCCCAGTCGGCCCAGAAGGGAGCAGCCGACATGCCCAGGATTCTGGGTCTGAAAACCAACATCACGGAGGTCTCTTCTAGGATGCCTCAAGTGCACAGGTCACGAGGAGCAGTTCGTGATGTGGGGCTGCTTTCCGATGAAATGAGAATGAACCCTTCATCTCAGTGACCCGCACTGCCAGCCCAAGACAAAATAAATTAAGAGGCTGTGGCTGAGATGGTAATTTCACCCGGAAGCTCTCAGGTAGCTGGGTGTATGCCACCCGGGTACCCCCTGACCTGTGGCTGGGACTTGAAATGGTTAATTGCATACACAGGGCACCATGCATGGTTAATTGCATACACAGGGCACCATGCATTTCGACGGTCCTGGGGGCAGCCCCCAGCACCACAAATACACAAAGCAGAAATATGTGCAGAAAACACACAAACAAATGCAAATAAGAGAGTGGCATTGGATTTAATGCATCCATCTCCAAGAGTGTAAAATAGTCCCAAACTCAAGAACAGTCTTCCTTAACATGTAGGCCACTTTTGAGGAGCCATTCAGGGAGGCTGCCACATGCGGATTTCTGGGGCTCATCCCAGACCTTTGCTGACCCGGAATCTTTCCCTTTCTGGACAGAACACAAGAATATGCATTCTAGGAAGCTGCCCACCCCCACCCAATGCTCACTCAAACTGAAAACACACTTGAAATGAGGGGGCTGGGGACTGCAGTTTTATAACTAACTGGGTGACCTTGGAGAAGCCACCCAACCTGAGCCATGATTTTGTCATCTATAAGTGGGAACTAATAGCACCTGTCTCCTAAGGTGGTCATGCACACTAAAGGAGTGTTTACACACACATGCACTCAAGTACACACACACACACACACACACACACACACACACACACACACACCCCTCTAGTGCAGTGCCTGGCAAATGTTCTTTCCTTTTCGGTAATAGTAACTGGCCACACACTGGAAAGCCTAGAGAGCTTTACAGAAGTACACAGACTCAGCAACCCTAGAGATTGTGATCTAAATTGCCTAGGGTGGGCCCCTAGCAAGAGGGTTGTTTTGTTTTGTTTTGTTAAAGCACTCCAGGTGGTCCTAAACAGCAGCTGGGGTTGTAAACCACACCTGGGAAACTGCCAATAAAAATCAACCATCCTTTCTCTTCAAGAGAATGTACTTCCATGGCATTCTGGAATTTCCAAACTGTGTACCCGGAGAGACTTGTGTCCAGGCTCTTTCAGAGGTGTGCATGCCCCGATATTCAACACCCAACCAGCGCTCTGGTGGTCCCTGAAGAAGTGGCTGCAACCAACTAAGCCGGGGGGATTCTTTCTCCAGACAGAGCTGCAAGGTGGCAAGACAGGAATAAGATTCCCTCCTGAGCCCTGAGGTCTGCGGTGGAGCTCTGTCTCAACAGGAATACCCAGATCACACAGAGCCTGAAGATCACACATCGCCTTCCCCATCTGCAGGCCAAAGGGAGCCGCCCACCCTTAGCTCAGCTCCCACCTTCCCACCTCCCCTTGTCCTGCCTTTCCTACCCTCCTTCACCCCCCACCCAAACACCCAGGAGGGCTCCTGGAAGCGCTGGTTTGCAAGGGAAAGGCTCAGTGGATACTTCAGCAGAGGAATTAATAGGAATCTGCCAGGCAGCCTACCTATCCCTGGGGGACTCTCTCCCTACCAAGGCGACACCCATCGTCCTGCCTCCATATTCTTCCTTCGCCTTAACACAGACCCCAGGAACCTACAGGGACTGGCAGGGACTGTGGGGAAGTGAAACTCCTGCCTGTGGGGCTGGCGACAGGGCATCTTGGAGGTGCAGGAGGTGGGCGGGGCCAGCGCCTTACTCTCTCACTTGGTCAGAGTTTCCTGAATCCTCTCCAAGCTAACTTTTGTGCTTCAAGACCCCAACATCCACCCACACCTCCCTGCTGACCCAAACCAAGAGGAATTTCCTCACCTCTTGCCCCAAATCCCTACCCTCTGGGGGGAAAAAATCATCGGATACTTTGCGTATAAACAGAAAATAATTACTAGTGAGGTGGTCATGTTCCTTCCCCTATTTTGGGTGGGTCGCTTTGTTCAGGTTTTTAGGGCAGGCGCACCGAGTTCCTGCATCCACACGAGCACACATGGGCCCCACCAGAGGTGTGGGGAGGGTGTGTGTCTGTGTTTAGGGGGCGGGGGGGGACACGTGGCGACCCAGCTGCCCACACTCGGCAAGATCCAGCTAGCTAGGGCCCAGCCATCCAGCTGTTCCAAGACCGCCAGTCGCTCTCCAACCCCGCCCGCCCAGACCTCCTGCCAACCCTGGCCTGCATCGCGTCTGGGGGCCGCTTCCCGGTGGCTGCCCTCTCTGCCTCCAAAGTTACTGGGTTGTGCGAATCAATTTAGGCACTTTTTAAAAGGCAAAAAGAAAATCGCTCCATTAATCCCCAAATGCCTTCTCCCATCTGCTGCAACTCGCCATCACTAGGACTTGCATAATGAAAGTTGACGGAAAGTTGAGGAATCAGTGGGGCAGGAGGGAGGCTCCCGCCCTTGGAGTCCTCGCCAACCCCTGCAAGGGGCGCAGCTCGGGGCGGAGGCCCTGGCCCCCAGCAGGGAGAAATGGCGACAGCGGAAAGCGGGCAGGGGTCCTGGTGGCTGGGAGGCAACCAAGGTCCCAATTTCAGGAACCTAACAGCTCAGGGAGAGAGAGAAGAGGCCGCTCCAGGCAAGGCTTTTGTTCTCGCCCTCCCCTCTCTCTCTCCACCTCCCTCGCTTCTTTTTCGCGACCCTTACGAGTTGCAGGCGGCACACACTGCTTCCCTCCCTCACACGTGCCGCCCTTCCTTTTCGGGCCGCCTGCCCTGTTTACCTAGAAGCTGGCATCTGGAATCCGAGAGGTAGACCCTTCGCCAAAACCCAAGACTCCGGGGCCCTGAGCTCCCGGCCTGTGTGTGTCTCAGATCCGCTTGAATCCTAGGTGGGAAAGGGCAGCGAGACGGTGAGGGGTGGTGCACAGACCACCCCCTACATACACACACGCGCTCAAGTCCACACCTGTGCGGAGCCCAGCGCCCCTTCTCCGCGCCTGGAGCCGAAATTGGCTGCCCAGGCGATCTCCGCCAGCGGACATGGGGGTTGGGGGGGGGGGGGGGAGCGCCATTGCCCAAGGAAAGGTGGAGAGGGAAGAGGAGGGAGAGCGGCGCCTGGAGGGGAGGCGACGGAGTTGGGTGGAGGGGAGGCAGCCTACCTGGACTTGGCTTCCTTTGCCGCCGGTGCGCTTTCTCCAGCCCCAGCTTGGTGAGGATGCCTACAAGCGTGACGGCCAGCACCCCGCACATGATGTAAAGGATCCGGTTGGTCTTGTCCTTCGTGGGGGTGGTGCAGGGGGCCGTCCTTGCGCCCGGGGGGCTTGCGGGTGTTGAGCCACAGCGGAATGTCCGAGTTGGTGCAGGTGCTCTGGTTCAGTCGCCGCTTCTTAAAATGTGCAGCAGAACCGCAAGTCACAAGTCCCTCAGCAGAAGATGAAGTCGCCCGAGGAACAATTGAATGGCTGGTCCCACTGGTCCCTGATACCGAAGTAGCCGCGGCAGAAGTTCGGCGTGGGCGCTCGGGTAGGGGACGCGTCCCAGACCCCCGCGCCCTCGCTGGCCTCTTCCGAGGCGGCCCCCAGAGCGGCTGCACGCCCCCCTCCCCGCGCCAGCACTACCACGGAGCCCAGCTGAACCAGCTGCCCGTGCCCCGCTCGCTCCTGCGCCCAGCACACGCGGGCGCACAGCTCGGTGTGGAAGCTGCTGAGGAGCAGCCGGAGGACGCTACGAATCATGTCTCCCAGCCTGGGCTCCGCCGGCCGCCTGCCTCTCCAGGCGCGGCGGAAGCTGCCGAGGCTGTTGCCGGGGGCTGCGAGCCGTCTCCAGCCGCACAGGCAGGGAGAGGCGCGGAGCTCTCGCTGGTGGGCGGCCCCGGCGCTGGGCTCAGCCCGCGTTCGCCTCCCGGGCGCCGCGCGCAGCGCGCCTAAGGGGAGGGGCCAGGCGGGGAGGAGCGCGCCTGGCCGGGCTGGGGGAGGACGAGTGGGGGCAAGCGCTGGGTGCACGTCCGGCCCCCTACAGGGAGAGGCGGAGGCCGGAGAGCAGCGGAGAGTGTGCCTCGCCTAGGCCGGCGGCTCCGGACTAGCCGCCCTGCGCCCGCTCTCAGGATCCCTCTCAGCTCTCCAGCTTGCTAAGTCCCCAGGAGAGGGCCAAGCAACGCTTTTGGTATGAAGAGAGGCCAGGAGGAATGGCGGAGGGGGGAGGGGGGAACGAGGGGTGGAAAGGTCGCGAGCTCCCGAGAGGCGGGGGCGGGGAAGAGGTGAGTCGGCAGGGCTGGCGGGAGCGAGTTGAGGGGCGGGGGTGCAGAGCTGAGCTAGGCTAGCGGGCGGGGAGAGGGGAGCGTCGGCAGCCTCTGGGGCTGAAGGCACCGCTCGGGTTTTCCAGCAGGTGGAGGATGGCTGCGGGACCTCTCCCGCCCTCTCTGGGAGGGAGGCGCGGCTCAGACCTGTTCCGGGCGAAGAGGCGGCTCAGCCCCTGGCTTTTTCAGGCGTGAGTGCGCAGGAGCTGCGGTTCGAATCTGCCCTCCAGGGAAGGGGGGATTCACAGGGGCTAGGTAGGGACAGACTAAGTGGCTTCCACTCCAAGGCAAACTGAGACACAGTCTGATCAGGATCGCCCCTCCATGGTGCCCGGGCCGTCTCGCCCTTCCCTTCCCCGACTGAGCCCTCTAGCCAGGCGCGCGTCCGGGGTGGTTCTACTCCCTGGGACTTGCCTAGGACCAAGACTGAGCTGGGAAGGCGCGGTGGCAAGCCACTGGCCCCAGGGTAAGGACCCCCGGGAGAGGGCCGTGGGAGGAACTGAAGTCAAAGAAGCCCAGGGGGTAGGAAGAGGCAGCAGACCAGGCCCAGGCAGGGGCACATCCCAAGTTCCTGAAGGTCTTTCCTTGGGACTCTCCCAGGCCCCAGGACCTGCCACTTGTGTCCTTCTAAGACCTCGCGGGGGCCTTCCCTGCGTTCTACAGGAGGGCACTCCGCACGCCCAGATCCAGTGCAGCGCAAGGCCTGGACACCTAGCCTCAGCCACCCTCCCGCATCTGGAGCTCGCGCGTGGGTCTCTGGAGTCGGCTGGCCCCTTGCTCACGGAGCCCCCCAGACATCCTCACCGGATGTGGTGCAGTCCGGCCTTGCTTCCTGGGCTTCCAGCCTCTGGTCCTTGCCCTTCAGCATTTCCAAATCTGCCCTCTCCACTCAGGTGATTCCAGCTGGAATCAGTTGGCCCTCTCTCATTTATCCCACTTCTTTCCTCTGCTTGAGTTTGACTCCAATAGCCCCCAAAACAGGATTTGCACCAAAGCTGCTACACTGAATTTAGATCTCCACATGCCCCTGTGTTGTTTTTTGTTTTTTGTTTTTTTTCATTGCATTAACTAAGTATACACCTTGCAGTCACCTGGGCGGTTTGCAGGGAAATGATGTCTCCTCCACCCTCCCCTCCACTGGGCTTCAGTCAGGGGCTTCTCCGGGCATTTTCAAAGCACCCAAAAGTTGGGCCACCAATAAAATGGCATAGTGGGTTCTCTTTAACCGAAAAAGCATGGTGGGGAGGTGGTTACTGAACTCCTTTGCAAGTTTTCTCAAAATGACAGGGAGTTTGGCTCACTGTGCCTTCTCTTGGAAGAATGTCACCTCCTGTCTTCTGAAAGACTAGCATAGAATGACCCTGTTCCAGCAAAAAATGAACCAAGCCGACACTGACCCAGCATATCCAGGAGTATGCCAGCCCTCTGAGACTCACTGAATCGCGGGCTGTATTATGTCCCAAACCCACCTGGACAAGGTGTGAGATTGTTTAGTCTAAATGCATCAGAGCCATCGGAACGAGGTTCCCAAAAGATGGCAGTGTGGCATGTGGGTCGACCCACACCCACCACCACTGTGTGAGCCTCTACAAACACAAGCATTGGGGTGTGAGAACTAATGACGGCTGACATCTGATGCCTACAATATACCCACTAAGCTTGTCTTTTCTAAAGTCATCTCTTCACAGATGCTCAAAGCATATGTAGCATCTCGCAGACAATCTGGGAATAGTTGCTAAACCACTGGAGTGACTGATCTCCTGTAACTCTATCTCTAGGTGATACTACGAGGCCCACACAACAGAGGGAGGGACTGAGGCCCAAAGCGATGAAACCAGATGCCCACAGTACCGCAGCAAGGGATGCTACACGGTTGGCTTTTGACCCAAGAAATGTGAGTCCAGGGTCTGTGTTGTAACCGCTGCAGATAGTGCCTGCCTAAAATAGGCCTCCAGACTCCCTGTCCATCTGACATTACATTATGTATTTGGTTTTTGCCTATCTCCGCACATTGAACGGTAAACTCCAGGGCAGAAAGGGGCCTTCACTCCTGCAGCATCTCCCAGCACCTACAGCAGCAAGAAGCATGAGAAACACCCAAAAACTATTTACAGGCTGTTTTGAAGAACTTACTAAACTCTTATGCAAGACCTTTGGTGTGAAACGAAGGGAGGAAAGAAATGCATACAACAGGGACAAACAATGGAGTTTCTGCTGTCAGGACCACACAGAGGGATCGGGATATTTCTAGGCACTAAATCAGAATTGGAAAGGACCCTTCCAGCAGGCCTGCCTAGGTCCAAGAGGCTGAGGCTCAGAGAGGTTAAGGTCTTTGTCCCAAGGTTACATGGTCAGCAAGTGGGAAAGCCAGGGCTGGGTGCAGAATGCCAGACTCCTAACCTCTGCTTTCCTGCCTGCCCACCCCCACTGCACCCCACCGAGCAGCTGGCACCTCCCAGCAAGCATCAGGGCTGGGAGCCTAGGACAAGGGCCTGGTAGGAGGATAGGTCACAGACACCTTCCCGCCAGAGTTGGGGTTGTTCAGACACATTTAAATTCGATTTTAAACAAGAGAGACAGAACAAAACAAACAAACAGAAAAAAACACCTTCGTGAAAAGAGACAAAAATCTAGACAGAAAAGTCCATTTTAGAATCTGTGTCCGATCTCTGTAAACTATTGCCTGTCACCAGAATATTTGAGTCCAGTCCTCAGGGGAGATTCACTCTGGCTGCTATTCCAGGCTTTACTTAACAGAGACTGCCCCCTGATTGTCACAAGGAGAGTGCAGGGGGCCTGCTTGGGAAAGAAGCCAACCTGATAGAAGGACCCTTTGTGGCTTATTTGCCAGATCCCAAACTTTAAACCTGCTATCCCTGTGAACGTCAACCAAACCCAATTCCCTTGCTGTTCCCGCCTGGAACATTGCCCACACCCGTTTCCCAAGCCTTTGAAAAATATGTACAAGAAGGGGGAGAATCAGGTTCATTTTCCTCTCTAAAGGAAGAGAGCCACTTTCCTCTGGGTATGTCAACTCAGTAAATAGAGTCACTGCCTCCTAATAGAAGTGTGATTATTGACAACATGTCCCCATTTAGAACATGTGGTTGAGAAAGCATTTCCGTAAGGGTTCCCGGTGGGGAGGGGTGCGGTGTGTGTGTGTGTGTGTGTGTGTGTGTGTGTGTGTGTGTGTGTGTGAAGGGATGGTGGTGGTTATTCACTTCCTAATTGAGACACCTGTCAAGTTCATAGAAGATGAAAAATCATCATCAAAGACCACCCCCACCACTACCCAAATGAATTCCTGCAAATGTGCTGAAATTAACATGCAGCTCTTCAGGAAAGTGCTTTCTATGAAATAGATGATGACATTATTATTTACAACACAGGCACTTTTAGTATCTAAGGAAGAATCTCGTTGGCTCTAGGCTTCATTATGTTAGTCTGCAGCACAATTTGCCAGGAACCTGCAACCATACTCCCCAGGTATTAAGGGGAAGGAGCGATGTTACAAAGGAGGTTTACTCACCAGGACTCGGAGCCCACGTCAGTCTATATGCAACTCCACAAAGTAGACTCTCTGTGTCGTGGTCCTCACCGGAAAACATTGATTCTTAATAGTCCTCATCGGGTGACTGTTAGGGTTTCAAAAAGGTTTCTTAGCAACTGTTAGCCTTGCGAAAAAAGAAAAGAGATGGCACACAAGCTGTTGGTTGGAAACCTTAAGAGCTGCCTGGGGGCTGCGGGAGATCAAAACTGGACTCCCAAATGCAGAGGGCAAGGAGAGACCAAAGGAGGAGGCAGACGTCTCCAGATGGGTGCATGGTGGGGGTGATAAGCAAGGGAACTTACAAGGCCTGCCCTGGGCCCTGCAAGGCAAGTGGATCTCTCCACCTGCCTGCCAGAATCTTACAAGTTTATATTACACACAACCCGCAATAGGGGTCAGTAGTATATCGTCCAGATGGTCTCAGCAGCACTTTGCTCTCTCAGGGCTGCATCCTTGAAGCAGACTCCTCGTGCCAGAACAGTGTTTGGAATATACATTGCAAGGACAGGGGAGGGGGTGATGAGCCTCCGATTGCCCACTGCCAGCCCAGGGGTCAACTGAAGGTCATGTCCCCTGGATGACTTTCTCCAACAGAAGCCAAAATGTGGCCAGCACCTTGCCGTGCTGGGGCAACACGCTGGTTTGATACATTTTATTCTCTTGTTCTGAAAAGAGAAAGGAAACTACAAGACAAGTGAAGTGGGTCTCAATTTTGGCTCCCCCAGACTACAAGTAGTAGGTGAGGTGATTTTTGGTGGTACCCAAACATGTTTTGTAAATAATTTTATATTTATGTTAATATGTGTCAGAAAAAATTAATGACACATCAAACACTTGGCTTCAGGAGAAAAACACTTAAGGTGCACATCAATTTAAAGTCCATTTAAGAAGAAGAATAAATACATTATAGTATTTATTAATAAAGTAAAAATGCAGAAAATAAGATGAAGTGTCTTGTGTTAGGAAACGTGGGTTTTGGTATGAGGACAGGGTTTCTCAGTTTCAATGGTATCGACATTTTTTTTTTTTTTTAATGTTTATGTATTTATTTTTGAGTGTGAGACAGAGTGTGAGCAGAGCAGGGACAGAGAGAGAGAGAGAGAGAGGAAGACACGGAATCTGAAGCAGACTCCAGCCTCTGAGCTGTCAGCCCTGACCCAGATGAGTGGCTCAAACTCGCGGACCGTGAGAACATGACCTGAGCCAAAGTCAGTAGCTTAACTGGCTGAGCCACCCAGGTGCCCCAATGCTATTGACATTTTGGAGTGGATCATCATTCTGTGATGGGGGGAGCTGATGTGGGGGGCTGTCCTGTGCATCGTAGAAGGTTCAGCGGCATCTCTGGACTCTACCCACTAGATGCCAGTAGCACCTCCCAGTTGCCACAACCAAACACAGGTGATGAGCAGACATTGCAAACAATTGAGAACCGCCCCATGTTTAAATCCTAGTTCTTTCTGTATGAGGTTTATGACCTCAAATGAGTCGCTTAACCTCTCTAAGCCTCAGTTTCCCCACCTATAAGATGTGGATATGAATGGGTCTTTCCCGAGACACCTGGGTGACTCTTTCGGTTAAGCCTCTCTGACTCTTGATTTTAGCTCAGATCATGATCTCATGGTTGGTGAGTTCAAGCCCCATGTTGGGCTCCACGCTGACACCAAGGAGCCTGCTTGGAATTCATTCTCTCCCTCTGCCCCTCCCCCATGCGTTGCTTGCTCTCTCTGTCTCTCTCAATAAATAAATAGATGAATAAATAAATAAATGAATAAATAAATAAATAAATAAATAAATAAATAAATACTTTAAAAAAAGAATGGTGCTTTCCCCAGGAATCTTACAAACACTCCATATCTTGCATAGAGTGCTTAGCACAGTGAAATGGAACTTTGGCAGTGCTTAGTAAACAGTCATTCTTACGACAGGAAACCTGAAGGAGCCTAGCAGGTGGCAGGCACTGGGCTGAGTCCTGGGGAGACAGAAGGCTGAGACAACATCCTTGCTCTCCAGGATCTCAGATCTCCAGGACAAGATAGAATATAGAGGCAGGGCAAGCTTCCTGGGCATGCAGTCTGGACAGCCTTACAGCAACCCATGTTCAGGAGGGTCCCGTGCTTCGCCTGCTGCTCTGCCATTGTCGTGAAACTCTTAAATGATTTCTGAACACGGGGCCTCACCAATTCTGCAGCCAGTCCTCTATGTAGGAGATGCAACTCTGGCAAAATGAGAGGTCAAGCATTTGGGAACTTACAGGGCGATGTTTCACCCCGCCTACACAGGCAAAGGCGTCTCTTAAAGTGTTGACATCCAATCAGTCCTAGCTTACATGTATGTAAGCATTCTCAGCAATGTAGCAAGAAGAAGTATTTTTTAAGTAGGCTTTAGGCCTAGTGTGGAGTCCAATGCTGGTCTTGAACTCACAACCCTGAGATCAAGACCTGAGCTGAGATCAAGTTTAACCAACGGAGCCACCCAGGCACCCCACAGCAGGAAGAATTTTGGTAGATTCTCTTTAAAAATAGTTCTCGTGGTGCCTGGGTGATTCAGTCGGTTAAGTATCCAACTCCTGATCTCGGCTCAGGGTATGATCTCATAATTCCTGAGATCAAGGCCCACGTGGGGCTCTGAGCTGACAGTGTGGAGCCTGCTTGGGATTCTCTCTTTCCCTATCTTTCTGACCCCCCACCAAAATAAATAAATAAACTAAACAAAAATCCCAGGTAGTTGTCAAATGTCAGTCCCAAGAACAATACTGAAGTTTTCCATAGTTAAGTTTCCACTGGTCCATAGAAAGTTGAGAAAAATTATGGTTGATGAAATAGATATTCTATAAGCAACTCTTTTAAAGGTTGTATACTCTATTTGTGTAACAATCACACAAACTATGTTAGTCGTGTGTGTGTGTGTGTGTGTGTGTGTGTGTGTGTGTGTGTGTGTGTAAATATTTCTTACCAGGGTAAAATGGTAAACTTATCATGCCTAATTTTTGGTCATTTTACTATAGACGAATCCCAGAGTCTGGGATGACTAATGTAAGAACCTCACAGTAGGGTTTGTTCACAAGAAAAGTGGTAGTTTGAGGCAATTCTCTGAATAATTTAAGTCCCTCCAACTGTGCTGTGAAACCAAAATAGGTTTTAGGGTCATGCATTTTCCAGCTAGCTACATTGGCTAAAATGATGAGGTATATCCCCAGGAATTAGGTACAGCTGGATGCAAAGTACACAACTCCCCGGACCCACGTCTCTCTGCTCCAACAAATGCCTATAAATACAGATTGTATCAGAGAGTTTTTTCCATGTAACAAATCATCCCAACATTTAGTGGCTTAAAATAATAACTGCTTATTTAACTAACAGTTCCATAGATTGGCAACTTAGGTTGGCCTCAACTGGATGGTTCCTCTGGTCTTGGTTGGACTCACTCATGCATTTGCTGCTAAACTGCCAGGTCACCAGGGTGCTGGTTGGTCTGGGACAGCCTTCTCTGTCCCATGAGATTTCTCATAAGCCATTAGGCTAGCCAAGGCTTTTTCACATGACGCCTGGGCAGGGTTCCTAGTCACTAAAATAAAGCACATGAGACTTATTGAGACCCAGGGTCAGCACAGGCACGTCATCACTGTGCCACATTCTGTTGGCACAAAACAAGATACAAAGGCAGTTTATATTCAAGGAGAATATGGAAGAGTGGCAAGGTTGCATTGCAAAGGGACATGCGTGTGGTGCCTGGGTGGCTCAGTCAGTTAAGCATCCGACTTTTGATGTCAGCTTGGGGTCTGATCTCACAGTTTGTGAGTTCGAGCCCTGTGTCAGGCTCTGTGCTGACAGCGGGGAGCCTGCTTGGGATTCTGTCTCTCCCTCTCTCTGTTTGTTGACCACTTGCTCTCTCGCTTTCTCTCTCTCTCTGAAAATAAACAAGAAAAAGAGGAAGGAAGGAAGGAAGGAAGGAAGGAAGGAAGGAAGGAAGGAAGGAAGGAAGGAAGGAAGGAAGGAAAAGGGACATGCATGCAGAATGTGTGAATCACTGTAGCTATTTTTTTTTTTTTTTTGTATGTGTATCGACCGTCTTAGTCCATTTAGGCTGCTGTAATAATATGTGATATACTGGGTGGTTTGTAAATAGTAGAAATCTATTTCTCACAATTCTGGAAGCTGGCAAGATCAAGACACAAGCATGGACACATTCTGGTGACAGCCTCTTCCTGGTTCATAGCTGGCACCTTTTCACTGTGTCCTCACATGGCGGAAGGGGTGATGGAGCTCTGTGGGGGCTCTTTTATAAGAAGGGTGATTCCATTCATGATGACACCGCCCAAATGACCTAGCCATCTCCCACAGGTCCTTCCTTCTAATATCATCACATTGGTCTTTAGGATTTCCTGATGGGAATTTTTAGAGAACACAAACGTTTATTTGAAAAGATTTTTTAAAATATTTTTCTTTATTTTTGAGACAGAGAGAGACAGAGCACGAGCAGAGGAGGGGCAGAGAGAGAGGGAGACACAGAATCCGAAGCAGGCTCCAGGCTCTGAGCTGTGAGCACAGAGCCCGACGCAGGGCTTGAACTCACAGACTTGCTTGAACTCACAGACCGTGAGATCATGACCTGAGCTGAAGTCCGAGGCTTAACCGACTGAGCCACCCAGGCACCCCTGAGAGGACACAAACATTTAGAGGATAGCTTCAACCTACCCAACAGTTCAAATGGCATTACTACCAACCACGGTAGAATGAAAATCCCCCTATCACCAAGACTGCCTCACCGACAGTATTCCAGGACAAACTTATACACACGTTTGTACTGTCTGCAAAGAAGCAACAGTCACATAAAGTTATACAAGTTGTACTTTCACCTCCATAATCAGAACCACCCCTGTACATTGGAAAGTTTGGTACCCAAACAGCCAGCCATGTGTCCAAACCAGTACACCGGGAGGTCCTTGGTGCCTCCCTTTGTTTCAACTTCCGTATCCTGTCAGTCACCAAGTTCTGTCAAGTCTCCCTCCTGAACACACATCAGCTCCTTCCTTGCTGTCATCCCCGTTCCTCCTGTTTCACTTCAGCCCTCATCATCTCTCATGGTGACGATGACACTTCTCCCTAATTTTGCCTACCCCTCCCCCCATGTCCTCATCCTGAATCCAGTTGTCTTTCATTCACTTAACAAGCCTTTATTGAATGCTCACATGGTGCCAAGCACTCTGCTGGTGGTGGCAGATACAACAGGAAATAAGAGAGCCCCTAGTTTGGTAAAGGCAAGAAGCAAAAAAGACTTAATTTATTCGTCAGGGCAGGTCATGTGCTGTACTGCATAACCACAAAATCTCAGTGGCTTAACCCAGTAAATGGTGATTTAGGAATTCAGGTCTCTCCCATCATGTAGTTCCACCATCACAAAATCCTTTACTTTGAGCCATGTGGGAGCCATGCAGAGGCCATATGGAGCCATAGAGGAAAGAGCAGAAGGATGGAGTGAGGTAGTTTATGGCCATACCTGGGAAGTGGCATACATCATTCCCACCATATTCCATTGGCTGAACTCGGTCACATGGTCCCAACTTAAGCACAAAGGACTCTGGGAAATGTAGTGTTCCTACATGCTCAGAGTACGAAAGAGAGCTGGTGAGTGTATAACCAGTCCTTTCCTCCATGGATGATTGTCATGCATGTAACTGGGAAGTATGGCATCCTAAGGGAACCAGGGGCGGGTCTAATGTATTTACGACATCCTTGGATTCAGGAAGGCAGGGTGGTGGGCTAAATAATGGCCCCCAAAGATATCCAAGTCCTAATCCCTGGAACCTCAAACCTAGTACCTGGCAGAAAGGACTTTGTACATGTGATTAAGTTAAGGATCTTGAGACAGAGAAATTGCTCTGGATTATCCAAGGGGGCCCTATCTGTAATCATGAGTGTTCTTCTAACAGGTAGATGGAGGGAGATTTGACCAGGGAAGAGAAAAGGGAGATGGGATGACAGAAGCAGAGATTGGAGTGATGTGCTCTGAAGGTGGAGGAAGGGTCCACAAGCCCCACAAGCTAAAAAGCTGGGAAAGGCAAGGAAGAGAATTATCTCTTGGAACCGCCAGAAGGAATCAGCCTGCCGACACCTTGATTTTAGGCTGTTAAGGCTCAATTTGAACCTCTGGCCTCTGCAAGTATAAGAGAATAAAGTTTTCTTGCTTTAAAATACTGAATTAGTGATTTGTGACAACAAGAGGAAACTAATACAAGCAGTTATGCCTACACTAAGTTCCAGATAAGGATCACGCGTTAGTGAGCTAGGCAAAAAGACTGGAAGACAGGGCCAAAAGTGGAAGTTAAGGCTGAAGGGTAGCAAGGTCCAGATCCAACAGGATTTGCGAGGGAGGAGAGGGAGGGGAGGAGGGCAGTGAATTTAAGCGCGAGAGCACCAGAAAGCCATTGAAGCAGGAGTGACCTGACCAAGATCTGCATTTTTGCACGATAACCCCACCTGCTCTGTGGAGAGCACATCAGGGGAACCAGTGCTGGTGGCAGAAGACAGTCATTTATTTGCTTTATCCCAGGAGAAAAGTAGAGAGACAATATTCCAGGGTCCTGGCAATATGTAGTGGAATCAACGGGACTTGGTGATGGCCCGCCTCTGATAAGAGACATCCACTCCATCAGCAACATCAGCTGCACCAACTCTGATGGTCGATGGTACCTGCAGAGGACATAACCTGCTTAGCCACCTATCCGGAATTGAGACAAACTAGAGAAGTCTAAAGGAACAGGCAAGGTGCCTGTGAAGACCAGGTGCTATCCATTGGATGCCTTCTTCCAAATCCTGTATTGCCAACACCATCATGTCCTTTGTAATTTGAGTAAAATAGTTAGAGCACCATCCCCATATACAGGGAAACCCAGCATTAACCTTCATCACCACCCACGCCACGATCAAGGCATTTCTATTTCTCCAGATCACTTCTGACTCTGATTTCCTGTTGCTGCTTGTACAGCTACCCAAACGATGGGTGAGCTGAGGCTGAAATCCAACCTACACTGTCCTGGCCGAAGCATGTACTCTTGGTGTATACAGAAACTGATTTGATGCTTGGCATGGCCAGAACTTGGAGCTTTTGAGGAGAAAAGACTGGAAATAAAGGTCAAGTAGGGGGTCAGCTTAAAGTGTACCAATGCCTTGCTAAGGGGCTCGAGACTGCTTCTTATAATGATGGTACCTTGTCCAACAATGTAAAACAAAGACAGACACAACCATTCATATTTGCATCTTATGCAGATCATGTTGCCAGCAAATCTGGTCCTCATCACCCTTCTGGGACCAAGAAAAAGCCAACCAGTCTGAGCTGAGACTGTCTATACCGAGTCCTGTTGGGAATCCCATTGGCCTCCATGCACAGACAGGATTAAACAGTGCTAGGAAAAGAAAGGGAAAATGGATCTGACTCAAGAGAGAAGCAGAAACAAACAAAAAGAAACTTAACTACCTGGTTGATGGCTTTCTGGATCCTGAGATTTGGGGGTTCTGTGTGCTACTCCTGGATCTTCCAATAAAGTCCTCCTAACTTCCTCCCGTTTTTGCCCAAATTAACGCAAGTTGATTCCTCTTATAAGTCTGACCTGGATATTGTGTGTCCACTTTCTGTCTTCAGGCCTTCGTCCCATCACCACCAAATGTGACATTTTGTGTCTCTCCTTCCTGATGCCATGAGTTGGCCAGATGGAGAGGAGGAGGAGAGGTCAGGGGAAGGCAGGGGCGGGGAGAAGAGAGAAAGGTGTCATTGCATACATACTCAAAGCTATAGAAAAGTGTTCATTATGGCATTGTCTGTAATAGCAAAGGACTGAAAACCACCTCCATCGGTGAGAGAACTGATAGTCTCCCAGAGAGATCTCTCCATCGGTGAGGTACTGGCTAAATAACTCACAGTACTTCCATACTGGAATACCATACAGCAGTTGAAAAGAATGAGCAGTGAAAAAAAGTTCTAGGGGTGCCTAGGTGGCTCAGTCAGTTGAGCATCTGACTCTTGATATCAGCTCATGTTGCAATCTTGCCATTCGGGGATCGAGACCTGTGTGGGGGCTGAGCTGACAGCTCACAGACTGCTTGGGATTCTCTTTCCCTCTCTCTCTGCCCTCCCCCCACCTCTCTCTCAAAATAAATCAATAAAATAAACTAGAGAACTCAGTTTAGGCATTCCTGTCTTACTTACATATTTAGTAAATAAATATGTTTATATTCTAAACATGGTATAAATTATAATAAATCATTATTCATATTATTACACATCTAAATGTATTTTATAAAAATATATAATAAATATGCTGTCCTTTATTTATTAAAATATGTAAATATATAAGTATATTTATTATATGAATGTATTTATATCAATAACACAAATATTAAACGTAGAAGTAAATTTATATTGATCATATACATAATATACACATATTATATATAATACATACAGTGTGTATATATATATCAAATGAACTTCAAGGAAGATACAATTGTTTTTAAAAAGCAAGGCAGAGGGGCGCCTGGGTGGCGCAGTCGGTTAAGCGTCCGACTTCAGCCAGGTCATGATCTCGTGGTCCGTGAGTTCGAGCCCCGCGTCAGGCTCTGGGCTGATGGCTCAGAGTCTGGAGCCTGTTTCCGATTCTGTGTCTCTCTCTTTCTGCCCCTCCCCCGTTCATGCTCTGTCTCTCTCTGTCCCAAAAATAAAAATAAACGTTGGAAAAAAAAAAAAAAAAGCAAGGCAGAGAAAGAAGCACACTTTTAAATTTTTTAATGTTTATTTAGTTTTGAGACAGAGAATGAGTGGGAGAGGGACAGAGAGAGGGAGACACAGAATCTGAAGCAGGCTCCCATGGAAGGAAGGAAGGATTGGACACCCTGGGAAAGAGTTGGAGGAGTTCTGCAGGCCTCGTGAGTCCCCAAAGGGCAGATCCCTCACTCACCTGTGCTGGTGCAGGCTGGGGCCGGGAAGCAGCAGCAGCAGCATCCAGAGGCAGCAGGGGCAGCAGATCCCTGGGATGGTGGATGGAGCAGTGAGCCATGGTCTTGCAAGCAAGGGGAATCACCACGCTGGGCTGCCCTCGGCCCTTGCCCCCTGCCCCAGCCACCTCACTGTCTCTTGCCCCGGCATCACCCTCCAGCAGGGCATGGGCAAGCCAGGCAGGGATGGGCACCTGGGGCCACAGGAGTGTCCCCCATGACCTCTGTGTCCTAGTTATTGAACGGGCATAAGGAGTCACCCAGGGCCCTTGGAACCAGGAGGGAGAATCTAGCCCTGGAATCTTTTCTGATGGGGCTTGGGAAGAATTCTGGAGGGACGGCATTTAGTGCCAGTTCATTCACAGGATAAAAGCACAACACAAGGTCACCATGGCTGCTGATGCCAGTGTTTTCTTACTCAGGCCCCATTTCAGCCCTTACCCAGGGATTTGGAGGACTTAGATACACAAGAACTTAAAATACAAGACTCTCAATAAATTTGGTATAAAAGGAATTTACTTCAACATAATTAAGGCCATATATGGCAAGCCCGCAGCAAATATCACATTCAGTAGTCAAAGCTGAAAGCTTTTGCTGTAAGATCCAGAGCAAGACAAGGGTGACAAGGGTGTCCACTCTCTCCACTTCTATTCAACGTAGTCTTGGAAGTCCTACCACACCAGTCAGGCAAGAAACAGAAATAAAAAGCTTCCAAATCAGGAAGGAAGATGTAAAATCACCCATTTGCAAATAACATGATCTTAGTATATAGAGAAAACCCAAAGCCTCCACCAAAAAAGAAAGAAAGAAAGAAACAAACAAACATAGCACATGCCGTTACTACATTTGCCAAGTCACTGTATTTTAAGGGCAAATCCTGGCAATAGCCAATCCATCCATTCCAAGGCTCCACAGTAACCGTACTTAATCTGCTGTATGTACTGCACAGTCAGTTGCTAGGGCTTATACCCAGGGTAGGGAGGGATCAGCCTCGTGATTGTCAGGGGTGTGTCCGTGTCTTATGGCCTTGAAGGAGAGGGAGACCAGCAGCTTTAGGAACTTCACCTGATTGTGCATGCCATACGTGTAGGCAGGGGGAAGCAGCACTGTCAGGCATGAGGAGATAGACTGGGGCAGAATATGCCATACTAGGACCCCCATGTCCTTCCCTCTTTCGATGGGGTGTGCTCCATTCCAGGTATAGTGCATTTCCATAGGTCTGACTTTCAGCAGAACAACAGGATCCCAGTAGAGATCGAGTAGATCCCTCTCCCCCAGGGGTACAAAGTAACTCACTTATCCTAGGGGGCATCCCATGGCAAATTCCAGTAGACAACACCTTTTGGTGTTCTCAGCAGCATAGCATAGGAATCCACAGTGAGAGTTGGGGCCATAGCGGTCTCCCTAGACTTCTATACCTTTATAGCGTTGGGTGCCTTAGCAGGGGTCCCCAGTCTGACATATGGGGCATATGTTTGATCATTCAAATGCATTAAAGCCTGTGACAGCACATTAATACACCGGGACAAGGTCGTTTTCCCTGTTAATAATTTAATCTGCTGCTTTAACATTCCATTTCTCCTTTCTACCAACCAGTGCTTTCTGAGCCAGGACATGGAAAACAGGGAGGATCACCTCAGGCTCTTGCAGGTGAGCCAGATGTCCTGATGCCATATCCTGATACCAAGGGCTTAGTTATGATCATCTGCCCTTTGGCTTCCCAGTGTCTAAATTCGAGGCTAATCTCTTTAGAACAGCCCACCTGTCAGTGCAAAGGATTGATGGCTAGAACTCATGAGTGATCACCAGTGAAACCCCTCTGAGTTCAGCCCAGTGGCTGCTTAGCTTGTTCCTGTTTCCATCCAGATGGTGTCAGCATTGGGTTGAATAGCACCTTGAGTTGCTCTGCGTGGGTTTCTCCAACTAGACCTGTCTGTATATTAGGCATCAGAGGGAATTTCCCCCATTTCCTCTAGAGGCCACAGAGGCCACAACACGAAGAAGAGTGGGGGCATTTGAAGGATCTACATATTCTATAGGACCCAGTAGCACCCACATTTCTGGAGACAGTGGGCTGTACACGGAAAATTATAAAACTTTGATGAAAATTAAAACAGAAACAAATGAAAAGATATCCTATGTTTATGGATCAGAAGAATTAATATCATTGAAATGTCCATATTACCTAAAGTCATCTGTAGGTCCATGCAATCTCTACCAAGATTCCAATGGCATTTTCACAGAAGTAGAAAAAAAAAAAAACCCTAAAATTTGTATGGAACCACAAAAGATTCCAAATAGCCAAAGCAATCTGAGGAAGTATATAAAGCTAGAGGCATCATATTTCCGGATTGAAATTGTATTGCAAAGTTGCAGCAATCAAAATATTATGGTACTGGCATAAAAAAAAAAAAGACACCTAGGCCAAGAGAATAAAGAGCCCAAAAATAAACCCATGCATATGTGGTCAATTAATTTATAACATAGAAGGCAAGACTATACAATGGGTAAAGGACAGTCTCTTCCATAAATGGTGCTGGAAAAACTGGGTAGCTGCATGCAGAAGAATGAAATTAAACTCTTATTTTATACTAGTCACAAAAATTAACTCAACATACTTAAATGTACACAAAACTGTAAAACTCCAAGAAGAGAACGAACAGGAAAATCCCCTAAATATTGGTCTTGACAACAGTTTTTGGATGTGACACCAAAAGCACAAGCAATAAAAAATAAATAAACAAGTGGAACTACATGAAACTCAGAAGCATCTCACAGCAAGGGAAATCATTAACAAAATCAAATGTGAACCTACAGAACGAGAGAAAATATTTGCAAATCATATATCCCATAAGGGGTCAATATCCAAAATATTTAAAGAACTCATATCACTCAATAGCAGAACCCACAAATAATCCAATTTAAAAATGGGCAAAGAACTTAAATAGACATTTTCCCAAAGATTTTCCCAAAGATTTTCCCAAAGACACACAATGGCGTACAGATACATGAAGGGGCTCCACGTCACTAACATCAGGAAAGTGCAAATCAAAATCATAATGAGATATTGTCTCACACCTGTTAGGATTCTTATCATAAAAAAGACAAGAGATAACAAGTGTTGGTGAGAATGTACAGAAAAGGGAACCTTTGTGCACTGCTGGTAAGAATATAAATTAGTATGCCCACGATGGCAAACAGTATGGAGGATCCTCCAAATATTGAAAATAGAACTACGAGGGCACTTGGCTGACTCAGTCGGTGGAGCATCCAACTCTTCATCTCAGGGTCATGAGTTTGAGTTCCACGCTAGGTGTAGAGATGGCATAAACTAACTAACTAACTAACTAACTAACTAACTAACTAACTAACTAAGTAACTAACTAATTTAAAGAAAATAGAACTACCATATGATCCAGGAAACCCACTCTGGATGTACAACGAAATCTGTTTATTCTCTTGGGAAACAAAGCCACTACCGCCAAGGGATATCCGCCCCTACATGTTCATTGCAGCCATATTCAAAATAGCCAAGACATGGAAACAACCAAAGTATCCACTGACAGATGAATGGATAAAGAAGATGTGTGTGTGTGTGTGTGTGTGTGTGATTTATATACATACATATGATATGTCATATGATATCATATGATATATATGATATCATAGTATCATATGATAGTATTTCAATATATATATGACATATCATATGGATATATGTCATATGAATGATCATATACATATTGAAATATTATCAGCCATAACAAAAGAAATCCTTCCATATGTGGCAACATGGATGGAACTTGAGAGCATTATGCTACATGAAATAAGTCAGAGAAAGACAAATCTTGTATAATACCACTTACTTATGAATCTAAAAATGTCAAATTCACTCATAGAAACCAAGAGCAAATTGGTGATTGCCAAGGGCTAGGGATGGAAAGATGGTGGTCAAAGTGCACAAACCTTCAAGTAGAAGATGAGGAAGTTCTGGGGATTGTGCAACATGGTGACAATGGTTAACAATACGAGAATTGCTACAAGAGTATTTTTACCATCCCTCATCCCACATACACAAGCAGGTAACAATGTGAGGTCTTGATTGTGTTGATCAAACTTACTATGGTAATTATTTCACAATATATATGTGTACCAAATCATCACATTGTACAACTTGAACTCACATAATGTTATTTGTCAATTATATCTCAATAAAGCAAGATAAAAAAAAATCAGGTCAAGCATTTCCTTCCTTTAGAGCCTTTCTGGGACCCTTTTCTGATCCTGTGAGAGTTGACTCAGTTCTTCTGTTCCAACCATACTATGAAATAGGTTCTAATAATAACACTAATCAGATTTTATTACATTTATTTACCTATATGCCTATCACCCACTAAGATTATAAGCTCTGTGAGGACAGGGACTATTTTATTCATCTTGACACCTTTTGTGACTAAAATACAGCTTGACGTAATTAGATTATAAATGGGAAATGAATAAATAAACTCTGCTTCTCCAATAAAAATTCAAACTGGAAAAAAATTGATGTGGGAAATTTGGCTCAAACTTCTCCAGCATGCTTTAAAAATTCTATTTGAGGAGCGCCTGGGTGGCTCAGTCGCCTGGGTGCCTAACCAAGTCGGTTAGGCATCCGACTTGGGCTTGGGTCATGATCTCGCAGTTCGTGGACCAAACCCTGCGTAGGGCTCTGTACTGACAGCTCGGAGCCTGGAGTCTGCTTAAGATTCTGTGTCTCCCTCTCTCTCTCTGCCCCTCCCCTGCTTATGCTCTGTCTCTCAAAAATAAATAAACATTAAAAAAATTAAAAATTCTATTTGAGCTGACAACAAGGTATAACTTCTTTAAGTTATCCTGACGTCACTATGCCTACATACGTAATACCCTTAAAGTCTGAGGCATTGAACACAATAAAAAAAAAAAAAAATCTGTTTATTCTCTTGGGAAAAATAAGTCTTTACACAAATGACTGATGTTTTACATGGGAATTACTCCTCACTTGTCAGGAATTTTCTATTTGGTAGAGTGCTTGTTAAAAACTCAGATTCCTAAAGCCCATGCCAAACCAGCCCTATTGGATCTGAGTTTCTGAGCAGGTACAACGTTTGCAAGGTTCCCATATGTTTCCTGATGTTTGACCATGGCTTCTCTACCCCTGGCTTATTGTCACAGTCCCAGATTCTACTCCTGGGGGCTGGGGTTATTTTCCCTTCTTTCCTGACAGTTCTTAAACCTGGAGATTTTCTTCCCTGATGCAAAACTAAGAGCCCAAATATACATGACTTTCTAACCCAAAATCTTATTATTGCAAAGCACATTTTTGCTTTGAAAGTTACTTCAACGTGAGAGATAACCCAAACATTCACTGGTTTATCTGATTAAGACTCTAAGCCCTTCTGATTACATCACACCTGTCCTCTTCCCTTTGCACTAGCAGCATTCAATTTGCTTCAGGGCACAGGGCTTTGGGCTTGAATCTGTTCAAACGTAACAACAGAACTGCAGAAAATATACATATATGTCATTATGCGGTCATCAGTATCAGTAAGTGAATCAATATAAGATTTTGTGGTAGGAACTTATATGCAGGTACCTATTGGACATATGTGGTAGAATTTTTCTGATCGATCAAAGCAATACTATCGTGATATTTTCAGTAAACTGATAACAATGAAGAGGTTAATTAACAATTAGTGATCCTCAGAGATGCCAGTTTACCAAGATATTATTCTATTCTCTTAGCAATGGAGCTATAAAGCCTTCCAAATCCAACAGTAGGTTATGTTACAATTTCACTGTTGTTCTCATGGAGCTTTTCCAACAATCTATGAGGTTTTCTGAAGGTGTTAGAATTACATCCATTTGAACACCAGAAAGTATATGGGTTTCTGTTTATATCTATCATGAGACAAATGTTCAAATCATAGCTTTTTCTGAGATTAGTGACACAAATGCAAAATAATCCATACCCAATGGAGCCTAAGAGAGAGAAGTCCTTACATTCTTTTCTTATCAGAGAAGTAGGCTTTGCTTTGAGGGGGGCTGGGTGTTTTTATCAGCCTTTTCACTAATTTTACTAGGAAACAAATGCATAGTTTACTTCCACATATCAATTCACAAAGCTGTAGAACAAAAGAGCCACAAGGGACTTAAGAAGTCAACCTCCTTGTTCAAGGTCAGTGGCAAAAATGGGACTATGACCAGATCTGCTTTTTCTACTGTTCCATAAGTTCAGTTCAGTTGTTTTCACATATGTATATTAGATACCAACTTTGTATAAAGGAAACATCTTCTGAAGCATAATGTTTGCAAAGAACAATTGCGCCAAAATATCTGCCATAAATCCCTCCTTCGATATGACACCGTCTCTCGATACAGTTTTTGTTAAAACAAAATGTATACCCTGTAGCAATAACATAATCTGAAAAGAGAAATTCTTTGTCCACTCATGACTCATTCATTAGCCCAGTCAATTATCAAGGATATAGTAAGAGTCTTACCATGTCAGGCACAACTAAGTTTAAGGGTAAGTAGATCCATAGAGATGGTTCTTACCCTTGAGGAATTTATTGGCTAGTGGGGAGACACAGAGATATCAACTAATGACTAACAGCATTATGATCAAGGCAAGGAAATGTTGAAACAGCCGTTTGACTTTTAGCCCGAAGGAAGTCAATTAGATAATATTTGTGAGGGATTTGGAAGTACACCTGGTCATCTTTCTTTAAGGTTTGAGTGTAATTAATGGGATGCTACCTCTGCTATGCTTGGAGTTACCAACCATCAGGTACTGTAACAGAACATTCACTCATTCGGAATCTCCCAAATTCTCTTCTCTTTCATACATCAAAACAGAAGTGGGTTTCGGTTTTTCCCTAACCCAGTTTGCTAAGTGGACATTTAAAACCTGGCATCGGCAGGCTGTGTTGGAAGCATGGTAGTGGGGGTTCAGAAGTTCTCTCAAGGAGTAAGGCAGCATCTATTCACAGCCATAAAGATTCTGAGGATGGAAGAACACACTCCCCAGCATTATGCTCAGAGAAGGGGCCAGGACTCTGAGGATCGATGCTCTGTCATTCCCTCACCTATGCATAGTCCTAAGGCATAAGGCAGCCCCAGAGTGGTGAGGTCAAATCAGGTGATTACAGAGTGCCTGTCACCTCAAGGGTTAGTCATTATGGAGTTCAGGCTGTGAGAGGAAACTTTTTTAGGACTCATGGCAAGAACTGAACAGAAGACTGTAGGGTGCTGTGCTCCTGCAGAGGAGACTTTGCCCAAAGGCCCTATGAGGATGGCTATAGGGTTCAGTTGCGATGATGTCTTGCCCTAATGGGCCCAATTTTCAAGGCTTCCCTGAGTCAGGTTTTCAGTTCACCTGCCCAGTTGCTTACAGGAGAGCTAGCTGGCTGGGTTAGGACTAGTTCCAGGGTTTGCCACATCACAGTAACAGAGCACTCTCTTTGCTTCTTGCTACAATTCAGAACAATTTCTGATCCATGTCTCACCATGACAATAAGAGTTGTCACCTTCTCCCACACCGTAATGTACCAGAAATGAAATCATAACTCAACCTTTCTTCCTGCAATATCCACAGTCTCCTTTATGCAAATTTATCCAATCCTTTCTGAGAACACTCAGATGCCATCACTAAGAGGAACTGGCTGGCTTCCAGAAGTCAAATGAAAGTCTCTATTCACCTTCTCTGCAGACCTCCTAAACACAACTTCTATCTGTAAGCAGCATAACACAGTGGTTGAAAGCACAGCCTTTAGAGCCACATTCCTTGAGGTTAAAATATCCTGGCTCCCCCACGTACTACCTGTGTAAATTTAAATGTCCTGTGTCAACTCATCTGTAAAATAGATGTTACAATAGCTCCTACTTCATGGGGTTGTTATGGTGCCTATAAAATAGATAAAGCATTTAGATCAGAGTAAGTATAGTATAATATAACAGCTTATGATTATTATTCTTATTTTAGTAACAGCGACTAGAAGCTGTTTTCATAAGGGAGGAAAATCTCTCTGACAGGGTGCTGTATTACAAAAAGATTAAAAATTGCAAAACAAGCAACATTCAGGCCATTCCGGAGAAAAGAGTTCATATAAAGATACGAAGGTATTCAATCTTTGAACATGAGATCATGACCTGAGCTGAAGTCAGACGCCTAAAGGACTGAGCCACCCAGACACCCTGGATTTATATTTACTATGGGAAGAGGACTATGGAATGAGAAGGTTGTAAGAGGATCACGATTTTGGTTTTGAATATAATGTGTCAGAGACGTTTGTTAGACATACAAGCAAGGGCATCAAGTGGAGAAATAGGAGATGGGAGTCCAGGGGGAGGTCTGGGCTGGTGATTTAAATTTGAGGATCATCAGGGGAAAAGGTATTTAGGAGAGTGATAACAGCGAAAAGAAGAGATGTAAGGATGGAGACGTGGAGCCTCCAATATTTAGGGTTTGGGGACACAACAGGAACCAGCAAAGAAAACACTGGGAAGAAGAGACTTGACCGGTGTGGCATATTGCAAGCCAAGTGGTGAAGTTGTACCAAGGAGAGTGTTTTAGTCAGTTCTGATTAATATAATAGAATATCACACATGGGTGGCTTATACACAATACAAATGTATTTCTCAAAGTTCTGGAGTCTAGAAGTCCAAGATCAAGGAGCATCATGGTCAGGTTCTGGTGACAGCTCTCTTCTGGGGTGCAGGTTTCTTTTTGTATTCTCATGTGGCAGAAGCAGAGAAAGGAGGCAGGCTCGCTCATGACCCATTACAAGGGCACTAATCCCGTCCCTAAGGACATCATCCTCATGACTGCATCTAAAACTACTTCCCGAACGTCCCACCTCCTAACATCATCATACAGGGGAGTAGAGTTTTAACATATATTTAGGGTAGGACATAAACATTCAGTCCCTAACAGTGAACATCTGCATGGATCTAAATATTATTGATAGGTCAGGTAAGATGAAGACTAAGAATAAAGAAAGAAGTCTAGTATTGCCCAAGGGACTTAGCAATATGGAGGTCTTCGGTGACCTTGAAAAAACAATCTTCTAGAGGTCATGGATGAGAGAAACTGGAAAAAATGCAGGTATCTCCGGTTTTGGCAGAAATGGGGAACAGAAACATAAAATGGTATCTATCAATGACCAATGGGATCAGGAGAGGAATATTTTTCTTAGGGGAAAAGCAATAACATGCTTATATGCTTTGGGGGATGATGCACTCAAGAGTGGGAAATTGACATGCCAAGGAGGTGAGAGTTGCCAACATTCTAAGTAAGGGGGAAGGAATTGAATGTAGTGAATCTAATGGGATCTAATGTAAGGCTGGAGGGGCTGTCCTTGGGCAGGAGCATGAACAATTCCTCTCTAGGAGCAGCAAGATATATCTCATAACTAATTCTGCTTTTTCAGTGGAATAGAGAACAAAGGAATCAGCTGAGATGAATGATCAAGACTGATGTATTAGAGGGGCGCCTGGGTGGCTCAGTCTGTTAACCATCCAACTTCAGCTCGGGTCATGATCTCACAGTCCATGGGTCTGAGTCCTGTGTTGGGCTCTGTGCTGACAGCTCAGAGCCTGGAGCCTGCTTCAAATTCAGTGTCTTGCTCTCTCTCTGCCCCCTCTCCTGCTTTCTCTATCTCTCTCTGTCTCTCTCTCTCTGTCTCTGTCTCTCTCTCTCTCAAAAATAATGAATAAACACTAAAAATTTTTTTAAACAAGACTGATGTGTTAGAGATTGGAGGAGTGAAGAAAAGCTATGGAACAGTCATGTAGGTGAGTGGACCAGAGAAACGCAGTTGGATGGCAGAGTGGCACCAACACCTGTTTAATATTAGCACTTAGGAATTTCAATGAGACCAAGCAGCTGGAAAAGGTGGAGATGGAAGAGGTGAGAGTGAAGAGTTGGAGGGTTTGGTAAACAGTATAAAAACCAGATTAAGGACTTTACACTCCAACCTACAAGATAAAAGGAAGCTAATCTTGCTTGTCAGGCAGGGCAATGGCATAATTTAATGGGGCGTGCCAGAGAGAATATTCTGGTCAACAAAAACATAATGGGCTAAATGTTTTTAGTGGAGATATGGGCTTTGTGGTATCTAAAACTCCTTCTTATAACCAATATGTGTGTGTATGTGTGCATATATACAAATATATATATACATATATATACATACATACCGTTTGCTCTAGAAAACTAACCTAGTAGGCGATGTTCCAAGATGGCTGAACAGCATGGAAGTTTTTTGTGTGTGTCTCGAATCCATGAAATACAGCCAGATCAACACGAAACCATCCTGTATACCTAGAAACCTTATTTGAGGATTAACACAACGATCTGCACAACCTGAACCACAGAACTCAGCAGGTACACAGCGCAGAGAGGTGAACGGGGAAGAGAGAAGCTGCAAAGGGCTGGGAGCCATTTTTGCTTGCAGAGAGGATGGAGATGGGGGGGAGGGAATATGGGAAAAGCAGCCCTCTCAAAAGCAGCCGGAGCAAAAGTGGAAAAGTGGACACAGTCGCAGGGGGAAAGGAGAAAGGAGAGGTTTAAATTCCATTAAGACTCTATAAACAGGGGAGTGCAGAGTCTGAAACTCCACAGCTCAATACCTGGAGGTGCTCTGGTGGGAAGGGTGAATCACTCTGGGGTCCCGGAGGTCCTCGGGCCGCCCAGGGAGGAGCGGTTCCACTGCTGGAAGGAAATTTGGTAGAGGCTGGATGGCCGCCTGGTCCCAGCAGACCCCAGTGAACAACCACAGTCACTGGTGCTGGAACAGGGTCGTTGAGGGTGAAGTCTGATGCCAGATGTGGGTTGTGATTTTCCATAATCCCCAAAATGCTGCTCCTACAGAATTGTGTGACGTTTTTCTGTGGCACCCAGCTGCAGTCTCTGGGCATCAGCAGCAGCATGGTCCTGGGTGTGGCTGGCACCCGGCCATCGCTTAGTGAGACCCTCCCCCAGAGGATCTGAGCAGGTCAAAGCCACAGTCCCTCAGAATTGAGAGGTCGGGAAACAAACACAGCCACATCTGAGGTAAAACTCAAGAGGGAGGTGGCGCCTGGCAACTTGACCACCTGGTCATGGACTGTGGTAACGTGGGGAATGGACAGAAACCAGAGACAAAAGATCGGTGTGTGATTGCTGGTCGGGGAGAGCACAGAGGTCCAATACTAGAGACTGCATAGCTGGGTGATGCCATTTTCACCATTCCCGTGCCTGTGCATACACACCTACAAGCGCCACAACATTCAACCCCAGTAAGCTAAGCAGTGCCATCTAGTGGAGAACAGAGCCGTTACACTAAGCCCTGCCCGACTGGACCAAACTCACTCTTCAGGAACACCACAAATCTCTCTGCCTGCTTAGTTTGTGGACTACAAAGTGCTTCATAGTTTGACTTCTAGGGGAAAGCGACGTAATTTCAATCGTATTTCAGTTTGTTCGCGGGTCCATCTATGCAGTTTTCTTTTTTTATTTCTTTTTGTTTCTTGAATAAAGAAAGAGAAAATTTTATTTCTATTGCCAATTTTTATTAAAGATATTTTTCTTTATTTTTTTGCCGTATTTTGTACTTTTTTGGTAATTTTTTCAAATTCTATTTTACTTCCGTCATTTCATTTTATTCTATTTCATTGTATTCATTTTCTCAAATTTCCAAACGTTTTCCTTTTTTCCCTGCTTTTTATCTGATCAAGCTCCTTTCAATAGCCAGACCAAAACACACCAGGATCTGGCATCATTTATCTGATATGTGTGTTGTTTTCCTTTTTTTGGTTTTAGTTTTTTTACCTTAGTAATTCCTTTTCTTCCTTAAAATTGATGAAACAGGAATTCACCTCAAAAGAAACAGCAGGAACAAATGACAGTCAGGGACATAATCAACACAGATACAAGCAAGATGTCTGAACCAGAGTTCAGAATCACGATAATAAGAATACTAGCTGGGGTTGAAAATAGGTTAGAATCCTTGTCTGCGGAGATAAAAGAAGTCAAAGCTAGTCAGGATGAAATAAAAAATGCTATAACTGAGCTGCAATCTTAAATGGATGCCACGGAGGCAAGGATGGATAAGGCAGAGCAGGAAATCAGCGATAGAGAGGACAAACTTATGGAGAATACTGAAGCAGAAAAAAGAGGGAGATTAAGGCAAAAGAGCACAATTTAAGAATTAGAGAAATCAGTGACTCATTAAAAGGAACAACATCAGAATCATGGTGGTCCCAGGAGATGAAGAGAGAGAAAAGAGGTAGAAGGGTTCTGTGAGCAAATCATAGCAGATAACTAACCTGGGGAAAGACACAGACATCAAAATCCAGGAAGCACAGAGGACTCCCATGAGATTCAACAGAAACTGACCATCAACAAGGCATATCATAGTCAAATTCAGAAAATACTCAGGCAAGACAAGAATCATGAAAGCAGCAAGGGAAACAAAGTCCTTAATCTACAAGGGAAGGCAGAACAGGTTTGCAGCAGACCTATCCACAGAAATTTGGCAGGCCAGAAAGGAGTGGCAAGATACATTCGATGTGCTGAATCAGAAAAGTATGTAGCCAAGAATTCCTTATCCAGCACGGCTGTCATTCAAAATAGAAGGAGAGGTTAAAAGTTTCCCAAACAAAACTTAAAGGAGTTCGTGACACTAAACGAGCCCTCAAGAAATTTTCATGAGGACTCTCTGAGGGGAGAAAAGACAAATAAAAGAAAAAAGAAAAAAGACCAAAAGCAACAAAGTTGGAAAGCACCAGAAAACACCACCAGAAAGTCCAACTCTACAAGAAACATAATGGCAATAAACTCATATCTTTCAGCACTCACTCTAAACATCAATGGACTAAATGCTCCAATCAAAAGACGTAGGGTAATTGAATGGAAAAGAAAACAAGATCCATCTATATGCTGATTACAAGAGACCCACATTAGACCTAAAGACAAACCTTTCAGATTGAAAGTAAGGGGATGGAGAATCATCTAACATGCTAATGGTCACCAAAAGAAAGCTGGAGTAGCCATACTCATATCAGAAAATCTAGACTTTAAAATAAAGACTGTAACAAAAGATTAATAAAGGCATTATATCATAATGAAGGGGGTCTATCCACCAAGAAGGCTGAACAATTGTAAACTTCTATGCTCCAAATGTGAGAGCACCCAAATATATAAATCACTTAATCACAAATATACAGAAACTCATTGATAACAATATCATAATAGTAGGAGATTTCAACAGATTACTTATAGCAATGGAAATATCATTGAAACAGAAAATCAACAAGGAAACAATGGCTTTGAATGACACACTGGACCCGAGGGACTCAACAGATATATTCAGAACATTTCTTCCTAAAGCAGCAGAATATACTTTCTTCTCAAGTGTACATGGAATGTTTTGCAGAATAGATCACACACTGGGACACAAATCATCCCTCAACAAGTATAAAAAGATCGAGTTTATACCATGCATGTTTTCAGACCATAACGCTATGAAACTCAAAATCAAGCACAACAAAAAAATTGGAAAGATAACAAGTACTCGGAGACTAAAGAACCTCCTACTAAAGAATGAATTGGCTAATCAAGAAGTTAAAGAGGAAATGAAAAAGTACATGGAAGCCAATGAAAATGATAACACCACAGCCAAAACCTCTGCAAAGCAGCAAAAGTAGTCATAGGAGAAAACATATATAGCGATGCAGGTCTTCCTAAAGAAGGAAAAAGGTCTCAGATACACAACCTAACCTTACAGCTTAAAGAGCTGGAAAAAGAACAGCAAAGAAAACCCCAAACCAGCAGAAGACAAGAAATGATAAAGATTAGAGCAAAAATCAATGCTATTGAATCCAAACACACACACACACACACACACACACACACACACACACACACACACACTAAACACAAAAAAAGAGTAGATCAATGAAACCAGAAGCAATTCTTTGAAATAATTAACAAAATTGATAAACCACTAGCCAGTTGGATCAAAAAGAAAAAGGAAAGGACCCAAGTAAATAAAATCAAGAATGAAAGACCAACCAACACAGCAAAAATAAAACAATAATAAGAGAATATTATGAGCAATTATACACCTATAAAATAGGCAATCTGGACGAAATGGACAAATGCCTAGAAATTTATAAACTACCAAGACTGACACAGGAAGAAATAGAAAATTTGAACAGACCCATAACCAGTCACAAAATCAATTTAGTAATAAAAAATCTCCCAAAAACCAAGAGCCCAGGGCCAAATGGCTTCCCAGGGGGAATTCTACCAAACATTTAAGGAAGACTTAACACCTATTCTCTTGAAGGTCTCCCAAAATATAGAAATGGAAGGAAAACTTCCAAACTCTTTCTATGAGGCCAGCATTACCTTGATTCCATAACCAAACAGAGACCCCACTAAAGAGGAGAAGTATAGACCAATTTCCCTGATGAACATGGACACAAAAATCTTCCACAAGATATTAGCCAACCACATCCAACAATACATTGAAAAACCTATTCACCACGACCAAATGGGATTTATACCTGGGATGCAGGGCTGGTTCAATATCCACAAAACAATGGTCTGATGTGATTCATCACATCAATAAAAGAAAGGAAAAGAACTACACGTTCCTCTCAATAGATGCAGAAAAAGCATTTGACAAATACAGCATCCTTTCTTGATAAAAACCCTCAAGAAAGTAGGGATAGGAGGATCATACCTCGAGATCATAAAAGCTATATATGAAAGCCCCAACGCTAATATCATCCTCAATGGGGAAAAACTGACAGATTTCCCCCTAAGGTCAGGAACAAGACAGGGATGTCCACTCTCGCCATTGTTATTCAACATAGTATTGGAAGTCTTAGCCTTAGCAATCAGACAACACAAAGAAATAAAAGGCATCCAAATTGGCCAGGAGGAGGTCAAACTTTCATTCTTCACAGATGGCATGAAACCCTATATGGAAAACCCAAAAGATTGCACTAAAAAACTGCTAGAACTGATCCATGAATTCAGCAAAGTGGCAGGATATAAAATCAGTGCACAGAAATCAGTTGCATTCCTACACACCAACAATGAAGCAACAAAAAGAGGAATCACAGAATTGATCCCACTTACCATAAAACCATAACCATAAACCCCCAAAACCATAAAATACCTGGGAATAAATCTAACCAGAGGTGAAAAATCTATGCACTGAAAACTATGGAAAGCTTATGAAAGAAATTGAAGATGACACCCACAAAAAAGAAAAATATTCCATGCTCCTGGAGAGGAAGAACAAATATTGTTAAAATGTCAATAGTACCCAAAGCAGTCTATATATTCAATGCAATACCTATCAAAATAACACCAGCATTCTTCACAGAGCTGGAACAAGCAATCCTACAATGTTTATGGAACCAAAAAGACCCCGAATAGCCAAAGTAATCTTGAAAAAGAAAACTAAAGCAGGAGGCATCACAATCCCAGACTTCAAGCTGTATTACAAAGCTGTAATCATCAAGACAGTAAGGTACTGGCACAAGAACAGACACTCAGGTCAATGGAACAGAATAGACAACCCAAAAATGGACCCACAAAGTATGGCCAACTAACCATTGACAAAGCAGGAAAGAATATCCAATGGAATAAAGACAGTCTCCTCAGCAAGTGGTGCTGGGAAAACTGGACAGCGACATGCACAAGAATGAGCCCGGACCACTTGCTCACACCATACACAAAAAGACACTCAAAATGGATGAAAGATCTAAATGTAAGATAGGAAGCCATCAAAATCCTCAAGGAGAAAGCAGGCAAAAACCTCTTTGACGTTGGCCTCAGCAACCGCTTACTCAACACGTCTCCGGAGGCAAGGGAAACAAAAGCAAAAATGAACTCCTGGGACCTCATCAAAATAAAAAGCTTCTGCACAGCGAAGGAAACAATCAGCAAAACTAAAAGGCAACCGATGGAATGGGAGAAGATATTTGCAAACGACATATTAGATAAAGGATTACTATCCAAAATCTACAAAGAACTTCTCAAACTCAACACCCAAAAAACAAATAATCCAGTGAAGAAATGGGCAAAGACCTGAATAGACACTTCTCTAGGAAAGACATCCAGATGGCCAACCGACACATGAAAAAATGCTCAACATCACTCATCATCAGGGAAATACAAATTAAAACCACAATGAGATACCCCTTACACCTGTCAGAATGGCTAACATTAACAACTCAGGCAACAACAGATGTTGGCGACAGTGTGGAGAAAGAGGAACTCTTTTGCACTGCTGGTGGGAATGCAAACTGGTGCAGTCACTCTGGAAAATAGTATGGAGGTTCCTCAAAAAATTAAAAAGAGAACTACCCTACAACCCAGAAAGTGCAGTACTAGGTATTTATCCAAGGGATACAGGTATGCTGTTTCGAAGGGGCACGTGCACCCCAATGTTTATAGCAGCACTATCAACAATAACTAAAGTATGGAAAAAGCCCAAATGTCCATCGATGGAAGAATGGATAAAGAAGATATGGTATGTGTGTATATGTATGTATGTATGTGTTTATGTATGCATACACACACACACACACACACACACACACACACACACAGAGTGGAGTATTACTCAGCAATCAAAAAGAATGAAATCATGCCATTTGCAACTATGTGGATGGAACTAGAAGGTATTATGCTAAGGGAAATTAGTCAGAGAAAGACAAATATCATAGGACTTCACTCATATGAGGACTTTAAGATACAAAACAGATGAACATAAGGGAAGGGAAGCAAAAATAATAAAAAACAGGGAGGGGGACAAAAACATAAGAAACTCTTAAATGTGGAAAACAGAGGGTTACTGGAGGGACTGTGGGAGGGATGGTGTGCTAAATGGGTAAGGGGCATTAGGAAATCTACTCCTGAAGAAATCATTGTTGCACATTATGCTAACTAACTTGGATGTAAATTTAAAAAAAAATTAAGTAAAAATTAAAAAAAAACTAACCAAGTAAATAAAAGATTTCCCAACAGAACATTGTTGAAAACTCCCAGTCATGAGTTCCCACTAAGCTTTGTAACTAAGTGGCTTTCTTAATTTCCCTAGTGTCTCATAAATACGGACCAGGTGCTCTGACACAAATATGCTCTTGCCCTGCTTCAAGGTTAGCAGAAAGAAAATATCCTCCTATGACTTAGCTTGTTAAAAGGAGAGAAAAGAGGAAAGAAAAGTCATTTGAGATAAACCAACTATTTTGCATGATGGAAAATCTGCATGATTACTTTGGGCATAATGTATTGCATTTGTTTCTGGCTGACTTTGCCTAAATTAGTGAAGCTTTTTAAATGACCAAATTTTGAACATTTCACACATGCACACACACACACACACACAGCATGAAACAAAAGTGAATAGAATATAACATAAATGCAGTAAGGACATAAAAGATTAGTTTTCCTGTAAAACGTAAAATAACTGCTTTGAGAACAGTTTTCCATTTGATAACTTCACAAGCAAATTTATGTTGACTTCTAATTTATTAACCATTTTTAGAAATACTATTTTCAATGGTAACTCTAAATGCAAGTGTGATTATGGTTCAGAAAGAGGGAAACATCGTTTCTCTTTAAATTAGTCATGCCGAAAACTGAAAGGATATCAATTTTGCAAAAGACAGTTCCAACAGACAACATTGTTGATATCTGAACCATCATTTCAGTGAAAGTACAGCCAGTGAGGCTGTATCCTTGACTCAAAATCACATACCATTTGCGGAGGGAACCCCAGAAACTCTCCTCCAACATGATGATTGTCATCCAGGAGCTGTAATTTTTTTTTTTTTTTTTTACTGATGAAATGGAATGTTCAAACTATCTTTATCATGACTCCAGGATCTGGCTTTTTAAGTCCAACTCAGTTCTAAAATGGCCTTAATTCATTTGCCTCGGGTTACTTATCTTAATCCTGAATACCCAAATAAAAGAGACTTCAAATTAATTCTTTGATCACTGAAGAAAATAGGTCTACAACAATGATATATACCAAATCTTACTAGCTAAGATAGTATGCCTATCTCTTCCAAGTTACTGCAAGACTGATGCTTTCATTCAGCTTAATGGTCAACCTGATACATGATAGGTTCCTAGGGAAACCACAGTAATTTATGCTTGGGGATTCAGGCTATTTCTTTGTTTTAATCAGTGGTCATGATAAGTATGTTACTGTCTACAGGTTTATTCTAGACCTATTTTCTATGTTTTAGTTTATATTTGAGAGACAGAGAGAGACAGAGACAGAGACAGAGCATGAGCAGGGCAGGGGCAGAGAAAGGGAGGCACAGAATCTGAAGCAGGCTCCAGGCTCCAGGCTCCCAGCTGTCAGCACAGGGCCTGACATGGGGCTCGAAGTCATGAGCAGTGAAATCATGATCTGAGCCTAAGTCAGATGCTTAACAAGCTGAGCCACCCAGATGCCCCTAGACCTATTTTAAATTCGCAAAGTAATATCAGACTCCAAAAGTATTGATTACTATCTAAGCCTTTAGCTCATTCACAAAGTGCATTTACTTTGAACAACACTTATTTCAATACGATGCTCTAGTTTTCTATTTTTAGGAGCTACACAGACATAGAAGCAGAGAACCAAGAGCTTCCTCATACACGACTTAAGAACCATCTCTACACCCCTGATGCCAATTGAAAACAACCATCACATGGCCACTTGACCAACATCCATAAGCTCAGAGCAATGGTTTGGAAATGCCAAATAAAACCGGAGCTCAACAGGTGGAAGGCGTCACACCATGACCTATAGTATTTCCATCTACATGTCCAAATGACAACTATTATCAGCTGCTTTCCTGTCAATTTAATGATTGCGCAACTCACATGAATGCAGGTACAACATACTGTTTAAAGCAAAGCTCACCCTAAAATATAAAATCGATGGTGAAAAATCCTAAGTTCTATTTTAAACCATCAGCTGCACCCAAAGAGAGAACGATACTCTCCTAACTATAAATAACTTTCAAAGTCTCTGATGGTTTTTTACCAATACAGCTCAGGCATGTTATCAAGAACACATGGTAAACTCTTATAACAAAGGCAATGACCTTTTACTCTATATTTTAGGATAAAATAACAGCTCTTGCCTTGACATTATGAATTCATTGTATAATTCTAACCTCTTACAAAGGAAACAAACTCTCTTAGTATTCTTAGTGGCTAAATTTTGCCAAGGGAAGAATACATTTAGATAATCATTAAAGGTAAGAGAAATTGCAGCAGTAGAAAACAAAAAAAAGGGGTACTTAATCCCATTTCTTGAAATGTGACACCAGCTTTACAGGTACCATTGCTTATAATATATGAGGCTGAAGTATGGCTTTTCCCCATTCATCTTGGGGACAGTGTGGTAGATGAAAGAAAGTGGGCTTTGGAGCCCATGAGAATGAAATTATCAAAACGACAGGACTTACTAGTACTGTGGTCTCAGAAACATGACCTACTCTCTTTTGAGCCTCAGACTGTAGATTTTCGAAATGAGAGTAATCACACTTACCTCACCTAGAGGTTATGATGTGCACGCTAAGGATGTAATTCCAGTGCCAGCCAGAAACTTGGAGTATAGAGGTAGAGGGTAGATGCAAGCCTATACAAGTAAATAAAAAGAGTTACAACTTGGACTAAGGGCAAACTGGGATTAGCACTGGGTGAGCAAATAATGGGGACAAGGGCATACAGAAAAAAAAACTCATGTGAGTAGTGACTAGGTATACAGACAGAAACCTGTTATGGAATGGATTTGCCCCCCAAATCCATACGTTGAAGTCCTAACTACCCATGGGACTGTACTTGGCTACCAGATCTTGAAAGGTAAAGTGAAGGTTGAATGAGCTCATTTGGGGGGAGGGACCCTAATCTGATAACTGGTGTCCTATAAGAAGAGAGTGGGCACCTACACACACAGAAGGAAGGCCACGTGAAGACAGTGGGAAGGAGGTTGTCCACCAGTCACGGAGAGAGGAGACCTGCCCTGCCCACACCTTGATCTAAAGTGTGAGAAAATAAATAAATCAACTTCTGTTGCTTAAGCCACCCAGTCTGTGGTACTTTGAGATGGCAGGCCCAGCAAACTAATAGAAAATCCCAACACTTACTCAGTGAATGGTGTTTGAGCCTTTGTAGGAGTTAGGCACTGTTCTAGGGCCCTAAGGAAACAGCCCTAAACAAAGCTGGTTTGGTCTTCCGATCCCATGGAGCCGACATTCTGGCAGGGACTGCAGCAGGCGACAGCCAGCAAGCAAGTAAGAAAAACAGATGATGCCAAGGGCCGGAAAGAAAAAGAATGCAGGGAAGGTGGATCGGGTGTTCGGGTCGGAGAAGGAGCAGTTTTCCGTTTTGGATAGAGAGCCAGCAGAGACCCCACTGAGCAGGTGACGTCAGAGCAAAGATATGACAGAAATAAGGGAGTAGGTCATGTGGGCATGTGGGAGAACATTCCGGACAGAGAGAGGCAAAGCAAGCGCAAAGACCTGAAGCAGGAGTGTGTGTGTGTGCCCTCCATGCTCAGGGAGCAGGGAGGGGGCCAGTGTGGCCGCAGCCCAGTAAACAAGGGGAGGGGAAGAGGAGATGCCTACAGGGAGGTAGCAGAGGCTGGGGAGGGTAGCACCTGTGTGGTGCGCAATTGGAGTCAGGCGTCTGGAGACATGAAGAGCTGGGGGCAGAGCATAAAGACTCGAAGGCCCCGGCTGCTGGTAGATAGAAGCCTGAGGCTGGCTGAGATCACCCCAGAGGAAGGACGGGCAGAAAGCGGATGGGAGGGGGGAAGAAGATGAGGACAGACCAACACAGACACTGGTGAGCAGCGGCCCGGGCGGTGGGAGGGGGGAGGAAGGAAGTTTTAAAGAAAGGGAGCAATTCTGTGTGTCTGTAAATGGTGCCACGGAGCCCGCGAACTGGAGGTTGAGACTTCAGCGTGAGCCTCAGCGACGTGTCGATCATTCATGAGAGGAAAACTAGGGACAAGTGGGAGAGGAAGCCCTCTCAGACTCAACTGATGGACGGAAGGTCTGCAGGCGCCGACACGTGCAATGCTAGGATGCAGGAAGGCAAGACAGGTGGTGGTGGATGGGAAGTGATTGCTCCCCGTGCACCGGGAGAAACAGCCGCAGGTGCACAGGATGGCCTGGTCCCGAAGAGACCCCCCCCGCCCCCCCGCCCGGTATGCAGGGGAGAGTGAAGCGGTGCAGGAGCCGCGTTAGCGAGATGGCTTCCTCCCTTAGGAACACGGCCCAACTGTGGCAACGGGGCGCCAGCCAGAGCCGTGGGGACAGATGTAGCCAAGGTGGGCGGCTGGGAGGTTTGCTGGGAATGTGTGTGATTGGGAAACACGGTGAAGAGGCCCTACGTTCCCTCTGCCTGTAGAACGGGACCACGGCCGGGATTTCCAAAGTGACATGCGTGACAAACAGAGCATCGAGCCCCCCACAGGGACCCCCGTGTTGTCCTCTTACAGCAGACATTGCCACTTCTTTCCTGCCCCCGTCACCTCCGTGATGGCTGGCAATCCCTCATCTGCTCTCCATTTCCAGGAAATCGTCACCTCGAGAATATTATGCAAGTGGAATCGAAAAGCACGTGACCTTTTCAGGATTCACTTTTTCCCCTCTGGGCATAATTCTCCGTGGATTCGGTTCTGCTGCAGTGTCTATCAGCAGTGCATGCCCTGGCACTGCTCACCGGTGAGCACCCCACCACACGGGGCTAGCATGGTTTGGCTGTCTCCTTGTGGAAGGACACGTTGCACTAGGCTGGACAATGGCCCTCAAAGAAATCAAGTCCTAATACCTGGAATCTAACTCCCATCGATGGGCTCTAGTTAAGGATCTTGAGTCCTGGGTTATCTGAGCCCTAGATGGAATCACTAGCATCCTTAGGCAAAGGGAGACTTGACAAAAGAGGAGGCACTGTGTCCATGGAGACAGACTGGGGTGACGTGGACACAAGCCAAGGGAGGTTGGTGGCCACCAGGAGCTACCAGAGGGAAGGGATACACTGTCCCCTGGAGTCCTGGGGTCTCCAAAGGGACTACAGCACTGGGGACACTTTAGTCTCAGTGAAGCGAATTTTGTGTTCCTGGCCTCCTCCAAAACTGTGAGAGAACACGATTTTGTTCTCATAAGCCACCAAGTTTGTGGTAAAAGAGCAGGTGTGCACACAACAGGTCCCCATTCCCATCTCCCTCGGACTTTGGAGTCTTCCTTCCCTGAGAAAGACAGGGAAGTTCTGGCATTTCAACCTAGTTGACTGCAGGCAGCCATTGTGTCATTATTATGACATTCCCAATTCTCAAGGCCACACATTAAATTGCATTTCCTGTGGGAGGAACCGTGTATCCATGTCTGGCCTATCGTACGTCACCCTCTTTGGTTTAATACTCTTTGGATCCACTCCCATATTCATTCCCCAGTCTCCTACCAGTGCGAAGTGGTAATACCCTGCCACTCCCCTGCATGGGCACCTGATCCTGCGTGGACTTGGCATCCCGTTGTTTTCCAGGAAGTAAACACGGATGGTAGACGTGGAGCCTGAACATCACTGCTCTCTGTCACGACAGTATTGTCCTAGGTGAAGCCATTGAAACCTTTTCTCTAGGGGTCCTGGGGGTGGGGTAAGACTTTTTCCCTTGGACGGCGGGGGGGGGGGGGTGGGGGGTGGGGAGCTGCTTCTCTTGGCAACAAAACACAAGATATTACCCTCATGAGGCCATACGTTTTCTGATATTTCGCCCTTGCTTTCAACCTCTCCTATTTCCTGCGTATACCCAGACACCCAAAACTGACCCCGGACAGTCTCTGTAACTGTTCCCCATGGCCACAGTGAGGACTCCACGTGCGATCCTCCAGCATGCTGTCCTCCATCCCTCCTCACCACCAGTAGTGGTAATGTGAACAAAAGTGAGATCACCTCTTGCCGCCAATGACCAGTATCCACTTCTGCCAACAAGGAAGCTACTTGTATGTCCACCAGGGAGAAGAGCAGTCCAGTCCCAGAGTCCCAGTTCCAGGCTGTTTCCTGCAGCCACTCGCGGTACAAATGACCACTTGTGCAGGACTGCCACAGGAGACGCACACCCAAAAGCAGTGAGTGAAGAGCGCTGCAAGGGGAAGGGAACCTCCACGAGAAGGTGGAGAGGGCAAAGCGGCCGTGCTTAGCAAAGTCATGATGTTTCCACTAAGAAGAAAGTAGCGGAAAAGTGGTTCCTGATCCTGTAAGATTTATCTGGAGATGAGGGTCATGTGGAGAGATGTGACACAGAGGAACACAACTACAGAAGCGCCCTGTTATCCATGGGGATATGTCTGGAGACCCGAGGGGGATCCCTGAAACCACAGACAGTACAAATACTATAGTGGCCATGAAGGAGTGCAGGCGGCTCACCCCTACATGGCCCATGAAGGGTTGCTGTTGGCACACCCCTACATAGCCCGTGAAGGGGGACAGGCAGCTCACCCCTACATAGTCCACGAAGGGAAGCAGGCGGCTCACCCCTATATGGCCCATAAAGGGGCGCAGGCAGCCGGCCCCTGCATGGCCCATGAAGGGGCACACGCGTGATGCCCCTACATGGCTGAAGAAAGGGCACACGCGTGACATATCTATATGGCCGATGAAGGGGCACAGAAGGGGTGCAAGCGTGACACCCCTGCATCGCCGATTAGGTGTCTCGAGGCTGTCCTAGAAGGGTGAAAAATATGATTGGTGTACTTTAGGCGGCTGTTAGGGATGCGGCGATGAGCATTCCTAGTAGGGCTCAGGCATTGGTATATGATCTTAAGATCTGAATACCAAAAATAGACAACCAACTCCTACGTTATGACCAGGTGAATTTCACAATAGAAGCAATAATGCTGGTATGTGCAACAAGAAATATTTGTCCTTGCATAAGCTTCTATCAGAGCAGATGACTACAGATACTTAACAATAAGATAAAAAATAACCTGTTAAGTCACTATCAAACCAATTGTTGACCCAACACAGATAGGCAATCAAGGAAAGATGAAAAGAAGTAAAAGGAACTCAGCGAACACAAACCCCACCTGTTTACCAATAAAATCGCCTCTAGCACTTCTAGAATTAGAGGCCCTGCCTGCCCAGGGACATTCGTGAAACGGCCATGGTATCCTGATCGTGCAAAGGTAGCATAATCACTTGTTCCCTAAATAGTGACTCATATGCACATATGCATATTATGTCAAGCTATATTTTAGTCACAAAAGGTGTCAAGATGAATAAAATAGTCCCTGTCCTCAAAGAGCTTATAATCTGTTAGTGGGTGACAGGTGTATAGGTAAATAAATGTAATAAAATGTGGTTAGTGTTATTACTGAACCTATTCCATAGTATGGTTGGAACAGAACAACTGAGTCAACTCTCACGGGATCAGAAAAGGGTCCCAGAAAGGAAGGAGACGCTTGACCTGATTTCTTTTCTTGCTTTATTGAGATATAATTGACAAATAACATTATGTGAGTTCAAGTTGTACAATGTGATGATTTGGTACACATATATATTGTGAAATAATTACCATAGTAAGTTTGATCAACACAATCAAGACCTCACATTGTTACCTGCTTGTGTATGTGGGATGAGGGGTGGTAAAAATACTCTTGTAGCAATTCTCGTATTGTTAACCATTGTCACCATGTTGCACAATCCCCAGAACTTCCTCATCTTCTACTTGAAGGTTTGTGCACTTTGACCACCATCTTTCCATCCCTAGCCCTTGGCAATCACCAATTTGCTCTTGGTTTCTATGAGTGAATTTGACATTTTTAGATTCATAAGTAAGTGGTATTATACAAGATTTGTCTTTCTCTGACTTATTTCACGTAGCATAATGCTCTCAAGTTCCATCCATGTTGCCACATATGGAAGGATTTCTTTTGTTTGGCTGATAATATTTGAATATGTATATGATCATTCATATGACATATATCCATATGATATGTCATATATATATTGAAATACTATCATATGATACTATGATATCATATATATCATATGATATCATATGACATATCATATGTATGTATATAAATCACACACACACACACACACACACACACACACACACACACACACACATCTTCTTTATCCATTCATCTGTCAGTGGATACTTTGGTTGTTTCCATGTCTTGGCTATTTTGAATATGGCTGCAATGAACATGTAGGGGCGGATATCCCTTGGCGGTAGTGGCTTTGTTTCCCAAGAGAATAAACAGATTTCGTTGTACATCCAGAGTGGGTTTCCTGGATCATATGGTAGTTCTATTTTCTTTAAGTTAGTTAGTTAGTTAGTTAGTTAGTTAGTTAGTTAGTTAGTTAGTTAGTTAGTTTATGCCATCTCTACACCCAGCGTGGAACTCAAACTCATGACCCTGAGATGAAGAGTTGGATGCTCCACCGACTGAGTCAGCCAAGTGCCCTCGTAGTTCTATTTTCAATATTTGGAGGATCCTCCATACTGTTTGCCATCGTGGGCATACTATGTTATATTCTTACCAGCAGTGCACAAAGGTTCCCTTTTCTGTACATTCTCACCAACACTTGTTATCTCTTGTCTTTTTTATGATAAGAATCCTAACAGGTGTGAGACAATATCTCATTATGATTTTGATTTGCACTTTCCTGATGTTAGTGACGTGGAGCCCCTTCATGTATCTGTACGCCATTGTGTGTCTTTGGGAAAATCTTTGGGAAAATCTTTGGGAAAATGTCTATTTAAGTTCTTTGCCCATTTTTAAATTGGATTATTTGTGGGTTCTGCTATTGAGTGATATGAGTTCTTTAAATATTTTGGATATTGACCCCTTATGGGATATATGATTTGCAAATATTTTCTCTCGTTCTGTAGGTTCACATTTGATTTTGTTAATGATTTCCCTTGCTGTGAGATGCTTCTGAGTTTCATGTAGTTCCACTTGTTTATTTATTTTTTATTGCTTGTGCTTTTGGTGTCACATCCAAAAACTGTTGTCAAGACCAATATTTAGGGGATTTTCCTGTTCGTTCTCTTCTTGGAGTTTTACAGTTTTGTGTACATTTAAGTATGTTGAGTTAATTTTTGTGACTAGTATAAAATAAGAGTTTAATTTCATTCTTCTGCATGTAGCTACCCAGTTTTTCCAGCACCATTTATGGAAGAGACTGTCCTTTACCCATTGTATAGTCTTGCCTTCTATGTTATAAATTAATTGACCACATATGCATGGGTTTATTTTTGGGCTCTTTATTCTCTTGGCCTATGTGTCTTTTTTTTTTTTTTTATGCCAGTACCATAATATTTTGATTGCTGCAACTTTGCAATACAATTTCAATCCGGAAATATGATGCCTCTAGCTTTATATACTTCCTCAGATTGCTTTGGCTATTTGGAATCTTTTGTGGTTCCATAGAAATTTTAGGGTTTTTTTTTTTTCTACTTCTGTGAAAATGCCATTGGAATCTTGGTAGAGATTGCATGGACCTACAGATGACTTTAGGTAATATGGACATTTCAATGATATTAATTCTTCTGATCCATAAACATAGGATATCTTTTCATTTGTTTCTGTTTTAATTTTCATCAAAGTTTTATAATTTTCCGTGTACAGCCCACTGTCTCCAGAAATGTGGGTGCTACTGGGTCCTATAGAATATGTAGATCCTTCAAATGCCCCCACTCTTCTTCGTGTTGTGGCCTCTGTGGCCTCTAGAGGAAATGGGGGAAATTCCCTCTGATGCCTAATATACAGACAGGTCTAGTTGGAGAAACCCACGCAGAGCAACTCAAGGTGCTATTCAACCCAATGCTGACACCATCTGGATGGAAACAGGAACAAGCTAAGCAGCCACTGGGCTGAACTCAGAGGGGTTTCACTGGTGATCACTCATGAGTTCTAGCCATCAATCCTTTGCACTGACAGGTGGGCTGTTCTAAAGAGATTAGCCTCGAATTTAGACACTGGGAAGCCAAAGGGCAGATGATCATAACTAAGCCCTTGGTATCAGGATATGGCATCAGGACATCTGGCTCACCTGCAAGAGCCTGAGGTGATCCTCCCTGTTTTCCATGTCCTGGCTCAGAAAGCACTGGTTGGTAGAAAGGAAAAATGGAATGTTAAAGCAGCAGATTAAATTATTAACAGGGAAAACGACCTTGTCCCGGTGTACTAATGTGCTGTCACAGGCTTTAATGCATTTGAATGATCAAACATATGCCCCATATGTCAGACTGGGGACCCCTGCTAAGGCACCCAACACTATAAAGGTATAGAAGTCTAGGGAGACCGCTATGGCCCCAACTCTCACTGTGGATTCCTATGCTATGCTGCTGAGAACACCAAAAGGTGTTGTCTACTGGAATTTGCCATGGGATGCCCCCTAGGATAAGTGAGTTACTTTGTACCCCTGGGGGAGAGGGATCTACTCGATCTCTACTGGGATCCTGTTGTTCTGCTGAAAGTCAGACCTATGGAAATGCACTATACCTGGAATGGAGCACACCCCATCGAAAGAGGGAAGGACATGGGGGTCCTAGTATGGCATATTCTGCCCCAGTCTATCTCCTCATGCCTGACAGTGCTGCTTCCCCCTGCCTACACGTATGGCATGCACAATCAGGTGAAGTTCCTAAAGCTGCTGGTCTCCCTCTCCTTCAAGGCCATAAGACACGGACACACCCCTGACAATCAGGAGGCTGATCCCTCCCTACCCTGGGTATAAGCCCTAGCAACTGACTATGCAGTACATACAGCAGATTAAGTACGGTTACTGTGGAGCCTTGGAACGGATGGATTGGCTATTGCCAGGATTTGCCCTTAAAATACAGTGACTTGGCAAATGTAGTAACGGCATGTGCTATGTTTGTTTGTTTGCTTGTTTGTTTGTTTGTTTCTTTCTTTTTTGGTGGAGGCTTTGGGTTTTCTCTATATACTAAGATCATGTTATTTGCAAATGGGTGATTTTACATCTTCCTTCCTGATTTGGAAGCTTTTTATTTCTGTTTCTTGCCTGACTGGTGTGGTAGGACTTCCAAGACTACGTTGAATAGAAGTGGAGAGAGTGGACACCCTTGTCACCCTTGTCTTGCTCTGGATCTTACAGCAGAAGCTTTCAGCTTTGACTACTGAATGTGATATTTGCTGCGGGCTTGCCATATATGGCCTTAATTATGTTGAAGTAAATTCCTTTTATACCAAATTTATTGAGAGTCTTGTATTTTCAGTTCTTGTGTATCTAAGTCCTCCAAATCCCTGGGTAAGGGCTGAAATGGGGCCTGAGTAAGAAAACACTGGCATCAGCAGCCATGGTGACCTTGTGTTGTGCTTTTATCCTGTGAATGAACTGGCACTAAATGCCGTCCCTCCAGAATTCTTCCCAAGCCCCATCAGAAAAGATTCCAGGGCTAGATTCTCCCTCCTGGTTCCAAGGGCCCTGGGTGACTCCTTATGCCCGTTCAATAACTAGGACACAGAGGTCATGGGGGACACTCCTGTGGCCCCAGGTGCCCATCCCTGCCTGGCTTGCCCATGCCCTGCTGGAGGGTGATGCCGGGGCAAGAGACAGTGAGGTGGCTGGGGCAGGGGGCAAGGGCCGAGGGCAGCCCAGCGTGGTGATTCCCCTTGCTTGCAAGACCATGGCTCACTGCTCCATCCACCATCCCAGGGATCTGCTGCCCCTGCTGCCTCTGGATGCTGCTGCTGCTGCTTCCCGGCCCCAGCCTGCACCAGCACAGGTGAGTGAGGGATCTGCCCTTTGGGGACTCACGAGGCCTGCAGAACTCCTCCAACTCTTTCCCGGGGTGTCCAATCCTTCCTTCCTTCCATGGGAGCCTGCTTCAGATTCTGTGTCTCCCTCTCTCTGTCCCTCCCCCACTCATTCTCTGTCTCAAAACTAAATAAACATTAAAAAATTTAAAAGTAAGTGTGCTTCTTTCTCTGCCTTGCTTTTTTTTTTTTTTTCCAACGTTTATTTTTATTTTTGGGACAGAGAGAGACAGAGCATGAACGGGGGAGGGGCAGAAAGAGAGAGACACAGAATCGGAAACAGGCTCCAGGCTCTGAGCCATCAGCCCAGAGCCTGACGCGGGGCTCGAACTCACGGACCACGAGATCATGACCTGGCTGAAGTCGGACGCTTAACCGACTGCGCCACCCAGGCGCCCCTCTGCCTTGCTTTTTAAAAACAATTGTATCTTCCTTGAAGTTCATTTGATATATATATACACACTGTATGTATTATATATAATATGTGTATATTATGTATATGATCAATATAAATTTACTTCTACGTTTAATATTTGTGTTATTGATATAAATACATTCATATAATAAATATACTTATATATTTACATATTTTAATAAATAAAGGACAGCATATTTATTATATATTTTTATAAAATACATTTAGATGTGTAATAATATGAATAATGATTTATTATAATTTATACCATGTTTAGAATATAAACATATTTATTTACTAAATATGTAAGTAAGACAGGAATGCCTAAACTGAGTTCTCTAGTTTATTTTATTGATTTATTTTGAGAGAGAGGTGGGGGGAGGGCAGAGAGAGAGGGAAAGAGAATCCCAAGCAGTCTGTGAGCTGTCAGCTCAGCCCCTACACAGGTCTCGATCCCCGAATGGCAAGATTACAACATGAGCTGATATCAAGAGTCAGATGCTCAACTGACTGAGCCACCTAGGCACCCCTAGAACTTTTTTTCACTGCTCATTCTTTTCAACTGCTGTATGGTATTCCAGTATGGAAGTACTGTGAGTTATTTAGCCAGTACCTCACCGATGGAGAGATCTCTCTGGGAGACTATCAGTTCTCTCACCGATGGAGGTGGTTTTCAGTCCTTTGCTATTACAGACAATGCCATAATGAACACTTTTCTATAGCTTTGAGTATGTATGCAATGACACCTTTCTCTCTTCTCCCCGCCCCTGCCTTCCCCTGACCTCTCCTCCTCCTCTCCATCTGGCCAACTCATGGCATCAGGAAGGAGAGACACAAAATGTCACATTTGGTGGTGATGGGACGAAGGCCTGAAGACAGAAAGTGGACACACAATATCCAGGTCAGAATTATAAGAGGAATCAACTTGCGTTAATTTGGGCAAAAACGGGAGGAAGTTAGGAGGACTTTATTGGAAGATCCAGGAGTAGCACACAGAACCCCCAAATCTCAGGATCCAGAAAGCCATCAACCAGGTAGTTAAGTTTCTTTTTGTTTGTTTCTGCTTCTCTCTTGAGTCAGATCCATTTTCCCTTTCTTTTCCTAGCACTGTTTAATCCTGTCTGTGCATGGAGGCCAATGGGATTCCCAACAGGACTCGGTATAGACAGTCTCAGCTCAGACTGGTTGGCTTTTTCTTGGTCCCAGAAGGGTGATGAGGACCAGATTTGCTGGCAACATGATCTGCATAAGATGCAAATATGAATGGTTGTGTCTGTCTTTGTTTTACATTGTTGGACAAGGTACCATCATTATAAGAAGCAGTCTCGAGCCCCTTAGCAAGGCATTGGTACACTTTAAGCTGACCCCCTACTTGACCTTTATTTCCAGTCTTTTCTCCTCAAAAGCTCCAAGTTCTGGCCATGCCAAGCATCAAATCAGTTTCTGTATACACCAAGAGTACATGCTTCGGCCAGGACAGTGTAGGTTGGATTTCAGCCTCAGCTCACCCATCGTTTGGGTAGCTGTACAAGCAGCAACAGGAAATCAGAGTCAGAAGTGATCTGGAGAAATAGAAATGCCTTGATCGTGGCGTGGGTGGTGATGAAGGTTAATGCTGGGTTTCCCTGTATATGGGGATGGTGCTCTAACTATTTTACTCAAATTACAAAGGACATGATGGTGTTGGCAATACAGGATTTGGAAGAAGGCATCCAATGGATAGCACCTGGTCTTCACAGGCACCTTGCCTGTTCCTTTAGACTTCTCACACAATAGATATTCTCACAATTCCGGATAGGTGGCTAAGCAGGTTATGTCCTCTGCAGGTACCATCGACCATCAGAGTTGGTGCAGCTGATGTTGCTGATGGAGTGGATGTCTCTTATCAGAGGCGGGCCATCACCAAGTCCCGTTGATTCCACTACATATTGCCAGGACCCTGGAATATTGTCTTTCTCCTTTTCTCCTGGGATAAAGCAAATAAATGACTGTCTTCTGCCACCAGCACTGGTTCCCCTGATGTGCTCTCCACAGAGCAGGTGGGGTTATCGTGCTTTTTAAAAATGCAGATCTTGGTCAGGTCACTCCTGCTCCAATGGCTTTCTGGTGCTCTCGCGCTTAAATTCACTGCCCTCCTCCCCTCCCTCTCCTCCCTCGCAAATCCTGTTGGATCTGGACCTTGCTACCCTTCAGCCTTAACTTCCACTTTTGGCCCTGTCTTCCAGTCTTTTTGCCTAGCTCACTAACGCGTGATCCTTATCTGGAACTTAGTGTAGGCATAACTGCTTGTATTAGTTTCCCCTTGTTGTCACAAATCACTAATTCAGTATTTTAAAGCAAGAAAACTTTATTCTCTTATACTTGCAGAGGCCAGAGGTTCAAATTGAGCCTTAACAGCCTAAAATCAAGGTGTCGGCAGGCTGATTCCTTCTGGCGGTTCCAAGAGATAATTCTCTTCCTTGCCTTTCCCAGCTTTTTAGCTTGTGGGGCTTGTGGACCCTTCCTCCACCTTCAGAGCACATCACTCCAATCTCTGCTTCTGTCATCCCATCTCCCTTTTCTCTTCCCTGGTCAAATCTCCCTCCATCTACCTGTTAGAAGAACACTCATGATTACAGATAGGGCCCCCTTGGATAATCCAGAGCAATTTCTCTGTCTCAAGATCCTTAACTTAATCACATGTACAAAGTCCTTTCTGCCAGGTACTAGGTTTGAGGTTCCAGGGATTAGGACTTGGATATCTTTGGGGGCCATTATTTAGCCCACCACCCTGCCTTCCTGAATCCAAGGATGTAGTAAATACATTAGACCCGCCCCTGGTTCCCTTAGGATGCCATACTTCCCAGTTACATGCATGACAATCATCCATGGAGGAAAGGACTGGTTATACACTCACCAGCTCTCTTTCCTACTCTGAGCATGTAGGAACACTACATTTCCCAGAGTCCTTTGTGCTTAAGTTGGGACCATGTGACCGAGTTCAGCCAATGGAATATGGTGGGAATGATGTATGCCACTTCCCAGGTATGGCCATAAACTACCTCACTCCATCCTTCTGCTCTTTCCTCTATGGCTCCATATGGCCTCTGCATGGCTCCCACATGGCTCAAAGTAAAGGATTTTGTGATGGTGGAACTACATGATGGGAGAGACCTGAATTCCTAAATCACCATTTACTGGGTTAAGCCACTGAGATTTTGTGGTTATGCAGTACAGCACATGACCTGCCCTGACGAATAAATTAAGTCTTTTTTGCTTCTTGCCTTTACCAAACTAGGGGCTCTCTTATTTCCTGTTGTATCTGCCACCACCAGCAGAGTGCTTGGCACCATGTGAGCATTCAATAAAGGCTTGTTAAGTGAATGAAAGACAACTGGATTCAGGATGAGGACATGGGGGGAGGGGTAGGCAAAATTAGGGAGAAGTGTCATCGTCACCATGAGAGATGATGAGGGCTGAAGTGAAACAGGAGGAACGGGGATGACAGCAAGGAAGGAGCTGATGTGTGTTCAGGAGGGAGACTTGACAGAACTTGGTGACTGACAGGATACGGAAGTTGAAACAAAGGGAGGCACCAAGGACCTCCCGGTGTACTGGTTTGGACACATGGCTGGCTGTTTGGGTACCAAACTTTCCAATGTACAGGGGTTGTTCTGATTATGGAGGTGAAAGTACAACTTGTATAACTTTATGTGACTGTTGCTTCTTTGCAGACAGTACAAACGTGTGTATAAGTTTGTCCTGGAATACTGTCGGTGAGGCAGTCTTGGTGATAGGGGGATTTTCATTCTACCGTGGTTGGTAGTAATGCCATTTGAACTGTTTGGTAGGTTGAAGCTATCCTCTAAATGTTTGTGTCCTCTCAGGGGTGCCTGGGTGGCTCAGTCGGTTAAGCCTCGGACTTCAGCTCAGGTCATGATCTCACGGTCTGTGAGTTCAAGCAAGTCTGTGAGTTCAAGCCCTGCGTCGGGCTCTGTGCTCACAGCTCAGAGCCTGGAGCCTGCTTCGGATTCTGTGTCTCCCTCTCTCTCTGCCCCTCCTCTGCTCATGCTCTGTCTCTCTCTGTCTCAAAAATAAAGAAAAATATTTTAAAAAATCTTTTTAAATAAACGTTTGTGTTCTCTAAAAATTCCCATCAGGAAATCCTAAAGACCAATGTGATGATATTAGAAGGAAGGACCTGTGGGAGATGGCTAGGTCATTTGGGCGGTGTCATCATGAATGGAATCACCCTTCTTATAAAAGAGCCCCCACAGAGCTCCATCACCCCTTCCGCCATGTGAGGACACAGTGAAAAGGTGCCAGCTATGAACCAGGAAGAGGCTGTCACCAGAATGTGTCCATGCTTGTGTCTTGATCTTGCCAGCTTCCAGAATTGTGAGAAATAGATTTCTACTATTTACAAACCACCCAGTATATCACATATTATTACAGCAGCCTAAATGGACTGAGACGGTCGATACACATACAAAAAAAAAAAAAAAAATAGCTACAGTGATTCACACATTCTGCATGCATGTCCCTTTTCCTTCCTTCCTTCCTTCCTTCCTTCCTTCCTTCCTTCCTTCCTTCCTTCCTTCCTTTCTTTTTTTCTTGTTTATTTTCAGAGAGAGAGAGAAAGCGAGAGAGCAAGTGGTCAACAAACAGAGAGAGGGAGAGACAGAATCCCAAGCAGGCTCCCCGCTGTCAGCACAGAGCCTGACACAGGGCTCGAACTCACAAACTGTGAGATCATACCCCAAGCTGACATCAAAAGTCGGATGCTTAACTGACTGAGCCACCCAGGCACCACACGCATGTCCCTTTGCAATGCAACCTTGCCGCTCTTCCATATTCTCCTTGAATATAAACTGCCTTTGTATCTTGTTTTGTGCCAACAGAATGTGGCACAGTGATGATGTGCCTGTGCTGACCCTGGGTCTCAATACGTCTCATGTGCTTTATTTTAGTGACTAGGAACCCTGCCCAGGCGTCATGTGAAAAAGCCTTGGCTAGCCTAATGGCTTATGAGAAATCTCATGGGACAGAGAAGGCTGTCCCAGACCAACCAGCACCCTGGTGACCTGGCAGTTTAGCAGCAAATGCATGAGTGAGTCCAACCAAGACCAGAGGAACCATCCAGTTGAGGCCAACCTAAGTTGCCAATCTACGGAACTGTTAGTTAAATAAGCAGTTATTATTTTAAGCCACTAAATGTTGGGATGATTTGTTACATGGAAAAAACTCTCTGATACAATCTGTATTTATAGGCATTTGTTGGAGCAGAGAGACGTGGGTCCGGGGAGTTGTGTACTTTGCATCCAGCTGTACCTAATTCCTGGGGATATACCTCATCATTTTAGCCAATGTAGCTAGCTGGAAAATGCATGACCCTAAAACCTATTTTGGTTTCACAGCACAGTTGGAGGGACTTAAATTATTCAGAGAATTGCCTCAAACTACCACTTTTCTTGTGAACAAACCCTACTGTGAGGTTCTTACATTAGTCATCCCAGACTCTGGGATTCGTCTATAGTAAAATGACCAAAAATTAGGCATGATAAGTTTACCATTTTACCCCGGTAAGAAATATTTACACACACACACACACACGACTAACATAGTTTGTGTGATTGTTACACAAATAGAGTATACAACCTTTAAAAGAGCTGCTTATAGAATATCTATTTCATCAACCATAATTTTTCTCAACTTTCTATGGACCAGTGGAAACTTAACTATGGAAAACTTCAGTATTGTTCTTGGGACTGACATTTGACAACTACCTGGGATTTTTGTTTAGTTTATTTATTTATTTTGGTGGGGGGTCAGAAAGATAGGGAAAGAGAGAATCCCAAGCAGGCTCCACACTGTCAGCTCAGAGCCCCACGTGGGCCTTGATCTCAGGAATTATGAGATCATACCCTGAGCCGAGATCAGGAGTTGGATACTTAACCGACTGAATCACCCAGGCACCACGAGAACTATTTTTAAAGAGAATCTACCAAAATTCTTCCTGCTGTGGGGTGCCTGGGTGGCTCCGTTGGTTAAACTTGATCTCAGCTCAGGTCTTGATCTCAGGGTTGTGAGTTCAAGACCAGCATTGGACTCCACACTAGGCATAAAGCCTACTTAAAAAATACTTCTTCTTGCTACATTGCTGAGAATGCTTACATACATGTAAGCTAGGACTGATTGGATGTCAACACTTTAAGAGACACCTTTGCCTGTGTAGGCGGAGTGAAACATCGCCCTGTAAGTTCCCAAATGCTTGACCTCTCATTTTGCCAGAGTTGCATCCCCTACATAGAGGACTGGCTGCAGAATTGGTGAGGCCCCGTGTTCAGAAATCATTTAAGAGTTTCACGACAATGGCAGAGCAGCAGGCGAAGCACGGGACCCTCCTGAACATGGGTTGCTGTAAGGCTGTCCAGACTGCATGCCCAGGAAGCTTGCCCTGCCTCTATATTCTATCTTGTCCTGGAGATCTGAGATCCTGGAGAGCAAGGATGTTGTCTCAGCCTTCTGTCTCCCCAGGACTCAGCTCAGTGCCTGCCACCTGCTAGGCTCCTTCAGGTTTCCTGTCGTAAGAATGACTGTTTACTAAGCACTGCCAAAGTTCCATTTCACTGTGCTAAGCACTCTATGCAAGATATGGAGTGTTTGTAAGATTCCTGGGGAAAGCACCATTCTTTTTTTAAAGTATGTATGTATGTATGTATGTATGTATGTATGTATTTATTTATTTATTTATTTATTTATTTATTTATTTATTGAGAGAGACAGAGAGAGCAAGCAACGCATGGGGGAGGGGCAGAGGGAGAGAATGAATTCCAAGCAGGCTCCTTGGTGTCAGCGTGGAGCCCAACATGGGGCTTGAACTCACCAACCATGAGATCATGATCTGAGCTAAAATCAAGAGTCAGAGAGGCTTAACCGAAAGAGTCACCCAGGTGTCCTGGGAAAGACCCATTCATATCCACATCTTATAGGTGGGGAAACTGAGGCTTAGAGAGGTTAAGCGACTCATTTGAGGTCATAAACCTCATACAGAAAGAACTAGGATTTAAACATGGGGCGGTTCTCAATTGTTTGCAATGTCTGCTCATCACCTGTGTTTGGTTGTGGCAACTGGGAGGTGCTACTGGCATCTAGTGGGTAGAGTCCAGAGATGCCGCTGAACCTTCTACGATGCACAGGACAGCCCCCCACATCAGCTCCCCCCATCACAGAATGATCCACTCCAAAACGTCAATAGCATTGGGGCACCTGGGTGGCTCAGCCAGTTAAGCTACTGACTTTGGCTCAGGTCATGTTCTCACGGTCCGCGAGTTTGAGCCACTCATCTGGGTCAGGGCTGACAGCTCAGAGGCTGGAGTCTGCTTCAGATTCCGTGTCTTCCTCTCTCTCTCTCTCTCTCTCTCTGTCCCTGCTCTGCTCACACTCTGTCTCGCACTCAAAAATAAATACATAAATATTAAAAAAAAATAAAATGTCGATAGCATTGAAACTGAGAAACCCTGTCCTCATACCAAAACCCACGTTTCCTAAACACAAGACACTTCATCTTATTTTCTGCATTTTTACTTTATTAATAAATACTATAATGTATTTATTCTTCTTCTTAAATGGACTTTAAATTGATGTGCACCTTAAATGTTTTTCTCCTGAAGCCAAGTATTTGATGTGTCATTAATTTTTTCTGACACATATTAACATAAATATAAAATTATTTACAAAACATGTTTGGGTACCACCAAAAATCACCTCACCTACTACTTGTAGTCTGGGGGAGCCAAAATTGAGACCCACTTCACTTGTCTTGTAGTTTCCTTTCTCTTTTCAGAACAAGAGAATAAAATGTATCAAACCAGCGTGTTGCCCCAGCACGGCAAGGTGCTGGCCACATTTTGGCTTCTGTTGGAGAAAGTCATCCAGGGGACATGACCTTCAGTTGACCCCTGGGCTGGCAGTGGGCAATCGGAGGCTCATCACCCCCTCCCCTGTCCTTGCAATGTATATTCCAAACACTGTTCTGGCACGAGGAGTCTGCTTCAAGGATGCAGCCCTGAGAGAGCAAAGTGCTGCTGAGACCATCTGGACGATATACTACTGACCCCTATTGCGGGTTGTGTGTAATATAAACTTGTAAGATTCTGGCAGGCAGGTGGAGAGATCCACTTGCCTTGCAGGGCCCAGGGCAGGCCTTGTAAGTTCCCTTGCTTATCACCCCCACCATGCACCCATCTGGAGACGTCTGCCTCCTCCTTTGGTCTCTCCTTGCCCTCTGCATTTGGGAGTCCAGTTTTGATCTCCCCCAGCCCCCAGGCAGCTCTTAAGGTTTCCAACCAACAGCTTGTGTGCCATCTCTTTTCTTTTTTCGCAAGGCTAACAGTTGCTAAGAAACCTTTTTGAAACCCTAACAGTCACCCGATGAGGACTATTAAGAATCAATGCCTTCCGGTGAGGACCACGACACAGAGAGTCTAATTTGTGGAGTTGCATATAGACTGACGTGGGCTCCGAGTCCTGGTGAGTAAACCTCCTTTGTAACATCGCTCCTTCCCCTTAATACCTGGGGAGTATGGTTGCAGGTTCCTGGCAAATTGTGCTGCAGACTAACATAATGAAGCCTAGAGCCAACGAGATTCTTCCTTAGATACTAAAAGTGCCTGTGTTGTAAATAATAATGTCATCATCTATTTCATACAAAGCACTTTCCTGAAGAGCTGCATGTTAATTTCAGCACATTTGCAGGAATTCATTTGGGTAGTGGTGGGGGTGGTCTTTGATGATGATTTTTCATCTTCTATGAACTTGACAGGTGTCTCAATTAGGAAGTGAATAACCACCACCATCCCTTCACACACACACACACAGACACACACACACCGCACCCCTCCCCACCGGGAACCCTTACGGAAATGCTTTCTCAACCACATGTTCTAAATGGGGACATGTTGTCAATAATCACACTTCTATTAGGAGGCAGTGACTCTATTTACTGAGTTGACATACCCAGAGGAAAGTGGCTTTCTTCCTTTAGAGAGGAAAATGAACCTGATTCTCCCCCTTCTTGTACATATTTTTCAAAGGCTTGGGAAACGGGTGTGGGCAATGTTCCAGGCGGGAACAGCAAGGGAATTGGGTTTGGTTGACGTTCACAGGGATAGCAGGTTTAAAGTTTGGGATCTGGCAAATAAGCTACAAAGGGTCCTTCTATCAGGTTGGCTTCTTTCCCAAGCAGGCTCCCTGCACTCTCCTTGTGACAATCAGGGGGCAGTCTCTGTTAAGTAAAGCCTGGAATAGCAGCCAGAGTGAATCTCCCCTGAGGACTGGACTCAAATATTCTGGTGACAGGCAATATTTTACAGAGATCGGAGACAGATTCTAAAATGGACTTTTCTGTCTAGAGTTTGTCTCTTTTCACGAAGGTGTTTTTTTCTGTTTGTTTGTTTTGTTCTGTCTCTCTTGTTTAAAATCGAATTTAAATGTGTCTGAACAACCCCAACTCTGGCGGGAAGGTGTCTGTGACCTATCCTCCTACCAGGCCCTTGTCCTAGGCTCCCAGCCCTGATGCTTGCTGGGAGGTGCCAGCTGCTCGGTGGGGTGCAGTGGGGGTGGGCAGGCAGGAAAGCAGAGGTTAGGAGTCTGGCATTCTGCACCCAGCCCTGGCTTTCCCACTTGCTGACCATGTAACCTTGGGACAAAGACCTTAACCTCTCTGAGCCTCAGCCTCTTGGACCTAGGCAGGCCTGCTGGAAGGGTCCTTTCCAATTCTGATTTAGTGCCTAGAAATATCCCGATCCCTCTGTGTGGTCCTGACAGCAGAAACTCCATTGTTTGTCCCTGTTGTATGCATTTCTTTCCTCCCTTCGTTTCACACCAAAGGTCTTGCATAAGAGTTTAGTAAGTTCTTCAAAACAGCCTGTAAATAGTTTTTGGGTGTTTCTCATGCTTCTTGCTGCTGTAGGTGCTGGGAGATGCTGCAGGAGTGAAGGCCCCTTTCTGCCCTGGAGTTTACCGTTCAATGTGCGGAGATAGGCAAAAACCAAATACATAATGTAATGTCAGATGGACAGGGAGTCTGGAGGCCTATTTTAGGCAGGCACTATCTGCAGCGGTTACAACACAGACCCTGGACTCACATTTCTTGGGTCAAAAGCCAACCGTGTAGCATCCCTTGCTGCGGTACTGTGGGCATCTGGTTTCATCGCTTTGGGCCTCAGTCCCTCCCTCTGTTGTGTGGGCCTCGTAGTATCACCTAGAGATAGAGTTACAGGAGATCAGTCACTCCAGTGGTTTAGCAACTATTCCCAGATTGTCTGCGAGATGCTACATATGCTTTGAGCATCTGTGAAGAGATGACTTTAGAAAAGACAAGCTTAGTGGGTATATTGTAGGCATCAGATGTCAGCCGTCATTAGTTCTCACACCCCAATGCTTGTGTTTGTAGAGGCTCACACAGTGGTGGTGGGTGTGGGTCGACCCACATGCCACACTGCCATCTTTTGGGAACCTCGTTCCGATGGCTCTGATGCATTTAGACTAAACAATCTCACACCTTGTCCAGGTGGGTTTGGGACATCATACAGCCCGGGATTCAGTGAGTCTCCAAGGGCTGGCATACTCCTGGATATGCCGGGTCAGTGTCGGCCTGGTTCATTTTTTGCTGGAACAGGGTCATTCTGTGCTAGTCTTTCAGAAGACAGGAGGTGACATTCTTCCAAGAGAAGGCACAGTCAGCCAAACTCCCTGTCATTTTGAGAAAACTTGCAAAGGAGTTCAGTAACCACCTCCCCACCATGCTTTTTCGGTTAAAGAGAACCCACTATGTCATTTTATTGGTGGCCCAACTTTTGGGTGCTTTGAAAATGCCCGGAGAAGCCCCTGACTGAAGCCCAGTGGAGGGGAGGGTGGTGGAGACAACATTTCCCTGCCAACCCTCCAGGTGACTGCAAGGTGTATACTTAGTTAATGCAATGAAAAAAAAACAAAACAACAACAAACACACACAGGGGCGTGTGGAGATCTAAATTCAGTGTAGCAGCTTTGGTGCAAATCCTGTTTTGGGGGCTATTGGAGTCAAACTCAAGCAGAGGAAAGAAGTGGGATAAATGAGAGAGGGCCAACTGATTCCAGCTGGAATCACCTGAGTGGAGAGGGCAGATTTGGAAATGCTGAAGGGCAAGGACCAGAGGCTGGAAGCCCAGGAAGCAAGGCCGGACTGCACCACAACCGGTGAGATGTCTGGGGGGCTCCGTGAGCAAGGGGCCAGCCGACTCCAGAGACACACGCGCGAGCTCCAGATGCGGGAGGGTGGCTGAGGCTAGGTGTCCAGGCCTTGCGCTGCACTGGATCTGGGCGTGCGGTGTGCCCTCCTGTAGAACGCAGGGAAGGCCCCCGCGAGGTCTTAGAAGGACGCAAGTGGCAGGTCCTGGGGCCTGGGAGAGTCCCAAGGAAAGACCTTCAGGAACTTGGGATGTGCCCCTGCCTGGGCCTGGTCTGCTGCCTCTTCCTACCCCCTGGGCTTCTTTGACTTCAGTTCCTCCCAGGGCCCTCTCCCGGGGGTCCTTACCCTGGGGCCAGTGGCTTGCCACCGCGCCTTCCCAGCTCAGTCTTGGTCCTAGGCAAGTCCCAGGGAGTAGAACCACCCCGGACGCGCGCCTGGCTAGAGGGCTCAGTCGGGGAAGGGAAGGGCGAGACGGCCCGGGCACCATGGAGGGGCGATCCTGATCAGACTGTGTCTCAGTTTGCCTTGGAGTGGAAGCCACTTAGTCTGTCCCTACCTAGCCCCTGTGAATCCCCCCTTCCCTGGAGGGCAGATTCGAACCGCAGCTCCTGCGCACTCACGCCTGAAAAAGCCAGGGGCTGAGCCGCCTCTTCGCCCGGAACAGGTCTGAGCCGCGCCTCCCTCCCAGAGAGGGCGCGAGAGGTCCCGCAGCCATCCTCCACCTGCTGGAAACCCGAGCGGTGCCTTCAGCCCCAGAGGCTGTCGACGCTCCCGCCTCCCCGCCCGCTAGCCTAGCTCAGCTCTGCACCCCCGCCCCTCAACTCGCTCCCGCCAGCCCTGCCGACTCACCTCTTCCCCGCCCCCGCCTCTCGGGAGCTCGCGACCTTTCCACCCCTCGTTTCCCCCTCCCCCCTCCGCCTTTCCTCCTGCCCTCTCTTCATACCAAAAGCGTTGCTTGGCTCTCTCCTGGGGACTTAGCAAGCTGGAGAGCTGAGAGGGATCCTGAGAGCGGGCGCAGGGCGGCTAGTCCGGAGCCGCCGGCCTAGTCGAGGCACGGACCGACCCACTCTCCGCTGCTCTCCGGCCTCCGCCTCTCCCTGTAGGGGGCCGGAAGTGCACCCAGCGCTTGCCCCCACTCGTCCTCCCCCAGCCCGGCCAGGCGCGCTCCTCCCCGCCTGGCCCCTCCCCTTAGGCGCGCTGCGCGCGGCGCCGGGGAGGCGAACGCGGGCTGAGCCCAGCGCCGGGCCGCCCACCAGCGAGAGCCCCGCGCCTCTCCCTGCCTGTGCGGCTGGAGGCGGCTCGCAGCCCCCGGCAACAGCCTCGGCAGCTTCCGCCGCGCCTGGAGAGGCAGGCGGCCGGCCGAGCCCAGGCTGGGAGACATGATTCGTAGCGTCCTCCGGCTGCTCCTCGGCAGCTTCCTCACCGAGCTGTGCGCCCGCGTGTGCCCGGCGCAGGAGCGAGCGGGGCACGGGCAGCTGGCTCAGGTGGGCTGCGAGGTAGTGCTGGCGCGGGGAGGGGGGCGTGCAGCCGCTCTGGGGGCCGCCTCGGAAGAGGCCAGCGAGGGCGCGGGGGTCTGGGACGCGTCCCCTACCCGAGCGCCCACGCCGAACTTCTGCCGCGGCTACTTCGGTATCAGGGACCAGTGGGACCAGCCATTCAATTGTTCCTCGGGCGACTTCATCTTCTGCTGAGGGACTTGTGACTTGCGGTTTTGCTGCACATTTTAAGAAGCGGCGACTGAACCAGAGCACCTGCACCAACTCGGACATTCCGCTGTGGCTCAACACCCGCAAGCCCCCCGGGCGCAAGGACGGCCCCCTGCACCACCCCCACGAAGGACAAGACCAACCGGATCCTTTACATCATGTGCGGGGTGCTGGCCGTCACGCTTGTAGGCATCTTCACCAAGCTGGGGCTGGAGAAAGCGCACGGAGGCAAAGGAAGCCAAGTCCAGGTAGGCTGCCTCCCCTCCACCCAACTCCGTCGCCTCCCCTCCAGGCGCCGCTCTCCCTCCTCTTCCCTCTCCACCTTTCCTTGGGCAATGGCGCTCCCCCCACCCCTCCAGCCCCCATCTCCGCTGGCGGAGATCGCCTGAGCAGCCAATTTCGGCTCCAGGCGCGGAGAAGGGCGCTAGGCTCCGCACAGGTGTGGACTTGAGCGCGTGTGTGTATGTAGGGGGTGGTCTCTGCACCACCCCTCACCGTCTCGCTGCCCTTTCCCACCTAGGATTCAAGCGGATCTGAGACACACACAGGCCGGGAGCTCAGGGCCCCGGAGTCTTGGGTTTTGGCGAAGGGTCTACCTCTCGGATTCCAGATGCCAGCTTCTAGGTAAACAGGGCAGGCGGCCCGAAAAGGAAGGGCGGCACGTGTGAGGGAGGGTAGCAGTGTGTGCAGCCTGCAACTCGTAAAGGTCGCGAAAAAGAAGCGAGGGAGGTGGAGAGAGAGAGGGGAGGGCGAGAACAAAAGCCTTGCCTGGAGCGGCCTCTTCTCTCTCTCCCTGAGCTGTTAGGTTCCTGAAATTGGGACCTTGGTTGCCTTCCAGCCACCAGGACCCCTGCCCGCTTTCCGCTGTCGCCATTTCTCCCTGCTGGGGGCCAGGGCCTCCGCCCCGAGCTGCGCCCCTTGCAGGGGTTGGCGAGGACTCCAAGGGCGGGAGCCACCCTCCTACCCCACTGATTCCTCAACTTTCCGTCAACTTTCATTATGCAAGTCCTAGTGATGGCGAGTTGCAGCAGATGGGAGAAGGCATTTGGGGATTAATGGAGCGATTTTCTTTTTGCCTTTTAAAAAGTGTCTAAATTGATTCGCACAACCCAGTAACTTTGGAGGCAGAGAGGGCAGCCACCGGGAAGCGGCCCCCAGACGCGATGCAGGCCAGGGTTGGCAGGAGGTCTGGGCGGGCTGGGTTGGAGAGAGACTGGCGGTCTTGGAACAGCTGGATGGCTGGGCCCTAGCTAGCTGGATCTTGCCCAGTGTGGGCAATGGGGTTGCCATGTGTCCCCCCACACCCCCACACCCCTACACACAGACACACACCCTCCCCACACCTCCGGCGGGGGCCCATGTGTGCTCGTGTGGATGCAGGAGCTCGGTGCGTCTGTCTAAAAAATGTGAACAAAGAGACCCACCCAACATACGCGAAGGAATATGATCACCTCACTAGTAATTATTTTCTATTTATACGCAAAGTATCCGATGATTTTTTCCCCCCCAGAGGGTAGGGATTTGGGGCAAGAGGTGAGGAAATTCCTCTTGGTTTGGGTCAGCAGGGAGGTGTGGGTGGATGTTGGGGTCTTGAAGCACAAAAGTTAGCTTGGAGAGGATTCAGGAAACTCTGACCAAGTGAGAGAGTAACGCGCTGGCCCCGCCCACCTCCTGCACCTCCAAGATGCCCTGTCGCCAGCCCCACAGGCAGGAGTTTCACTTCCCCACAGTCCCTGCCAGTCCCTGTAGGTTCCTGGGGTCTGTGTTAAGGCGAAGGAAGAATATGGAGGCAGGACGATGGGTGTCGCCTTGGTAGGGAGAGAGTCCCCCAGGGATAGGTAGGCTGCCTTGCCGTTTCGTATTAATTCCTCTGCTGAAGTATCCACTGAGCCTTTCCCTTGCAAACCAGCGCTTCCAGGAGCCCTCCTGGGTGTTTGGGTGGGGGGTGAAGGAGGGTAGGAAAGGCAGGAGAAGGGGAGGTGGGAAGGTGGGAGCTGAGCTAAGGGTGGGCGGCTCCCTTTGGCCTGCAGATGGGGAAGGCGATGTGTGATCTTCAGGCTCTGCGTGATCTGGGTATTCCTGTTGAGACAGAGCTCCACCGCAGACCTGAGGGCTCAGGAGGGAATCTTATTCCTGTCTTGCCACCTTGCAGCTCTGTCTGGAGAAAGAATCCCCCCCAGCTTAGTTGGTTGCAGCCACTTCTTCAGGGACCACCAAAGCCCTGGTAGGGTGTTGAATATCGGGGCATGCACACCTCTGAAAGAGCCTGGACACAAGTCTCTCCGGGTACACAGTTTGGAAATTCCAGAATGCCATGGAAGTACATTCTCTTGAAGAGAAAGGATGGTTGATTTTTATTGGCAGTTTCCCAGGTGTAGTTTTCAACCCCAGCTGCTGTTTAGGACCACCTGGAGTGCTTTAAAAAACAAAACAAGGGGCGCCTGGGTGGCGCAGTCGGTTAAGCGTCCGACTTCAGCCAGGTCACGATCTCGCGGTCTGTGAGTTCGAGCCCCGCGTCGGGCTCTGGGCTGATGGCTCAGAGCCTGGAGCCTGTTTCCGATTCTGTGTCTCCCTCTCTCTCTGCCCCTCCCCCGTTCATGCTCTGTCTCTCTCTGTCCCAAAAATAAATAAACGTTGAAAAAAAAAAAAAAATAAAAAAAAAAAATAAATAAAAATAAAAAAAAATAAAAATAAAAAAAACAAAACAAAACAACCCTTTTGCTAGGGGCCGGCCCTAGGCAATTTAGATCACAATCTCTAGGGTTGCTGAGTCTTTGTACTTCTGTAAAGCTCTCTAGGCTTTCCAGTGTGTGGCCAGTTACTATTACTGAAAAGGAAAGAACATTTGCCAGGCACTGCACTAGAGGGGTGTGTGTGTGTGTGTGTACTTGAGTGCATGTGTGTGTAAACACTCCTTTAGTGTGCATGACCACCTTAGGAGACAGGTGCTATTAGTTCCCACTTATAGATGACAAAATCATGGCTCAGGTTGGGTGGCTTCTCCAAGGTCACCCAGTTAGTTATAAAACTGCAGTCCCCAGCCCCCTGATTTCAAGTGTGTTTTCAGTTTGAGTGAATATTGGGTGGGGGTGGGCAGCTTCCTAGAATGCATATTCTTGTGTTCTGTCCAGAAAGGGAAAGATTCCGGGTCAGCAAAGGTCTGGGATGAGCCCCAGAAATCCGCATGTGGCAGCCTCCCTGAATGGCTCCTCAAAAGTGGCCTTCATGTTTAAGGAAGAGTGTTCTTGAGTTTGGGACTATTTTACAGTCTTGGAATTGGATGCATTAATCCAATGCCACTCTCTTATTTGCATTTGGTTGTGTGTTTTCTGCACATATTTCTGCTTTGTGTATTTGTGTATTTGTGGTGCTGGGGGCTGCCCCCAAGACAGTTGAAATGCATGGTGCCCTGTGTATGCAATTAACCATTTCAAGTCCCAGCCACAGGTCAGGGGTACCCGGGTGGCATACACCCAGCTACCTGAGAGCTTCCGGGTGAAATTACCATCTCGGCCACAGCCTCTTAATTTATTTTGTCTTGGGCTGGCTGTGCGGGTCACTGAAATGAAGGGTTCATTCTCATTTCATCGGAAAGCAGCCCCACGTCACCAACTGCTCCTCGTGACCCGTGCAATTGTGGTATCCCAGAAGAGGCCTTCGTGATGTCAGTTTTCAGACCCAGAATCACGGGCTTGTCGGCTGCTCCTTTTTGGGCTGACTGGGACTTGAAAACGGGAAAGTTGCTAATTCCAGGACCTGTGGAATCCATGGGCATGCGGGGGTCTTGCCCATGATACAGGAAGATATTCAGAGACCCCCATCCATCAGCCACAGCAGCCTTATATTCTGCCACCATGTATCGGAACAAGTGACTGCAAACAGTGGCTGGCTGTGGTTACCCAGGGTAACCAGCTGTGGTTACTGGTTTGGTCTGCAAGGTATTGCTATATATGTATTTTCTTTTAATGTATGTTTATTTTTGAGAGAGAGAGAGAGAGACAGAGCATGAGCAGGGGAGGGGCAGAGGGAGAGACAGAGGGAGACACAGAATCTGAAACAGGCTCCAGGCTCTGAGCTGGCAGCACGGAGCCCAACACAGGGCTCGAACCCGGGAACGGAGAGATCATGACCTAGGCTGAAGTCAGAGGCCCAACCAACTGAGCCACCCAGGCACCACTATTTATGTATTCTTATTTTTAAGTTTCTCTCTCTCTCTCTCTTTTTTTACTGTGAAACATTTTACACATACAAAAGACAAAACTTGAAAGAAGGATAAAAATGTCTTTAGGGTTTTTCACTCCCGGTACGACTGCCATTGGGGCCGGCCCATTCTCGGTTGTGGGGGGCTGTTCTGTGCATCGTAGGGTGTCTGGCAGCCTGCTTCGACTCCCCCCACTAGGTGCCAGTAGCACCCCCCTTACAACCCAGCTGTGAGTTAAAAAAAAATGTCCTCAGTCATAGCCACATGTCATCTGGGGGTAGAATCACCCCCAGTTGAGAGTTACTAATCTAGGCCACGCAATTATGAGTATCTTGTCATATCTGCTTTAGCACCCACTCTGTATTTTCATTTGCCCTCTCCCTTTCTCCCTAAATACTTCAGCGTGGATCGCCTGAGAACAAGGACATTCTCCCACACAACACAATGCCAGGATCGCACTCAAGAAGAAGGACAGAAACTCTAATACCATCAAATAGCCAATCACGGTAACATTCTCCTGGTCAAGCCAGAAATGTCCTCTGGAGCTTGGGCTTCCAAACTCGGATCCAGTCAAGGCTTACTGCCTCTGGGCTGTAAAATTTCTTCAGTGTCTGTCATGTATTGTGTTTGAAACCCAACTTAGAACCAAGGAGATTTCACATAGAAATCCCAATTTCTGACTTCTCTTGAGAAATTGGTAGAACTGACAACACCCGACATGCATTTTCCCAGGGAAGCTGTTGGTTGCCTCCCGGGGGTGACTTCCCTCTTTAGGAAGCTCTCAGGTTCTCCTCCGTCTCCACCCCCACCCAGTTCCCTTGGTGCTGGTCCCTGCAGTGCCTGGAGACGCAGTCAGGCCGACCTCAAGTCAGATGGCCGGAGATTCCATCCAGCCTGGCCACTTAAGAGTTGTGTGGCCTTGGGAAAGTGACTTCACCTCTCTGAGTTTTAGGTTCTTGTCTGTAAATTGCGACCATGGTGATCCCTATGTCGTAGGCTTGTGTGAGGGTTTCACTGAGACTGGGCTTGGGAGGCCCTTAGCACAGGACCTCTTTATGGTCACTGCTCAGCAACTTTTACCCCTTTGCCATCACCCTTATTATTGGCATTTTCTACCCCTGACCTGCCAAAGGGGTAAATGTTGTAGTCTGAAACTCGGTACCTAGCTCTGGCTCTGTTATATGTTTTTAGCTGTGTGACATTGGTCAAGGCTCCTAAGTCCTTCAAGGTTAAGCAGCGGAGGGTGACAGGTTCAGAATAGGAGAGAAGACCCAGGTATGGCCACATTGAATGCCTTGCAAAGTGTTGGCCTGGGTGATATTAAAGAACCCTTGTCCAGCCTGCTATTTTGCTGTGAGCTTGGGTATAAATTCTCCTTTAATTTCAGGTCCTGCCCCACTGAGGCAGGCCTTAGGACATTGTGCCTTTGAAGAGGCACAGATTGCTTTCCGTGAGGATGAACAAGGCCCTGGGGAGTGGAGGAGTCAGGCTTCCAACCCGGACAGTCTGAGGCCAGAGCACAGGTCCTTGACCACTAGGCTGCATGGCCTTTGAGCGGACACGTGCAGGACTTACATGCTTTCAGATCACAAAGAAGTGCTTACGGTTCTGCAAATGGCAACACATGCAGGGAGGCCGGTTCAAGGAGCCGCTGGAAGATCAAGACCAGGAGTGTTTCCTGCATCTGCCCCTGGCAGGGCCAGTGCCCTTTGAGGAGGCATTGATGAGAAATGACCTTGGGGGCAGGAATGCCTGTATGAAGCTCCATACACTTGAGGCCAGGAGGGAACACATGCCATTGTTTTGCCCACCTTCAAACGGAATCAGAAATCCAAGTGGCACATTACACAGCACAGTGTCCCGGGTGCTTTTCAAACATGCTTCAGACGAGCTGGAGTCCCTTCTATTTATTTTTTTTATTTTTATTTTTTGGGAGTCTCTTTTAAAGAAGTGGCCTCAGATGATAAATGTCTTCCCTTCTTTGGCCTCTTCTCTCTTCTTCCTGCTTCCCCTTTATCCCGCATGTCTGTGGTTACCTTCTGGCTTTCACCAGCTCCCCAGCTTGGAGAAACCCTTGCAGGCACATCTCGTTGCCCATGGAGTAGTCTCTCTATGTCTTTCTTCATGGCAGGTTACTTCTCTTTGGGCAATGGAGTCCTTGCATTTTAGCAGTCACCTTCAGTGGGGCATACGTTACACGATAAAAGGCACACATTTTAAGTTTAAGTGTGGTTTGAGGAGCTTTGCCTGTACCTGTGTAACCACCGCTCCAGAAAGTTACCTCCTTCCCACAACCCGTGCGTTCTTGAAAGACTAAAAGATGCTTCTGATACAAGAGGAAATGCTCTGGAATCCTAGTCAAGTGTTTAAATGTCAGAACACAGTTTAGACCTCGGGACTCCTGGAAGCTTTGAAGCAAGATGAGGAGGTTCTGAGCTCTGTTTGGGAATGTTGGGGTCTTTTATTTGCTCACTGTAATTGGAAAGTGATGGAACGCCGTATTCTCTTTTTGTTCCTCAACTATGCCAAGCTCATTGCTACCTTGGAGCTGTTGTATTGGCTTGGCTCGAATTCTCTTCCATCAGACCTCACATGCTGGCTTCCTCGCCATTGAGGTCTCCGCTCCAGTGTCGCCTTCTCTGAGAAGCCATCCCTGAAGACGCAGGCTCAGTTACCGCAGCCTCCCCCCCACCCCCACCCACTCCAGCCCATCGCTTGGTGTTACTTGCTTCATTTCACATTACAGCCTAAAATTAACTTATTAATTTCCTGGTTTGCTACTTGATTATGTGTCTCTTTACATTACTGTCCACAGTGCCTAGAGCAGCATCTGGCACAGAGGAATTCTGGTTTCTGACATCCCAGTTTACAAAAGAAAGTATCTCTTTTATTCACTCTTTATTCATTCATTCATTCATTCACCCATTCACATATTCATTTAATAGGTATTTATTGAGCACCTATGGCATACCTAGCACTGTTTTGAGAGCTATAATAGTGACAGTACAGACACAATCCCTGCACTCAAAGAACTAACACTCAAATGGCTCGAGACAAGTAACACACAAGTAAAGCTTGAAAGAAATTGACACTAAATGGAACCTTATGAAATTGTTAATATTCAATCATCTTTGACGGTTAAAATGGCAATGTTTCAACCTGATTGTTCTGAACTGGGACAAGTGATATCAAGGAAAAGTATAGTTTCTTTAGTGAGGTACCTGTATTAGGGTTCCCCAGAGAAACAGGACCTATAGGAGATATCAATATCTATATGTATATCTACCTATATCTAGATATATACATATACATATAGAGAGAGAGATAGAGATACATTATGTGCACTTGCCATTAGGAAATCTGAAATCAGCAGAACTGACACCCCAGTTTGAAGGCTGTCAGGCAGGAAAATTCCCTTTTACTCAAGAGAGGGTCAGCCTTTTGGTCTGTACATGCCTTCAACTGATTAGACAAGGCCCACCCGAATGATGGAGCACAATGTACTCAGTCTCTTGACTGTCAATGGTCATCTTATGCAAACGCACATTCTCAGATGCATCCAGAATGACCTTTGACCAAATATTTGGGCACCCTGTGGCCCAGTCAAGTGGACACTTAAAAGTTACCATCATAGTTCTTTTAGGAACTTACTACTCAGAGTGTGTCCTGTGGAGCAGCCTCATTTTCATGACCTGGGAGCTTGAGCAGAAGAATCTCATGCCCTGCCACAGACTTAGTGAAATAGAATCTGCATTTTATCAAGGCCCCTAGGTAGCATGAATGCACATTGTTTGAGAAGCACCCAAACTATGTGCCCCAAATAGATGGCAAATCCTTGGGAATTTGGTTTATAGCGCATAGTTGGTGATTTCCACTGTCTTATTTATGAAGCTTTTTGGATACATGTTTTAACATGTTTTTTAGTATGTACCCTAATCCATACACATTTGTTGTACTAATAAGTATGTGCGTATACCGGTGAACAGTTATTAGGTACATTATAAGGCATACATCAAAACGAATTTTAAGCTGAGCTGAAGGTGCAGTAAGTATTATTTTAAAATTTGTTGGTAAGCACGGTGATGTCACACGATCATTAGCTAACATCAAAGCATGATGTATGTTGAGGATGAAACTTACCATTAATAAACAGTCCATATTTTGAATATTTTTCATGAGAGTTTTGATTATTCTTGGCTGACTTTGCTTTGATCTTGATAGAACATCATTGTTTGTAACCTTGTGACAAGCTAGCTGTTGAAGAGAAGGGGAGAGTCGACGCAATTGTTTTCTTGTGCTTCCTCTCTCAGTGTTTTCTTCAGCCTGCGGTTTTGTTATGGGGTGGGGAGGGGTGGTTTAAGCCATGTGCCTGCTTATTGATGGTTAGCCTCCCTAACCCTAGATAATGTATCTGCATATTTCCTTTAGGGGGGCACATAGCTGTGATATGGGCAACGTACCCCAGTGAGCTCACACATGGCTCTGATAAGGAAGGCATTTCTTGTTGGATGAACCCCAGGGGCAGGGGGTTCTTCTGCCCACTGTGGTTACATGGCACCCACCTGTCAGGGTCTGAGGCAGAGACTAGAGCATGGACTTGGAGGTCCCGTAGATTTGGGTCCAAACTCATGGGCTCTGCCTCGTACCAATGGTGTGACCTTGGGCAAAGTACATATCCTCTCCCTCCTTCCACAGAAAGTGGTGGTGTTACTATCTCATTCCTTGGATTGCCATGTACAGTAAATGAAATACCGCTTGTAAAACCACTGGCACAGTTCCAAGGGCAGCAGCAACAACAAACAAAATACACACACCTTGTCTCCCCTAGTGTCGTGTTGTGATACTCTGCTACAAACCTGCCTTTGTCCGTGGAACTCTAGTGAGGCACATGGTCAGACTAGGCTTCATCAAAGCGTTACTGCTCCAAGACAAGTTTAGGGGCGCGGTGGCTTTTCTTCTTTTTCTTTGTAAGGACAGAGACTCTGTGTCCCAATCTGTGACTTGGGTTGGAGCCATTTGAGATCCTCACTGCAGTGACAGCCTGCTGGTAATGTGAGATCCTAACAGCTTGTGTTAATCCTGGAGACAGGAGGTGAGGACAAGGGAGGCTCTTGAGTGTGGCCCCCCCTAACGTCTCCATGCACCTCGCTGCCATCTTTCTTGGGGCTGAAGGACAGGAGATTCTAACTCTTCTGAGCTTCCCTTCTCTTTAGGGGAGCTGGTACAAGTAAGCTGATTTCCAAGCAGGAAAGGGCAAAACAGGCTGAGAACTGTTAGGGGCTACAGTGTTCTAGAACCACCTCTAGGAATGTTCACCAGGGGAGAGAACCTTCAGAAGTGTGCAGAGTTGGAGCACATTGCCTTTCTCTTGATCCCACAAAATCAAGCTGACCAACCCTGTAAGGAGGGGGAGTCCCTTAGCATCCACAAGAGTCTTGGTAACAGCTTTGCAAATCCCGTGATTATATTTGCTGAAGGGTGTCCATCAAAGAGGGCGTCCTCTCTGTATCTGAGCATTTCCTTCTACAAAGTCCATTCTATTTTGAGAAGCCAGTGCTAGGAAAAAGCTTGGCGTCTCCTAAGGAGCTTGAATGATCTCATGGCAAACCTACAGAGAATGATGTAACTGGTCACCCTAACCTTTGGTGACCAACAAACACAACCAAATTCAAACCTGCTTTGATCCTTATCTCCTGCTCTCTGGTTTCCATTTTGCCCGCATCTTGCTATATGCCTGGACTGTGTCAGGATCTTTTACGTTCCAGTGAAAGAAATCTTTTTTTTTCAATATATGAAGTTTATTGTCAAATTGGTTTCCATACAACACCCAGTGCTCATCCCAAAAGCTGCCCTCCTCAATACCCATCACCCACCCTCCCCTCCCTCTCACCCCCCATCAACCCTCAGTTTGTTCTCAGTTTTTAAGAGTCTCTTATGCTTTGGCTCTCTTCCACTCTAACCTCTTTTTTTTTTTCCTTCCCCTCCCCCATGGGTTTCTGTTAAGTTTCTCAGGATCCACATAAGAGTGAAACCATATGGTATCTGTCTTTCTCTGTATGGCTTATTTCACTTAGCATCACACTCTCCAGTTCCATCCATGTTGCTACAAAGGGCCATATTTCATTCTTTCTCATGGCCACGTAGTAGTCCATTGTGTATGTAAACCACAATTTCTTTATCCATTCTTCAGTTGATGGACATTTAGGCTCTTTCCATAATTTGGCTATTGTTGGGAGTGCTGCTATAAACATTGGGGTACAAGTGCCCCTATGCATCAGCACTCCTGTATCCCTTGGGTAAATTCCTAGCAGTGCTATTGCTGGGTCATAGGGTAGGTCTGTTTTTAATTTTCTGAGGAACCTCCACACTGTTTTCCAGAGTGGCTGCACCAATTTGCATTCCCACCAACATTGCAAAAGGCTTCCCGTTTCTCCACATCCTCTCCAGCATCTATAGTCTCCTGATTTGTTCATTTTGGCCACTCTGACTGGCATGAGGTGATATCTGAGTGTGGTTTTGATTTGTATTTCCCTGATGAGGAGCGACGTTGAGCATCTTTTCCTGTGCCTGTTGGCCATCCGGATGTCTTCTTTAGAGAAGTGTCAATTCATGTTTCCTGCCCATTTCTTCACTGGATTATTTGTTTTTCGGGTGTGGAGTTTGGTGAGCTCTTTATAGATTTTGGATACTAGCCCTTTGTCCGATATGTCATTTGCAGATATCTTTTCCCATTCCGTTGGTTGCCTTTTAGTTTTGTTGGTTGTTTCCTTTGCTGTGCAGAAGCTTTTTATCTTCATGAGGTCCCAGTAGTTCATTTTTGCTTTTAATTCCCTTGCCTTTGGGGATGTGTCAAGTAAGAAATTGCTACGGCTGAGGTCAGAGAGGTCTTTTCCTGCTTTCTCCTCTAGGGTTTGGATGGTTTCCTGTCTCACATTCAGGTCCTTTATCCATTTTGAGTTTATTTTTGTGAATGGTGTGAGAAAGTGGTCTAGTTTCAATCTTCTGCATGTTGCTGTCCAGTTCTCCCAGCACCATTTGTTAAAGAGACTGTCTTTTTTCCATTGGATATTCTTTCCTGCTTCATCAAAGATTAGTTGGCCATCCGTTTGTGGGTCTAGTTCTGGGGTTTCTGTTCTATTCCATTGGTCTATGTGTCTGTTTTTGTGCCAATACCATGCTGTCTTGATGATTACAGCTTTGTAGTAGAGGCTAAAGTCTGGGATTGTGATGCCTCCTGCTTTGGTCGTCTTCTTCAAAATTACTTTGGCTATTCGGGGCCTTTTGTGGTTCCATATGAATTTCAGGATTGCTTGTTCTAGTTTCGAGAAGAATGCTGGTGCAATTTTGATTGGGATTGCAATGAATGTGTAGATAGCTTTGGGCAAAGAGAGAGATTCAGTGGACCACGTCACTGACCTTCAGACATCGCTGGGTCTCAACAGGTATTCTCAGAGCCCCTTTTCTCCATCTCTAGATTTTGTGTGCTTCCTTCATCTTAATTTAAAAACAAACTTTTTTAAATGTTTATTTATTGTGTGTGTGTGTGTGTGTGTGTGTGTGTGTGTGACAGAGAGAGAGAGAGAGAGAGAGAGAAAGAGAGAGAGAGAGAGAGAGAGAGAGAGAGAGCGCATGAGCAGGGGAAGGGCAGAGAGAGAGAGGGAGATACAGAATCGGAAGCAGGCTCCAGGCTCCCAACTGCCAGCCCAGAGCCGCATACAGGCCTTGAACCTGAGAACTGCGAGATCATGACCTGAGTCCGAGTCAAATGCTTAACCCACAGAGCCACGCAGGAGCCCTCTCATCCTAATTTTAAGATAGGCTTTTTGCCTGGGCTGGCAGCCCTAATGCAGCATGTCCTTAACTTGTAGACCCCAGAGAGTGGGACAGCTGTAGTTCTCCACAAGGTTGGAAGAAACCTTAGAGAGGTCTGTGATTGGTCTCGGATAGCATGCCGGTCCCTGCACCAATCACGTTGGCCAGGCCGAGTGGTGCTCTGACAGATCACTCTGGGATCACATATTCACTGCCGGCCGTGGGAAGAGTCAAGTACATCCAAATCTCACAGACAGTACAGGACCCCCTTCCAGCAGGTGTGTTTGTGTACATGGTGTATTTGAGGGGGAGTTCTTCAAAAGACAAGTTTGTAAACAGACAACAACCATAATGAAAAACCCTCCACGCCCCTGATTCTAATCTGTATTGTTCCTGGTTTGGGTGTATGATTGTTTCTATCTACTTGGCTGCCTCAAACCCTTCGTGAGATGCGGTGGAATAAGTAAATGATAAGATGTGTAACATGACTGAAAAGACACATCAGCGCATCTCTCCTTACAAAAGGAGGGTGGGGTCGGCAGAGAGAGCCGTCGGCCAACCTAGTACCAAACTGAGCTGTGGAATGAGCTGCCAGTGGAAAGCTTATCTAGGACCTCCTTCAGACTTCCATTCCGTGATGCGTGTGCTTGTTTAAACAATGACCCCACCTCCATTCGTGGATGTTGAAGAGGGACTCATGATAAAGCAAATACCATTTCCCAGATTGAGAACCAAAGCGGACAAGGAAGACACCAGCCCAGGTTTCACATCTCAGAATTCTCGGTTTGGTTTTTGCCATTCTCTCTTCTTCCTCTTTTACAGGGTCTCTCAGCCTTGACTTTTTTTTTTTTTAATGTTTGTTTATTTTTGAGAGTCAGAGGGGGTAGGGAGGGGCAGAGAGAGAGAGAGAGAGACGAGACAGAGGATCCAAAGCAGTCTCTAAGCTGTCAGCCGAGAGCCTGATGCAGGGCTCGGACTCACGAAGCATCAGATCATGACCTGAGGCGAAGTCGGATGCTCAACTCACTGAGCCACCCAGGGGCCCTGACCCTTTGGACATCTTAAGCCAGATAATTCTTTGTTGTGGGAGCTGCCCTGTACATTGTACAGGGTTTAGCAACATCCTTAACCTCTATCCACTAGATGCCAGTTACACACCCACTCCCCAATTATGACAACTAAAAATGTCTCCAGAAATTGTCAGATGTCCGTGGGGGTCAGGGTTGGGCGGGGGGCAAAGCCATCCTGATTGAACCCAATACTCCATTAGAATGTGGCTTCTGAGAGAAGGGAACATATGTGACTTGGCCACTGTTGAATGCCTCTACCTAGCACATTGTCTGGAACTTAGTAAGTGCTCCATGAATATATATTTTTTTCCCAGTAAATCTTTGTTGACTGAATGAACTGGCCCACTTTGAATTCGTGTCTAGGTGCTCTTGGCCTCCAAGCAGCCACATTTCTTCGTGTTAAGGGAACCAAAATCAGCAATTTGTGTAAAGTCTTACCTTGTTTCAGGTGTATGACAAACAATAAACGTTAGCTCCTGGCATTACCGTGATTATGACCATCTCCTTCCTGGAGTGGTGCTTAGCCCCAAGCCATGTGGTTATTTTGCGCTGAAAATCATCACTGTTTCTTGAACCACAGGTAGGGACTCAGTTGAACTACTGGAGAATGGGAGAGCAGCAGACATCAAGGGGGTGTCTGAAGGACTTTTGGGGGAGTTCTCTGTGAAATGACATCGCCATGGGCTTTTCTTAGAGCCGGAGGTCTTTTACTAGAGAGCAAGTGCGGAACTTAAACGGTTTCTTATTTTGGAAGAGCATTGTACTCTCTGAGCCTGGTGTTTGGAAGTTGTAGGACCTTTTTCAGTGTCAACATGCCTGGGGAGCCGCCCTGGCCTGACGTCCCCAGAAGCTGACTCTGAGACAAGGATTTGAGGGCAAGTCATGTTTTTAGGAGGGGATCCCAGAAAACAGTTAAGTGTTTCAAGGTAACAAGGTAGGGAAGCCAATGTGTCAGGCCACTTACCACCGGGGTGACTGGAGCTGGGGTCCTGCTGGGGACTCGGAGAGCAGGACGTGCCTTCAGAGTCATTGCATCTGAGAGGCAGGGAAGGTGGGGAGTTGAGCCATCACGTTCTAGTTCAGCACTGGTCAAGGGCTGCTTCCAGAGGCACTGATGCTCTGGCACTTCTGGGTTGCCTTGCGTGGGAACCAAGCATGTTCTCCAAACAGGGCGAAAGTTACCAGGCAGAAGGTCGCAGGTGTTTGCAGCTGGTGGCACTGGCTGGAGGGGTGGGTGCTGACAGGTTGCTGGCAAGGCACTGGCAATATCTGCTGTGGGACATTGGGTGGACAGGGGTGATGGTGCTAAAATCCTACAGCATATAAAGGAGACCCTCACAAGGAAGCATCATCTCACCCTGAATAGACATCCCTCTGGGAAACATGATTAATGAAAATGGGTATTTCCTTTCTCCTCTGGATTCCGGCAAGAAAGAACCATTTCTGTTGTTTCCTTTTATAAAAACAGTAACTGTTATTTTTTTCCTGGTTATTAATGGCATAGTTGCTCCGTGTAGAAAATGCAGAGTACAAGAAGAAAGTCCCTGAAACACATACAACTTACTGCATCTCCTTTTTATTCCCTTTATAGGCAGTAGAAGTCATGGCTAGAAAAAAACGGAGTTGAAAGGCAGTCTTGGGTTCAAACCAAAGTCCAAAACTTACTAGCTGTGTGGCCTCGAACAAGCTAGTTAATGTCTCTAAGCCTTTGTTTCCCCAACTGAAAAATGGGGATAATGATATAGGGTTGTTTTGAGAATTAAACGAGATAGTTTAGAGAGTATTTGGTTTATAAGTAAGCACTCATCAAATAGGGTATCTCCTTTTAGAAATGAGAATAATATCAGCTCGTCTTTATGAATTAAAATTCTTCATATTCTCTTTCCGTGTTTTGTGTTTTGTTTTGTTTAGAATTATTTCATTAGTCTGTTCTTAAGACTTAAAACTTTTCACAAAGTTTTTTAATTTTAAGTTATTTAAATTTAATATTTAAATAATATTTAAATTTAAATATTTAAATTTAATATTTAAAATTAGGTGTTTTAATTTTAAGTTATTAAAATTAAGTTAATTTTAATTTTTAAGTTATTTTATTTATTTATTTTTAAAGTTTTTATTTTATTTTGATTTTATTTTTTATTTTTTAAAATTTACATCCAAATTAGTTAGCAAATAGTGAAACAATGATTTCACAAAGTTTTTTAATTTTATTTAAATTTAATATTTAAATAATATTTAAATTTAAATATTTAAATTTAATATTTAAAATTAGGTATTTTAATTTTAAGTTATTAAAATTAAGTTAATTTTAATTTTTAAGTTATTTTATTTATTTATTTTTAAAGTTTTTATTTTATTTTGATTTTATTTTTTATTTTTTAAAATTTACATCCAAATTAGTTAGCAAATAGTGAAACAATGATTTCACAAAGTTTTTTAATTTTATTTAAATTTAATATTTAAATAATATTTAAATTTAATATTTAAAATTAAGTATTTTAATTTTAAGTTATTAAAATTAAGTTAATTTTAATTTTTAAGTTATTTTATTTATTTATTTTTAAAGTTTTTATTTTATTTTGATTTTATTTTTTATTTTTTAAAATTTACATCCAAATTAGTTAGCATATAGTGAAACAATGATTTCAGGAGTAGATTCCTTAATGCCCCTTACCCATTTAGCCCATCCCCCCTCCCACAACCCCTCCAGGAACCCTCAGTTTGTTCTCCATATTTATGAGTCTCTTCTCCCCTCCCTGTTTTTATAGTATTTTTGTTTCCCTTCCCTTATGTTCATCTGTTTTGTCTCTTTAAGCCCTCATATGAGTGAAATCATATGATTTTTGTCTTTCTCTAATTTCACTTAGCATAATACCCTCCAGTTCCATCCACATAGTTGCAAATGGCAAGATTTCATTCTTTTTGATTGCCGGGTAATACTCCATTGTATATATATACACCACATCTTCTTTATCCGTTCATCCGTCGATGGACATTTGGGCTCTTTCCATACTTTGGCTATTGTGGAAGTGCTGCTATAAACATGGGGGTGCATGTGTCCCTTCGAAACAGCACACCTGTATCCCTTATCTAAATGCCTAGTAGTGCAATTGCTGGGTCGTAAGGTAGTTCTATTTTTAGTTTTTTGAGGAACCTCCATACTGTTTTCCAGAGTGGCTGCACCAGCTTGCATTCCCACCAATGATGCCAAAGAGATCCTCTTTCTCCGCATCCTCACCAACATCTGTTGTTGCCTGGGTTGCTAATGTTAGCCATTCTGACAGGTATAAGGTGGTATCTCATTGTGGTTTTGATTTGTATTTCCCTGATGATGAGTGATGTTGAGCATTTTTTCATGTGTCGGTTGGCCATATGGATTTCTTTAGAGAAGTGTCTATTCATGTCTTGTGTCCATTTCTTCACTGGATTATTGGTTTTGGGGTGTTGAGTTTAATAAGTTCTTTATAGATTTTGGATACTACCCCTTTATCTGATATTTCATCTGCAAAGATCTTCTCACATTCTGTCGGTTGCCTTTTAGTTTTGCTGATTGTTTCCTTCGCTGTGCAGAAGCTTTTTATTTTGATGAGGTCCCGTAGTTCATTTTTGCTTTTGTTTCCCTTGCCTCCGGAGATGTGTTGAATAAGAAGTTGCTGTGGACAAGATCAAAGAGGTTTTTGCCTGCTTTCTCCTTGAGGATTTTGATGGCTTCCTGTCTTACATTGAGGTCTTTCATCCACTTTGAGTTTATTTTTGTGTATGGTGTAAGAAAGTGGTCCAGGTTCATTCTTCTGCATGTCGCTGTCCAGTTTTCCCAGCACCACTTGCTGAAGAGACTGTCTTTATTCCACAGGATATTCTTTCCTGCTTTGTCAAAGGTTAGTTACCCATACTTTGTAGGTCCATTTCTGGGTTGTCTGTTCTTGTGCCAGTACCTTACTGTCTTGATGATTACAGCTTTGTAGTATAGCTTGAAGTCTGGGATTGTGATGCCTCCAGCTTTGGTTTTGTTTTTCAAGATCGCTTTGGGGATTTGGGGTCTTTTCTGGTTCCATACACATTGTAGGATTCTTTGTTCTAGCTCTGTGAAGAATGCTGGTGTTACTTTGATAAGGATTGCATTGAATATGTAAATTGCTTTGGGTAGTATCAACATTTTAACAACATTTGTTCTTCCTCTCCAGGAGCATGGAATCTTTTTCCATTTTTTTTGGTGTCTTCTTCAATTTCTTTCATAAGATTTCTATAGTTTTCAGTGTATAGATTTTTCACCTCTTTGGTTAGATTTATTCCTAGGTATTTTATGGGTTTTTTTGCAACTGTAAATGGGATCAATTCCTTGATTTCTCTTTCTTTCACTTTATTGTTGGTGTATAGGAATGCAACCAATTTTTGTGCATTGATTTTATATACTGCAACTTTGCTGAATTCATGAATCAATTTTAGCAGTTTTTTGGTGAAATATTTTGGGTTTTCCATATAGAGTATCATGTCATCTGTGAAGAATGAAAGTTTGACCTCCTCCTGGCCAATTTGGATGCCTTTTATTTCTTTGTGTTGTCTGATTGCAGAGGCTAACACTTCCAATACTACGTTGAATAACAGTGGCAAGAGTGGACATCCCTTTCTTGTTCCTGACCTTAGGGGGAAAGCTGTCAGTTTTTCCCCATTGAGGATGATATTAGTGTTGGGTCATTCATATGTAGCTTTTATGATCTCGAGGTATGCTCCTTCTATCCCTGCTTTCTTGAAGGTTTTTATCAAGAAAGGATGCTGTGTTTTGTCAAATGCTTTCTCTGCATCTATTGAGAGGATCATATGGTTCTCGTCCTTTCTTTTATTGATGTGATGAATCACAACGATTGTTTTGCAGATATTGAACCAGTCCTGCCTCCCAGGTATAAATCCCACTTGGTCGTGGTGAATAATTTTTTCAATGTATTGTTGGATCCAGTTGGCTAATATCTTGTTGAGGATTTTTGCATCCATGTTCATCAAGGAAATTGGTCTATAGTTCTCCTTTTCAGTGGGGTCTCTGTCTGGTTTTGGAATCAAGGTAATGCTGGCTTCATAGAAAGAGTTTGGAAGTTTTCCTTCCATTTCTATTTTTTGGAACACCTCCAAGAGAATAGGTGTTAACTCTTCCTTAAATGTTTGGTAGAATTCCCCTGGAAAGCCATTTGGCCCTGGACTCTTGTTTTTGGGGAGATTTTTGATTACTAATTCGATTTCCTTACTGGTTATGGGTTGGTTCAAATTTTCTATTTCTTCCTGTTTCAGTTTTGGTAGTGTATTTGTTTCTAGGAATTTGTCCATTTCTTCCAGATTGCCCATTTTATTGGCATATAATTGCTCATAATATTCTCCTAATTATTGTTTTTATTTCTGTTGTGTTGGTTGTGATCTCTCCTCTTTCATTCTTGATTTTACTTATTTGGGTCCTTTCCTTTTTCTTCTTGATCAAACTGGCTAGTGGTTTATCAATTTTGCTAATTCTTTCAAAGAACCGGCTTCTGGTTTCATTGATCTGTTGTACTGTTTTTTTGGTTTCGATAGCATTAATTTCTGCTGTAATCTTTATTATTTCCTGTCTTTTGCTTGTTGTGGGTTTTATTTGCTGTTCTTTTTCCAGCTCCTTAAGGCCTAAGGTTAGGTTGTGTATCTGAGATCTTTCTTCCTTCTTTAGGAAGGCCTGGATTGCTATATACTTTCCTCTTATGGCCATCTTTGCTGCGTCCCAGAGATTTGGGGTTATGGTGCTATCATTTTCATTGACTTCCATATACTTTTTAATTTCCTCCTTAAGTGCTTCATTAGCCCATTCATTCTTTAGTAGGATGTTCTTCAGTCTCCAAGTATTTGTTACCTTTCCAAATTTTTTTGTGTGGTTGATTTCGAGTTTCATAGCATTGTGGTCTGAAAATATGCACACTATGATCTCGATCTTTTTCTACTTACTTAGGGCTGATTCGTGTCCCAGTATATGATCTATTCTGGAGAATGTTCCATGTGCACTGGAAAAGAATGTATATTCTGCTGCTTTAGGATGAAATGTTCTGAATCTATCTGTTAAGTCCATCTGGTCCAGTGTGTCATTCAAAGCCATTGTTTCCTTGTTGATTTTTTGATTGGATGATCTGTCCCTTGCTGTGAGTGGGGTATTGAAGTCTCCTACTATTATGGTATTACTATCGATCAGTTTCTTTATGTTTGTGATTAATTGATTTATATATTTGGGTGCTGCCACATTTGGTGCATAAATGTTTACAATTGTTAGGTCTTCTTGGTGGATAGACCCCTTGATTATGATATAATGCCCTTCTGCATCTCTTGACACAATCTTTATTTAAAAAAAAATTTTTTTTTAACGTTTATTTATTTTTGAGATAGAGAGAGACAGAGCATGAACGGGGGAGGGTCAGAGAGAGGGAGACACAGAATCCGAAACAGGCTCCAGGCTCTGAGCTGTCAGCACAGAGCCCGACACGGGGCTCGAACTCACAGACCGTGAGATCATGACCTGAGCTGAAGTCAGACGCTCAACCGACTGAGCCACCCAGGCGCCCCACAATCTTTATTTTAAAGTCTACGTAGCCTGGTATAAGTATGGCTACTCCAGCTTTCTTTTGTTGACCATTAGCATGATAGATGGTTCTCCATCCCCTTATTTTCAATCTGAAGGTATCTTTAGGTCTAAAGTGGCTCTCTTGTAAACAGCATATAGATGGATCTTGTTTTCTTATCCATTCTGTTACCTTATGTCTTTTGATTGGAGCATTGAGTCCATTGATGTTTAGAGTGAGTACTGAAAGATATGAATTTATTGCCATTATGATGCTTGTAGAGTTGGAGTTTCTGGTGGTGTTCTTTGGTCCTTTCTGATCTTTGTTGCTTTTGGTACTTATTTGTTTTTATATATATTTTTTCATCTTTTCTACCCTCAGAGAGTCCCCCTTAAAATTTCTTGCAGGGCTGGTTTAGTGGTCACAAATTCCTTTAATACTTGTTTGTCTGGGAAACTTTTCATCTCTCCTTCTATTTTGAATGACAGCCTTGCTGGATAAAGAATTTGTGATGGCATATTTTTCTGATTCAGCACACTGAATATATCCTGCCACTCCTTTCTGGCCTGCCAAGTTCTGTGGATAGGTCTGCCGCAAACCTGATCTGTCTTCCCTTGTATGTTAGGAACTTTTTTTCCCTTGCTGCTTTCATGATTCTCTCCTTGCCTGAGTATTTTGTGCATTTGACTATGATATGCCTAGTTGATGGTCGGTTTTTGTTGAATCTAATGCGGGTCCTCTGTGCTTCCTGGATTTTGGTGTCCATGTCTTTCCCCAGGTAAGAAAGTTTTCTGCATGATGTGCTCAATAACCCTTCTACCCCTATTTCTCTCTCTTCCTCTTCTGGGACCCCTATGATTCTCATGTCGTTCCTTTTTAATGAGTCACTGATTTCTCTGATTCTTAAATCGTGCTCTTTTGCATTAATCTCCCTCTTTTTTTCTGCTTCATTATTCTCTAAGTTTGTCCTCTATATCGCTGATTCTCTGTTCTGACTCATCCGTCCTTGCCACCGTGGCATCCATCCGTGATTGCAGCTCAGTTAAAGCATTTTTAATTTCATTCTGGCTATTTTTTACTTCTTTTATCTCTGCAGAAAGGGATTCTAATCTATTTGCGAGTCCAGCTAGTATTCTTATTATCATGATTGTAAATTCTGTTTCAGACATCTTGCTTGTATCTGTGTTGGTTAAATCCCTGGCTGTTGTTTCTTTGTGCTCTTTCTTTTGGGGTGAATGCCTTCATTCTGCCATTTTGAAGGCAGAAAAGGAATTAATGAGGTAGAAAAATTGAAATTAAAAACATTAAAATTAAAAAAATATTAAACTTAAAAATTAAAGACACACACACACAAATCGAATAGATGATGTTAGATCATAGGTGTGTTTTGGTCTGGGTGTTGAAAGTGGTTTGACAGATTAGAGAAAAAAAAGGGGGAGAAAAAAAAGGAAATCATTTGAGAATTTGAAAAAATGAATACACTGAAGTAGACTAAAATGATATGATGGGGTTAAAATAGAATTTGAAAAAATATACACAAAAGTAAAGAATATAGTAGAAAAAAATTAAAAAAATATTTTTAATAAAAATTAAAAATAAATATGAATTTCTTATTTTCCTGTATTCAAGAAAAAAGAAAAGAAATGAAAAAGAGAAAAAAGATTTAAAAAAATAAAAACAAGAAATCGTTAAAAATTTGAAAAAGTGTATACACTGTAGGAGACTAAAATAAAATGATGGCAGTAAAATGGAATTTGAAAAAATTTACATAAAAGCAAAAAATATAGTAACAAAATTAAGGAAAAAGTATTTTTTAATAGAAATTGAAAGTAGAAATGAAGTTTTTCTATTTCTACATTCAAGAATAAGAAAAGAAACGAAAAGCAGGCAAGGGAACAGCATGTACAAAGTCCTAAAGCAGGGGGAGGACAGAGTGGCCCAGGCTCTGAAATGACGGCAGCCACGTGACCCGGGGCTGGTGTCCCTTCACATCACTGGTTCTCAAACCCTCATTAGTAAAAGGGCAGAATCAGACTAGTTCGTGTCTGGGTCCCTTCCAAGAAAGGGGGTCAGTTTAAACATTAAGCGGGCTCATATGAGCTGTCATATCGTTACCTTATCCTCTGGGTGTCTGGGAGTCCCCTTGGTCACCAGCTGCTGGATTGGAACCCCAGAAGGGCAGCTCTGTACTGATTCTAGAGGCACAGCCAAGTTCACCCCTGAGCCCGGCCCAGGATTAGTTCTGTTGCTGCGCTTCATCCAGTCTGCTGAGGGTCTCGTTGTGGGTATGACCTACACGATTACATGATGGATTTTGCAAAATCCTGTTAGGATTATTTCCCATCCTTGCTCAGAGCCAGATGTTTGACCGAAAGGTAGAGAGGGCTGAAAGGAAAATCTCTGAAACAGGCCTCTGAAAGCAGCACAGGCTTGCAGGCTAGATCAGCCTGCTCTCCCAATGTCCTCGGCTGCTTGGTACCTTCCAGGCATACAGTAGGCCTTAACTGTGGAGTGGATGGTGTTAGACACCATTTCCTTAGAGGCTTCGTTCTACACATACTTCTCTTTAAGAGGTCATAATGAAACTCAATGTAGGATTAATATTTTGCTTTTTATCCACCCAATATTAATTCGTAAGTTTGTCTTCACACTGCTGAGAAACTCTTAAATGTCATTTAAGATGTTCAAGATCCCACTGGGTCATGTGTGGAACTGCTGAGTCACTATATTGTATGCCTGAAACTAATGAAACACTATGTTAACTGTACTGGAATTAAAATTAAAAACTTAAAAAAAAAAATGTTCAAGATCTGAAACGTTAAGACGTTCAAGTCTAAACTACCGAAGAGTTGAGGTCAGCTCCAGCGTCAGCTCGGTGTGGATGAACACGTCCCCTGTCGCCCACAGCCCGTGAGGAAGGGGTGGGTGTTTTCTCTCACGTTCCTCTCAGATGTGTGGCAAAGACTCTCAGGTTAATGTGGGGAGAGGCGCCAGGCACCTGCCAAGGCCCCGAGAAAGCCTGCCGTCCACGGGCACATCGTGCTGGGGTGTCCGAGGACCGGGAGATGGCGGTCAGAACGGAGAGTCCCTGAGTCTCCGCCATCCCGTGCCCCACACTTCCTCATGGGGTCTGCCCTGTCTCCGCTCTCCTTGGACCGTTTTTGCTCTCTCATGCCCTCTCCCCTTTTGGCCCCAGCCACGCGGCCTTCTTACCAGCCGGTGCTTTTCGCTGGGCCTCCGCTGAAACCCCTGAGAGGGGCCAGCTGGTGGGCCCGGCATCTCCTTTCCCTCAGGTGACCATCTGTGGTCCCAGCAGCCAGCGGGTGGGGTTGGGTACTTCGCTGTTGTCCCCTGAACACGGTGCACACGGGGGCTTGCAGAGAGCAGAGGGGCCTGACGCCCATCTGGGACCACGTGGCTTCCAGCTGGTGACCCAGCACCCCACTCACCTTGTCGCCCTCCCCACCAGGCGGGCCTTTCTGCTGGGCTGTCAGGTGCCCGATCTGGGCATGCTGTCTTGTTTACAGCAGCCCCTTCCCCTCTGGGCTGGGGGCTGGGGGCTGGCTGCTCCTGGGGCACTGCCGTGTGCTGTCCTCCGTGCTGGGGTGGGGTTTTGCAAAACCCACCGCTCCTTCTCCCTCTGTGGGTTTCAGTGTGTCCAGGGAATGCAGCCTCTGGCCGGCCTCTGGCATCCTCGTGGAAAGGCCTCTCCACTGGCAGCTTTCCCCCTGTCCCACCTCTGCCTGTCCACTTTCCAGACCTGGAGGCTTCATCTTGTCACTATCGGGGGACCCCGAGCTCCAGCTTATCTCCATTATCCTCATCAGACATGCATGTGTGAACTGTCTGCCAACTTTTTAGTTTACTGTGGTGACCAAGCTGCCAGGAGTCCCGGGAGCCTGTGACAGCCTCAGGGGCAGATGCGCCCTGGGTAGAAGTTGCATAGGAAGACAGATTATGCTCGGGCTGCAGAAGATCTGAGAGTCAGAATCGGGCAGAGTTGATCTGCTGCCCGATTGGAAGGCCAGGTGGCATCGAGTCCCTCTTGGCCTGACCCCCGTTTCCCTGGGAGGTGTGTGGGCCCGTGGTGCCGGGACTCACCTGTCAGGGAGGCCTTTCCCTGGCCTGCTCTGAGTGCATGCTGTCAGCATTTCTGCCCCAGACTCTTTTGCTTCTGCTCACTTCTGACTGTTCTCCCTTCCGATTGCCACCCTTCTACTTGAGCAAGGTTAACATGCTCTCATTCTGGCTGGGGAGCCATTTTGTGTCTTTAATGACAGCTTTGGACGCAGATGGTTCTACCCTTGGGAGACCTTTCCATCATCTTTGAAAGTGTTGGTGTTTATAGTGTCACTGCCTTTGGGGGCATTCAGAGGAAGACGGAGGGAGGCACGTGGAGGAGGAGGAGGAGTGTTTTTGGTGGCTAAATCTGGAGAGGGAGAAGGTGGCAGAGAAGGGGACTCTGGACAGAGAAGTATTGTCCTTCTGATTCTTGGACGAGGGGACTCTGTGGCTTAGGAGGCTGTGCTTTGGAGCTGGGGTTAGAGGCTCAGAGAAGGAAGACAGCAGCCAGGTCACATGGGACCAGGATGTGGGATTAGATGCAGTCATTGCTCTGAGCGTGTCTCTTACCTGCAACACAGTAAAGCACATTTACCATTTCTTTGAAGCTGCAAGGGAGAAGTCCCAGAGTCCTTTCAACTGAGAATACTAAACAGAGGTGAACGAAACACCCATTTCTACCCATTGCACACGTGAAAATGTTACTGCTGCTTTCATTGAGGGTCCTGGGGTTAGTGTTGGGTCTTAGCAACTTCAGAGTCAGTTTCTTCCTTCTTTCCTTCCTTCCTTCCTTCCTTCCTTCCTTCCTTCCTTCCTTCCTTCCTTCCTTCCTAAGTTTATTTGTTTATGGGGGGGGGGGCCACACAGGTGGGGGAGAGGCAGAGAGAGAGAGAATCCCAAGCAGGCTCTGTATTGTCAGTGCAGAGCCCGACGTGGGGCTTGAACTCATGAACTGTGAGATCATGATCTGAACCGAAATCAAGAGTCAGACGCTTAACTGACTGAGCCACCCAGGCGCGCCTCCCACCCCCCCACCCCCACCCCAGCCCCCTTGCCCAGGGTCTGTTTCTGAGGGCTTGTTTTTTCATTTGAAACCTTGGGTCCTCAAACCTTCATTTACCCGGTTCTTCAACTTCTTGTCCTGCATTGGGTCTTGGGGGTTGCTTGTTGAGGTCGAGGCTCTGTTCTAGCGCCGCTTTGATCTGAGATGGTTGATCTGGGAAATTGGCTTCCAGAGGGTAGTGTTAGTGTTGGGAATGTCAGGACTCTGTGGTGCCCCCGGACCTGCACTGTGTGTGGTCCCCACACCACTCGTGAGGGTCGTGTGCCACTCAGGGGTCATGATTTTCTTTATGCAACAGTGGGTGTCCCGCTCTATACCAGCACTGTGCTGGGCTCTGGGGGGATCCAGAGGTGAGCCCTCCCCACCCCCAGAATTTTGCATGCAAGGAGGGGACAAGGGACATCAACAGCTCTCCCTGCTTCTTTCCGGGCCCCACCCTGGCATTCTTCTTATAACAACTGGAGTGATGTCTTAGAATATAAATCAGATTGCATCATTCCCCTGCTCCAAACCCTTCTAGTGCACTGAGGATAAAATCAAGAACCCTCACTGTGGCCACCGAGGCCCCAGCTTGCCCCACAGCCTGATCCCCTCCTGATGCCCCAGCCACACCAGCCAGCTTCTCCTTCCTTGAACTGAGCCCACAGCCATCTCTCTCCTCCCACCTCCTGCAGCCTGTGTGCATCCTTCAGGTGGCAGCCCAAGTGTCACGTACAGAGGGCTCTTCCACCCCCTCCCCAGGCAAGCTGGGCCTCCTGTTCACACTGCCATAAACCTCGTGTGTCCCCATGCCCTGATCTCAGCTTGGAACTATGTATTTGTGGAATTACATGGCGATCCCCATCCCCCTGCTAGTCTTTGAGGTCCTTGAGGGCCGGGCCGTGTCTGCCCTGGTTCCAGTGTGACACTGACCCTGACCAGAGCCAGGCCCACAGTATGGACTCAGGAAGCCTGTGCTGAGTGAGTGAGCAGTGGGTGGACCAAGTATGTGGGGGTGGGGCATGCCAACGGGAGTGGACACCTGGCAGTTGGAAAAATGATATCCAGGTGGGGACAGGACATAGACAGAGGAATAGGGCAGGGAGTTCAAGGATGCATAGAGAGAGAGGCATGTAGCCCACATCAGCTGTGTGAGAGATCACAAAGGGGGAAAGGGCTTAGCTCTGGCTCTGGACAGAGTGAGGTTCAGACACTCACACATCAGCTTGTGATCTTGGATAGGTCATTGAACACTTCCAGGGCCATCTCCTTATCTGTAAAATTAAGATAATAGTAGCGTGCGCCTCCAAGGGCACCTTGAGGGCGAGTGAGGCAGCCTGAGTGGCTGTGCTCATGCTCCTGTGCTGTGGTGGGAAATCGCTGGGCTGAGTAGGCATGGTGTCTGGAATGCTGGAGGGTGATGTGGGCCTTTACTCCGGCCATGGATTTCCGCTGTGTATGTTGGAGTCCCCATTTTTGGTTCGGGGGTGGGGGGGAATCTGATAGCTTTGAGTGGGTTGGACTAGCAGGGGTGAGGCAGAACCGTGGGGGCTCCTGCAGGAGACCCCTGGAAGGTATTGAGCCTCAGCACCAGGATGGCAGTGGAGAGGACTGTGGACAAGGAGTGGGTGATAATGAGGTGGAACTGGCAGGTCTGGGGCTCCCCAAGCTCCATGATGGAGGGAGGAGGGTGCCTCACTCTAAGGGGAGATGGCCCAGTGGAGAGGGTGACACAAGGGAGCAGTTTTGACATCACAATCAGTTGGTAGGCCCTGCAGGGTGGCCCGGTAGAGCTTTCAGGCAGGCAGCTAGCACCGTGGGACAAGGGTTCTGGATTGAGGTCTCAGCCAGAGCTGCATGCTTGGGACTTGTCCTCTTTACACAGCTGGGGGCTGGGGTCAAAACCCTGTTGGATTTGGATTTGCCAAGGGGGACGGAGGCCTCTGAGCTGCGGTCCAGAGGCACTGTCACAAAGGAAGCAGAAAAGATGAAGGTGGGGGGTGGGGGATGATGATGGCTGTGGCGATGGTGGTGGGAACCTGTGGTAGGCAGGCTGGGCTGTGGGGTGACATTTCCCCTTCAAACTTCTTTTAAGAAGCAGGAGCGAGTGGAATAGCTTGATGGGGATGGCAGGGTAGAAGAAAAGGTGACAAAACGTTTTCTCATTAGGATTACCCACATGCAACCCCTGTAAGAACTGGGGAAATCTCCAGCAGGATGAAACTCTGGCCAAAATAGGAGGAAAGACAGGGAGGTGGCTGTGTAGCTTAGAGCAACGAGATGTGCTCCCTTCCGCCTCTGCCCCATCCCCACATCCATGCCTGGTTCTACCGTAGGTGTCGACAAACCAGAAATTTCTCCACTGAGCAAGTGTCAACCACGGTTGACTCCGACCTTAATGTCACCATCCAGCCCAAGGGGCCCTGGATTTGCACTTTTTTTCTGAAAAGAGACTTGAACAGCAGCAAATACATTTATGAAAGTCTTTAGTGCCTCTGGAGATTATTTGTGGCCTCGCTTGTTCTGAATGCCTTTCCCCCACACCACTCTGTGTAGGGAGGTGGCTTTTTAGAAGGCAGCAGGGCCTGGATTTTGATGCAGACACTGTCAGTGATGGGACTGTGCTGCCCCTTTGTGTCTGTCGTAAGCCACTACAGTGAGAGCAGTTTTGTCTAACAGAAAGCTGATTATTATTGCCTGATCCTGAGGCTGGCTCTGAATATGGACTTCACGCATAATTCCAGACGGCTCAAGGTCAAAAAGGTTAAGTGGGAGGTTGGGGCCTCGTATCAGTGACTGGTGCCAAATCTGAGATGCTGGCCAAAAGAACGAAAGAAGTAGCAGGTTAAAATCCGGCGTGCAGGCCAGGAAACCTTTGTAAGTCGACTGATGTAGAGAGGAGCCAGTGTCCGCAACGTGTCCTTGCCGCATGGAGAAAATGAAATGAAAACAGACTGCTGACTTCCTTTCTGCCACTGCTCTCTGTGCACAGAGGACCCCCTCGGAAGCCTGGAGAACAGGACAGGACTGGAGGACCACGTTCTCCTGGAGCCTGGGCTCGGGTACAGGTCAGTATTCAGAAACCAAATTGCCTTTGGGATTGAGTTGTCCTGTTCGCGGCTGTGCCTTTTATTCTTTTTTGAAGGTAGGAGTGCACCTCCCAGGATTCAAGGTCAAGGCCTTATTTCACATTAATATTCAGGTTTAGAATGGGAAGTTGCCAAGGGCGTCAGAGTGTGAGGAACAGTGTTTTACCAAACTTCATTTGTGTACCTCCTTGACTTTTTATGATTTAGGGGCCATACCTGGGTACCTCTTCTAACATCATTTACTGGATTTTAACATTTGGTCACAATATTATGCAAGTTTAATATTACGTAATACTTGAGCCACTTAGCTCTCACGTGTTTGAGAAGTGCTTCAACCAGAATAGAGTAGTAAGCACCGTGTCAGTTTTCTGATGTTCAAATAAAAGTATCTCAAAGGGAAACGGAGTTGCTCAAAGTCATTGGATGTTTGGTAGCAGAACTCAGATGGACACTAAAGTCTCCCTAATGCCACCACGATCCTTGTGGTTCTTAGAGTTGTTTCTTTTTCTCTCTTCACGGTTTTAATTTAGTGCAAACTTGAGAGAGTAGGGGTAGATCACATCTGCATTTTCAACCTCAGCCCCAGGGTGGGAGTCACTGATCACCTCAAACCATGCTTGGTTTTACTGTCTCTCCCTAAGTCAACGGAGCTCTGCTCTGTGACAGTGACACCACCTGTCGGTTCCTGTACAGTTAGTACATTGTCAGGATGGGTGTCACCAGGTCCATATAGGGTGCAGAGTCCTTTTTGCTGTTTATTAAAAAAAAAATTAATGTTTTATTTGTTTTTGAGAGAAAGAAAGAGACACAGCATGAGTATGGGAGGGCAGAGAGAGAGAGCGGGGGACACAGAATCCGAAGCAGGCTCCAGGCTCCGAGCTATCAGCACAGAGCCCAACACGGGTCTTGAACCCACAAACTATGAGATCATGACCTGAACTGAAGTTGGACATATAACCGACTGAGCCACCCAGGCGCCCTTGCTGTTTGTTTTAGAAGAATACTGACTATTGATTTTGGGAACACAAATCAGCGTCAGCGAGTAAGCAGATTTGCAAATAGGGAGTCCGCGAATGAAGAGGGCTGACTGCGGTTTTGAAGGGCTGCCTCCTGTGCCTTCTGGTGGTTGCTCCTGAAAACACTGAGTACCTGCTAGTTCTTGGAAGGGTGAGGTTGTATATTTTGAGTGGCCGAGTGTAACTTCCTTCTGTTTGCTTTTTCCCAGTGTGGAAGCTGGTCCTCCTGGCCAGGGAGACCTCCTGAGCAGCATGCTACCTTCCTCCTCGGTGCCAGAGTTGATGACAATTAGTAAGTTGCTGAGTCTCCTCCGCCAATGCCGGGTGACTCTCGGACCTGCACATCAGTGGGGTACTGTTGTGCTTGCTCCTGTGTGAGTGTGGACTTTGTGAGATGTGGGGTGAAGTCAGGTGTGTGTGTCCGTGGTCTGAATGTGCTGTGCAGTTCTTAGCTTCCTGAGCTGTGGTTAATGATGTGATGTTTGGGCGTGTGCTCACTCTAAAGGACACGCTTCAGAGCTGGAGCGGCACTGAGTTTTGAGGGGTTTGGGGATTTGCCCCCCGTACGATTGTCAACCACAGAGGAACTGTGCTAATTGGGTAGCTCTGGAGGAGTCCTATTTGTAAATAGGAAAGAGCATGTCTGTTAAGTATGAAGGTTGTTAAAGATCAGGTTCAAACAGTTTCGAACCTTAGCCCTGGGAAGAAAGTATTAGAGATACAACAAGATTAGGTTTGTGTGGCTTTATACAGTAAAGAGTAAGCCAACCGTAGCTTAAGGAGGTAGAAATTCATCTGTCTTTCCAGAAGTAGGCAGGCTGGGGCTGGTATGTGGCTCCCTGTTCGTCAGAGACCGGAACTCCCTCCATCTTGTCTCATAGTCCAAAATGGCTATTTTATCTCCAGCCATCCCAGTCTCATCCCAGGTAGCAGAAAAGAAGAGGGAGCAAAGGAGAGAATTCCTCCATTTCCATAGGTAGGATTCAACTTTTTCCTCTAGCCACTGACTGAAATTTACATTTCCTTCCATTATGAAAGTACCAGCAAACCATAGAAACCGTAGTCATGTTAGCAGAATGGGTGACTTTATCGCCGATAGAAGTCATAGGCCCTGTGAGAGCTGCAACATGAAAAAAAAAAAAATCTCAGAATATTGTTTCTGCTGGAAAATAGGGTGGTTTTTTTTAATGTGATGATAAAGAATTCTATGTATTTATTATATCACTTTTATTTTTTACATTTTGATAATGCTATTTCAGTATAATCTGTTCCTTTGAAGTCTTGTGTGTTTTATTTTATGTATTTTAAAATCTTTTTCTGAGAAGAGGTCCATGGGCTTCACCAGACTGCAGAACGGGTCCATGGTACCAAAAAGGTGATGCCCGCTCCCAGCTGTAAGGACCCTTCCTAGAAGTGCACACGGTGTCCCATTGGCATGGCCAACATCAGTCCCATGGCCTCCTCTGCTGCTATGGAGACAGTGCTCCCCACCCCTCCCATTAGGGTTTTCATTGCTTAGGGCGGCGATGCCCACCCTCCTGCCCCCATTAGGGTTTTCATTGCTAAGGAAGGAAGAGCGGGGTCTGGGAGACATCCAGCACTGCCAAGTCAGAGATGAAGAAGGAAATGAGCAGACTCTCTAAGGTTGGTTGGTGGGAATGACCAGTCTCACTCTGTTCAGTGAAAATGTGCAGTTCATTATGGCACTTCTCAGGCTTGAGTTCAGCTGGGCGGATAGTTATAGATCTATACATGTGGGGCACATGGGCTGGGAGAATAGTAAAGTCTCTGGCTTTCAAATTTCAGTTCTTTATTTACCACTATACTAGTATTTACCCTGTAATTTTTTTTTAATTGGGTGCACTTAGGAAAAGATGAGTGCCTTTATTTAAAAAGGGAAATTTCTGGGGCGCCTGGGTGGCTCAGTCAGTTAAGTGTCTGACTTCGGCTCAGGTCATGATCTCTCAGTTCTTGCAGGTTTGAGCCCCTCATCAGGCTCTGTGCTGACAGCTCAGAGCCTGGAGCCTGCTTCGGAGTCTGTGTCTCCCTCTCTCTCTGCCCCTCCCCCACTTGTGCTCTGTCTCTCTCTCTCTCTCAAAAATAAATAAATGTAAAAATTAAAAAAATACCAATAATAATACCATATAATAACCATGATTATAGTAAATGGAGAGTCACTATTCGTTGACTTAAATAGCAATTAACTGAAAATAAAGACAGCAGAAAGGAACCAATGTTAAGTTGGCCTGCATGTCATTGCCTGTCCCAGCTTCTGTCTGAGACCCCCTCCCGTTGTTAAAAAGAGAGGTGAGTGAGTGAGCAGCAGAAGGAGAGTGTTGGGAATATCCTAGTGCTAAACTCAGATCTTTTTCCTGGAAGTAACCAGAAGGATTGAGAAGGGAGAGAAGGCGCCTTCTCAGAGTCCCCGTGACCTCATGCCTTGTCTTTCTGCATCTGCAGTGCTCTCTGTTTGTGTGGCTCACACCTCATGTAGAGCGACGAGACTTCACTCTGGCCCTGAGGCGTGTCCATTCCAAAGAGTGTACGTTTGCTTTGCAAAGAACAGCGACCTCGAGATCGCGGACACAAATACCGGGCTTCATAGGCCTCTTGCTGTGGGCGCTTTATTGGGGTGCAGGCATCTCCATGCACCCCAGCAGCTATTCAGCACTGTGCTTCCAAGGGGGTTTCCTGTTTCCCGGGATGAAGTCCCTCCATCACCGCTGACCCCAGGCTGCGTTGCCGGCTGGCCCGTGGGTCTCCCTCAGCCACTTCCTCAGTGCTAGAGGAAGTAGGTGGCCCTGCGTGTGCACTGGCACTAAGGTTGTCCATATGAACACACTGGAGTTGCACCGATGGCTGAGGTTTAGGCTGTTTTCCTTGTTTTTACTCATACAGTTTTCCAGAAATGTAAATCTAGTTTAGTATTTGGGATCTTTGGCAAGTAGGGACTTACCTAGAGTTTATAACTCGAATCTTGGAGGAGATATGTCACCACACCCGCATCTGGACCCTTGGTACTTTGTAGGGGGTGAACGTGTGCTTCCTGGGGTAGGGGGTGGGGGCTCTGTTTGCTGAGGTGGCGTCAAATTTCAATGAGCCTTCTGGATGCAGCACTGGGTTGCCTGTGTGTGTTCCAGATGAGAGATCAGGATTCTTGGAAATATTGGATAGAAGGTGGATTTGCCTTATGTCCCCCTCATCCTGCCTCTGGCATCGTGTCATCATAGAAAAATGAGAAGCGCGAGCCTGTCCAGGTGTCCAGGGTGTCAGCTAGGTGCCAGCCGGGGTGGTCCTAACAAAGCACCACAGGCTGGGCGGCCTGAAAACAAACTTCTCTCTTGCAGTTCAAGAGGATGGGAGTCCAGGTGACTGTGATGGCTCCTGGCGAGCCACTGTCCTTGCCTTGCAGATAGCCTTTTCCATCTGTCTATGCATCCCTGGTGTCTCTTCCTCTGCTGATATGGACGCCAGTCCTGCTGAATTAGCGCCCACCCTTAGGACCCCATTTAACCTTAATTACCTCCTTAAAGGCCCTACGTCCAAATATAGTCCCATTGAAAGTTAGGACTTCACATATGAATTCTGGCTGGGGGCGGCGGGGGTCGGGGGGGAACACCTGCAGTCCTGGGGAGTCCCAAGAATGGTGTTCCAGGAGCTGTCCATCTCCAGATCAAAGATTGCATCCCAGCATGTGAAGCACACATGACTCCACTCAGGGGAGATGCCTGACCCCCGAAAACCCTGAAGAGCCTGGCCGAGGGGCCCCAGCTCCGCTCTGTGAAGCAGGGAGCGTTTTCCTCACATCCTGCCAAGTGGCTTCCCCGCTTCTTTTCCTGGTCGGTATAGGCGGCTGTCTGGACACGGTGATGGAACTGGAGTACTTAATCCTCGGTCAGGCCCCCTGCCAAGCAGCCTTCCCCTCTTGGATGCCTCTGAAATGGCAGAGGGTTTTGTCCTGGGCTTTTTGGCTTTTTGGCTTGTTGCTATTAAGTGCCCAAGAGAGGATGCTGTGTCCAGGCCCACGTTACTGCCCTTTCTGCAGGCCCTTTGGCACTTAAGAGCACACATGGGCTTCTTAGGAGGAATTAATAAGTTAGCAAAGTAGTAAACGCAGTCCGGAGTGCACCAAAACACAGGCAGTTCTGTCTAGGCGTTTCCATTTCTGCAGCTACATTTGTGTTTGTTTGGGTTTGGGGCGCGCAGGGCTGCACAGGGTGGGAACCGCTGCCTGCCTGTTGCTTTGGTGGGCGACGTGCTGTCCTCGCCAGGAGGGCACACTCTGAAACCAGGCTGCCCGGTTCCCCAGGCTCTCCTGGGTGGTCTCGAACCTCTTGGGGTCTGTCATCCAAACCCAGGGATGCCACGAACACCCATCATTTGCTAAGAGTATCTGGGTCAGAGCTGACAGTCGGTAAATAGCAGCTGTTATCACTGAGCCTATTTGTGTTCTGTTTTCGTAACATTATTCCCTGGGCCTTTTCCCCCTCTTCATCTCCCTGATTATCCTGCTGAATGGCTGTAATATTCTGGTTTACTGGATTGTTTGGGTGGGAGGAGTGCACCAGCCAGGTATTTTTGTTTGTTGTTTCTGCACTGAGGTTCTTCACACATTAAAAAAAAAAAATTTAATGTTTATTTTATTTTTGAGAGAGATACAGAGTGCTAGCAGGGGAGGGTCGGAGAGAGAGGGAGACACAGGATCTCAAGCAGGCTCCAGATTCCAAGCTGTCAGCACACAGCCCGACGTGGGGCTCAAACCCACGAACCGTGAGATCATGACCTGAGCCGAAGTCGGATGCCTAGGCCACTGAGCCACCTAGGCGCCCTGAGTTTCTTCACTCGTTGTTAGGAAAGGATGAGAAGTACCAGGCTTATAGTAAATGATTTTTTTCTGCTTACGTGTTCCTTTGTGGTACGTTTCTTTGTGGGATGTGTCATGAGTGGGCCACAGGTGAGTCCCCTACTTATGGGCTTGTTACCAGTAGTCATTTTGTGTCCTCAGTTACCACATTGCCAGTAGGTGACAGCTGGTGACAGCCGCCGGTTGCTTGACGCTTCACTGACCGTACTTGGGAATAGTTTAATGCATCTGCTACTTTAAGAGCTGGAAAAATGGGACTTTGAGGTTGGGTGGCTGTGCATTCCTCGGAGGGGCAGCCCCTCTCCATGCTTTTGTATGACATTTGTAACCCCCCACCTCACTTTTTGTTTCTTTCCTTTGTTTTGGGGTCTCTGGTCCTCCCACTGGCTGTTCTGCCTGATTCGGAGAAGGATTGGGGAGGGGGCACAGAGCACTGTTTGCTGTTCATGGCGCTGGCCGTGTGGCTCAGGGAGGAGGCCAAAGAACACGCTGACAGCCCCCACCTCCCCGTGCTAACCTTGGCTTGTAAGTCAGTGAGCAAGGAGCCAAAAGCCTGCCCCGAGGAATTGCCAGCCAGAGGGAAGATGGACAGTGGCGACATTAACAGACACATGAACTTGGCTTGCAAATCTCCAAGTGCTGGAAAGGGGCCTGTTTTAGGGTGTGTTATTAAGAGAAATTGGTCTCAGGTGACGGCAGAGCTGAGGCCTTCAGGGTGAGGGGACTGTGGAGCTTTGCTGGCCGGCGGTGATGCCGAAAGTTTGGCTGGGCAGCGGGGAGAGGGGAGGCCTGAGCCAAAGATGCTGGAGACAGCCCTCAGTTTGATTTTATCTCAAGAGCGGTGGGAAGCCGGTACAGGGTCTTAAGCAGAGTGATGTGACTGTTCCTGCTTGCTCTTGCCAACGGCAGGTTGGAAAGCTTGTCTGCTACCTAAGGCATCCTCAGTAGTACGCCCTCCAGTCCTCCCTATAAGTCCCTGATGGCCCTTTCTTGCTTGGTGGTTCATGAAGGGCCTCCCCTGTGCCTCGCAGGGTGGGGACTCCTGAGGTGACGTCCGTGTCCCCACTCTTTCAAGCTGCCAGAAATCCACAGTTGGTGCCCTGAGTGCTGCGCACTGACACCCATAACACAGTGGTGTGCTAAGTGCTGCCAGAGCGCTGGGGGGGGGGGGGGTGCGACCCAGAACCACCATCCTGGGGTCTGGCCCCCGCTCCAGTGCTTCCTTGGCCAGGCTTCCCTTTCTCTTTCTTTTTTTCTCCCCCCAGACTCCCTGGGGCCCACTTTCTCACGTGTAAAATGAAGACACTTAAACTGGCTTCTTAGAGCCATTCTGAGGGTTAAATGCACTGTCATAGGATGGCAGGAAACCCGAGTGCTGAACCAGGCATCATATGGGATGGGCAGCCCGTCGAATGCTTGTGAGCCTCCACATGTGGTGAGTGTTGCCGTTCTGGGTTCCCGAGTCTGGTCATCACCTGGCAGGGCTTGGGGACCGGGTCAAGACGGAGGACGGTGAGAGAATCACCATGAGTGTCCAGCATCATCTCATGATGTTGGGGAGGCATCGCTGGAGGGATGTCAGTTCTTTCTGGAATTATTTCTGGAGACCCTCTGTGGGGGTCAGTTGGGAGCCCATTCATTAGCCCCAACGGTTCAAGCTCTGAACCCTAGTTAGAGCCCAAACCTCTAGAGTTGTGAGCCTGGTCCCTGCCAGTTCCCTCCTAGTTCTTTCCAGGTGACCTCAGCCACTCTGGCTTCAGATAGCAGATCCATCCCTGAGTTCAGACTGGTCTCTGGGGCAACTTCCTTTGAGGAGTGCCTGGGAGAGGTTCATAGTATGCTGTCTCCTCCCTTGTTTTGCCTCCTGTGACCCAGACTCTATTTACATTATTGCCTAATTGTCACAGCATCCCTGCAGGCGGGCCTCTTGGCCTCTGTTGGTAGTTGAAGCAATAGGCCGAGAGATGCCGCTGGAGGCCTGAGTGCCAGGATGTGGTGGGGCCGGGATTTCCTCTCTCCCTCCTTGCTGCTCCTGGAATCCCACGGCTTCTGGAATGCTCTGCCCTCAGAGGAAAGCATCTGGTCTGCTGAGATGTTCCCCCTCAAAGAGGCTTCCCTCCCCGACCACTGGTCTGGAAGAGCTTTTCCCGCACCACCCGTGCTGTTCTTTCAGTCCGCTGATTCCAGGTTTTCGAAACCTTCCCGATCTGAAACCTGAATATACTGTTCATTGGCTTTGCATGTCTCCATGGGGATGTGAGCTCCTTGAAGGCAGACGCTTTGCCTGCTCACTCACGGCCCGCATCCCAGTGCCTAAAATCCTGCCTGGCTGGGCGTTGTGGCTCAGGAGACCTTAGTGGAGTGGATGAAGGAATGGACTGGTGTTTATTTGAGTTCTAACAAGCCTGAAAACTTTCGAAAGAGTTCTGCAGGAATGACCAGAAAGCCAGTCCCCCTGTCACTCCTGCATCTCTAGCTTGGTCTTGCAGCATGAGCCCAGGACTGTGAGCTAGTTACACACGGGGGCGAGTGATACCCCCTGCCCCCATCAGGGAGGAGACAGCTGGTGGTATAGAGGGAGCACTACCTTGAGAATCAGGAAACCTTGGTTCTGATACTGACTCTGATAGTAGTGGGTCCCTTGATCTCTCTGTGCCTCAGTTTGCCCAGCTTTGACATGGAGGAGACTGCACTCCAAGATTCCTTGTCCTTCTCACCATCTTATTCTGGGAAGGGAGTCATGATCCTGTGTTCTTCTTTGCAGCCACGAAAGCCAAGTTGTGGCAGTCTGGATGTTTCTAGTATCTTGTCTGGTTGGGCTTGTTGCTCTGCGGTCAAAGGTAGGCCTCGTCATTCTCCCCGTGCCGACTGTCTCCTTTGCAAATGTGCTGACCACCGAGCTGACTTTGCATGACCTTTGGCTAGGTACGCTAGCAAGCACAAACACAGTGACCTTGATATTTGGCCCGTAGCTTTTTCTACTCTAGGCCAGGTATTGGCCAATGTAGGAGGCATGGCCATTTGGAAAGAGGCAGGGTGATATTTGCGTGAGTGCCCGGATGCCTGTGGACTGCTTTGAGAAGACGCTGTCTTACAGAGTTGGTAGAAGGTGAATTAACCTTTGTGAGAGGCAAATGTCACCTTTAGGTTTTAATTCTGAGTGACCAGCAGCCCCTTTTACGTGGTCACTACCAAGTTTCTATCACCAGTGCTGCTGGAAGCTTAGACATATAAATCCGTTCTGTACTTTATGCATCCTTTATTTTTATAGTGTTCCGGTGTGGGTGGTTGCAGATGAATTGAGTTGAGAAGGCAGCCTTTTGGGGTGGAAAGAACACTGGGGCCAAGCTGACCACAGTGCTGCTGTTGAAGAGCTGTGTGACCTTGGGCAAATGCTTTACCTTTTCTGAACTAGTTTCCCAATGCCCCAAAAGAAGTGAAATACCACCTGCTTACAGGATTCTGAATAAGCTGTATGAAACGTGTAGCATGGAGTCTGGAGTATATTATGTCTGATGTTTCACCGGAAGCCTGTGGATAGTTTCACAGACTGCAGAAGCCCTTGCCACTGTGTGCAAAATTGTATTTGTGGGTTTGTGCTCCTAAGTGGATTCTTCCTGGGGAGAATTCTTTTGCTTTCGTTATTCTCCTTCAAAGAGCTCCGGACCTTGGAAGAAAGTAAGAAACATGTAGGTGCTCAGTGTGTGGTAATTGCACATGGTATCCACAGCAGCCCTAGTGGGTGTGGTGGTGTTACCCTTGCTGTCGTAATTCTGCTCTGATGTTACAACGGGGTAGGCTGGCTGTGTTCTTACCCACATCCCTGCACGGAGTAGCAGTGGGAGCTTGGGCAAGTTGTCTAGCCTGTCTATGCCTTAGTATTCTCATCTGTAAACTGGGGCTATTAGAAGTACTTGTCGAATAGGGTTGTGAGGATTACTGAATACATACATGAAAAATACTGAAGATACTTTATGTGAATTATACCTTGGTAGGAAAAATTGGGAAAAACATATTTGGAAGAGTGCCTGTTATATTAAGTGTTCAATAACTGGTAGCTCTGTTATTAACATCCTACAAGGGTACATTCCTGGCTAATCATCCTGAAGGTAGGATCTGGGCCTTCTTGTTGAGCTGCAAACGGAGAGGCCTGATTTCCTGTTTTACTGGTTTTTACTCCTGAATCTTCCTTCCTAGTTAAGAGGAGATTAACATATGTGCCCTGAGAGGCTGGGGGCCCTGAGAAAGGAAGTGATTGTCAGGACGGTGGTTCTCAAGTGGGGGTACTTTCGTCCCCAGAGGACATTGGGCAATATCTGGAAACATTTTGGGGCATCACACTGGGGTGGGGATGCTATTGGCATCGAGTGCATAGAGGTCAGGATGCTGCTAGGTTCCTCCTGTGCACAGGATGGCCCCACAGCAGAGAGTGGTCCAGCCCGGGACAGCAGCAGTCTGGAGGGCCTGAAACCCCAAGGCAGGAAAGGGAGGCAGTGGGGCCGTTTTCCAGGATCCGGGTTTTGTTGTAGACCTTTTTCTTTTTTAACCACTTGCCTCCTGCATGGCCCAGGGAATGAAACTTAGGAGAAAGATAGATTCCAAATGAACCCAAATGAAATGATGGTTCCCAGAAAGCGTTTGTTCTTGGGCGTGACCTTGGGAGCCATTGAGTTCCATCATCGCAATGAAGGTGATTTAGGGAGGGCTGTAGATGCATAAGAATAAACACGTGTGGAATGTGCTGGAATAGATAGCTGGATCTGATAGCTGTGGAGACATATACATTCAGAACGTGGTGCTCCCTAACTTACTGAAAATTCCTTCAGTTGGCACTTCTTGGTATTCATGTCCTCCGTACATTCCTTCACTTCGCCTGTAAAAATGAGTTTCTACTCCTGAATTATTTCTTTGAATATACGATTATTTGGGAGCTGGAAGTTGAAAGAAAGTGGCTCAGCCTTGATTCCCGCCGATTGCAGGAAGAGCAGCCCTGTGGCCACCAGGGGGCACTCTGGCCCTTTCTCTGCCTTGCTCGGCAAAGCTTCCCTTCTGCAGCTGTGGGTTGTTGCTGTTTCAATTTTGGATGCCGGGCGCTTGTGCCCCTTTTGTAACTGTGAGGTGGGGGTGGTGATGGCGGTGGGAGCAGTGGTCTTTTCTAGTGGAAAAACATCAGGCATGTGCAGAACGTTGCGTTTGCCGTTAACTAACGTGACTATGGTTATATGTTGCACAGTGGCTTTCTGAGGAGGTGTAGGTGTCTGGTCCTGTTTTGAAAAGGAATTAATACAGCTAATTAGAAAATAGTTCTCCTTTGGCATTGCTTTCCACGAGGTATAATTAATTTTCCGTGGAGCGTTACTCGGCATTGAAATGCTAACTGTTGCCTTCTTTTTCCTTTTTTGGGAGGGTGGGGACTGATAGGTTGTAGAGAAAGGTAAGCCCAGATAATCCACTCCATTGTTTCCTTTTGATGTCCCCTCACTTTTGATAGTGAGCCAAGGGCAGAGGACGAGAAACGCATCCTTGGTAGTCAGTAGGCCTTGTTGAGCTGGTCCTTTTCTGCCCCAGCTATTACTGGCCCGGGTTCTCAGTGCTAGTGAGGAGGTCTGGCTTGTCACCTGGCAACACAATTCCAAACATTCTGCAGCTCCAAGAGTGCTGTAGTAATGATTCAGAGGCGGTGGCAAGGCCTGACAAGCTGATTGCTTGGCTGAGCCTTTGATGATTCGGTTTCAGGCAGGGAGGGCGGGCCCACCGGCCATTGGGCTGGTTGCACTCTGAGCCCCTTGCCCCCTCCCTTAAGCACAAGGAGTGAATCTGGTTGGTACGGCCCACACAAGTTGGGGGAGTTTCTTGAAAGAGGAAACTTCCCACTGAATGTTACCTACTAGACCTTCAGTCATTGTCTTGGTACTTAGAATGTTCCAGATGGAATTTAGACATGCTCCACTTCTTTATTGATGTGTATATGTACTGAGCATCTCTCACATGCTGGGCACTGCTGTAGGTGCTGGGGAGCAAAGGTGAAGGAGGTTCAGCTCTGCCACTCAGAAGCTCTGTGCCTCAGTTTCCCCATCATTAAAATGCAGCATCCTCTGTCTGTCATGGTGAGGACTAAATAAATTAATCTAAAGCGCTTATGCCAGTGTGCTCAGCATCTGTGAGTTCTTGTTACATGGACCCTGCCCACAAGAAGTTGAGAATTTCTTGGAAGAAGCCATGGTGAGAAACCCCAGAAATAAATGAAGAAGGGTTGCATGGGGCAAGGAAGGCAATGGGGTCATGTGGGGTGATGGATTCTTTGTTGCCTGTGGGCACCAAGTGACCGGCACAGTGACCTTCCCTCACCCCCACCTCGAATGGGCGCCCCCTCCCCCCACTGGAGGGGGAAATCCTAATCAGAGTCTCAGGTCAAATAGTCTAGATCCCTTCCTCACCTAGACACGGAGAGGCCTCCGGCCTCATGTGGGGGGCTGCCTGGAACTGACCTGCATGACTGTTTCCCTGCTGCTGCCTCAGGATGGGGGCTGCTGTCCAGGCGGACAGGAGGGAAGGGCTCAGGGGTGGGTGCAGGGGGTTGAGGGCACTCCAGGGGGAGGGCAGCCGTGTGCAAAGTCTCCTGAGTTGTCCACCGAGCACCCCCCCCCCCCCCCCCCCCCGGGTCTGGAGGGCTCTTCCTGCTGTCCTCCTGCCATGTGCACTCACCCTTCAAAGCACTCCCATAAGGGCGGGGCCACTGTTACCACATTTTACAGAGAGGGGCAGTGACTTGGCTGTAGCTGGCCTGTCCCCCGGGGCATTTCCAGGAGTCTCTCTTTCAGGGTGACCTCTTGCTTTAGGCTGGGGTCACTTCCCCGTGAAGCTCTTCCTTGACCCTCGTAACCGCGGCTGCCGTGAACTACCACCACCTCCCCAGGTCTCAGTAGCATGTCTGTGCTCGTGGTTCTTTTGAGCCAAACGTGATTTACCCCCTTTTGGGATTTCATCCTGCTAGTCTCAGATCCGTTGTGTTCCTGCCAGCTCCCTTAGCAACGCACACTCCTAATTTGCTCACGGGTGGGGGTTCATCGGCCCCTCAGCCGGGAATAAGTTTTGGTCAGGAGCTCTCCAGTCGGCTCCGGGTGGGGCCTGGCAGCAGCTTATGTAATGTAACTGTTTGTTGCAATGCAGAGCTGACCCAAAGCAGGCTTCCTGCTCAGCAGGCTTCCTGCTCAGGGGATAAGGCACTGGTCATACTTATTCCAAAGGTCAGCTCTGCTGGAAATGTGCCACCAGAAGAGCCGGGGGCAGCTCAGTGTGTGGTCGCATCCCAGGGGCAGTTACCAGGTTTGACTTAGGAGTGGAGGTGGGCTGCTGGGCCGGGCATCCCATGGAAGTGGTGAGTCCCCAGAGCAGTGAGGCTGGAGAACGCCCCAGGCTGCACCTGGGGACTGCTGTCCTACAAAGGGGCGGGTGGCACCCCCCCCACCCCCCCCACCCCCCCCCCCCCGGCTGTGAGAGGGCCTGATCGGTAATGGCCGGGATGCCGGGGTTCTGGCACAGTTATTCCTTTTCCTCCACCTCTTCCCCCCTCCTCTGAGGGATCTTAAATATTAACTTTAAAGACAACTATTTTTTAAGTTTTATTTATTTGTTTTGAGAGGGGGGGAGAGAGAGAGAGAGCAAGAGAGCGAACATGTGCAAGCAGGGGAGGGGCAGAGAGAGAGGGGGAGAGAGAATTCCAAGCAGGCTTTACATGGTCAGGGTGGAGCCCAATATGGGGCTTGAACCCAGGAACCCCGAGATCGTGACTTGAGCCAAAATCAAGAGTCAGCCGCTTAGCCCCATGAGCCACCCGGGTGCCCCAAAGACAACTATTGTGATTTGTATGTGAATACATTTGCATGGAAGAAATTCCAAATGTACTAACGGGACACAGTAAAGGGTTTGCCTTCCCCCTCGTCCCAGCCTCCCCGCCCCCCATGCCAAGAATCTAACCTTTGTGGCATTCAGCATCTGGAAGAGCACAGCTGCTGGACTGGACAGACAGGGCTGGCACTAGCCTTTGACCCTCGCCCTCTGTCAGGGCGTCAGGTTGTTCTGAGCAGCACCAAGCTGCCTCAGGCATCCGCTCCCCATTAGCTTCCCGGTGCTCACGAGACTTTCCCTGCTGGTCCTTCTGCTGGGAGCACTCCCCACCGCTTCTGCCTCTGCCTCCTACCTTGTGGCCTGAAGAGCGCTTGTTCATTTTGAAGACTCAGGTTAGGTGTCACCTCTTCTAGACACAGAGACATACATCACAGTGGTAGCCTTGTTATCAGTAAAGCTGCCTGGGAAAGAGCTGTAAGCTGGGAGCACGCAGACTTGCAAAAATGTCAACCCTGTGTTCACTAGTCAGGTGGAGACCCCGCTGGGGTCGGTCCTGAGTGTCCCCCACGGGTGGGTGAGCAGCCACTGTGTGGTAGGGTCCCTCCCTAGGGAAAGAAAACAAAAAAGAAAAAAACCTCAAGGCAACCTGGTGATCCACGTATGTGACAACATCCCTCATGACCTTGTAACGTGAGACTACTTAATCAGACTGCATGTTTGTGTGTTAACCTATACGGGAGACAAAGTAGTAAAAACCATATCAAAAGCTATGCCACGTGGCATTCGGGGCTCAGTTCTTTGGGTGCGAACCCAAGTGAGCGGTGCCAGCAGGAATAAAGTTGCTTCCTGGAAAGAAAAGCCTCGGGGTCACGACTCTTAGCGAGAATCCTGCCAAGATTCATTCAGAATACCCTTCTGATGAGCCATTTTTTTTTTAATATTTATTCATTTTTGAGAGACAGAGCATGGGCAGAGGGGTAGAGAGAGGAGACACAGAATCCGAAGCAGGCTCCAGGTTCTGAGCTGTCAGCACAGAGCCTGACATGGGGCTCGAACTCCCAAACTGTGAGATCATGACCTGAGCCGAAGTCGGACGCTTTACTGACTGAGCCACCCAGGTGCCTCTGATGAGGGGACTTTTGCATAGAGGCCTGTTACAGTGAGGAAGGGAGCTATGAGTATATCGGAGGAAGATTGTTCCTAGCCGAGGGATAGCCAGTGCAAAGGCCCTGGGGTGAGAGGGTGCCGAGTGGGGTGTAGGAAGAAGGAGCCAGGGGCAGTGGGAGAGGAGAGCTGAGAGGGTGGGCATGCCTTGAGCTGTCTGTATGGGATGGGAAACCAATGGGGACTCTGGAGCAGGGGAGAGACGCAGACCTATGTTTAGGAAGACCACTCTGGTCACCCATGGGGAGTTGACAATGGGTGGACTGGGGGTGCAAAGGAGAGCAGCTGGTAGAGATGAGGGTCAGGGTTGAGGCAGCAGAGCCAGCTACTGGAGGTGGCTCTCGGGCTCTCTGCTTTAGAGGATGATTTTGGGGGCACCTGGGTGGCTCAGTCAGTTAAGGGTCCAACTCCTGCTCAGGTCATGATCTCACAGCTGGTGAGTTCAAGCCTGTGTCAGGCTCTGTGCTGACAGCTCGGAGTCTGGAGCCTGCTTCAGATTCCGTGTCTCCCTCTCCCTCTGCCCTTCCCCCACTCACGCTCTGTCCCTCTGTGTCTCTCAAAAATAAATGTTGGGGAAAAAAAAAAAAGAGGATGCCCCGTGGGCTCTTTTGAAATTCGGATGATCAGTGCCATTTCTGCCCTAGGTTGAAAGCCTGGGCCAGCCCCAGCCCACCTCTGCACCGGTGTGGTCTTGTCCCTTCCAGAGCTGAGAGTGTGCCTCTTAATCTTTGAGCTGTTCCTTCTGCAGCTCAGTCCTCTTCTTTGACGCCATTTCTTGAACCAGCACTTTTTAGAAAAGATCAATTAGCTTCCTGCTGGAAAGAGCAGGCATTGTGTTTCCTGATCTGAGCTCCCTACTGGGCTGAAGGAAGCAGCCAATTCTGTTCTTTTTTTCTCAAGGCTACTACTATTGTTGTTGTTGTTGTTGTTTTGCCTCATTCAAACCCAGTTGCCCTGAGATAGCTTTTTTTTTTTTAAGTTTATTTTGAGAGAGAGTGTGGGCATGAAAGTGGGGGAGGGGCAGAGAGAAAGGGAGAATCCCAAGCAGGCTTCATGGCACCAGCTCAGAGGCTGACATGGGGCCTGAACTCACAAACCAGTGAGATCATGCCCTGAGCCAAAATGAGGAGTCAGATGCTTAACCACAGAGCCACCAAGGTACCTTGTTCCCCACCACCCCGCCGAGATAGCTTTCTGCCTCAAGTTGCCTTCCTGAGCCTTCATTTTCCCTTCAGTTGCCTTCCATCTTCCAACAACTGCCATTTATCGACCCCCCTAATTAATTTTAATCATTTTATATTGGCAACCTTAGTCACAGCTGCCCTTGATAATAATGAAAAAGGAAAGTGTCTTGTGAACGTGTCTTTGTTTGCATTTATCATCCCTCCATGGCGTTCTTGTAAGTTGTTTATTTGTTTATCCCTAGAGGCCTGTGTGATTAGGGCTCGTCTGAAATTCATTGATAAAAAGATGAAGTATACTTGAAAAAAAACAATAACCTCTACTCACTTCAGTTTGCTGGAATTGGAAACCTACGCCTAAGGCTTTCTCAGTTACAACACAGCAAAAAAATCAGAATTGGTTTCCTCGAACTGAGACCATGACTTGGTCTCAGGCCATCTGACGGTTATGTGCCTTGTTGGAAAAATCAAGGTACGGTTCGATGCTTGTGGGCACTTGGATGCCAGAAGAATCTCTCCAAGGGAAACCAGATGCAGACATTCCCCCTTGCTAGAGTTCTCTGGGGCCAGTTCTTTCTAAAAAGTTCTTGCCACCTATGTTTACCTGGTGGTGTGGCTTCATCCACGATTGCTCCAGGGTTAGCTTTGGGTTGAGGCCATCATGTGGTGAGCTATAATCGAAGTGTTCTTTATAGCACACGAATTAGTTGAGGCACTGATCCCGCCAGTACTGGAAATCTGCATTTTTTGTGCCCGTCTTTGTTAAAATTAGTTGCTGACCCTTGTCTTTATTGCTGTGTATTGTATTCAGAGAATTCTCTGCCTTCCACAGATAGGCCCAAAAGACAAAGCATGCTGAGGGAAAGGAACTGGAAAGAGATCTGGCTTCTGTTGCACCTGGATGTCTGCCAGGAATGTCTGTGTGGTCCTACCCCGCACATGGGAGGAGTTGGCTCTGAACTCAGGCTCACTTGCATCTGATCAATGCTTCTTTTTGCCAGTTCCCTGGCTTATCGCTGCAGGAGGGCGGTTGAGGTTTGCTTTGGGAGTTTCTAGGAAGTCAGCCTCGCTCCCCAGAGTGTTGAGACAACACAATGGGCAGGTGTTCACAGGTAAGGCCACAGCTAACTCACATACAAAGCCGGACTGCTGTAAGAATTTGATTTCAAAAGAGCATTTTGGGGGAAAAAATCCACCCATATCTTTAATGCAATTCGAACCTTTAGTCTATATTAGAATTTTTTCTTTTCTGAGTAGGACCCATAACTTAGAGCAGATTTATTTTTCTGCAGGTAATATGTGAGCCATGGAAAACTCAAACTGGTGCCAAGGGCTATCTGTCTGGGGATTCCTGTCCTTCTCCCCTCTCCTCCCACAAGCCCTCAGATTCACCAGTCTGGTCCTGTGACACAGAGGAGTCACAGTCCCTGACTGAAGTGGAGAGAGCACTCTGGACAGGAGAGTTTTGTAGAGTTCTCTTTTCTGTGGCTATGAAGTTCAGGTGATTGAGCTGAGAAGTTGGGGTCAAGGGACACCCACCATATTTAATAGAGAGCTCCAGTGGGCGTGCCACCTGGTCTCGCGTAGGAGGAGACACAGAGTGATTGCTTTCCGGAGGCGGCCCTCCACCATCCATCTTCACTAAAATGGCTCCTCTAGAAAGACTGGCACCTTGTGAGTGATGAGTAATTGTTGGTCGCATGAGCACAGCGGAATCAAGACCATCAGCAGGTGTCGATGTGCTGACTGCTCACTGTGTGCCAGGCCTCTGCTTGGCCTTGACCATCACCCTCGCGCATCCTCACCCTGACTCCGAAGGAATGTGTTCTTTCGTCTATTTTACCAGTGAACAGTCCGCGGCCTGGAGCGATGAAAGAGCTTGTTCGCGGTGATAGCGTTTGGTACTGAGAACCTATGGAAACTTCTGCCATGGGCATTTTTTTAAGGCCAAGAATTGATTGACAGCCCTGGGATGAGGTGTAGAACTGTGTTAGAAATTGCTAGAAAAAGACAGGAAAAAGGGAAATGTTGGGGTGCACCATAGAGATTGTCCTACTGATATGTCAATTGCTATTTGATTCCCCAAAGAGGATAATCACAACATTCTAGCCGAGGTGGTAGGTGGGCTTGGCATCGGGAGGCCAGGATCCTCTTGGACCATCCGTAGGATGCGAGAAGCCCTCTTGGTGGCAGGAAGACTTGACTTTTCCTAACCTTGCCTAACACTCTTTGAGGAGCACTGATGGAAACGAGGAAGGGGTCCGGGTGAGGCTCGGGGAGAATGCCACCTGGCTCTTGGGGCTGGGATGCCAGTGCTGATGCCCTCTTCGAGGGACATGCCATGACAAGCCACAGGGAGACTTGGTTAGTGGCTTCCATAAGAAGAGAGGACTGGGCTGGACCTGACCCCGTGGCCGGAGCTGCCCACTGGTTGCCTCACAGGCCCTGGCGTCTAGAGCCCACGCTCTGCTGTCAGGATGTCCCGTCAGCCTCCTCTCTAAGATCTGTGGCTCAAGCCCCTTAATGACAGGCTGGCGGCCTAGGAAGCAGACGATTAATACGAGGTGGTGTTTTCTCTAGGGGCCCAGGGACTCCTAGAAAGACCACTGCACACTCATCCTCTTTATGAGATGGTGCCTTCTCTGGCAGATGGGCACCTCTGCCCCTCCTGCCCTAGCTCACTGCCCCCTCAGAACCCTGCAGTGGTGTTTTCCTGCACTTGGGGCAACATCCAAATTCTGCCATGCTCTATATACAACCCTGACTTTTCTCTCCTATGCTCTGCCTGTCACTCTTGGCCACACTGACCTTCAGGCAGCTCCTCCACGCGCAGAGTTCATTCTTGCCTAGGGGCCTTGAATCGGGCCCTTCCTTCTGCCTGGATGCCCCTCCTCCTTCCACCCAGCTATCACCTTTCAGTTTATCACCTTGTTTCTCTCAGGCTCGCCTGCCTGCTCCCTCACAGAATTCTCTCCTTGATTTTTCCCTTCCCAGCCTCTCTGTTTGTGGTGATTTTCTTCTGTGCCTGAGTAGTGTCTGTCTCCCGCAGGTCTGAGGCTCCAAAAGCCTGCCCCCACCCCGCCCTCCCACCCCCCCCCCCCCCCGCTGGTGCCACGGGTGGCACATAGCAGGGGCTTGGGAATGACTGGTGAGTGAATAAATCAATGGTCCCAGGATGGGCTGGTGGTGGACCAGGCGGGTGGTGTCTTGGGTTGCCCAGGGCGGACAGCAGTGAGAGTTTGGAGCTGCCTGGCCCTCAAGGAGCTGCCATTTTTGGAGCAGGTGGTTATGAGCTTCTCCTTGGAGGAGGGGCAGGGCCAGGGGGTGGAGGCCACCATACCCTTTGGGAGGCTGTGAACACAGTGGCTGCTTCTGCCCGGCTCCCTTCCCCTCCGTGGTTTTAGGAACCATTGGCCAGCGCTTGGGAGAAGCCTGGATTTGGGCTCAGGGTGCGGCTCAGTTCTGTGTAGTGCTCACCCTGCGACCTTGGGCCGGCCCCAGGGTCCAGGTGGGTGCGTAAGGGCCGCCTCCCCCGCCCCAGGGTGCGGCACAGCTGGGGTCAGTGGGCGGGCTGCCTCGTGCCCTTGTGCCTGTGGGCTGTTCACAGCACCTGGTCCCTTCCTTGCATGTTCTTAAGCCGGGAGGACCCCGGGCTTCTGGCTTACAGTGCGGGTGCTCTGTCGGCTTCTCTGGTGCGTGTCCCCCCACTCCTATGTGGGGTGGCTTGGTGACTCCTGCAGGACACTCCCGGCTGGAGTCCCCGTGAGTGATCAGTGGGGCTCAGCATTTGTAACTCTCACACAGAGAACGCCCAAACCACGGGTTCCCACAGAGGGGGTCAGTCCGACCCCGGAGGAAATAGGTAAGGGCGGTGGTGTTCCTCACGCTGTCTCCTTGCTGGCCTCTGCACCATCTGAGAGTAGGGTGGCCTTCTTTCAGGTGTTGGAAGCGGGGATTTAGCATGAATGAAGGCAGAGCGTTCTCTGGGGCTGCTTTTTGTCTTGGGTACGTGATCCCCTATTGAGCCTGGGGGGCTGTTTCTGCCAGGATGGGGTTCTCTGCCTGTTGATGCAGTGCTTTCCCCTTTCTCGTCTCTACTCCCGGGAAAGGGAGCCAAGAGATTTGGCCGCACCAAGGGGAGGTGCTGGTCTCTTCTTGCTTCCTTTGAGGGATTTGATGGGATGCTGAATCGCCCCAACAGGGCGGGGGTTGGGGGCAATGGGTGGAGGCAGGAGTAGGAGGTGGGAAGGTAATGGCCTTCTAGCTCCTGCCACCTGGTGTTTTCCAGTAATCTCCTTTGTTCCCCATAACTGCCGCAGGAGGGGGAATGTTGTTCTTGCTACCTTACCGATGAGGAAATGGGTCCAACGAGGTTAAATCACTTGCCCAAGGTAGAACAGCTGGTAACTGACCTAAGCTCCTCGGACCATGGAGCAGAAGTGTTTGTTTTTGGCTGTGTTGCGCTGCCTCCCGGGGAAATCGGTAACTACTGAGAACCTACTGTGTGTGTAAGAGATGGTCACATTCTATCAATGATTTCCTCTCCCTTAGTCCCCAAGGTCAGCCTGCGGTAGCCCAAGTGGTGCAGTCCCCGTTGGCAACTGGAAGGCTCCGAGAGAACAATTAACTCGGTTCTGAGCTGGATTTGGTCTCAGGGTGGGGCTGATCCCAGAGACGGCTTCAGAGGCTAAGAGGGCCTGTGTCCTTGCTGAGTTCCAGGTGGGCCTGCTGGGGGTGCTGGGAAGTCAGGGAGGGGTGCTGTCAGCTGCAGGCACTTGAGAGCCCCCTTCATGGTGGTGTAAGTAAGCTTATTTTCTTCCTGTACCAGGTGGTCGGGAGGTGAGTGGTTGATGGCATCGTTCAGCCTCTCAGGGCTACTCAGGGCTCACGTTTCTTCTGCCCCATCTTCTTTATTTTTGATTTAAAACATGTTTATTTTTGAGAGAGGGAGCGTGAATGGGAGTGAGCCTGAGTGGGGAAGGGGCAGAGAGAGGGAGACAGAGGCTCCCAAGCAGGCTGCTCACTGACGGCACAGAGTCCGATGTGGGGCTTGAATTCACGAACCATGAGATGATCATGACCTGAGCCGAAGTCGGATGCTTAACTGACTGAGCCACTCAGGTTCCCTTCTTCATTATTTTTATTGAAGTGTAATTAACAGTGCAATATTAGTTTCAGGTATATACTATCCAACAACTCCATTTCTCAGTGCTCATTAAGATAATCGTACTCTTACTCCCCTTTATCTGTTTACCCACTTAACCTTTGGCAACCACCAGCTCTTTGTATTTGAGAGTCTGTTTCTGTCTCTTTGTCTTTTATTTCTTAAGTTCCACGTGCAAATTGGTGCAGCCACTGTGGAGAACCACATGGGGGATCCTCTAAAAATGAAAAATAGAAATACCGTGTGCTCTGGTAATTCCACTCCTGGGTGTTTACCTAGGGAAGATAAAAACACTCACCGGAAAAGATCTTTGCACCCGCCCCCGAATGTTGATTTCAGTGTTTCTTAAAACAGCCAAGCTACAGAAGTTGCCCCAAACTTCTTAAGTTGTTACTTTTTATCCTCCTGTTCATTGCCTCCTGTTTGCAAGCTGGCTGCTGCTGTGGAGACTACCAGACCCCTTTTCAAGCCGGAAGCCAGGGAGAAAGCGTAGCCCCTGCTGTTTCTTCCTGGGAAAATAAAAGCCCTCACACCAGTCCCTCTAGTAGACGTCCTTTTATAACTTGGTGACCAGAACTGAGCCACATGGTCCCCTCCAGATACACGGAAAACTGTCAGGCACTGTGCTAGACTGGACATTCAGAGAGGATAGGCTTCTCTCTGCTCCTACAGATCTCCCCCTCAAGCAGGGGAGGTTGTTAAAGTTGAGGTCCTCCAGCTGCCCCAATGTGGAGAATTGGCTTCATCTTGTCGAGTCCAGAAGGCTTCCTCCGGGACGGGGTGTATAAGCCAAGTTTTAAAGGTGAGATAGAAGTGAAAGGCATTCAATTCAAGTCACTATTTTCAGCGTCCAGTTGCTTTCTTCCTCCAATCTGGCTGGTTCTGCCCATCCTACTCTGAGCTCTGGAGTCTCCATTCCCTGTCCCGGGGGCAGCTTGACCTGTAACTCCCATCTCTTTCCTGTGTTCTGCCTGATGTTCGAGCCGAGCCCTTCAGCCGAGTCATTGGTGCACTGAGAGAGCAGCTGCCTGGCACGCAGCCACGGAAAACCCTGCAACTCAGGGACACTGTGGTGCACTAGGTGTCAGGAGTGTCCAAAGATTGCCACTGTTTGTTGGCCTCTTGTGTTCTGAATGTCTCTTGTCCCTCTGCCTTTTGGGGCCTTCCTCGCCTTAACTGTAAGGCTTGGGAGCGTTATTCTGCTTCCCTTCCCCGCTGTCCGTGACTGAGGAGGCAGCTTGTGGGGTGACACTTAGCCAGACGTTAGCATCCCATCTTTATTTATATATTTCTTTTTTAAATTTTTTTTTCACATTTATTTATTTTTGAGACCGAGAGAGACAGAGCATGAATGGGGGAGGGTCAGAGAAAGGGAGACACAGAATCTGGAACAGGCTCCAGGCTCTGAGCTGTCAGCACAGAGCCCGACGCGGGGCTTGAACTCACTGACCGTGAGATCCTGACCTGAGCCGAAGTCGGCCGCTTAACCAACTGAGCCACCCAGGCACCCCAGCACCCCATCTTTAATCCACAGAGTGCCTCCTGTCCTCTCTCCTGTCAGATCACCTCTAACTTTGGAGGTGGATTGTAGCTGCCATCATGCCCACTTCAGAGTCGGGAAACTGAGACTCCAGATAGGTGACACGCCCGTGGTGGCACAGGAAATCTGTAGTAGAGCCGGGACCAGAGCTGGGCCCATCCTGGCGACATGGAGTTCGCAGGTTGGGTAGCAGATCTCGAAGTGTCCAAACACAGAGCAGGACGGCAGAGGGCTGCAGACTCAGTCTGGTGTGACGTTGGCCTGTGTCCTCTCAGGAGTTGTGTGCTTCTAATTAATTGCAGATTATGTGTGTGGATCTGTCCGAGAATTGGCCATGCACAGCCTGAGGGCGGAAGGAAGCTGTGCGGCTGCTGTCTTAATTATTTATGGGTATTTCACATGCAGTTGTTCTTCCCTGCCATCAGTTAACCGCACCACTGCGCTGAGTGTGAGGCCAGTTGCAGCCGATGTTGGTGTTGGAGCCCTTGGGGCGGTGGCTGACTGGGCACTCCGACAGGTCCAGGTCCTGTTTACGCTGCTCACATTTCATGGTCCCGCTGAATGCAGCCGGTGGGTAGGAGCAGCTGACGGGGCTGCGGGTGGTCTGTGTTTGCCTGCAGGAGGCTGAAACTTGGCCAGGCCCCTCTGCTGTTCCCGAAGAGCCCCAGCATTGCAGAGCTAGGAGGGGTTCTAGAAGACCAGTGTGTCTAACCAACTCACTTTCAGATGGGATGTCTCAGACCCCAAGGGACTGTGAAATGCCTAAAGCACCTTGCTGTTTAGCTACAGAGCCAGCCAAGGGCCCGGAATCGGTATTTGTTACTTGTCCTGCTGACAGCCTTTAATGGTCCCATGTGTCTCCCAGCTCACTGGACCCTTTGGCTCCAGTGCCTACTCCTTGGAGGTTCCAAGGAGCAGCTTGTGGGGCAGGACCTGTTTGTTTGCAGGGGATGAGAACCTGCTTCAGTCAAGTAAGGGAATGTTCTTCTCCTGCCTCCTGCAGCATAGCAACCCTGGGATCAGATGGTCTGGGGTCTCGCTGATGAGGGCTCGGTGAGTAGAGGAGTAATGAGGAGGAGCTGGGGAAGGCGTGTCGTGACCTCTGGCCCAGGACTCTGCCTAGACCCCGCTGAGGCTTTGTCGTCCGTGAAAATCAGGAATGTTGACCTTTTTTGGAGTGTATGTGTGGGGGGATGTAAAATACAGCCAGTATGGAGCCCTGGCCTCTTTGTGAGATCCCACCATGGGGTTGTGGGGTCGGGAAGATGTTAGGTATCGCATGGTAGTTGTGGCTGTGTCTCGTTGTCAAGTGGCCTGGGTTCAGATCTCTGCCTGTTTCCTTATTGATGAAGTGGGTTTGCTTCTAGAACGTGCTTCATAAGGCTGTTTGGAGGGCTTAACGAGACCATTTTTGCTGCGTTTGATCAAATGTCTGGTGTGAGGGGGCATGTATCCCTGGAAGGGCTCTTGAACTTTGTGTTTTTTTCCACCTGTAAAATGGGGGATGACCCCATCAGCCCCATGAAACCAGGAACTCCTTGGTTCCTTTGATACAGCAGAGCCCTGACCTTTGCTCCATGGTCAGCAGTAGAGACAAAATTGTCACGTGCAGGAGAAGGGCTAGACCCTGGGGCCCTGGCCCATCTCTTTAGGTGTTTCCCTTCTGACTTGCTGGCCAGTCACACTGAAACCCCAAGCTGCCTCTAGGGGCGCTGTGTCCCCTTTAAGTTGTAGCCCTGCCAGGGACTGCCTGCTCTCCATGAACACCTGAGAGTGGGCTGGAGTGGTTAATAGGGCTTGTCTGAGTGTTGGGGTACATGTGCCCTTCACCTTTCCCTGAAGGGGAATCCTTCAGGACAAAGGACCGAGCCCTCCCCATCTGCCTGTGCCACCTGGTGATTGGGAACACAGGCTCTCGGCCTTGCCGGCTTCTCCAGTTTCCTAGCTGTGTGACCCTGAGCAGGTTCTTTAACCTCTCTGAGCCTTTGTTGGCTGATCTGAAAAATAGGAACAGTGGCAGCTTATAGTTCTGTGGGTTGTCGGGGGGCTCGATTGAAGTAACGTCTGCAAAGTTCTCTGGACAGTGGCTGGCCCCCACTGGGAGCTTTTGAATGATGGCACGTGCCATTGCTGGTCTGCTCAGTCCTCTGCCACTTGAGGTCTCCTGTCCACAGACTGCATGTTGAGATCGGCTGAGCTTTACATGGACACTAACGCTCAGGTTGCACTTCTGGAGATTCTGGCTTAGGTGCTCTGTGATGTAGTCTGAGCATGGGTGGTGGGGTGTGTCTGCACGTTTTTTTTTTAATACTTTTTTTTAAAGTTTATTTTTGAGAGAGCGAGAGATAGCATGAACAGGGGAGGGGCAGAGAGAGAGAGAGAGAGAGAGAGGGAGACGACCAAGGCAGGCACCGCACTGCCAGCCCAGAGCCTGATGTGGGGCTCAAACTGACGAAACTGAGATCATGACCTGAGCTGAACCCAAGGGTCAGACGCTTAACTGACGGAGCCACCCAGGTGCCCCATGTTTTTAATAGCTTCCTAGGTGGTTCCAACATGCAGCACAGCCAGGCTGGAGAGTCATTACCCTCCTAACATCTGCTGTCCCCTGCTCTTTCCCAGGGTGGCGCTGACACCACCTTCCCTCGGCACGTGGGTGCTCCCTCACCCTGCTTAGGCCTTGCCGTGTCCAGGCCCTGGAGAGTAAGATCTGGGGAGGGAGGCTTTGCTTTTCCCAGGGGTCGAAGCCAGGGAAGCCACCTCTGTCAGCAGAGACTTGATTCTCTGTCCACACCCATGATTGAGCACCGGGGCACAATTCTTGCACCTGTAGAAAAACTGCGCCAGACAGAATGGGGTGGGGGTGTCCTTTTGTCTTTGTACGTGAACGTTGTGGGTGCTGACCAGATCTGGGTCAGTCCCAAGAGACTGTTTTCCAGGGAGGGTCTCCTTCGGATTTCTACATGTTTGTGACATTGTGGGAGCAGAGAATTCTGGCAGTGGTGTCTCTGGAGTGGCGGGGAGGGCGCGGTGCTGACAGTGTTGTGTTCCTTACGGTGGGAATCCTCTCCTGTGGTGGAGATCGTGTTCTCCACGACTGCAGAGGAAGACAGGGGTTTGTCCGTTTACCCAGGGCTCAGAGACCCGCGTGGCTTCAGGGGTCAGGCCAGTAAAACCTCAGGCTGGGGTGGGGCCCAGGGGGAAAGGACATGCTTTAAGATGTGTTTTTGCCGGGCCTCCCGCACAGCCCAGTGCAGGTGGGTAATCAGGTGGAATCCCACTGTCACAGCAGTAGGATGAAGTTAGTGGTGCCAGGTGAGTACCTCTGTGGAATGTCCCATCTCCTTCTGGACACTTGCTGATCCAGCTGTCAAGCACCGAAGAGCAGATAGGCCTTGCTTTCCATAGCTTCACGTTTCTGTGACACCATCCAATTAACACCTGTATTCTACTTGTCACTTTAAAACCAGACACTTGTACTGGTTTCTACTTGGTGTTTCTCACCGGGCCCTTTCTTTATAAAACACTTCAGCCCCTAGCACCGAAGGGGAAGAGCCCAAGCTCCAGGTAGGATGGTGAAGTAAACGGCGTGACTCTCCCTGCGGTAATCCCTTGAGGTGAGCAGCTGCCTTCTCCCCCTTCCGTCTCCACTGCCTGTCTTCGTCTCCAGAATCCATTTTTGAACTGGGTCTGTAGTGGTTTCTTGTTGGAAAACTAGTCGGCAGTGAAGGATGAGGAAAATAAGGACGGTAAGAATTGACCAGGCTGGGTGGTGAGGGCCCAGGTATCTTCCACATGCATCTGAGCTCTTCTGTGAGGTGTGGCGGTTCTAAACAACTCCTGCCTTGCTGTGGAAGCCGGTTTGGCAGTTCTTAAAGTGCAGTAGAATTCCCCTGTGACCCCACAATTCCACTCCTAGGTGTCTACCCCAAAGAGTTGAAAGTAGAGAATCAAGTTCATGTATGCAAATGTTCCTGTAGCTCTATGGACGATCCCCCAAAGGTAGAAACAACCCACTCGTCCATCGAAAGGTGAATGGGCAAACCGCATGTGGTTTATCCCTACAGTGCACTGGTGTGCAGCCGTACAAAGGAAGGGGTCCTGGACACCAGGATGAGCCTCGGAAACCTCCCAGGTGGCACAAACCGGTCTCAGAAGGTTATGTGGTGTAGGCTTACACTTGTGGACTGACTAGGAGAGGAACTTCCGTAGGGCCAGAAGGGAGATGGGTGGTTGCTGGGTGGGGGGACTTAGGGGAGAAAGTGGACATTGAGAATTTGGGTCCAGAACACTGCAATAAAACAAATGCCAGCACCAGGTGGCTCAAAGGAATCTTTTGGTTTCCTAGTGGGTATGAAAAGTTATCACTAGACTGGAGTCTGTCATGCGCAAGAGCATTTCATTGAAAAAATATGCACATACTGTATATGTGCACATACTGTAATTAAATAAAAAAAATGCACATACTGTAATTAAGCACTGATGGTTTTTAACATTTTTAATATATTCATTTTACTTTTGAAAGAGAGAGACAGAGCACGAGCAGGGAAGGGGCAGAGAGAGGGGGAGACACAGAATCTGAGGCAGGCTCCAGGCTCCAAGCTGTCAGCACAGAGCCCGACAAGGGGCTTGAACCCATGAACCACGAGACCATGACTTAAGCCAAAGTCAGATGCTTAACCAACTGAGCCCCCCGGGTGCCCCTGCCTTACAGAGTTCTTAAACTGTCATGTGCAGAGGGCAGCTCCTGGGGAACTTGGTAGATATGCCGCTTCTCAGGAGAGACGAGGGCTCCTTTCTTCAGGAGCTGTTGCCCTGGATCTAGGATGGTCCCCACATTTGCTCGTCTAGATACGTGACTCTAATGCACTTAGTGTGTCGACTGCAACCCACTGCTTCTTGAGAAGTCCGTACTCTGTTCAGAACTTTGACTTGATGCAGTAAGAAAATTAAACCTAGGAAAAAAGAAGCCCTGTGCTGGGCTTGTGTCCGATTCAAGAACCTCAACGCTGTAAAATACATTTTGGAGTGTGGGCACTTTTGGATTTCTTCTCCGGCAAATGGGTACACGGAACCCTTGACGTACAGCATAGTTTCTTTGCAGCAGCTGAAGTTCCCTGTCCTAAGACAGAGGCTGAGAGTTCTGAGCCAAAGCAGACAGAGTATGTGCCTCCAGGATGCCAAGACAGCCCTGAAATGGATTAGAGCTGAGACCGTGTAGCATATTTTGTACACCGTGTAGTAGCAATTGTTCCTGTTGTTATTACCGGGAGTGTAGTTCAAGACCATCTGCTTTGTCTGTGGGTCCTCTGTCAGCAGAAGGTTTTTATGAAAGCCTTGGGTATCGGCCTGCCCTGATCTAGGCTCTGTTGCTTATTCAAGCACCGTAGTTTACACTTTTCCCTCAGAAATGCTAGTGAGCACCTGCTCTGTGCCGGGCACTGTGAAGCAGCCCCATTAAAAGCGGCTCTTTTGGGGGTACGTGGGTGGCTCAGTCGGTTAAGCGTCCCGACTTCCGCTCAGGTCATGATCTCATAGTTCATGAGTTCAGGCTCACTGCTGTCAGCCCAGAGCCCGCTTGGGATCCTCTGTCCCTCTCTCTCTCTGCCCCTCCCCTGCCCATCCTGTCTTTCTGTCTCTCAAACTAATAAACTTAAAAACAGAAAGTTGCTCTTTCAAAGAGCTTTTACCTGATTTTCACGTGATACCCTCTATTAGTCCAGCAAAGTGGACTCACTGTTCAACCCCAGCTAGTTGCTGACTCACGCTGAACTACTGAGTGTGTGCCCTTGTCAGGCTGTGGTAGTTTGGGGTTTCTTAACCAGTGTTGGATGACATGTGGTGCGTGGTGAGCTGGGGCAGGGGCAGGGACGGGTAAGAGAGGGAGAAAGTCCGTTCTGATCTACGATTGCCTTGGCTTCTGGTGTTACAGGGCTGGAGCTACAGATGTGTACCAGCTTCCCAGATTTGAGGTGGGAATTCAGAATGCAATATAGCCTTTTTAGTTTGAGGATATCAAGGGTTTTTTTAAATCTTTTGGCAACAACTTATTTATGAAAGCGTGAGTACTCATCAGTTGGGAAAAGAGTAAAAAACTGTTTTAAGCCCTAAATGCCTTCAAGGCTGAATAGATGGCTAAGGACTGTGTTGAGATCCCCACCTTCATTATTGGGGAAATGCCTCTCGGAGTAAGAAAAAAAAAGGGACCTTCAGAATGGATTGTTGACACCCTTTAATTTTCTGGATCTTGGATTTCAGATTCTGACTTTCTTCCTTTTTTTTAATTTATTTTTATTTTTTTTTCCCAACGTTTTTTATTTTTTTTGGGACAGAGAGAGACAGAGCATGAACGGGGGAGGGGCAGAGAGAGAGGGAGACACAGAATCGGAAACAGGCTCCAGGCTCTGAGCCATCAGCCCAGAGCCCCACGCGGGGCTCGAACTCACGGACCGTGAGATCGTGACCTCAGCTGAAGTCGGACGCTCAACCGACTGCGCCACCCAGGCGCCCACTTCCTTTTTTTTTTTTTTTTAAAGAATGGTATAATTCCTCCAAGAAAACTATGGTTTAATCAGCAAAATCGGGAGTAGGATTTTGGTGGCCTCATGAAATAACTGAAGGAAGGTTTTTGTTTTGTTTTTTGTTTTTTGTTTTTTCCTAATGTGGTCCAGAAGTGAGGTTGGGTTATTCTCCCCGCCAAGTGCCAGTTTTCCTTGGTGAGGTCCTATTTCCCGACAGCTTACGCCTGCCCCTGAGTTTTTGGATCTCTGTCCTCCCAGGGTGTGTGGTCTGCTCTCCCTCCAGCCCTAGAGCTGTGGTATAAGGGCTTCCATGTCTACAGAGAACCGGCTGGACAGTGAAGCTCACAGCGTGACTCTTCGAGGGTGTGAGAGCAGTTCTGTTAAGGAGTCGAGGCAAAGACTCTCTTCTCCAGCGCAGGGCACTTACACTTACAGAGGGAGGGTGAGCAGGAGATCGCTCTCTGGACACGTGTTTTCCTCTCAGGCTTCGCTGAATGTTGAAGCAAAGTATGACAAGTCGGTCTCTTGCCTGGAGGGGGCTGAGGAGCAGGTGATCCCACTCATATACCTGATAGGTTGTGTCAGCAAGACTGGCTCATTCTCTCAAGAGTGGACTCACATTAGCCAGACATGCAGAGACTGATGTACAATCAGAAGACCAGATTACCCATCAGCGGTGAGAAACCAGAAGGCCCAGATCTGATGCTCAGGCACATCATGCCTGTGGCCTTAACAACTTGGGGAGCTGGAGTCTGCCCTGATGGTGGCCTGTTGAGTCAGAGAAGGGGGGCTGGTTGGGTGCTTCAGCTCTCGAGTGGCTTAATGTGTCCCAGACCTGGTGAGGGAAAGGTCTCGACCCGGGCAGGCCTTTACTTGGAGACACACTGTCACCTTCTGGCCTTTATGTGGTCCTGTATCTTCTTTTCAGCTTGTGGCTTAACAGGGTTCTGTGCTAATTGTATCAGGTGGTTGTTGATGGTGAGAGAGAAAGAGAACGTGAGCTTCTGAGATAATTACTTTGTCCTTGCCTCCTAACCAGTAGCCAGCAGATGACTTTGTTTCAGCTTAGTTAATAGTTAATGATAGGGGCGCCTGGGTGGCTCAGTCGGTGAAGCATCCGACTTCGGCTCAGGTCACGATCTCACAGTCCGTGAGTTCGAGCCCCGCGTCGGGCTCTGGGCTGATGGCTCAGAGCCTGGAGCCTGCTTCCGATTCTGTGTCTCCTTCTCTCTCTGCCCCTCCTCCATTCATGCTCTGTCTCTCTCTGTCTCAAAAATAAATAAAAACGTTAAAAAAAAAATTAAAAAAAATAGTTAATGATAGCTCTTTTCCATGTCCTTCCAGTTCCCTGTAAGACATAGACACAGGACTCTCCAGGAAACTACAGCTTAACCTGCAGCCATAGTCACCCTCCCTAAGACGCTGCCCCCCACGTGTAGACCCAGAGACTCCCCTTGTGAGGGGTTGTCAGATCTGCAGAATTCCTTCTCTCCCAGTGGGGGCTGGGAGGGAAGAGAGTCCATGAGGGGAGGTAGTGGTCTCTTCAAATGAACTCCATCCGATCGAGAATCTCCCCAACTAGCTACGAGGTGGGGGATGAGGCTGAGAGGATTTCGCTGGTGGAAGTCTCCGCGGGGAAACACAGGCCCTGAATGGAGTCCATCTGTGAAGAGCTGTGAGGGCCACAGCCAGGGAGAGGCCTCTGGAGGGAGATGTTGGCAGGGTTAGGTCGGGAGCATGGCGTAGTGAGAGGGCTTCTCCTCTGTTGCATCGGCTATCCGGAGAAAGAAGGAAGGCTTGTTCTGTCATGGGCTGGTGTCTTTGTCCAAGGTGCCACTTGATCCTGCCCATGACCTGTGAGGGAGACGGTCATGGCCACAGCCTTGGGGGGACCTGGCTTTCTACCTGATCATCTCAAGATGGATGTGGGTGGATGCATGACTTCTGTGTAAGAACGCTGAGGACTCCCCTGTACGACTGACTTAGGGGCCATCTGACCTTTTTGTGACTCTGTATCATCTTCTGTAAAAGGGGAATTGCAGTAGTAACTTCCTCACAGTGTTTGGGGGAAAGAGGACGTGGATTAGTACGAAGCACTTAGAATCAATCCTGTCTGACTTGTAACCATTCAGTACATGTCAGTAATTGATGTTATTGTCGCTCCCTGTACATCTCACAGCCCTATAGGGACAGCTTTGTATGGTCCTAAAGTTAGGATTAAAACAGTTTGTACTACATAAGCCATTGTGAGGATTATACATTAAATGAGGTAGTTGAGATAACTTGCTTGTATCACAGTCTGGGATCTAGAATATACTGCGGTGGGCAGAATGATGGTCCCCCAGGGACATCCATGTCCTGACCCCCAGAACCTGTGAATATGCTACCTGCTCTGGCAAAAGAGACGTTTCAGCTGTGGGTAAGTGAAAGATTTTGATGATGGGAGATTATCGTGGTTATCCAGATGGCTCCAGTGTAGTCAAAGGGTCCTCACAAAAGGAAGGAGGAGGGTCCGAGAGGTAGAAGATGTGACAACAGAAGCCGCAGAGGTCAGAGCGATGCGGGCCCCCAGCTAAGGAGTGTGGGTGTCCTCTAGAAACTGGGAAAGACTGGGGAATGGGCTCTGCCCTAGAGCCTCCAGGGGGAGCATGGCCCTGCGGATGGGCTGACTGTAGCCTGTAAGACCTTCGAGACTTCAGACCTCCTGAGCCGTGAGGTAATAAATTTGTGTTGTTCTAAGCGACCGAGTTTGTGGTTGTTACAGCAGCCATAGGAAATGAACACAGCTAGTGAGCTGAGCTGAGCTGAGGTACTGACTTGACCGTGGATGGGCCCCGGGACCATCGTCATCACTGTCTTAATGGAGTCTGAGCTGGGGCGCTGATGCTTTGAGGGGCTGGGTTTTATTGTCAGAGGTCCCCCAGTGGATGAAATGGGACCTCAGAGGAGAGCTGTGGCCTTTGGTGGGCAGCACACATGGGACAGGAAAGCCCACTGCCTCTGGCCCAGGCCTGTGCATGGTGTGCGTGTCTGGACCCGGGCACACCCTCGCCCCACCCTGGGGTCTCCGGTGCCAACCCCTGTGTTCCTGTCACCGCCTGCCCTGGACACTGGAGGCGAGGCCCCCCCCCGTGTGGTTGGGGTCTCGCTGTCTAGTGAACCCTTGGGGTTACTCTTCGGGTGTGGTCAGTGGTTGTGTGTGCAGTTGATGAGGCTGCTTTCTCAGTGTCCCATGGGATTTCTTACGGAGTCTTTGCTGCTCAGCAGAACCTTGCTTGGTATTGACCTTCTCTCGGGCTCCCCTGAGGAGCATTTACCTGTGAATCAGAGCTGGCTCTCTGGGCTAAGGAGGAGCAATGATCCTGCTGGGGCACCCTTCTTTCCTGTTCGGGCTTAGGAGGCTCAGGCCACCGTAGTTCTCTTCTCTCCGTGTGAGGCCGTCACATACAGGGAAGAGCTGAGTTCCTTTGAGCGTGCGTATCCAGCCATGCTTGACACGACCGTGCAGCCCTGAGCTCCCACCCTCCTTCCCCTCTTTGCTTTCAATCTTGAGTTGGGTCCCCGTAGCTCATATGCTTGTGCAACTGATTAGCTCTTTACTGGATCCAGAGTCCATCCTGTCCTTGTGAAGGGCTCTTATTTCTCGGAGTCTGTTTTTCCAAATACACATGCCTGTGGTGTGTTGGGGGCTCTTGCTCCTGCCCTTCCCCTCATCGGGTCCCCTCTGCTGTCCTCCTCTGCCTTGGCCACCGTCGTCTTACCCTATAGTGATGGATTTAAGGCTGCACACTCTCGTCGGTGGCTCCATGTAATTAATGTGTCATGGGCTCGGGAACAGAGGGCTCTCTTGCTACTGGCCATCAGAGTAATCAGCGGCAAGGCAGGAGGTACAGTGGGAGGAACCTGACAGATGAGGGAGGCTTGGGAGCAGTTTAAAAAATTTCAGAAACAGAAGAAGGGGAAAAAAAGGAAGTCCTCAGCCTCTCTGATGGGTTGCATGTCTGCCTGTGTATAGCCTGCTCACTGATGCCCCATTGAACATGGTGTGTGCTTCATGCTCTCAGGGGCCTCCGTTTCCCTGGCCTCCCAGCACAATTGATGCCCCGTTTCTATGGAGATGGATGGCCATGGGCGGGGTATTCCTAGAGCCTGCCTGTGCCGCTGGGCATGGGGGGCTTAACTTTGTATCCTGTAGTGTAAACCATGGCAGGCGTGGGCCGTTTCCACTTGGGCGGCCTCGCATCCTGCCCCCGATGTGCACAGAGGCAAAGATGTCTTGATCTGCGTTGGGCTGCTCTGGTCACTCCTGACTCTGCTCATGTTTGTGTGCAGTGGGACAAACGTGGAACCTCGTGGAAACACTCACCCGATCCCATCTCTCTGCTCTTTAAAACCCACTCCAGGGGCGCCTGGGTGGCTCAGTCGGTTGAGCGTCTGACTTCAGCTCAGGTCACGATCTCGCGGTCTGTGAGTTCGAGCCCCGCGTCAGGCTCTGGGCTGATGGCTCAGAGCCTGGAGCCTGCTTCCAATTCTGTGTCTCCCTCTCTCTCTGCCCCTCCCCCGTTCGTGCTCTGTCTCTCTCTGTGTCTCAAAATAAATAAATGTTAAAAAAAAATTAAAAAAAAAAAAAAAAAGAAAGAACCCACTCCAGACCTTTTGATGCTGGCCTCTAGTGCTGGCTGTGGCTGGGTCGTTCCAGTGTTCCAACCCCACCTCTTCCTGGCCTGCCCTAGCCCCCCACCACACTGTCCCCCAGCCACCCTGGCCATCAGGCTCTTCCTCAGCTGCACCAGGCTGGTTCCTACCTCAGTGCCTTGGTGGTTGTTCCTTTGCTGGAATGCTCTTTACCCGTGTCTACACAGCTGACTCCACCCTGTCAAGCAGGGCTCTGCTCAGGGGTCGCCTCCTCTGACCGCCCTGTCTCGTATTGTGTCTTCCCCCTTAGTTTTTATCATGTTACTTCATTGCAGAGTGTATCAGGACCTTGGAGTATCTTGAGTTCACCCTCTCCTGTGCTTGCTGTCTGTGCCCCACTGTGCATTCCACAAGAACAGGGACCTTGTCTGTTCTCTCCTGCCCTGTGTTCAAAGTGCCTTGAGCAATACTTGACTCAGGTGCATGCTCCACGAATGTTCACATCAATGAGTGGAAATTTCAGGGGGGCTGTTGTAGGACCTGGCCTCGTGGCAGGTCAGGTGACAGAAGACCCATGGCTGCTCTGGAGAGCGCAGCCGTGGTCGAGGTGATGGGTAATTGCCACGTCACCGATGTGCTGGACCCCACCTAACCACGTCTGATACTCGCGCCTCCAATCAGATTCTTACCACATCTAGTTTGGTTTTCATGAGCACAGTTAGCACACAATTTCAACTCTCCTCTGGTGTCATCCTTCAGAGCTCTTAACTCCAAGAGTCCTACAATCCAATCTTCTCTGGCCTAAAAAAACGTCTAGAAGTGCCTGTCTTTAGGGATGTCTTGATCCAGGGGTACAAATAACAGGACCCCCCCCCCCCCGCCATCCCCCATTTCTCAGGTCTGGTTTAACCCCACTTTTCTCCCCGTACTGGTACATGTTTGACCTTCAGGCTTCTGAGGGAGAAATCATCCCATTGCAGGTGCTTGCTGACATTTCCGGTGCTGATGCTCCCCCTCCCCCCCCTCCCCCACCACCTTCGTGGCTGAGTCTAGGCTGTCAGCACCGTGTCACTGAGTGCTGTTGAGGGAAGACTGCACAGCCTGGGCTCCTGTGAGCCGCTGGGCCCAGCCCCCACGCCCCAGTGGGTGCTGGCCTGTTCTCGGCAGGCCTTCTCACGCCGGCAAGAGGCTGCCGGCAGCTCTAGGTTTCATCTGGTCGGCAAACCAGCAGAAGAGAGCACTTCTCTTCCCCACCAGTTTCCATACGAACTACCCTGCCATCTTCCACGTGGAGCAGAGCCGAGTGGTGGTTTTCAGTCTTGGCTCCACACCGAATCACCTGGGGATTAAAACTTCCCATCCTTGCCCACCCGGAACCACTGCGTTGGTGGATTATCATGTGCAAACCAATGAAGTTCACGGTCAGCCAGTATGCTACAAATGTGACAGCAGTCTGGCTCTTGACCAGCAGCAGTCGTTTCAGATCAATGAAAGCTGTGACTTTCATCTCCGATCCAGGTGTGGCCTCAGAACTTGTCTCCAAATAGGTTCCACCAATTACGAAGAGGGTGGGTGGTTAGGGGAGGTGGGTGTGCAAGGGAAGGTGTTCACCACTGCTGACTTAACAGGGTACTTGTACTGTGCCCCCCCCCTGCCCTGCCCCAGATCCACAGTGGGTGTCAAGCACCTCTTCCTGGTTTCTCTAATCTTTCCCTTTCTCCGGGAGCATGGCCCTTCTCCTCTTTGCCCAGCATCCTCCCCCTCTGGGTGCCGCTCATGAAGCTTCAGTGTAGTCTGGCCTTGTGCCCCTGTCCTGATGGCTTTCGGATCCCTCCTCTTTGCTCATCCAGTTTCCTCTTCTGGAAGTGCCATTTCCCTTCTCCCTGGTCAGCCAGATGTTGCATTTATTTTAAGAGCCAGCTCTTCTCCTGTCCCTGTAAAGAAATCTAATCACACTGATCTCCCAGTTTCCTAATCTATTGCACTGACAAGCAGTAACCGAGCTCTGGCATTTGATTGCCCACTCTCATGAGTTTGTAGTCCTGTCCCGGTTATGTAGTGTGTCTGACCGCACAGAGGATCGTGACTTTAGTTTGTGTGTTGACCAAGGGCACAATAGGTATTTGATAAAACTTGTTGCCACACTCCATCCAAATACTCGTAGTGATTTTGGAGTAGTAGGCAAGTTGGCATAGAGGGGAGCAGTGTTACCTGAGAGAAGTTTGGGGAAGCAATGTTGCTTAATAAAAGGAAGAGAATAATTGTTCCCCCTTCTTCTAGGAGTGACCCACACCGCTCTGCCCACAGCCCATGGGTGGGGTCTAGGCCTGGGGTTCCACCTAGATGCAGAGATGTCTGGGGAGTGTCCTGTCTGGCTGGGTGGCTGAATCCCAGCAGGAGTTGAGTACAAGGGAGGACGAACAGACGTTCATGCCAGTCATACTGGGCACTCGCTTGGATGCATGCGGCATCTGTCTCCGAAGCTAGTTGGGTGGCTCCTAAGAAAGGGACCTCATACCCAATATGCTCATTTGGGGACTTGTGCCCTGAGAGTCTTGGAAGGAGTGGTTGGTAACTTGTAAGGGTCTGCAGTAGAAAGAATGTCCGGGAATGTGGCAAAGCTATGTGTGTGAGGATAACTGATTACCTTGCCCGTCATGAATTGGGATGAAGAGGTCATGTACCTACCCTTCGTTGAATGATGTTTCTGGTGTCCGCTACAAATCTTGGCTTATTGATGGGAAGACAGGATACCCTGTGATTCACTCAACAGGTGGACATGTGCCAGGCACAGTTCTGGGAGTACTTCAGTGAATGACAGGTACAAGCTCTCCACCTGAGCTGACTGCCTAGTGGGGGACATGGACAGTGAAAAGGTAGACAGATAATTACAAATGCATGCTATGATACCGCTCAGCCTTTTCTGATCAGGCCTTGGAATCACCTAGAAAAATAGTTGGTTGATAGTGAAAAGCTTCCATTCAGTGAGTATCTGTAAGGTGCTGGACCTGTGCTAGGTTCTTCACCCTGTAGCATCTCTGTTGGCACCCCACTTTACAGATGTGAGGAAATCGAGGCTCTGAGAGACGGGTGTGCTCAAGGCCCCTGTACTAGGAGTCTCCAGAGAAACAGCTACATATATACACACACACATTTAAGCACACATGTATGCATACATACATACACACATGTATACACATTTACTTATTTACATACATACATACACACACAAACATAGGTCTATCGAGCTGTTGAAATTAACCTTTACAGTCCTCTGCCCAGAGGCCAAGCCAGGGTTCTTAGCTAGGTTTAGGCTGAGTGCATGCATTTCCTGCTTCTCCAGATATGTTCTGCTAGCCAGAGAATAGTGTCCTAGGTGGTAAAATCTGTTGCATCACCCTGGGTCTTAGAAGTTGTGTGTAGCCACTGACCAGGAGCTGCCTGCCTGTGGGGCAGCCTGGGGTGGAGTACCCCGGCTGGGTAGCATCTACCCTACCCCTTAACTTTATCCTAAAAAAGATCCATTCCCTTCCCCTCTTCTCCCCCAGATGACCGAAATCTAATTGTGTGCTGCCACATAGGGCTCCGGGTCAGAGCATGAGTGCCTCGGGACTGGCCACCAGACTTGGGGAGAAACCACTTCTCAGTAGCGGTGGAGACGAGGCATGCTATTGGCATTGTTTTCTTCCTCAATGAAGGCTCGTCCTTCCATAGTAAAAGGAGAGGAGGTGCGTGCAGAGGCCACAGTAGAACATGGAGGCAAAGGCAGGCTTGGGTTTTCCAGCCAGTGGGGTCTGGGATGAATCTCCACACTCTCCTTGACTAGTTCCAAATTCTTGAAAGAAGTTTTTAACTCAGAGCTTTCAGTGTGTTCATTTTGGGGGCAGAGATGATAATGGAGTGTTGACTTGTACAACTATTTGAAGTCTCAAATGGATGATGTATGGAAAGTACCAGACAATTGTTGATGTTATTTTGGATTGGAGATGGGTTTTGAAGGGCATCTAGTATGTGGAAGGTCAAGGCACATTAGCAGAACACCTGTACATTAATTTCTGAAAGTGGGTGAATAATTGTGGTGAAAATGGTAAAGTAAATCTCGTTGAAAGCTTTACAGTCCTGGTAAGTCATTTGTGTGACTAACTAGTTTACTGACCTTCAAATAAATATCTGTACCAGTAGCTCAGTACCTGACCCCTTAGGCAGTGATCAGTACTGGAAGCACCTGGAGAACCGTTTATGGGACAGTGGCCCAAACTCTGATTTTTTTTTTTTAAGTTAGAATTTACTGGAAAAGTCTGGGGAATAAGGTATCCAATACCCAGTGTACTCACCACCCAGATTTAATGCACAGTTTTCCGTATTTATTTCTGATCAATAAAAAAAATTAAGTTTCAAATGCCATTTAGGACATCCTTACTGATTACATCCATATGTTCCCAGATGAACACTGTGGCCCAGCTTGGATGACATGCCTCCTTTAAGGTAATCTTCTGGATTTCAGAGGAGGGTTAGGACTCTGATGGGCCACACCAGGCTCCTCACATGCCCACTCCTAGGGGTGGGGAGAGGTGAGGTGGGAGCAGCTCTACACAGCACAGTCGATTGAGAATGGGATGGGGGCAACCCTCTGAAATGAGGAGGGAGACCGATGAAGAGATCATGTTGGGTTGCAGAAGCGCAGGTGGCCATGCAGCTGGGGTGATGTGGGAAATGTAACCTCTCCAGAATTTTTATTCAGCAGAGGTTTGGTGGTTTTGTGGGGTAGGGGTTTGGAGGCATTGTCTTGGCACTGCGTCTGCATAAAATGCGCTCTGTTATGTTGAATTTGTATGTTCATTTGGGTTAGTGGGTCAAGTAGTGAGGTTTGGCTGCATTAAAAAAAACAAACCAAAAAAACCCAAACAGTGACTTCTACAAGATTTTTCCCTTACCTATCACAAGTCTGGAAATACATAGTCTTCTCTGGGGCTAGTGTGATGGTTTTATGATCATCAGGAACTCAGGCTGCTTTTTCTTTTTGCTCTACAATCTTCAGTACATGGCTTTTTATCGTCTTGATTGCCTTATGGTACCTAGATGGCGGCTGATGTTTGAGCCATTACACCTGTATGTTAGGCAGCTGGAAGTGGGAAGTGGCGAGGGGCTGAGCGTGCATTTCATAGCTGAATTCTATAAGGATTTAAAACCTGAGGGGTAATCTGTAAGAAGCTTTTCAGGATACCACCCCCTCCCCCACGACTTCTGCTTCTAGCTCTTCGGCTCCCCTAATTGCAAGGAAAGCTGGGAAATGTGATTGCGTCATTGGCACATGAAGGAGGGATAATGGATATTGGGTAGATAGCCAGCTGTCCTGGCCCCAGGAGGCTGATGGAAGCTATGTGGGAGGGGTGGGGGTGGTGCTGCCAAAGCTCCTCCCCGCCTTCCCTGTTCCCACCACCCCCAACCATCCCTTAGTGCTGTCAGCATGGAGAAAAACTTCATCAAAGGCACAGGGGTCATCATTGCAAGAGGATCTGGTCCCTGGGTCTAGAAGTGCCCATGTCTCTCTGGGGACTCCCATAAAGGATAACCTTTTATTTGCTCACCCTGATTTTATCCCCTGTAGGATGCTTTCCCCTGCTAAATCATTGAAAGAGAAATTGCTTGGAAATACCAAGTATCGATTTGTGATTTCTGTTCATTTCTTCTTTATTGTTCGGCGAGAAAGGAAGTCCCAGAAATGGAACAGGAGCCCTCGGACAGCTTCAGCTCCCTCCTGGAGGTGGGCCAAAGCCAGATGTACATTGATCATTGCGCTGTTACTTTCTAGGGCCGCCTTGGCCTTGGATTGTTGTGCAGTTTGTCAGTCAACGTCTTGTTTGGTGTCCGGCTTCTCTCCTTCCAGGAAGCTGACAGGTGGCTTGTTTTGTTCAATGCCACTCTAGTTCTGAAACTAGTAGTATTGCTGCCTATTTTGTACTTAAAATTTTTTATTCCTTCCTTTCTTGAGTGATGTATTCACTAAGCATTTATACCAGGATGCAGGCTCCTTGTGAGGAACATTGACTTGGTTTTGACACTGTTGTGCAGACACCTTCCAAAAACAGATGCCTGACCCCAGATGTCCCCCTGGTAGGTGACAAAGAGCTTTTTGATGAATGAGTGAAAGAATGAATGTGTTGAGCACCGTATGATAATAGCTCACGTGGATTAAGCTTCATATGCCAGGCCCTGCTCTGCTTGATAGGCACCCTTCTTGTGGGGTGAGTACTGTCATCGTCCCCGTTGTATGGGTGAGGGGCCTGAAACTTAAGAGGTCAGAGCGTAGAGAGGGGCCGAACTGGGTTACAGCCCCTGCCATCCCCCGCGTAAGGATTCGATTGTTTTTACTGTCATCAGCGCGGTCAAGTGCTTTGCCCAAGGTGCACAGTGGGTGAATGGTGTCCTGACACAGAAGGGAATGGCAGTGTGTGCCCCTCTGCAGCCCATAGGCTGGGGTGACTGGGTGGGTACACTGGGTGGGCTGTAGGAGAGGGAGCACCCAGATGTCTCCCAGGCAGCCAAGCCAGTGGGCAGAACAGGGCAGGTTGTGGACATTGAGCCATGCTATGTGCTTTCTAGGTGCACTTGACCACAGGAACCAGGAGGCATTCTAGGTATGTGCTGTACCTGAAACTTGCCACCTTGCCAGTCTCCCCACTGCCCTTTTCATTTCTGTCGGACTCCTCTTCTTACTGTTCATGGGACCCAATCCCTCCAAAAACGCACCCTCCTTCCCACAGGTGGAGCCAGTTACACCCAGCTCAGCTCTACCTTTAATTGCTTGTGCCTTTGTTTGCACCTGGTTTGTCTCATTATAATGCCATTAGCATAGTGCAGGGGTCCGGCTGCTGGGCAGCCAGGAATTGTGCCCGCACGTTTTGAAGCCTTGCTTCTATGCTCTTGGCTTCTTCCCGATGAGTAAAATGAAGGATTTGGAATAGACAGGAAGCAAACGTATACCCAGGGGCCAAAAGCATCTGCTGAACTCGTAGCTTGCTTAAAAATACTTTTCCAGCAACTTTATTGTTGAACACCAATTTGTGTTTTCTTGTTAAAAAAGAAGCCATATTCACTGTAGAGAATATAAGATGATACAGGTAAGTAGAAAGGGAAAAACTAAAAGTCACTTACCAACCCTCAGGTGTTGTTAACAATCTGGAACCTACCTTTCCAGGTAGGTATATTGCTTTGCCATGTGACCGCTCCTTGGGGTAAACACCCCCACCTGGAGAGAGCTTTGTGATCTCTGACCACCCCTCCCTTTGACACATGGACTTTATGGGCCAAGAGAAAAGTGGATGGCATGGACAAAACCCACAGTAAATAATTTAACAGTAAAGTCAGGCAGTGGTTCAACCTGACTGTAAATTATATCAAGTGTCAGCAACTAGTCACATGTGTTCCGAGTGACAGGAAGTGGGGTTCGATGGGATGCAAGCTGGCTGCTGCTTGCTGTCTTGCCTCTTTTCTCACCTCTTTTCCAAAGTAGAGTGGAACATTGTTCACGGAGGCAGCCTTTACCAGAAAGTGTTAGAACATGAACGTGAGACCATGGGTTTGGCCGCAAAAGTCCCAGGTCTGCCCTTTGCCAGAAATGTAACCTTAGGCAGGTTACCTGGCCTTTGGTTTTCTGTGTATGTCATTTTGGGTAGTTTCTCTTCCTTAGTCTTCCAGTTCATGAACGTTTTCTTCTGCAGTTTGCCCATGACATGTTCATGTGGCCTCCCCTAGCTGCAGTGGATGCTGGGAAATTGTCTTTGTCTTCCATCCAGATGGTCAGGTGCTCAGCAAGAAATTTTTCTTGGTACAGAAGAAAGAATGGCTAGGGGACACAAGCCCTTTCCGCCACACATCTGAATTAGCAGCTACTTGGCTTTTACCCGAGGAAGCTGGTGGTGTTGGCTTGGCTAGCAGGGACAGGAATGGGGTCTGTTTCAGTGGAGAAATGGGGAAAAGTAAAATGTGAAAGATGATTTCTGCTTCCCACTTTTGAAGCTCTCCCCATTTGTGTGAAACAGGAGAAACAGGACTCCTCCTTCTCTTTGTGTTTAAGCAGTAAGGTAGCCATTTTCTTTGTGTCCCGTGCTTATTTCTCCTGTGAATCAAGGGTGCCCTTGTAGCACGCAGGATTGGATTTACCGTGGACGTTTGTCCTCTTGATCAGCTATTGGTCAATACCATGAGAATTGGAATTAGAATTGAGGCCCAGGTGCAAACCCTGACTTATGGCTCACCTGGTGTCATTTTGGGATGGCATAACTGAGCCACTCCATCTGTAAGTACCTACCTGGTAAGATTCATTCGTTCATTCATTCATTCATTCATTTGAAAGAAAATGCTGGAGGGGGAGAGTGAGATTCCCAAGCAGGCCACGAACTTAATGTGGGATTTGATTCCATGACCCTGGGATCATGACCTGAGCTGAAATCAAGAGTTGGAGGCTCAACTGACTGAGTCACCCAGGTGCCCCTGAGCTTAAGTTTTAAACTACTCTTTCTGTATCATTTGGTCTCCCATGTGGAGAGGAGAATAAAATTAATCTTGGTTTCCCATGACTTTCTATTACTCTTTTCATCTGTTTTGGCAACTTGTAGCCAGAGAGTTCTTTGTATGACACTTAGCCTCCAATTAAATATGAATCATAGGAGGTCTTTTCTGTCCCTTCTATTATTTGCAATAATAAAACATGGTTAAATGTACTAGAGAATTGATTTTAGTGAAATCAGTCACTAGATTTTTTTTAAGTTGATTTCTTTTGAGAGAGAGAGAGAGAGAGCGTGAACAGGGGATGGGCAGAGAGAGAGGGAGAGAAAGAATCTCAAGCATGCTCCCTGCTGTCAGTGCAGAGCCTAACGTGGGGTTCGATCTCATGAACTGTGAGATCATGACCTGAGCTGAAATCAAGAGTCAGATGCTAACTGAGCCACCCATGCCCTTCTCATACCTTGTTTTTTAATAGTTGAGTATTTTATTGGAATTTTAAAGTTGAGTTATATATACTTTTTGTAACAAATGCAACAATACAGAGATGTACGAACAAGTTACTCTGACCCAGTGCTACCTATTTCAGACAACCAGAATTAATTGACATATGTAAACTTAAACAGATCTTGACAAACACATATACCCATTCGGTTTCTTTTTATTCTCCCCAAGAATGGAATTACCATTGAGTCTCTATCCAAGGTTGCCAAACTGTGGTCCATAGGCATGTCATCTGTTTGTGTAAATAAAGTGTTAGTGCAACACAGCCACACCAATTTTTTACATATTGTCTCTGCTTTCTCGATATAATGGAATGTTGACTAGTGCAAAGAACATGTTGCCTGAAGAACTGAAAATATGTACTATCTGGCCCTTTAAAAAAAAAAAAGTTTGTAGACCCTTGATCTACTTGGCGTTTCTCAGGTAATGGTATATCACTTAAGTCATGAATCTTTGTCCAGATCAATAGGTAAAGATCTAAATAAGTCTTTTTTTTTTTTTTAAGCTTATTTATTTTCAGAGAGAGAGAGAGAGAGAGAGAGGCAGAGACAGCATCTGAAACAGGCTCTGTGCTGTCAGTGCAGACCTCGACACAGGGCTCAAACCCATGAACCATAAGATCGTGACCTGAGCCGAGATCAAGAGTTGGACGCTTAACCAACTGAGCCACCCAGGCGCCCCTAAATCAGTCATCTTAATATCTTTTGATACTAATATCAATGATATGATATATCAATGATATAATGATATAATTTTAAAGCTCAGTTTCCTATAGAAGGCATTTAGGTTGTTTCCAGGCTTTTGCCAGTAAAAACGGTGTTGAAATAACCCCACATACGTGTGTCCTTCTCTACAGGGGGCTTCATTTTGATGGGAATGATGTACAGAAGCATAGTCGCTTGGTGTAAGCATGAGTTCTATGCCCATCAGTTGCTTTTCATTTAAAACCCAACAGCATTTTGGGATGAGCACTGGGTGTTGTATGGAAACCAATTTGACAATAAATTTCATATATAAATAAAAAAAATAAAAATAAAAAATAAAACCCAACAGCAAACCTGGTTTTCAGTCCTTTTTGACTATGGCTCACAGTAAGAAGGATGCTTTTAAGTGCACATGTTCATGTATTAAGAAATTGAGACACTGCCTTCCTAGAACATTACTTATTTAACCTTACTGTGTGCAAAACATTCTTATGTTTTATATTCTCCATCATAACAGACACTTGTGACTCACTGAATTCCTTTCACCACCCCACTAAAAGGGATGCAATCTGTAGTTTGAAAACCTCATTTTATAGAAGGGGGTAATATTCCAGAATCTAGTAATCTAGTTAATGCATTCAGTATCTTCTCTGTTGGTTAAGGCCTTTCCTCCCTCCTTCCCTTATCTAAGGTATAAACATTATTTCTCTTAGTGAAAACTCAGATTTTAGTACATGATGTCTTCATAGTTTCAAGGTGGGAACAGACCAGTTTCTTCTGGAAATGTCACTTGTTGTTTGGTCTTTTCACACTTCCCCGAGGAGAGTAGATGTGGGGCTTTGCTGCCATGTATTGTGGGCACCTGTGAGCCAAGCCATCTTACAGGTGATTGTCTTTTTCTGGGGTCTAGCCCTCTCCCTCATACATAGATCCTGACGACCCTCTGACCCCAGCATGCATACATAATAGATCACCACCCGCTGCCCCAGTCTCAACTCCCATGGTGACCCCTGATTAACAGTCTGAGTTTTGGCCTCCACCAGCCATGAGAGCCGTGGTTCTGCTCTTGCCTTCAGGTCTTTTGAGGCCACCAGCCCTATTTCAGCAATAGAAAATTTCCCCCCTCTGGCAAACAACAGCAACCAGCTGAAGCCCACAAGAAAGTGTATTATCCCTTGGAAGTAGGCCTTTGGTTGCAGGTGTGGCTGAATCCAGGTATGCATAACAGTTTACCAGGAACACGTATCTCTCTGCCCCTTGGTTCTGCCTCCAGGATAGGTTTGTTTCATTGTCAGATTCTCTTTCCTGGAGGGAAGGAGAGGTAAGAGAACTAGGCAGGGGTCAGAGCAAGTAGCACCCCATATGACTTGCCAGCGGTGTGCATTTTATCCTCTGACTCAGGGCACCTGGTGAAAAATTAAAAGCAGGAAGTGACATGGGGTGCCTGGGTGGCTCAGTCGGTTGAGTGTCCAACTTCAGCTCAGGTCATAATCTCGGGGTCCGTGAGTTCAAGCCCCGCGTCGGGCTCTGTGCTGACAGCTCAGAGCCTGGAGCCTGCTTCAGATTCTGTGTCTCCCTCTTTTTCTCTCCTCCCCCGCTCATGCTCTCTTCTCAAAAATAAATAAACATTAAAAAAAAAAAACCAGGAATTGTTTTGACATGAGCCAATTGGTATGTTTCTTCCCCTCAGGCAAAGATCTGCCCCATGTGTTGTGTTGTTTCTGTGCAGGACAGAAATGATTCTGCCTTTAGAGGGCCGGTTACTTTTAGACACTGAAAATATTTTTCTCCCCCCTCCCGTTTTTTTCTTTCTTTCTTTCTTTCTTTCTTTCTTTCTTTCTTTCTTTTCTTTCTTTTCTTTCTTTCTCTTTCTTTCTCTTTCTTTCTCTTTCTTTCTCTTTCTTTCTCTTTCTTTCTCTTTCTTTTCTTTCTTTTCTTTCTTTTCTTTCTTTTCTTTCTTTTCTTTCTTTTCTTTCTTTTCTTTCTTTTCTTTCTTTTCTTTCTTTTCTTTCTTTTCTTTCTTTTCTTTCTTTTCTTTCTTTTCTTTCTTTTCTTTCTTTTCTTTCTTTTCTTTCTTTTCTTTCTTTCTTTTCTTTCTTTTCTTTCTTTCTCTTTCTTTTTTTTTTGGAATTTCATACATTGTTTGAATTTAACAATTCATATTATGAATTCATGAAAATGATCTTTTCAGCTTCTTATAATAGCAGAAATTATCCTTCATTAGATACTGACAGGTCCTGTGATGTGTGTAATTATAAAAAAATATTCCTAGGCTAGCATGTTCTGCAGTGTTAATATTATGCAAATGAGCAGGGGATAAGGATAGAAGCTGAGTAGGATGGTTAGATTTTATGGGAGCAGGGAGGGTGGCAGCTTTGCAGATTTTCTGAAAATGAATAAATATTTGCTGTACACATTAAGTACATTTTTATTAGTCTACCTCAGTGCTTACCCTTTCCTCATCAGCAAGGGAGCGAATTAATTTTAGCACCCCGAATTGTTTGTAACTCTTGCCCGTATATGGAATATGCATCGCATGAAGGAGAATTGTTTTTCCCTTTCTCCTTCCTTTGCTCAGCCTTTTCTGCAAGGCACGCTGTAGTAATCTGCCTGTTCTGAGGTAAGGCAAGCTTGTTGCAGAGACAGCTGAGTGGGGAGGGGAGAGATGAAGGGTGGGGGCGCTGAGTCTTCATCTCGGCACCCAGGATGGTCCTCTGGCTGAGCCTGAGAAATGAGGACCTCCTCTCATTCAGATCCTGAGGATGGCCAAGTGGGATGGTCATGGCTTTTCTAGAGAGTGTATTTATGATCTTGTTTTATAGTGGCTGAGGCACAGAAGCCATCAGTGGCAGACCCTGGGAATTCTTTCTCTGCCTTATGCTGGCACCTCCTCCCTTCTGCCTTTCCTTCCCTCCCTCCTGTTTCTGCACCACCTGGGGGGGCGGCCTGCACAACTGACTCCTCAATGCCTCAGACACCATCAGTTCCCCCTCCCCCCCCAGATGTCCAAGAGCAAAGACCACCGGTGTCCATTTCCCCACCAACATTCCAGGTAAAAATTAACCCTGGGGAACAAATTGTCTTACATGGATTCAAGTAAAACCTAATCAGTGTTTAAGCTAATTTATGTTTGTTGGTTTGAGATAGACCATGTTTATCAACATTAAAAAAAATAATTCTACCTACATTTACTGAAGGTCAAATCAGCTCATGTTATCTCTGTTCCAGTTTGTTAACAAAAGGATGGCTTAAAGTGACGGTTAATTTTGTCTCTCTCAATGTTTTCATGGGTAATTGTTAAGATAGCTTTCAAAGTCTTTGGTACCTAAACCATTAAAGTTTTGCTTGCATGATAAACTGAGGTTGAATTCACTGGATATCTAACTAGATAAGAGGCTAAAGCACTAATTACTAAACGTAGGTTTGTGCTTCTGACTTGTTACAGGAAAAATAACTAAGGATATTTGGAACTGTTGAAAAATATGCTTTGTTTTCTGGTGTAACCTAGAGTTCATAATTGGTTACTGCTTAGTTTTCACTGGAGACTAAGGTTTCTAAGAGTTAAAATTCTGCTACATGTAGTTAAAACTGATAAAAATAAGAAAGGCAACTGTATATGTAAAAAAGAAGATAAAAACGAAAGATATAAGATAGGAAAATACATTTTTGTTGAAGGTAAAAGAAAGTAATTTTGTCCTAAATGAGACAGGTTATTTGGAGAAAAATGGCTTGGGACAAAATCTAACTGCAAAGAAGATTTGTAGAAGATTTGTGAAGGAAAATCTTTAAAAAAGAAATTTTATGTGTGGTCAGGATGGACTAAAGTGAAAATAGATGGATTTTAAAAGTACACAGGGTTAAGATTAAAATTCCTCCTCCTTTGATCCAAAGGCAGGCGAATAGACCTCAACTTTGGCTCTTTAACTCCCTCCCTCAACAGCCAATGATCAATATGGAACTTACTGTTAGACCAAAATAAAATTAATGCATCCTATGACAACCAAGGAAATTTTGCTTGGTCGCAGACCATACCCCCAAGGTCCTACAGGCAGGAAATGGAGGCATTTAAAAAACAAAAAACAAAGAAACAAACAAAAAAACTTTACAAGGTTTAAGACAGTCAAAAGGGGATCTAGGTAAACTTTCTGATCCAATAAGTGTATAAAGGCTTCTCAGAATATTACATACGTTTTTGAGTTGACCTGGAAAAATATAATGCTTTTGTTAAATCAGACTCTTAATGAGACAGTTGTTTTTTTTTGGGGGGGGGGGGAATAAAGGAAATCTAAGATTTAGCCCTTGAATTATGCTAAACTAGCCACTATTTTACAAACACAAAATGGGAGCCCAATGACCTTCCTGGAGAGGTTGAGGGAGGCTCTCATTAAATATATGGCTATCCCCCTTGACACCCCTTAGGGTGAAATGATTTTTAAGGACAAATTTGTCAGTCATTCAGCCCTAGATATTCAGAGAAAAGACAAAAATTGGCTGTTGGCCTTGAAGGGACCCTGGAGGAGGTCTTACAAGCTGCCAATTGGGTATATTACAAACAAAACAGAAAAGGAAGCTTAAAAAAAAAATCTGAGGCCTTAGTTGTAGCCTTATGTGCTATGTCAGACCGGACTTCTCAAGGTCCTGGTTCCAAGTGCCATTGATGTGGCCATTCAGAGCACTAAAATGAGAACATCCTCAGAGGGGACAACCAAAATAAAAACGCCATAAGCCATGCCCCTTGTATGGAAACAGCCACTGAAGATTTGACCTCTATCTCTTTGGATCTCTGTGAGGGCTCAGGTAACCACCGTCCCTAGAAGGGACTAACTGGCGCCTGGGGCTCTTCACGGTGGCTCCCCTAAACCAACGGTCTATCAGAAAGCCAGAACCTCAGGAACTCTGAATATAGAAGGAAAACTGGTTGATTTCCTTCTTAACACTAGAGCTACCTTTTCTGTCCTCCCTTCTGCTCCAGGCCAACTATCAAAACACAGCATGATGATTACAGGCATCTTTGAAAAACTTCGAACTAAAGTTTTCTCTTAGCCGCTGGGATGTGTATGGGGAAACCTAATTTTTTTCTCATTCTTTGCTGATAATGCCAGAGAGCCTTAACTAGCCTTGTAGGAAAGGGACATTATAACTAAATCAAAGACTATGGTGCTACTAACTCCAGGACAGATAAAGTTATGTGAGTTTTTGAAAACTACTAGATACTGTAGGCTGTAGATGCCAGAGTTCAGGAGAATAGTTTGCTGCTATATCAATTATTAAAGGAGACTCAACTTCTAGACACTGTCTCAAGCCGCTGGAATGGTTACAAACAGAGCAGGGCAATTACTATTCCCAAGCTCACACAGCTAAAAGATTATTAAAACATACCATCAGGCCTTTCGTTTAGGGAGGGACAAAACTTAATCACATGGCCCAAAGGATATTTATTAGAAAAAATTCTGCAAGTAGTTTCAGTCTGTAAAGTATGTCTTAAAAGCAATCCTTTCAGGGCACCTGGGTGGCTCAGTCGGTTAAGTGGCCGACTTCGGCTCAGGTCATGATCTCACGGTCTGTGAGTTCGAGCCCCGCGTCGGGCTCTGTGCTGACAGCTCAGAGCCTGGAGCCTGTTTCAGATTCTGTGTCTCCCTCTCTCGGACCCTCCCCTGTTCATGCTCTGTCTCTCCCTGTCTCAAAAATAAATAAATTAAAAAAACGTTAAAAAAAAAAAAAAAAAAGCAATCCTTTCAACCACAAACTTGCTGTCCCAGACAATCAAGGAACTGGAGACTATCCAGGAAAGACCAACAATTTAGGTCTCACTCAGATGACAAGGTCAAAAAAAAAAAAATTCCAACATCTGTTTGTATGGGTTAATACTTTTACTAATTGGGTAAAGGCCTTCACCTACAAGATAGAAAAGGCACAAAAAGTAATAAAAATGCTGCTTTATAAAATAATACCCAGGTTTGGCTTAACTAAAAATTTATAAATTAATAATGGTAAATGGCTGCCTTGACTCTTTCTCTAGTAGAACTCCGGGCTCTTAAAGAAGTTTTACACATCAAAATAAAACAGACTGTCTGCGTGTACTCAGGAAAACTCTAAATAAACCTCACAAGCATTAGATGCTTTAAAAAAGATATTTTTCAGTTAGGGCCAAACTCTTGAAAATAGAGCCACCATTGATTGCTTCTCCTGCTTCTCCATCATCTGGGTTATGAGAGATTCCCCGACATACGTTGGTTACAAAATCAAGGTCTCTCCTAGATTATTTGACAGGTTTAGAAACTGTAGACATTATCTTAAGTTGCCATGTTGTTGTACTGGAGAAACGAATAAAATACTGTGCCAGAGACGGCCAAGAGGACTAAAACAAGCTCTGGTCTCTAGCTTAGAGACTCCTCTTCCAGGTTCTCCCCCCCACCTCATTGTAGGAAACCCTACTGGAGGGCCAGCATCCATCACCAGCTCACGATTTATCCAGTTCTGACAGTGTGTCAGTCACACATTGGGTCTTTGTGTTCATTTTCACTTAATTTTGGGAAGAAGCCTGTGAATTAAGGGGGGGGGGGTGTCACCCTCTTTTATAAATATGGCAGCAGAGGTACAGAAGGGTTTAGGCCCCACCTGCTACCTCGTTATGGCGCACCACTGTGGTGGGCCTCCAGCCTAGCGGTCATCTTCAGCTCCATGTCCCTTGCTTCCTCATTCTATGTGGCCTTTGTTCCTGCTGTTTCCTCTGCCTGGAACAATACTCTGTGCTCAGGCAACAAACTGTCAATATCAACTCCTTGCTTCCTCAGGACCTTGCTGATGCTCCTAACAAAGTCAGATTTTCCCTGTAGAGTATGACGCTTACATGCATCTCTCCCTTAATGGAATTTTATGTGGATCTGTCACGGATTGGTATGTGTCTTCTCTGCTCCAGGAGAGCAAATTCTATGTCTCCTGCTCCCTTGGAGCCCAGTGATTCATGCAGTAGGTGCTGAGTTCATGTGGGTTGGCTCATTGAGTGAATAATTGGATGAATGAATGATAGTCCCACGTAGAAAGTAGTGGAGTCCAGACTTTGCCTGACACCTTTGCCATGCAAGCCCACCTTCTCTCCACTATGCCATGTCTTTGTCTCCCGTCTGAATGCCCGTCAGGGCAATGACATCCATTCACACAAAGGTATCTCTGACTATCAGGGGATCCTTTCCTGGGGGCAGGTTGTGCTGGACACAGGGAGGAGAGAGAAAAGCGGTCATTTAAGGGCCTGAAGACTGTGGGAAGAGCTGGCCATTTGGGCAGCGGTCCCCAGGGCACACCTGACCTTGTCATTGCCTCAGGCCTGCTCTGCTTATCTCCCCAGAGTCAGGCAGCTGGAGCAAAATGAAGGAGGAAGTCTGAAGCTCATCTTCAGTTCTGGAACCTTCTTTTCCTCTGTGAGAGGCATCTATTGTGGGGAAGCTCAGGCTCTCCTGAGTTCATATCCACTTGGCCTGGCTCTCTCCTGACCTTAGGTTAGACTTACTCCTACACCACCATAGCCTCAAGGGCAGGAACTGGTTTTGCTGTATTTGGAAGCCCCAGTTTTTACTTCTATCAAGTGGGGAGTAACTTGGCTCCCCTGGGCAGCCCAGTGAGAGGTTGCCAGTAAAATCGCTCGGTGGTGGGCACGTGGCTGGGGCCTGACCCATTTTCATGTCCGAATCCCCTAGCATGGGGTGCATGTAGTAGGTGCTTGCTGAGTGTTTGCTGAGCGAGAAGTTCGTTTGCATGGAGCTCAGGAGGAGTGTGTGGCCCGGATCTTTGTTTTCAAAAACAGGAGCAGGGACAGAGTTTGCTACCTTTTTGTGATGTTACAGACTTTGAAGCCAAGTGGCTTATTTTAAGAATGAGTTTGGGATTAGGGGTTAAAGCTTTTTAGTTTTCTTTTTTTGAATGTAAGCATTTTCAGGACTATATTCATGATTCTTCCCCCCCCCCCCCCCACCTCTGGTATAAGATGTGAATGAATGCCAGAGTTTTTTCTTTTCCTTTTTTCTTCTCTTCTCTTTTTTTTCTTTTTCCACTTTTATTGGGATTTGATTACAGTCCTGAGAATTCTCTGGGAGAACAGCTTCTGCTTTCAATAATAAACGGAGACAGGGAAATAGTGCACTGTCAGATTGTGAGGCGTGGGGGTCCGTTAGAGTCACTGGCGGGAAGAGCCGAGGGTTCACCTCCTCCTCACCTGCGGGTTTCTTCCCCCCGGGGGAGTAGACTTGGTCTCACTTGGTCCCTTGGTCAGACTTGGTCACTGAAGTTGGATTCCTCTTTTCTTTCTTCTGCCCCCGCGGCGGTTCTCTGTTTCTCTACCCCGAGCACCCTTTAATCAGATCCACTCCCCTGAGGCAGCAGAGATGGTCCAGTGTGGTGTGACTGGAGGCTGCGTTCACATCCTCTCTCCGCGACAGCAGCCCTGTGTAATGTACGTCTTAGGTCCAGAGGTCAGCCGAGCGGACCGAGGTTCAGAGAGCTCTCATGACCCAGCCTGAGGCACGTGGCTTCAAGGTAGCGTCCGATGCACATCCAGGCCTTTCTCCTTATTTAAGACCGTGCCTCTTCCTCTTTCATTTTTGCTTTTTCTTTTCAAGCAAAATTGAGTGTCTGATGTGCTCTAGGCACAGCACACTGGGTGGTTTTAAAGATTCAAATTCCTTTGTGGTTCCCACTCCCTACCTGCAAGATGAATCTGTCCCTTTCTTGTCTCCATCTCATTCTGGATATCAAAGCGGGGTTTTTTGGGTTTTGTTTTTTGTGTTTTGCTTTTTGCAGCATACTAATCACTTCATCTTAATCTCAGAAAGGGCTCTTTGGGAAACTTGGAATGTAGGTAGAGAAGGCAGTTTCCCAGAAGCAGAACACTTATTCAGGGGGTGTGCAAAGCTGGTGCCTTTAGAAGAGGGGAGTGCAGTGTTGGAAGTATCTCAGAAAATGTTAGATCAGAGAGTGTTCGGCGGGCTTCCCTGCTGTAGCTTTTCCCACAACGGTGCCTCCTAGCTCTCCAAAGGGAGTAGATCTAGCATGTGTTACATGCATTGTTTCCCAAGATCATTTCCCCAAGGAGCATCTTTTCTGAACTTTCTTTAAATGTTTGTTTATTTTTGAGAGAGAGGGGAGGAGCAGGCGAGACAGAGAATTCAAAGCAGGCTCCAGGCCCGGAGCTGTCAGCACAGAGCCCGACGCGGGGCTCAAACTCATGAGATGTGAGATCATGACCTGAGACGACATCAGGCGCTTAACCGACTGAGCCACCCAGGCATCCGGAGGAGCGTCTTTTCTAACATGTTTTTGGAAGAAGGCATTTGGGAACGTTAGGGCCCAGTTACACACCATTTTCATTACCCGTGCACTAGCTGGCGAAGGGATCAGGGAAGCCTGGTTCGTCTCATGGGCCTGTCTGGACGTGCAGTCTGCAGGGGCTGGAGGGGAGGAGGCGATGCTGTGTAGCTGTGGGGTGCGGCGAGCCTCTCCACGGCCCGCCAGCCTTTCAGTCCTGGCTCTGACTGGCTTTCCACTCACCCCAGCTGGCCGGGGTCTTGGGGTGAGCAGCGCTGTACCCCGGCACTTGGGGCCTCTTGCACAGGCAGTCTCAAGGAGCTGGCGGTTCTCATTCTTTCTCAGATTACCTTCTCTCTCATGTTCTGTCTGGCTGATTGTTATTTCTCTGTTTCTTCTTCCGCCCCATTGCACTTCTCTCTCTCTGTTCTGTGTCTTCCTTTCTTCCTGCCTCTCTTTCTCTCTGCTCCTTTCTTTCTCCCTCTGCCTGTCTTTATCTCTGACTCTCTCTGACAACCCCACTCTCTCCCTGCCACTTCCTGTGTGGGCCTTGGTCTCTGTCTGCCTGTCTGTCTCTTGCTCATGCCTGAACCCTTCTCTGCAGCCAGCTCACTCTGTCTCTCCCCTCCCCACTCCTTCCCATTTTCTCTACCTCAGTGAGCGTTCACATTGCCGGGTGACACGAAAATGCCCACTGTGCATTGCAGCTTCCTTGACAAACTGACATCCTTTCCATTTCTTCCTTGTTGTCCGACTTGTGTGTTTTGCACATGGCCCCTGTGCAGTGGTGTACCTTGGGACCAAGTTCCCCAAAAGCCTTTGCAGACTCTCCCCTCCTGCCTGCTCCAACATTGTTCCCCTCTCTTGTGCTGAACTTCATTTCCCATGCAGACCGGTAGCTTCCCTGAGACGGGTCTTTGTTCATCGCCCTCTCCGTGGGATGGCACATGGAGTCACTCCCAGAACATAGGATGTATAAATCTGACTGCATACCTGTAGTATCTGTGGTGACACTCTGTTGACCACCATACTTGGTTAAACATTAAGGTACCTTCCTGGATCCTGCTGGATAACACTCTTGCTGTTGATCCTTGCTCTAAGCTGCTTGGCGTTTCCACAGGACACCCTCCCTCTAGTGTGGAAATGACTGAGCCTGGTGGGAGAGAAAGACAAGTAATTTAAAATTCAAGGTTGGGATCGGTGCGGGGGGAAAAAACTCATCCCGAGTTTTTTAATATGGCTCACTTGGAAATGAAATGCTTCCTGGCACTTGGTTGGTATCATTAAAACTTTCAGAGGGATTGATTTCATTTGTGGGCTGATACTATTTAAGTACAGAAGCTTAATAAGAAATCTATTTTTGGGGCACCTGGGTGGCTCAGTTGGTAAACCATCCGACTTTGGCTCAGGTCATGATCCCACAGCTTGTGAGTTTGAGCCCCACGTCGGGCTCTGTGCTGAAAGCTCGGAGCCTGGAGCCTGCTTCTGATTCTGTGTCCCTCTCTCACTCTGCCCCTCCCCCACTTGTGCTCTAAGAATAAATGAAACATTAAAAAAATTTTTTTAAATAAATATATTTTTCAGCTGGGTGGCACTTGCAGAATATCTAATGATCAGGTACCAAATTGTCTGCTGCCCCACAGTTATTTTTCAAAGTGCCATTTAAGAGACGCTGCTAAAACTATGTTGCACATAAAGGCTTAGCTTAGAAATGTTAGTTTTTGACCCAAAATCCTCCAGAAAGGTTCCGGCAGAACCCACTTTAGACCTCTCTGTGTTCCAGAATAAAAACCCGTCTTTCAGCCCAACATCTTTTTCTGTCCATGGGCAAATACCCCGAGTGATCACAGGCTCCTTGCCATCCAAGCAAAGAGTTGTTCAAATCTCCAGTCTCTTCCCACATGTGCCTGGGTTAAACTCTTGCCCCTGGTTTATGCCTGGCTTGTTCACCATCATGGGTAGTTGGGTTCCATGGGAGAGCCCGAGGCACTACAGTTTGGGGTTCAGGTGGGCAGTGCCTGGCTACCCAGGGTTTATGGGTGTGGAACTTTGAAAATACATTTTCTTGAAGATCAGGGTTTTGTGTCTGTTAGCAAATGCAGCATCTGCAAGCTTTGCCCCAAAGCGGGTCTCCTTTGGATGCAACCAGGAAACACTGGCAAGGTACAGAAGGGTCCAGATTTAGAAACCTCGTGCTCCATAATGATTTCAGCTGTGAATTGAGAGAGGCATTTGCTGCCCTGGCTTAGGCTATGTGTTGGTCACTCATGTTATTTGTGGCTGTCTTACATAGAGCATGGGCCCACTGCAGGGATGTGGCAGACATGGGAGATACAGGCTCTGCCTTTGAGGACGTCAGTCTTTTCTGTGACTTGCATGTTTCTGGTTAGACAGCGTTGTGACTTGGCTTGGAAACAGAGGTCTACACGGACAGAGGTCTAAATCTGGCACCTTTCCTGCCACGGATGCCGAAGAAACAGAAGCCATGATTACAAGGCGGCTTTTGGCCCCCCACGTTACCTATTCTCCCTTCCCCAGCACAGCTTTGCCAGTGGCTCATTCGAATTTGCGGCCCGCAGCCCCACCCGCAGAATCGGCAGTCAAGATGTGCCTTTGCTCACAGGCACGATGCCCCCATTTTATTTACTACCAAGTCCTTCCTGAAATAAGCCTATTCTTCCTTGTTTGTTTCCATCTGACCCGGAAGTTCCCACTGGGATGAAGCAGAGTCCCGCCCTCAAGACACACACGCGTGATTGGCACCAGCAAGGCCCACTCTTACTTAGCTAATGAGGTAGCTGTGACCTCACTCTGCCTTCTGCACAAGCTGCTCCCAGACTCCACTCCTGCCTCCCACAAAAAGACCCTGTGTTGCTTGGCTCCCCACCATTGTGTATTTTATTGGCATGTAAATTTCTCAGTAGGATGTCTTAGCATGGAAAAGGAGTGCCCTTGATTGGCCACCCAGTGGGACTCCCCTGTGGGTTTGTCTGGGCAAGTACCTCTGTCCCACATGGCTGGAATGAAGCACTGTCCTTGGCTCATTTTTGTAGCCCTCCCCATCCTGTTCTAGTCTGTCCCCACCATGCCTTAGAAATGTTTTTGACCAAGACATTAAACCCTAATGTAATTTATTTCATTTCTTCTAAATTAACACCATATTTTTGAGGATACATAAACACATGATTTTACTTGTACAAAACCTCTAACTGGATATATTAATGTATTTATTCCTTAATTTAATAAACTTTTCTATGTGATAAGAGTTCCCTTCCCTACCAATTGCATGTGACATTCTCCATTTTTATTTTTTAGGTTCCTTCCTAATTTTTATAATCTTTTTTTTTTTTTTAATAAAGGCCCGTTGGTACTTCCTCTTCGCCTGGCCTGTCATAAATTCAGGGCTGCTGTGTTGGGCAGGGAACAGTCTGAACTGAGTGGCATCTGGGCACCAAAACGATCTTCCAGTTTCCTGTGAAAGCTTTCCCCATATTCTTGAAGTAGATTTATGTAATCTCTCAGTAAAAACAAATGCTGTTTTTGCTCTGTACTTCTTACAAGTTGAGTCTCTGGCTAGTTGAGGCTTGGTTTGTGGGATCCTGAGTAGATTATGCCTCGGTATGTTGCTGTCCATCTTTGAGGAGATTATGTGATTGGATTGGAACAGATGCTTCTTGGTAAAGGAATCCCTGATGAATTTGCAAAAAGCCAAGCCATTGGCTCCCTTGATCTGTTCTTTTGGAAATGACCTCTTCTTGATGTACAGGCGCCATCTTGGAATTGCCTATGGGGTTCTTGAGTGTCCCCCCCCCTTGCTTGTGGGGACTGCAGAGATGCTACGTGTATTTTTGAGGAGAATGATTTTATTGACCGGGATTCAAGTGGTTTTCTCCCAGATACTCAAGGGGCTGGTCTACACCAAAATGGGGGGTTGTGGTTTGAGTGGTGTTTCCAGTGGGGCATTTGCAATATGACTGAACCAACGTTTCTGATAAAGTTGGAAAAACCTCAGGTCCCCTTAGGTTTTTATTTCTTTGCTGGGAACGTGGCTTTCTGCTTGCTGTCCTGGAGTCTCCCTGCCTGTGGCAGTATGCGGGTGTGTACACCTCAAATGGGAATCACCTCCCTCCTGTTACCGGAAGGTCCACGGCCATCTGTTGCTCCCAACACCTTGATACGGTGCTGATATCTTTTTAGCTTTGTTGTAAAAAGAATCTGGCAGCTGCTGAAGCAGCACCTGACTCTCATCTTGTCCTTCACCTCTTACTATTGGCCCTTGGGTCACAGAGCTCTGCCCCTTCCATTTGCTCTTCATTCTGTGTGCAGGGCCTTGCTTCTCTGCCTTCTGAATTTCGGAAGACCTACTGACGTTTTTTTTCTACGTTACATAAACAAGAGTATGTTTTTGAAAGAAATTAAGTAATACATATATATATTGGATAGAATACAAAATACAAGTGTCCCTCTCCCAGAGATCTTTCCTGTGAAGAGATTTGGTATCTATCCTTCCAGATACACGTACGCATTTACACAAAGACACATGTATGCACCTATACTTGACTACTTTTAACAGCTGATTGGAACTGGCTTTCTCCACTCATGAGCATGAGTTGGCATCTCTTTCCTTCCCTGTCTTCCAAATCTTTTCAGTCCTTCAGAGACCAACTCGTTCTCAAGCCCTTTTTGGCCTGTAGGTACTGAGTGGTTTGTGTTTTTAACTTTCTCTGAATTCTTGTAGTCCTTTTTTCTCCCCTGGGCCACCCCTTTTGTCTAGTTTTCTTACGCCCTCCTTTGTTCATTGGTTTGTTCTGTTGACCCACACCCAGTTCAGTTCTTCTGCCGCTGGACAGAGGTTAGTTGTACAGTGGAGGGAACCCAGAGATATGTTCACATGTAATTGTAGTAGAGTATGGTTGTGTGTGACAGTTGGTTGGCTCTTGAGACATGATTGTTGAATGAATGAATACACGAGAAAGAGTTCTGTAGAAGTAGGTGTAATGGTGGCACAGGGGTGGGTCAGTTAACTGAGACTGACTGGGAAGGCTTCAAAGAGGACATGTTTGTCTTGGGTTTTGAAGGATGAGTAGAAATTGGTCAGGAGGATGGGCCTGTTAGAAGGAACAGTGGTGTAAGTCAACACAGTTTGTTTATATTATCCGCTGCTTTGGAGGGAGTATCTTTGTGCTTCTGCATCAGATAATGAAGTCCTTAAAAATGGGAGAGGCATTTATGCTCTTACCTATAGCCGCAGATTACATTTATTGAGCACTTACTATATACCAAATTCTTTACCAAGTATTTTATGTGCAGCAGCAAGCCCGTGGAGGAAGTGCTCTCCTGTCCATTTTAGGGATGAGAAAATGAAGGCACACGTAAAATAGATACTGTCCCCAGGTCCTTGTGATGAGTAAGGGATTGAGCTGGTAAGTATCCCCTTTTTTCAGTCTTCATGTGCTCATCTTTAAACAGGACTGTTGGGGGGCAAGGGAGTGCCTGGGTGGCTCAGTTGGTTAAGCGTCCAACTTCGGCTCAGGTTGTGATCTCACAGTTTGTGGGTTTGAGCCCCGCGTCGGGCTCTGTGCTGACAGCTCCAAGCCTGGAGCCTATTTCAGATTCTGTGTCGCCCTCTCTCTCTGTCCCTCCCCCACTCATGCTCTGTCTCTCTCTCTCTCAAAATAAATAAACTAAAAAACCAAAACTTAAACATGTCTGGGGGTGCCTACCAGAGAGAGTTGTATGAGGTTTGAGTTAAATGAGATAATGCTTCTAAATCATGCACAGCAAGGGGTCAGATACCACCTACTCATAATCCTGAATAAAATACCACCCCCGTGCTTTATGTTCCTACATAGCACTTACCCCTCCTTGGTGTAGAGTTGTTTATTTGCCATCTCCCCCTTCATCATGTTATACTTGACTGTGTCCCTAGTGCCAGGTAGAGACTTTTAACTATTTGCTGAATGAATGAATACTAGTTTCTGCTCGTCACTGTAGCATCTGAAGTACGGATGCCCAGAAAATACTCGGTGAATCTGATTGAAGGTAAACATTTTATGCCAGTTCTATACGCCAGCAAGGGACCATGGATTTATGTGTCCAGATGATCAACATTGCTGTTTTATTTGTTTGTTTGTTTGTGGTCATGTGTGAGGAGCTATCCTATGTCTCCCGCCCCTGATTTTCCTGATGTCTCGATTTAAACGGTTTCCAGTTTGAATATGCAATTATGCATCAGTCACAGCGATAACTTGTGCTTTCCCTGGTGGCTTGTCAGAACAAGTTAGAGCTTAACTGGAGAAACAACTCTTGGGAGAGCAAGGGCTGTCTGGAGAAGACGTGTCCCCTCTGCCCCCGGCCCGCATCTGGAACATCGCTTCTCCACCCAGATGCCGGCCCCAGTCTTGCCCCTCCCCCAGATTCAGTGTGGATGGTGCCTTGTTAGTGCCCTCTGTGAGTCAGTGGCTGACCGGGGCACCGGTGATGCAGAGAACAGGTCCCAGACTGTCCCCTGGACCCTCAGTCTGCATTGTGGAGGAGAGCCCCACGTGAGCTGAGCTCTGCCCCTAGCCTGGGGTGTGTCTATTGCTCCGCATCTTGGTGTTCTGAGAGGACACACCAGGGAGGAATGCCTTGTCCTCAGATCCGCACTCCCCAAGGTGCGAGGCATGTGGTCCTGCTGTTAGGTGGGATCATTTCAGGTGGCTCACTAGCCCAGTGTTAACCAACATGGGCCCTGCAGGGGAAGGGAGTGGTTTTCTTTGCAGGGGGCTTTCAGCAGTGCTGGCGTCTTAATCGCTTCTGTGACTCCCTGACACAGTGAACGAGGGCCTCAGGGTCAGGGTGCTGGCCGGCCATGACGTCTGGAAGTCTAGATGCTGCGGCGCAACCCCAGGTCATCTGGCCGTGTGTCTCTGGAGCACGGCCAGGACATCCCTTGTTGACTCGGGTGATCCTAAGGCAGATAGGGTTCAGAACCACTGACACTTCAAATTTCAGAAAGTTGCGGGCGTCTGGGTGGCTCAGTCAGTTAAGCGGCCGACTTCGGCTCAGGTCATGATCTCACGGTCTATGAGTTCGAGCCCCGCGTCAGTCTCTGTGCTGACAGCTCAGAGCCTGGAGCCATTTTCAGATTCTGTGTCTCCCTCTCTCGGACCCTCCCCCGTTCATGCTCTGTCTCTCTCTGTCTCAAAAATAATAAACGTTAAAAAAAAAAATAAAAAAAACAAACTTCAGAAAGTTGCATTCATTAGCTTTGGCTCTCTCTCTATAGCAAGTAACATTGGTCTGCTCTTTGCTAGAGTGATTCCATTTTTCAGTAGACTTTGTAAGAAAAAGGTAGGCAGGACTCTGCTTCTTGTGGCCTGCAAGACCCAGAGCCTTAATACCTCTTGGGCTATGGGCTGGAGACTGCCCTCCTTTCTCCCTACCCAGGTACATTGTGGCCATTTGCCTCATCGAAGTGAGCAAGCCAAGAACGTATAAGATGCTAGCAAGACGGAGGTGAGCTGTAACCAAACCTCCAAAGTGGCACCCTATCACTTCTGCCCTCCCTCTTCGTTAGAAGCCAGTCACCGGGGCCCCCATACTCAGGGAAAGGGGACCACACGGGGCAGGAAGGTTACGAGATGGGAGCCACCAGGATGCATCTGGGGAGGCTGCTTTGCACAGGAAGCTTGCTGAACACACCTGCTCCTTAATGTCCCCATCACCTTCAGGGGCGCCCCTGGGGGAGAGTTCTGGCAGGTCCCGAAGCCAGGAGATGGGCTGCTTCGAAGCCATCACAGGTGTATTTTGTGGGCAAAGAGGATTTTGGAACTGGTTTTACTTCACTCTTTGGTCAAGAGGCATCTGGGCCAAAATGACTGCTTCTCTTTAGTTGATTGTGTAGATATAAGTGATTATGTAGAAATGGACAACGTAGAGCTCCCATGGCAGGACTTTGTGCGCAGAGCCTCCCCACTCCAGTCCAGAAGTGCTGTTTCTGTCTTTATCTCATCCCTACCCCTTTCTTGCTTTATTTTTTTTTATTTTTTTTTAACGTTTGTTTATTTTTGAGACAGAGAGAGACAGAACATGAATGGGGGGAGGGTCAGAGAGAGAGGGAGACACAGAATCGGAAGCAGACTCCAGGCTCCGAGCTGTCAGCACAGAGCCCGACGCGGGGCTCGAACTCGTGAACCACACGATCATGACCTGAGCTGAAGTCGGACACTTAACCGACTGAGCCACCCAGGCGCCCCTTGCTTGCTTTATTCTACCCCACCGCAGATACTCTCGCGTGCCTGAAACTTCACGTGTCTTGGGGTTTGGAGAACGTGGTATCTGGAGTTGTGTTCTGTTCAGGGTGGTCTGTGGATTTTTGAAGCACAGAGGTGACCACAGCACCTCCATCCAGGTGCCTGGGGATTCCAACCAGGAACAAGCAGGCAAGGCTGGCATTGAAAGCCCCCAGCTGGCTGGCATGCAGCAGAATCACAACTCACAGCCTGAGGAACAGTGGCCACAGCTTCCTGTGTTCCGCAAGCCTCTCTGCCTCAGTAACAGCATGGTTTTGGACAAGGCGTGTTACCTCTTTGAGCCCCACTTTTCCCATCTATAAAATGGGGTGTAGGGCTTTAGTCAGAGGAGGCTGGGTTATTTTGTAGTACCAAACAGCTCCAAAAAGTCAGTACAGAAAACACACAGGTTTCCGTCTCAGTCACATTCCCCATCCTCACTGTTGGCTGGGCTTCTACATCATCAGCGTCTTCACACCCAGACCCAGACCACAGAGAGGAAAGAGCCTGGCCAAGCACTCACACTGTCTCAAAGCTTACACCCAGCTAGGGCACACATCACTTCTCTCTTCACTGGCAAAGCACGTCCTACTGAAGCATCTCAGTGCAAGTGGGAGGGGAAGTACAGCCTTGCCAGCATCTGGAAAGAGCGTCGTGGGTAGCCTTGGTGACTTTCACAGGGGGCACTTCTCAGAGTGGTGGTGAGGATTCCAGCAGAGGACCTGTGCAGAGCTGTAGAGCCTGACATTTAGTTACCACTGGTGAGCAGTGATGCTGTGGTCATGGCTGTGGTAATGACGCTGAGCAGACAGGTCAAGCTTATCTAGGGGCCCCCGGTTTGATAATCCTTTGTCTTTGTGATCTTTTCCTCCAGTGCCTGTGTCATGAGGTTCTCGGGTTCCTGAGTTCCGAGTACTGTGCTTTGAACTGGGGAGCAGAGGTAAGACTGACCTGGTCTGTATCTTCAGATCGCTCATAGTCTCTCCTTGGCAGCAGGAAATGGAGGGATTTCCTTTGGGTTTTCATTGTCAGGGTTTGACCTTCGTAGAGAACTGTATAGAGTAAGACAAATGCTGGAGCTGGGAGGGGCCATTGTTTCTGTACTGGTTAGGATGCTTTCAGGGACAGAAGCACAGAACTGAAGCCAAAGCAGGTTCAGCAAAGCAAGGAATTTGTTTTGCTGGATAACTGAAAAGTTTAGCACTCGGTGAGCAGTGGCGCCAGACTGCTCCCCCACTCCAGTCCTCATCAAGAGGAAAAATACAACTCTCTGTCCAACAGACAGTTGGGCTGTCCCCCAAATTCCCAACATTCTCTCCAATCAAACCAACTTAGTCATGGGCCAGTTTTGAACCACTCCCAAGGACCATATGGACAGGATGTGCTGTTTGACCTAAGGGATTTAGTGCCTATCCTGGGGTCAAGGCATAGGGTTTTTTCCACATAGATCTCTTATCAGGTGATTCCCCTTGCCCCTCCCTTTCCTTGGGGGAAAAACAAGCTCAGAGAAGCTTAGTGACTTGCCTGCTGCTACTCAGCACGTGAGAAACAGAGCAGGAGCCGGCTGTGGGTCTGGGACTGTGCACTCCTGCTGCTTTGCCTTGGTTCCAGAAACATCTTCTCAAAAAGGTGCCCATTTCAAAGGGTTGGAGAAACCTCCCACGCTGGGAGACGTGAATATACAAGGGATGTTAAATGACACCGTGCTTCGCGTCTTTAATTAGCTAAACTTCATTATTTATTGCTTATTGGTAACAGATTGAAAATCAGGCAGATTTCTCCCTGGCAGGACTGTGTGTCTTAGGTCTGATCTCTCTGGGTGACAGTTTGGGGCTCTAACTGAAGGTTTCGGTGATTGGCTTCCTGTCATCAGTGCCAGTGAGTGGGCGCTGCCCGGTGGTGATGAGACCACTGTCCAGCTGGTTGTGGGAGGCACTGATTTGGGAGAAGTGGAGCAGTTAACCTTCATGGGTGAGTATTTCCAGAAGGTGCTGTTTTGGCGTTATTGCCCGTCTCCAGTGTTGAGCATCACAGTGCAAGTTGTCTAAGAGGCACATTTTGCAATGTGCCATTTTAGTGTTTGAGGACAGAGAGCTCAGCTCCAAGAAGTCTTGTTTTATTTCTTCTCTCAGTGCCATAATCTTGGAGTCCTGCAGACTGGATCTCCTAAGGCTAATCACCTGCATGAACTGCTCTGTGGAATTTATTTGCCCTCCCACCCATCTGGCCTTTCCAAGAGCTGATAGCACCGTGGGACAGGTCAGGTGAGTGAACTTAGGAAACGATTTGCCCCCTATAGTCACCATGTTCCTCAGGGAAGAACACGTCTTCCAGCGGGCCCCTACCCCCAGTCTTTGGAAATGACCATCCCTACCCGTAAGTGATGCCGTGACCCTTCTTTACTCGTTCATTGAGATACTTGCCAAGTGCCTCCTGTGTGTCAGGCACTGGGATATGACACACCAGTATGGAATTTCTTTCACTTAGTGTATGGTAAGCCCAGTGGGGAAGTAGTAGCTGCCTGCTTTACCGCTGGGAAGGGCAGGGCTGGGGCCACTGGGGGCTTTGGGCATGCTCTTTGGAGACCATGTCCTATCCTCGTGTGGGTTCTGGGCCCTGTGCTTCCTGCTTCCTCTCCCAAGAACGCTGCACCCTAAGCAAGTCGGGTCACCTCTCAGAGTCCACATCCCCATCTGTGCATAAAATGATGCCTAACAGGGCCTGGCATGGAACAAGAGGGGAGTAAGTGTAACAAATGATCGCAGGTCTGGTGGTTTTACAACAGCACAGTACAAATTTATTGTCTCACAGCCATGGAGGCCAGAAGCCTGAAATCAAGTGTGGGCAGCACCAGGGTCTGGCTCCATTTAGAGGCTCCAGGGGAGGATCCTTCCTTGAGGTCTCTGGTGGCTGCCAGCCACCCAGCTGGCTGTCCCGTCCATGACCCCCTCTCCTCCTGCCCTGTGCCCTTCGACCCACAGCCGCCAGAGGGCTGTCCAGTCGAGCAGCTGTGGTGAGGACACTAAGGTTGGGGTTCCTGGTAAAACGCCACTCAGGAGGAGGGGGTCTGCCTTAAAACAAATGGAAGCCTTTAAACTACAAGGAACAGAAAATCCACTGGTATGTTTGTAGCCTGGGATAAATCATTCTCAAAAGTGTGGCAAATGCAGATGCCAGCTCAGCGTAAATAAGGAAAGAGATGAAGGATGAGAAAGAAAATAAAAGGCCTTTATTCCAGAAGAGAGGACAGGGCAAAGAAGAGGGAGCAGCCAAGTTTCTGTTCTGACAGAGAGCGACTGAGTTCAGTCCTCGTGTCTCTGGCACCTTGGGGAAAGTGGGCCATGCCAATTCTCTCTGCTCCTCGTGACGGGGCTGACAGGCTCAAGAAAATGCAGGGGCCTGGGAGAAAGCCGACAGTTTGCTGTCATGTCCCGACCTCCGTAGTGGGGCTGGCACCCTCTATTTGGAGTGGCTGGTGAGCGGGCCCCGAGGTGCCCTGGAGAGACAAGGAGATGAGGTGCGTTCTACAAAGTGGAAAATGGGTTCTGATCAAACGTGAGCCCGTGGGAAAGACTGTGAAGTTCTGAGCAACCTGCATCTGCCTTCCTGTTGGTGTCCTAGTGTGGGGAGGTGGGAGGGCGGCATGGGACAGGAGGTTGAGGGGTGGCACTTACTGAGTGCTTACTACTAAGGCAGAGTGGGTACCGCGCTGGGCGGCTTGCAGACATGACGAGGTGGTGAGTGCTGGTTCCATTTTGCAGACCAGGAAACCAAGGCACAGGGATTCTTAGGAAGTGGCGAGACCCAGGTCTGCCTAACCTTAAGACGTCAGATGTCGTGTCTTTCCTCAAGGACCTCCGCAGCCAAAACTAATCAGTACAGAGCTTCCAGAGAAGCAGACCCCTCTGCCCCTGCCCCAGGTGCCTGAAGTGGCGTCCAGGGTACGGCTTTCTTATTTGTAAGCAGAAATGAAACCCCTGGGAGGAGACATTCCAGAGCCATTTCACTTTTACTTGAACATGAGCAGTGCCTGCTCATGTGCAGATGCGATCACTGCGCTTGTGACAGTAAAAATACCAACCGTGTCATTAGCGGCAACCCTCCTGGGCATGCCCACGCTCTAATGACTTGAGCGTCTTCCCTGCTCTTTACAAGAAGCCGCCTTTCTGAGGCGCTCAGTCTTACGGCTTCTTTCCTTCAGAGATGAGCCTGGATTCTTGTTTGGGACCCACATTGCTTGGTGCAGAAGCAGCAGCAAAGAACGAGGCCTGGGATTCAGCCAAACCTGGCTTTGAATTCTTGCTGTATCCGTGAGCACAACACTCAGCCTCTCGAGCCTCTGGCAGGACGGGGGACACCTCCTACTGAGAGCCTGCTCTGGGCATTTTGTGGATAAAAGCCAACAAGTGACTGCATCTTTAAATGCCATTTATCGTCATCAGTCCTTTCCAGAATGACCTGGGGCCTCCTTTCCTTCACTGGCCTCCAAAAGTCATTTCACTGGGCTGTGGAAATCAAACAGTGGTTCCTCCCCACCAAGAAGAGTTGAATGTTGCCCTGAAATTACCAATAATTTTTCTCCGGCTGTCCGTCATTGAGCGGAGCAGGAGTTGGCCAAGTTTCTCTGTCAACGCCCAGATAGTATGGGTTTTAGGAAGGTGGTCCACACTGTTTCTGTCACCATTACTCGACTTTGTGGATGTCATGTGAAGGCCGCCGTAGATGGTAAGTGTTGTACAAGCATCCCTGTGTCCAGAGAGAATTTATTTACCAAAGCAGGCTGGGATTGGCGCACGGGCCATGGTCTGCAGATTCCTGCTCTGTCGAATGGGGAGGTTCTGGGTCTCAGGCTGGAATTGGCAGCATGAATGCTCCACGGTCTCTGCCCTGGAGGGTCGCCCCAGTGACATACCTACACAGTCAGGGGGCGGGGAAGCGGTGGGGGAGTGGGGAGTGTGCTGTTTGCAAGGAGACAGCTTCCGAGGTGATAGGCGTGGCAGGAACCTTCTGTTGTCCCTGTAGTCTGATGTCTCCAGCAGGTTCACCCAGATGTACCCTCATCCGCTGCTGGGTGATACGGAACTGCTCAGATCTGTCGCTCTCACAGCCACAATACCTGTTACTGCTCTTGAGTGCTGCTTAGTGGTCCCAGCTGGGCTCCAAGTGACCCTTGCAGTTGTGTCTGCATCTACATGTACTTGGGGAAGTCCTGCATGCGCTCTCCACTTACAATTCTAGCAAGGGCAGATTTGGGTGCTCGTGTTTGCACAAACCTTACGCTTTTCTTTGGCATCTCCTGGTTGCTCTGTGTCTCATATTCTCTGGCCACTCAGCGGGAGATAAGGGTGAAATGAAAATGAATGAATGAATGAATGAATGAGGTGGTTTGTTAGTGGTTTCTTTTATTTTTAAATTTTTTTAAAATTTACATCCAAATTAGCATCTAGTGCAACAATGATTTCAGAAGTAGATTCCTTAGTGCCCCTTATCCATTTAGCCCACTGCCCCTCCCAGAACCCTGTTTGTTCTCCATATTTATGAGTCTCTTCTGTTTTGTCCCCCTCCCTGTTTTTATTTTTGTTTCCCTTCCCTTATGTTCATCTGTTTTGTCTCTTTAAGTCCTCATATGAGTGAAATCATATGATTTTTGTCTTTCTCTAATTTCACTTAGCATAATACCCTCCAGTTCCATCCACATAGTTGCAAGTGGGAAGATTTCATTCTTTTTGATTGCTGAGTAATACTCCATTGTATATATATATACTACATCTTCTTTATCCATTCATGGTTCGGTGGACATTTGGGCTCTTTCCATACTTTGGCTATTGTTGATAGTGCTGCTGTAAACATGGGGGTGCATGCGTCCCTTCGAAACAGCACACCTGTATCCCTGGATAAATGGCTAGTAGTGCAATAGCTGGGTCGTAGGGTAGTTCTATTTTTAGTTTTTTGAGGAACCTCCATACTGTTTTCCAGAGTGGCTGCACCAGTTTGCATTCCCATTGTGTGTATATTATCTGATTTTGACTATGATATGCCTTGGTGGTGGTCATTTTCTGTTGAATCTAATGGGAGTTCTCTGTGCTTCCTGGATTTTGAGGTCTGTGTCATTCTCCAGATTTTGAAAGTTTTCCACTACAATTTATTCACATAAACCTTCTGCCCCTTTTTCTCTCTTTTCAACTTCTGGGATTCCTATTTTTCAGATATTATTCCTTTTTTTTTTTTTTTTTTTTTTTTGTAAGTCACTGAGTTCTCTACTTGTATTATGGTCTTTTGCCTGTTTCCCTCCTTTTCTCTGCTTCATTATTCTCCACAATTTTATGGTCTGTTTTGCTGATTCACTGCTCTTTGTCCATCCATGCCATTGTGGCATCCATTCGATATTGCATGTCAGTTTTAGCATTTTTAATTTCATCCTAACTAGATTTTATTTCTTCTCTCTCTCCAGAAATGGATTTTATGCTTTTTCCACCCCCACTAGTACTCCTATTATTGTGGTTCTAAATTCTAGTTCAGACATCTTGCTTACAGCTGTGTTGATTAAGCCCCTATCATTTCTTCCTGCTCTTTCTTTTGGGATGAATCCCTCATCTTGTTATTTTGGAGGAAGAAAAAAAATTGGTCAAATAAAAAAAATTCAAATAAAGGAAGCTAAATTCTAGGTGTGTTTTGGTTGCCTTGTGAAAGAAGCTTGTTATGTGGGGAATAAGCTTAGAAATTTGTTAGCAAAGGGATGACTTGAAATAATGGTTAATTTCGTGTGTCTCAAAGTGTTCATGAGTAATTGTAAAGATAGCTATGAAGAGCTTTGGTAACCTAAAACTTTGAAGTTTTGCTAAGTTAAATGATAAACTGGGTTGAATTCATTGGTATCTAAGTATTTTCCAAACGAGACAAAATACTAAAGCAATGATTACTGAACATTACTGAACATTTTGTGCTTTCAGCTTCTTTTTGCACAGAACCTGAGGATACTTGGGTTTGTTGGTCAATGTGCTGTGTGCTTAATTGAAAGACTGTACTATGGAAGAACCTCTGTTTTAAAATTTCAGATCTAGAAAAATTCTGATGTAACAGTTCACAATTGGTCACTACTTAGTTTTCACTGGAGACTAAGGTTTCTAAGAGGTACAATTCTTCTGCTAAATGTAATTAAGATTGATGGAAATAAGGAAAGCAACTCTGAATTAAAAAAAAAAAAAACATTGTAAAAGGTTCATGAAGGAAAATCTTTGGAAAGGAATTTTATGTGCTGTTGGGACAAGGTTGAAATAAATGGATTTTAAAAAGTACACTGGTATAAGATTGCAATTCTGCTTTTCTCTCTGTTAAAAAAGACAAAGGTTTCTTGGATTGTTGGTTGCTCTTGATGAAAAAAAAATGTAAACAAGGTTGTTTTTTTCTTCTCTTTTGTCTCCCTAGAAAACCAAAGTTTCTATGTTTTGCCTTTATCGTGTCTTTGGTTACTTAAAAAAGGTTAAAACTTCTCAATATTAAAGGAGCTACGTTTTACTCACAGCTATATAACCCTACATATTTGCCTTTAAAATCTTCATGGCACCTTGGTTAAATAAATAATTAAGTTTCAAGTTTCATAATGACCAATAATCCTATTTAGACATGTACTTTAAAACTTTCTGAGGGTTGGGGCACCTGGGTGGCTCATTTGGTTAAGCGTCTGCCTTCAGCTCAGGTCATGATCTCACAGTTTGTTAGTTCGAGCCCTGTATCGGGCTCTGGCTGACAGCTCAGAGCCTGGAGCCTGCTTTGGATTCTCGGTTTCCTTCTCTCTCTGGCCCTCCCCCACTTGTGCTCTCTTTCTCTCAAAATAAATAAATGTAAAACTTTCTGAGGGTTTTAACAAACTTCCTCAAGATGTGAATTGTAAATGAAGTCTTTTTGACTAATTAGACTTTTTGGTTGGTATGTTAAATTACTTGGAAAGAACTCTCAAATAATGATACACCTTAGGTTGTATTGCTTGGGTCAATGCTGTAACTGTTCAAATATATATGTGAAATTCCTGCAGTTTTAATATGCTTTGATAATAAGGTTATGACTTGATATTCTGATTATTGAAGTGTTCTGTGTTACAGAAATAACTGAATTTTCTTGTCAAGTGCATTACAGTCTTTTGTCACTTGCACAATGAGTTTCATCTTCAAGGAGGTTCATAAAAAGAACTTTAAAAAAAAAACAAATACAGCTTTTAGATATCTTTAAAATCATAAAAGTGAAATTGGCAACAATTTCTAGAACTAAAAAGCTGCATTCAAACTGAACAAAAGATTACTAACATGACACTAAGTGAACTGAAAAAAATTGTAATTTTTATGACTTTTGTTTGGAACATTACTGGTTCTCTAATGTTTGCTCTTCCAGATTAGGAAGAGCTCAGGCTCACACAACAGGAAAAGAAGGTCTTGACCTTACAAAGACTTGACCTTGCATGTGGATACTAATCGACTACTCCAGCCAGAGGGACGACACTCTTTCCTCACTACCGCCATCTCTGCAACAGCTCAGACAATGAGAAGCCACCACATTTCAAACCACCATTTTACACCAATGGACTTTTAATCGGACTTTCCTACTTACCCTTTTTCTCCTTAAAAAAAGCATCCCCCCCGACTTTGTTTCCTGTCCTTGCTTATGGTTTTGCCACGGCTTGTATGTCCCAGATTACAATTTTTCATTCCTGAATAAAACCATCTTCTTCTGGTAAAATAACTGGCAGTTTCTATTTTTAAGGTTAACAATTCTTGGTGATCAGAAGTGGGCTCCAGAGAAGACCCCAACTGCTCCAGAGCTGGCTAGCAAACAGGTGCAGTACCCATGGACATTTCTGAGCTGCTTTCATGCCTACCCTGGGGCTTTAAGGACAAGTTTTCTCCTGGTTTTCAAGCTCCACACCTCATGTCTCAGTTCTCCAAGATTTATTTGAGATCTATTTACGATGTTTTTTTTTTTTTTTCTTTAATCATCTCAGAGGGTACTCATTTGGCCTTAAGTCTAAAGGAACTGTGCTAGCTTTTGGTCTAGTTCCTGTTTTGAATGAGACTGCTCCTAATGGAACTGGACTAGCCCTCACTCTGAGTCCTTTTCAAAATCAGACCTTTCCAGTTGGAACTGTGCCAGTAGGAATTGTGAAGGCCTTTGTTCCTATTTCCCTTTGCAACTGGACTGTTCCCATTGGAACTCTGCCTGTTGGAACTGTGTTAGCTTTCAGTCTATGATCTTTTTGGGGCTCAACTGTTCTCTCTGGAACTGTGCTGGCCTTTGGTCTGATTCCTTCTGGAAACAGGCTGTCCCTGAAAACCTTCTAAGAAATGGGATCCCAGACATCAAAATGCTTTGAGGGCATCCTGCCTACTGGGACTCTGGATGGTTTTATGTTTAAAGACTATGGTCCCTCTCTGTATGCACATTTATAAATAAATAGACTGACTTAACCAGAAATAATTTAGAACTTCAAAGGCCATGATGGGGAACTTTCAGTCATTTCAAACTTAATTTTCTCAAAGCTAAACTGGACAACCAGGGTTCTAAAATTGACAAAACTGAATGAGATGCTTATTTCAGTAGGTATTTTGAAGCTTCCAAATGCTATCAAGAATCAAAAATTACATCTCTCCTTGGGGTGCCTGGATGACTCAGTCGGTTGAGCGTCCGACTTTGGCTCAGGTCATGATCTCACGGTTTGCGAGTCTGACCCCGAGTTGGGCTCTGTGCTGACAGCTCACAGCCTGGAGCCTGCTTCGGATTCTGTGTCTCCCTCTCTCTCTGTTCCTCCCCTGCTCATACTCTGTCTCTCTCTCTCAAATATAAATCAAGATTAAAAAAAATTTTTTTTTCAATTGTATCTCTCCAAATACAATCTTAATGATGCAAGCATAGATTAAAAAGACAAAAAGGGGCTTCTGAGTTCTCTTCTTCCCTTCCCCCACCTTCTCTGTCTACAGAGAGGAGGCAATCACCTTGTGCTCAGGCCACACCTCAGGCCCTGCCTCTGGTGCCCATCTTCCTCTGACATAGTGTGTAAGGCCATGACTCAGGCCTCCCATTTTTCTTAAGGCTCCTTTCCTGTTGTTTTGTTTTGTTTTGATCTCAGTTGTAATGTCCCCAATTGGCAGCTCATACCACCTCCTCCAGGGTCCCTTCCAGGCCAATAGCCAATTTTTGCATCTTCCTCTGAATATCTGGGGGCAAATGAGTGACACATTTGTCATTTAAAATCATCTCAGCCTCAGGGGTGTCAGGGGAGATAGCCATATATTTAATGAGAGCCTCCCTAAACCTCTTAGGAAGGCCATCGGGCTCCCATTTTGTGTTTGTAAAATAGTGGCTAATTTAACATAATTTAAGGGCTTAACCTGAGACCTCCTTAATGTCTCTAAAGCACAAGCTTGGAAGTGGTGGCAATACCATTTCTTCATGGGATGGTCATAGTCTCAATTAGGATCTTGGGATGTAATTACCTGGACCCCAGTAGGAAACCAAAAGTTCCCTATAGGGCCTCCAATCCCATGATAATTAGCGAGTTGTCTTTATCTTTTTCTTTCAGAATTTATGGATCAAAATCATCCCAACTTTTCAGAATGCATCCCACAGGAGTATTGGCCTTGGTTGGAGAATTGCCCATCTATAGGAAAAGGAGGAAGAGGCATCCCTTATGTTAATTGTCCCATAGCTGGCCAGGAGAAGCTTCATGTCCTGATCCTGATAGTTGGACAGGAGAAGAAGCCTCATCTCCTGGCCCTGCATTTTGCCTGGCTACTCCACTGGCAGCCAAAAGCTTTGTCAGTGTCGTGAGGTGCTGGGAGCAGTCACTCTTGTCCAAGTTGACCCTACCTCCAAGAACTGACCTTGTCTTCCCTGATTTCTCCTATCGCTCTGTTTTCTGCCTGCAGGACTTTGGGGGTATCGACTACGACCAAGCAAGACTTCCCTGGTTTAGAAGGATGCACTAATTTTATTTTGGCCCAAGAATAATCATCTTTACAAATATATTTTAAAAGGCTTGTGAAAACCATTTTTTGTAAGGATAAAATTGGCTGCCCAGAGGGCAGAGGGCCAAAGGAGAGGTCTATTTCCTTGCCTTTTTCAGCAGTGCCCACAGAAATGTGTTCTAGCCATGTAGAGTATCTAGGCTGTTACAAATTGGAGGACACTGGGCTAAGTGTAGCAAAATGGCTCCTATGTATTCTAGTAAAAGCCCTTTATATATTATAGTGATCTATCCCTTAAATGACACAGGCATCCATTCCTGTTCGAAACAGAAACAACCCAAATATGGAGCATTTGGAGTCTGGCAGCGAGGACATTGTCACCATCTCCCCAGCCTTTGGATCAAAGGAGGGCAAATTTCAAGGCTTGAGTAAAACAAATCCAAAGGGCATGCTGTCCTGCTTTTTTGGTTAAAATCACATTCTCCCCCATCTTTTTGGGCAGACAGAAGTGGGGGGAAAACCTTTGTTTACCTTTTTTTTTTTTAGTCAAAAGCATACTGACAAGCCAAGAAACCTTTGCTTTTTTTTTTTTTTTTTTGTTTAAATATATTTATTTTTCTCTTTATTATTTGTTTAAGCTTTGTTTCCACAACTTAAATTTTCTTATTTCAAGATTAATACAGCTCATTTTAACTCACATGAAAATGTCTAACATTGATATTATGAACAAAAACACTTCATGAATTTCTTTGCCTTCTATGTATAGACCATGTAAGCTGCAAGATTTGGGGTCGTGAACTAAAACAACCTGTTGGGATTCAAGTTAGGGCACACGGCTCTGGTGAAGGGGACACTCTCCTCTTTTCTTCTATCTGGGACAGCCACGAGTTAGCTGTGCCTGGTGGTGCCAGGCAGAGTGTGCAGTGTTGCCAGTCTTCCTGAAATAAAAAGAAAGTAGGATCTATATATTCTTAGCTGGAAACCTATCAGCTAAAAAAGAGTTTGGTTCTGCAAAAGACCTTGTTAAGAGGATAGAAAGACAAGCCATAGAATGGGAGAAAACATTTGCAAACCACATATATGACAAAAGACTAGTATCTAGAGAATATAATAAACCCTAGACACTCAATAGGACAAACAAGTCCAGATAAGAAGAGGGCAACATACATGAAGAAACATTTTACTCAGAAGATATACAGACAGCAAATGAACACATGAAAAGATGTTCAACATAATTAGCCATTAAGGAAATGCAAATCAATACCATAATGAGATATCACTGCTCACCTATCAGAATAGCTAAAATCATAATTTAAAAAATAGTGATAACACCAAGTGCTGGTGAGGATGCTGAGAAACATGTGCTGTTGGTGGAAATGTAAAATGGTATAGCCCCTCTGGAGATTGGTTTGGCAGTTTCTTAAGAAAATAAATATGCAATTATCATATGACCCAGCAATCACACTCCTGGACAGTTGTCTGAAAGAAACAAAACCCCACACTCCTGCAAAAATCTGTGCACAAGTATTCAAAACGGTTTTATTCATAATTGCCAAGACCTGGAAACAAACTCAGTACCTTTCAATGAGTCAGTGCTTAAACAAACTTGGTACATCCTTGCCATGGAGCACCACACAGCACAAACTATCGATATACAGAAAATCTTGGATGGATCGCAAAGGAACTGTGCTGAGTGAAATCTTCATATGAAACTGGCTATCTCATCACCTTATAAAAAAGCCCTTTAGAAAACAAGCCCTATGTAAGCACACAGAGATCCTAAGACCCTGATCTAGAAGTTACATATAATATGTGTGCATAAAACAGAAAATAATATTATTATAAGGAATATTTAGAAACCACCTGATAGCTCTTGGAATTGAAATGTTTAAAAAATGAAAAACAACAGAAACAATGGTATCAGTGCTGTGCTAGAACCAGCTGTAACAGCTCATGAGAGCCACTCTGTAAATCTTCATGGAATTTTGTGAGCTGCAGTTAAATATTGAATTATAAACTTATAGTTAAATAAATTATATTTAGAAAGATAAAAGACATTTGAAACACATATCATCCTAATTATTTTATTACATTTCACTCTTATCTGTGCTCTTGATGTTATTTTTATCAGTTGTATTAGTATATAGGAAATGCTCCTAATGAATTATAACACATCTCTTTCCACATACCCATTCATGATCTCAGGTTGGTGGCTTGAAATTGGCTGTAGTGGAAATATTTATATCATAGAAATTGGCAAGCCATATAAATCATGACATGATTTATTACCTTGTAGAATGTCTAGATTTTTAAAAAGATAGATAAAATGTTAAGAATGTACATTACATTCAAAATTTGTCATGTTTTTACATTATGAATAACATGAAAACTTGTGAAACAATTTTTCTAGTATTTGAAAAAAAATTACCCATTTCAACCAAGAAGTTCCTCATGTCATTGATGAATGAGTGAAGCTCCCAACATCTATCTTTACTGTTTCACTTTTGTTTTACTTATTAAAGTAAATGAGTACATCAAACAACATTCCTATCAGAACAATGATTTATATATTGCAACCATAGATTTGATACAAATATAAGCTGCAAAAACCAACTGAAGCATTCTGTGAGAACCTATTGCTATTTGAAATTCAAAAATTAAGATATTTTATATTTCATTATTTGTAAGTTAAATATTACACATCGTTTAAATCCGTAAAAGTTACATCAAACATGCATGCATATCTACATGCATACATTCTGTCACAGAGCTGGTTGTCAAATATTTACCAGCATGACCCTATTTTTTTTTTTATTGTGTTGTTTAATTTTTTAATGTTTATTTATATTTGAGAGAGAGAGAGAGAGAGAGACAGTGTGTGAGTGGGGAAGGTGCAGGGAGAGACGGAGACAGAATCGGAAGCAGGCTCCAGGCTCGAAGCTGTCAGCACAGAGCCTGAAGCCGGGCTCGAACCCATGAGCCGTGAGATCATGACCCGAGCCGAAGCCAGACGCTCAACAGACTGAGCCACTCAGGTGCCCCCAGCATGACCCTATTTGTAATGAAAAGATTTCTAAAAAATTTTACAAAACAGAGTATGGGGAAGTTGGAGGAAATAGAGATGAAAATGTATGAAACATAAGAAACAAAGCTCAGTCTTGGAGATCTAATATCTAATCATAGGATTTATATAGGAAAAGAGAAAGGCAGAGGGGATGGATCATTAAAAAATAACAGAAGACGATTTCTCACAATTGAATGGACCCACATAGATACCCAATAAAATGAATTTTAAAAGATACACAGCAAAGTGTATCACCAAGAGATGTCAGAACACCAGGATAAAGAGGAGTTCCTGAGAGCTTCTGTAGAGAGGACAGAATAACTAAAAGATCATGATATGAAGGAACAAAAATCAAAATCATATTAACTTAAGAGAAATGTGGGAAATGAGAATTAAAAATACTTTAAAATTTTGAGGGAATTTAGAATTGTACACTAGCTAAATTATCCATAGAATATAAAGGAATGTAAAGGTATAGACACAGGCATTTCAAAACTTCCTCTTATGTACCCTTTTTCCAGAAGTTCCTGGAGATGTGCTCCATGAAAACAAGGCATGACTGATGCATAGGAGGATAATACATGCAGGAAACAGTGGATCCAACAGAAAGATGGCAAAAGAATTTTCTTGAACAATGGAAACATTAAACCCCCAAAGTCATCTGTGAGACAGACCTCTAGGGCCACTGATATTGTTTGGGGCAGGAGGGTTGATAAGTTCATGACTGATGCTACCAGAAGACAGACAACTAGTCACATTTGTGCTTTTGACAATTTTGAGAAAATTTTTATGACTGTTGAAAGTTGGGAGTAAACCCACCTGGAACACTTAGACAGCTAAGTGAAAATGAACTAAACTTTTATGAACACAACAGAAATACAAAGGGATACAAAAAGGGAAGGCAATCAAAATTCACACTGTGTGGCTAAGGTTCAAACTACAATTTGTAGTAATAATCATGCTGTACCCAGAGCATGATCCATTAAATGCAGATCCTGTCTGCATTTAAGAGTATAACATACAGGGCCACCTGGGCGACTCAGTCGGTTAAGCTCAGTCGGTTAAGCTTGATTTCTGCTCAGGTCATGATCTCATGAATTGTGAGATGGAGTCCCGCATGGGGCTCTGCACTTACAGTGTACTGCAAAGCCTGCTTGGGATTCTCTCTCTGCCTCTCCCCCACACTCTCCCTCCATCTCTTTCTCTCTCTCTCAAAATAAATAAATAAATAAATGAACAAACAAAATTTTTTTTTTTTTAAAAGAAGCTACATGAAACCATCAAATTGCCTTTCTCCTATGTACAAAAAAGAAAAAAATAACGAAAACCAAAACACTTGTCATTTTGTTCCGGTTTGTTAGGTTCCCGTTCAAATGTAAATTCCTGAAAGAGTTTGTGAAGCATACGGCCTATAAATATGGTTCTAAAAGGAAATCTCTCTTGTTTTTAAAATCAGAGCAAGGACTCCTTGGTGTATCTCTTACGTATTGGTACACGGGAACTTATTTGTTTCTGAATTATCTAATAAAAAAACATTTTTCCAATCAGAATTAGTCCTATTCATAATTAGTTGAGCTGCCTTGGTGCTCATTTCATTATAGGTTTTGAATACTAATGATGTTGCCCTTGAAAAAAATTAATCTCTTCCCGTTCATGTTTAAATCGTTCACTTTTGTTAAAAGCAGCTATCCATCTTCAGTGGCCTTTTCTGGAGACTTTCATTATCTTACATTAACAAGTTTTTCCTTTCCTTCAAATCTTAGAACCTTTTTTTATTTCTTCCCAATGCCTTTTTCCTCTTGACTTATTTTTATCCAGTCTTATTCTTTGCGATTACTTAATTGGAGACCTTAAATGGCAAGTCTCTTCTCCAAAACCTTTACTTCCTTTTTTCATACATTAACATGGAGACACCATTGAAAAGAATGAAAATTATTTAGAACACATATGTGTTTGGGATAATGGTAATACTCAAATTTAGAACCCATCTAGGACTGGAAGAGAGTTTTTAATTCTCCATACTAAAAAGAAAGCCCCAGATAGTGGGTTTGGAACAAACGTCTTCTCAGCAAACATGGAGCTGATTGATTACCAAGAATCTGACTGCTAAGAGTTATATAGTTTCTGTAAAGCCCAGTCATTTGCAGGAAAACGTCCTGGTGTATCAATCAGTCTTAGCCAGAAACAGATGGTACATCCAAGGTTTGAAGAGAAGTTCTGTTTTTAAAGGTGTTGTGTACAAAAGCTGTGGGCTTGGTGTGAGGAAACCACGAAGGGTATTGCAATGCCATTGTGTCGGGAACAGCTGTTTAAAATAAACACACTTCAGCCTCAAGGGAAGAAGTAGGGAGGAGATATATAGTGAAGGCTGTTTAGACCTTTCAACCAGGAAGAAGCAAACCGAAGCAACCCTGAAGGATACCTTTAATTTCACTTTCTTCCTTTCTCTGATCTCCTGTTTGGTGCTTCCCATTGCGCAGGCATGAACTTAAGTCAGAGGACCAAAGAGAGTTATAGGTAGTGCACGTAGCCTCTAGGAGTGCAGGGTAGAGTGGACTGTACCTCTACAGGGCATGGAAGGAACCCCACACACCTGACTCAATCATTATTACTCTGTTGTACTCCGTTCTCTTTTGTTAGGAGTCATGTTAAACAGGTTATTACACTTTAATAACAGCCTTATCATTCATTAAATATTCCTTAAGAAATAGTTTCAGTGAGGGGCGCCTGCATGGCTCAATTAGTGAAGCGTTGGCCTCTTGGTTTCCACTCAGTTCATGATCTTGTGGCTCATGAGTTTGAGACCTGTGTCTCTGTGCTCTGTGTTGACAGTGCGGAGCCTGCCTGGGATTCTCTCTCTCTCTCTCTCTCTCTGCCCCTCCCCATCACTCTTTCTCTTTCTCTCTCTCTCTCTCAAAATAAGTAAAGTTAAAAAAAAAAAGAAAATAGTTCAGTGAAATTAATAAACTAAACATGAAAAGTATAAAAACCAAATACCTTTCTGCCAATCACAAAAGCACATTTAAATATCTAAGGTTTTTTTTTTTTTTTTTTTTTTTTTAATGGATAGAAATCAGGGAGAAAGCAAATGAGAAAAAACAGAGGTGGGATTCAGTTATATGTTGCTCAAAATTTCAATAATAGAATTAGTAGGTCCAATTACATAGCAGTGATAACTCAGCATTTAAAATTCATACCTTATGTAGTACACAGCTTGTCCTAGAACTTTTATGAAAGTGTATTGCGTATTTGGTTATGAAAAAAGTCAATACGTGATAAAAAGCAGAAATCACACAAGATATTTTCTAAAATGTAATATAACTTTAACCTTGAAGTTAATAAAATATTCCTTTGGAAAAAATTTAAAACAGTAATAATAAATAACTGATGGAATGAAATCAAAACTATAATTATATTTCTTAGAAAATAATCATGTCTTCAAACGAAGACTTCTTTCTTTGCTAATTAGCAAGAATGTATTAAAGTGAAAGATTGTATGTTGCACTCAAGAGATTAAAATGAGAACAATAAAACGAACCCGAACTATAGGGGAAAAGGTAATAATTAAATCTAAAGTAGAAAATAATGAATTTGAAACAGTTTGTATTTTCTTTTTGTCTCACCTAATTCTTTGCTTCTTTGTCTCTACTTCCTTACTTTCTTTCAAATTGATTATTTTGTGATTTATTAACCTTTGCTTTTTTAACAGATACTAGGGCAGAATTTTAATCTTATACCAGTGTACTTTTAAAATCCATTTATTTTAACCTTAGTCCATCCTGAGCACATATAAAATTTATTTCCAAAGATTTCCCTTCACAAACCTTCTACAACTTTCCTTTCCTTTCAGATTGTGACCTAAGCCCCTTTTCTCCAAACAACCAGTCTCATTTGGGACAAAATTACCTTCTTTTACCTTCAACAAAAATGTATTCCCCTTCCTTACATATATCCTACTTTTCTACATAGTAACTTTCTTATCAGTCTTAATTACATTAAGCAGAATTTTTTTTTCAACGTTTTTGTTTATTTTTGGGACAGAGAGAGACAGAGCATGAACGGGGAGGGGCAGAGAGAGAGGGAGACACAGAATCGGAAACAGGCTCCAGGCTCCGAGCCATCAGCCCAGAGCCCGACGCGGGGCTCAAACTCACAGACCGCGAGATCGTGACCTGGCTGAAGTCGGACGCTTAACCGACTGCGCCACCCAGGCGCCCCACATTAAGCAGAATTTTAACTCTTAAGAAACCTTAGTCTCCAATGAAAACTAAGTAGTAACCAATTGTGAACTGTTACAGAATTCGGCAGATGGCAAAATTATCAATTAAGCAAAAGCATGTTTTCCAAAAGACCCAAATATCCTTTGTTTCTGTGCAATAAGAAGTAAAAAGCACAAACCTATGTTTAGCAGTCAATGCTTTAGCACTTTATCTCGTTTGGAAAAGACCTAGATGTCCAATGAATTCAATTTCAATTTATCATGCTAGCAAAACTTCTAAGTTTCAGGTTGCCAAAGACTTTGAAAGCTATCTTAACAATTACCCACGAAAACTTTAAGAATTAACCATCATTTTAAGTCACCCTTTTGCGAACAAATTGCAACAGAGATAACATAAGCTAATTTGACCTTCAGTAAACCTAGATAGAATAAAAAGTTTTCTATTTAATGCTGACTCTATTTGTAATTAAACCAACAAACTTGAATTCATTTAAATACCAAAGTTTCTCTTGCATCCGCTTAAAAGACAATCAGTTTGTTCCCTATTGTCAGTTTTTACCTGGCACACTGGTGGGGAGATCTGAAGTGGTGGCCCAAGGGAATGCTCTTCGCTCCCTGACATCAGCGGGTGGGAGGAGAAACCAATGATGCCTGAGGCACTGAGGATGGTATAGCAGCCAGTTATGCAGGCCTCACCCAAGGTGGTGCAGAAACAGGAGAAGGGGGAGAAGAAGGCAGAAGAGGCAAGATTCTGCCCAAAAGCCTAAGGCAGATAAAAGCCCAGAGAGCAGACAGAGAGGTCTCCTGGTCCTAAAGTCTGTCAACGTGAACAGATGAGCAGACGCCAGGTTTTTCCACCAAGTGGAATTAGGCAGTACGTGTTGGGCTAGAGAAGACAGAGAACTTTCCCCAATTAAAAGGAGTTTCAGCAGTGGCTTGGGAATATTCTTTAAAGTCTCCATTCTGAGGTAGACTAACTAGAGATAGTTGGCTCTAATCACCATAGTCAATGACCCAGGAAGTGAATGAGGAAGAAGCCCCCACATACAGTTAGAGGAACTAGGGATGTGCTCAGGATGGACTAAGAATGTATTAGGAAAAACAGAGAGTGTTAGAGTCCCATTTGTTAGGGATGGCCTGTCTTTTTTCTTTCCTCAGCACCCTGGGTTAGGTTTTGGAACACTTCTATATATTGATCAGGGTTGTCTGCAACTTTGCTTAGGTTCTTTTTATTTGCTTCGAATCTTGCAAGGAAAATGGAACTTGCATGAGACCAAATTCACCATGAAGCATTTTAGTCCATAGATAGATTGAATGTGCCTTCCTTTCAAGGGGAAGATTTTTCATCTCTGACAATCCTGGATAAGGAGGGCATGAGTGTCTAACAGGTAGCTTTTCCTGAGAAGAGCCCTCAGAGGACAAGTCTGCAAGAACTTGCTTTTCTCAGCCCCTTTAAAGGCCAGAAGGTTGGCACCTAACTTACAAGTCTTATATCAGGAAATTCTGACCATTCACCCTCTCTTTTACAATATAGATCTAACACGGCAGCCCCAAACCTCTGGGATGCAGCAAAGGCAGTCATAAGAGGGAAGTATATAGCAAGCCAGGCCTTCCTAAAGAAGGAAGAAAGGTCTCAAATACACAACCTAACCTTACACCTTAAAGAGCTGGAGAAAGAACAGAAAATAAAGCCCAAAACAGGCAGCAGAAAGGAAAAAATAAAGATTTGAGCAGAAACCAATGATACCAAAGTCAAGAAAACAGTAGGACAGATCAATGAAACCAGGAGCTTGTTCCTTGAAAGAAGTAACAAAATTGCTAAACCCCTAGCCAGATTGATCACAATGAAAAAGGAAAGGACCCAAATAAATAAAATTAAGAATTAAAGAGGAGAGATCACAACCAACACTGCAGAAATAAAAAACAATCTTAAGAGAATATTATGAGCAATTATATTCCGTTTAATTGAGAAATGTGGGAGAAATGGATAAATTCCTAGAAACATATAAGCTACCAAAAGTGGAACAGGAAGAAATAGAAACTTTGAACCCATCACCAGTAAAGAAAGTGGATTATTAATCAAAAATCTCCCAAAAAACAAGAGTCCAGGGCCGGATGGCTTTCCAGTGGACCTCAACCAAATATTTAAAGAAGAGTTAACATCTATTCATGTGAAGCTTTCCCAAAAAATAGAAATGGAAGGCAAGCTACCAAACTCATTCCACGAGGCCAGCATTACCTTGATTCCAAAACCAGACAAAGACCCCACTTAAAAGGAGGACTACAGACCAATTTTCCTGATGAAAATGGATGCAAAACTTCTCAACGAGATACTAGCCAAGCAGATCCAACAATACATTAAAAGAATTATTCACCACGATCAAGTGGGATTTATACCTGGAACACAGGGCTGGTTCAATATCTGCAAATCAATCTATGCAATACATCACATTAATCAAGAGTAAGAACCACATAATCCTCTCAATAGATGCAGAGAATGCATCTGACAAAATACATCATCCTCTCTTGATAAGATCCCTCAAGAAAGGAGGAATAGAAGATTCATACCTCAAGATCATAAAAGCTAGATACAAAAGACCCACTTCTAATATCATCCTCAATGGGGAAAAATTGAGACTTTTCCTCTTAAGGTCAGGAACATGACAAGGATGTCCATGCTTACCATTGTTATTCAGCATAGTGTTGGAAGTCCTAGCCTCAGCAATCACACAAGACAAGGAAATAAAAGGCATCCAAATCGGCAAGGAGGAAGTCAAAATTTCAGTCTTTGCAGTCGATATGATACTGAATGTGGAAAATCCAAAAGATTCCACAAAAAAAAAAAAAAAAAAAAAAAAAAACCTGCTAGAACTGATCCATGAATTCAGCAAAGTCGCAGGATATAAAATCAATGTACAGAAATCGGTTGGATTTTTATACACCAATAATGAAGCAGCAGAAAATCAAGGAATCAACTCCATTTACAATTGCACCAAAACCCATAAAATATCTAGGGATAAACCTAACCGAAGGGGTAAAAATTCGATACAGTGAAAACTATAGAAAGCTTATGAAAGAAATTGGAGAAGACACCAAAAGATGGAAAAATATTCCAAGCTCATGGACCGGAAGAACAAATATTGTTAAGGTGTTAGTACTACCCAAAGAAATCTACGTACTCAGTGTAATCCCTATCAAAATAACTCCAGCATTCTTCACAGAGCTACAACAAAAAAACTCTAAAATTTGTATGGAACCAGAAAAGACCCCATAGCCAAAGCAATCCTGAAAAAGAAAACCAAGAGTGGAGGTACCACAAGTCCGCACTTCAAGATGTATCACAAAGCTGTAATCATCAAGACAGTATGATACTGGCGCAAAAGCAGACACATACATCAACTGAACAGAATAGAGAACCCAGAAATGGACCCACAAACGTATGGCCAACTAATCTTTGGCAAAGCAGGAAAGAATATCCAATGAAAAAAAGACAGTCTCTTCAGCAAATGGTGTTGGGAAAACTAGACAGCGACATGCAAATATGAAAGTGGACCACTTTCTTACACCATACACAAAAGCAAACTCAGAATGGATGAAAGACCTAAACGCAACGCGGGAAGCCATCAAAATCCTAGAGGAGAAAGCAGGCAAAAACCTCTTTGGTCTCGGCCACAGCAACTTCTAACTTGACGTCTCTGGAGGCAAGGAAAGTAAAAGCAAAAATGAACTACTGGGACTTCAACAAGATAAAAAGCTTAACTGACTGAGCCACCCAGATGCCCCTCCACTGAGCAATTTTAATGGCTTTTCTTTAACCAGAAGATGGAAACAAAGTTCAGTCTTATACCAAAAAAAAGCCTCATGAATCTGTTCATGATTATTACTTTTTACTCCAAATTGTCTTTAATGAAAACTCTGCTCCTCCTTTAGATCTATGTTTATTAATGTGCTAGTCTGGGATCTTTCCCTTTTAGTTAAAAGAACCAAGAATGGAATGGGAAACTATGCCCACTCCAGGTTTAATTAACCTGGAAAACCACTTTGCTCAGACCCTAGATGAGTCATCTAGTGGAAAGACTGTTAAATTTTCAATTCTCAACTCCAGCAAATAAAGCACCCCCCCCCCCAAAAAAAAACTAGAAGCCTAGTTCCTGCTGTGACTGAAAGAACTAGGACATTGGAAAAAAAGATGGTTATAAGTTTAAGAGCTTCAAGGCCCTCCAGCCCTCTTGCCAACCTTTTCAATGTCCTCCCAGTTCCCAATGATGGGATTCCAAGGAACAATGGAGCCCTTCCCAACCCTGACTCTTAATCTCTTTGGAGAAACTACTCTCCAGATTGGGAATGAATATATCTCTGTCTTTACTGAAGCTGGAACTAACCCCAGTGCTATAAAGCAGCCCTAGCCTTGGAGTACAAAAACAGTTCATTTGGGGGGGATGTATTAGATCTCAACAGGTTCCTATCTCTGAACCTAGTCCCTTTGAGAGATATACATCCTATTCTCCTTAGTTCTTCGACCCCTATTCATTAACTGGACTGAGATTTCTTAGAAAAATACCATGCTGGAATTTCTCTTGTACAAAAGGGAAAAATAATTCTAGAATTTGACAACAGTAACCAAAATAGCAAAAAGGGGAAACAAATGATCCTTTGGCACCTTTTCTGTGCCGTGTCTATGCTGGCACTATAGCTGAGTCTGGCGGTACTGATCATTTATTCCTACTGGATCAGCTACCATCCTCTTTATGGGAAAAACCTTTAACTGATCTTGGCAGAATCCACAGTGTACCTCCCGTCAAGATTCAAATCGATCCTGCAAAACTTCTCCCTAGAATTAATCAAAATCCTATAAATTAAGAAGGCCTTCAAGGCATCAACACCCTAATAGAATGTTACAAGGCTCGTGGCCTCATTACCCCCTGCAGTAGTCCATGTAACACCTCTATTACACCTGTGAGAAAACCCAACTGCTGAGGATCGTACTTTGTCCAAGACCTCCGAGAAATAAATAGCACTGTTATCCCTCGATATACCCTTCTTCCCAAACCTCACACTCTACCAACATCCACTCCCACTGAAAGCAAAGTTTTCACTGTCCTTGACCTATGTGCTGTAGTTTTTAGCATTCCAGTTGATATGGACAGCCAGTATGTTTTTGCCTTCACTTGCAGGGAATGACAATACATCTGGACTGTAACCTCCCTCGGTTTCACAGAGTGCTTCGTGTTTCCCACACACCTGAAAGGCTGATTTGGATGATGGAAAGTGTTCTGTAGGCTCTACTTTGTTACAGTGTGTCTATGCTTTGCTTCTCTGTTCCCCTCCTCATGCCTCTTCACACGAAGACGGCATCCATCTGTGAAAACTTTTGGCTTTAAAAGGCCTATGAAGACTCCAAAGAAAAACTGCAGTTTGCTCAAACTCAGGTTAGGCATTTAGCTCACCTATTGTCAGAACAAGGCCAATATCTAGATCCAGGCAGACTCAAAGCATCCTCAATCTCCCACAACCTAAAATTACAAGGCTTTTACGAGGCTTTCTTGGACTGGCTGTCTACTGTCAAAACTGGATTCGAATCTTCTCTCTTGAGGCTCAGCTTCTATATGCTCTACTAAAAAAAAATGAGAATCCTAACCCTACTATTGAGAAAGAGTAGGGGGATGACACAGCCTCGGAAACTTTATACCTTTAATTTATGTTATATTGGCCATTATGTATACAAGAGAGCCTGGTCCTTATGATCACCTTGCATGTCCTACCCCTGGACTGTCCTTCATCATCAGTCATGGGCTATGAGCCACCCCCCACCCTCCACCGACTCCATTTGGTAAGATGACCTGAACTGGATGAGGGACTTGTAAAGAATATTCATCTTCTTCGTGAAAGACTTGGTGGGAATGATGTAGGGATGCTTGTGAGGGCTTGGCAATTCAACTGCAAACCTGCCTGAGGACAGTGTCACATATCTCAAGTTTCTCAGGACATAATGTGCAATGGGCTGTGTCATTTCCCTGTAATGAGGTCAGCTGTAGGTTTCTCTTGTCAAAAAGAAAGAGGATTTTTACACAAAGGCAGACGTATTGGGAGCACTGGTGCCTATCTTACAGACACAATGTTTTGAGCTCTGTGAAGGATGAGATGCACCCCTAAGTGTAGGTGCCTCAGATGTCCCGTCTGAAAGGGTCACATGCATTATATGACACAGACCTTGTGGTCACCATAGTGGAAGTACCAGTGAAGGATCCAGTGCAAAAATGGGGGAAACTTGAATCACGCAGGAATAGAAGGGAAGTTGAGCACAGTAAGCAGAGTTTGAGGAGGTGCAGAGGGGAGGGTGCTGGGATCAGTGAGATGCAGTTGGAGGCCATTCCTGCCCACAGCCTGAGCAGGGAGCATGAGATCCACACGGAGCTGCTACGTGGGATCACTCTCAGTGCACAATGCAGTGTTTATCTCCAAAACGTCAGTGCTGCCAAAGGGCACCTAGGCAATCATCTAAATGGATTGTTTTCTCCCTGGGCTTTCTAAAGGTTCTGGATATTTGTGGGAAAAATGCCCGGCAGATATGGGAAGTTTAATTTGGTCTTACGGAAATGCTTGTCTAAGTTCATATGCCTCAGTGAAACTCAAAGTGAAGAAAGGACCTAGGTCAGTTGAGTGCCTGAACTGGCTTTCAGCCGGAGTCAGACTCCAGTGGGTCAACCTACAATTCAGGGTTGGCCAAGATGCCACCCCTGCTGGACCCCTGTCATCACCCTGACTACAGCTTTCCATCTCCTCAGACTTCTCTCACAATATCCCAAGGTTTTTCCTGCGTTCCTGCTGTCTCAGCCCTAATACCAGTTCTCAGTGGGACCTACACAGAGCCTCAGCTTTGTTTTCTGTGAAACAGGGGTAATATTTGTTTCTAAGGACATTATGAATAGAAGACATTGAATACAGAATGCATCTGCAAAATGTCTGGGAAGTGCCCACTCACCCTTCTCACAGTTTCAATTAAGATATCGCCACACAATGATCATCAAAAAAAGACAGTCACGGAAGTTCATTAAACTAAGACTGTTAACACCTCAGCCCAGGGATTGGGAATCACTGTTTTAAACAATAAGACAAAGACAGGCTTTTTCTATTAAAACTCAGGACCTACCAGACAAAGAAAGAAAAGATAATTACGAGAATGTGTATATTCATAGATCTACATCTGAGGTGTGAAGACAGTCATATTCCATTACGTATAGACTCACAGATGCAGCCACACACTAATGTGTTCATCTGAGGTCACAGATAAACTACAGAAGACAGAACGCATGTAGGAAAACATAAAACCCTAGGGAAATAACCCCAAGTCTCGTAAATCTCACGGCCTTATATGACAACTATTTTGAAATTTGAAGAGGACTGTGTGAGGTGACAGACTATGGTGATTATATATTTTAAAAAGGTGTGAGATCTGCTTGAATGCTTTCCCTGCCGACCCTGCGCCCTCTACCTTGTCCTACTTAGTATCTCCTAATACACCTTTCACCGTTCTCTGTTTCAGTGTCTGCTTCTAGCAGGACTTACTCTCACTCCCCATCGAGTACACACAGTGCGGTTCCTACACACACAGATAACAAACTAGCAGAAATTGCAGTGACAGAGGATAGTAACAAGCTCACCTTTTGTGCAGGGGAGCCTGAGAGAGTTTTCTGGGGTGGTGGTAACTTCCTGTATCTAGACTTATGGGGTGCTTGTGCTCATGTATTTTAGAAATATTCACTGACTCCCTGGTCAGATAGACAAGTATCTGTCCCTAGCATATGGCTGATTTCTAATGGTAAGGTATGGTAGGGTAAGGATGAGGGACGAGCAGTGACTGTGGGAGAGGAGTGAGGAGGCCACACATGGAGTCAGACCCTCGCCCAGGGTGCCAGGTCTCCACAGACAGCAACCTTGTGTAGGAGGACTCTGAGGAGCACAGATTTCTTGATCAGTCCTGTGAACTCCATAATCCTCCTCCAGATTTCTCACTGAGGGATGGACAGGGCCGAGGCCAGCAGCTGGAGGACGCCCTGATCATGGCTGGAGTGAAGCAGTGGACCTGGGGGATTTGGTCAGAGAAAGGGACAGGCAGAAGGTAGGGACAGGGAGTTTGAGAGACAAAGGGAAGAGAAGGGAATATTTTCTACTGACTTCACCCACATTTCTGTGTGAACAAAAGGAGATTCTTGTCTCCAAGGGTAGGGAAGAGGGCTGGCAAAAAGATAGAGTGACATTCTCAGTTCAAGTGTCCAGGGTATCTGCCTTGCTCTTGAATACCTAACACAGGAAGCCCATGCTTTCTGTCATAAGTGGAACTGCAGCTCATACCATTTGGTGAAAACTGAAGCAATTATGAAGCCCTCATCATTAAAGCACTGCAACAAGATTATGTGAACATACAGAGAGATACAATAGAAGACAAAGTCCAAAGGTCGACAGACTGCAATACTTATGGGAATATAGACTATCGGAAAAGAAGGTACCCCAAGGTAGACATTCAGACACCTGGGCAATATCTGAAAAGGTAAAAAAAAAAAAAAAAAAATTAGTCCTTCAAAAGCAACATTAGCGTTAGACACAAAGAGATCGTGATGTAAGGTTTAGGGAGAAACCATATGATTTCATGTTGCTGTACCCATGAGATCAAGTCTCATCAAATTATACCCTTTAACTTGAGGCTATTCGTTATATGTAACTTATACCTCATTAAAGAGAGTTTCAAAACATAAAATACTAGGAGAAAATGTGGGCAAGTTCCTTTCTAATCCTGAAGTGCATGGGTGATAGGAGTCTGTCCGCCCATGTCTTAAAAATCCAAAATAATAAGACATTTAAAAAATTAATAACTGCAGAGGAAGAGGACCCTGAGTTCACCCTGTCCCATGTTTTCAACTACATAACATCCACGTCCAAGTCCATAAACCACACAGCGATCCAAAGAGTGGCAGAACAAACTCTACACCTAAATAGAAAGAAGCTGCATCTGAAAGGTTAGGAAGGTCAGAAAGGTGGAGGGCGGCTGCCTGCAGGGAGGGCAGAGAAAGTGAGCCCTCACACCAGGGAGCTCACACAGGGAAGACTAATCCTCCTAACATTTGGCTTTAAAACCCAGAGGGGCTGAATTCCCTTGAGTTTGGATCCTGGAGCTTTGGAGGTCAGCTGACCCAGCACTGGGTGATCCAGGAGGGTGAGTGATAGCCAGGTCCCTGCCTGTGTGGAGAAGAGGCAATGTAAACGTGGCAGTTTATGCAATGCGGAGGCAACAGGAGACAGAACTGTTCGTGCTGATTTCTGAGTGCGTTGGGGGACTTCAACAATGAGGGAGGTCACACGCATCATTTTTATCCTGCACCCCCGCAAAACAAGCACAGAGGCACCTACCATGGGGTGAGGCTGCACAGACACTTGCTGCCTAACCCATTAGCAGTGGGCCAGTCCCAAGGGTTCACTGGGGGACTCACCCACACCAAGCCTGCTGGTCTCAGTGCTGGTCTCAGAGCAAACTTTGTTAAAACCACACAGGCACCCCGTGTGGCCAGCTGCATGCACAGCTGCCAAAGCATGCTGTGCACATCTGCACTGCACCCAGGTGTGCACCCCCCACCACCCTCATCTGTTTCACCTAGCCACATGCCCCCAGCCACTGATGCACTCCGTGCAGAGCCTCAAGCCCCTGGCTGCCCTGGTCCATGGCCCCCAGCCACCAAAGGACATCAGGAAACCTGGCATAGGACTAGTAGCCCTGTGCAATTTTGCTAACACTCCTGCCCTGCTCCCAAGTCACCCAGCGGGCATATCACCCCACAGCTGGCCTGCCTGGGTCCCACTAATACCACTGAGAGCAAGCACAGCCCACAACAGGCACACAATCAGTGCAGGCACCTACAATGAAAGGAAAAGTAACCCAGACACTACAGCAGGGAGTGAGTGATATCCCTAAGATATTCTCCTGAAGGTCCAGGTCCTGTAAATAGAGACGTGCACTGCTGAGGATTCCAGGACCTTTCATAAATTCATTAGTTTCAAGAGCATAAGGCACAGCTGACTTTCTTAACACAGAGAAACAGAGCCAGAGAGACAGACAAAATAGGGACAAAGAGCTGTTTATCCACAATGAAAGACCTAGTCAAAGCCACAGCCAGAGATCTAAGCCAAAGTGATAGAAGTAACATACCTGATACAGAATTTAAAGCAATGATCACAAGGATACTCACTGGAGTTGCAAAATGAGTAGAAGAGTGAGACCCCTGACATTCAGATAAGGAATAACACAGTAGACAGTGAGGATACAATATATGAGAAACATGCTCGCTGGAAGGAACAGAGGGACGGAAGAAGCAGAGGAACAAACTAGTGACCTCGAAGACTGAGTAATGGAAATTAATCACACTGAACCAAACAGAGAGAACAGAATTCTGCAACATGAGATGAGACTAAGGGAACTCAGTGATTACAGAAAACATAATAATATTAATATTATAGGAGTCCCAGAAGAAAGAGAAAAGGGGGCAGAAAATTAATTGGAGGAATTAATAGCTGAAAACTTCCCTAACTGGGGAAGGGAAACAAACATCCAGATCCAAGAGACTAGAGAACTCCCATTAAAATCAACAAAAGCAGTCCAACACCCAGACATATAGTAAGCAAACTTGCAAATTACAGTGATAATAAAGAAAAACTCTTAAAACCATCAAGACAAAAGAAGTCCTTACAAGACCCATAAGGCTAGCAACAGATTTCTGAACAGAAACCTGGCAAGCCAGAAGGGAGTGACAGGACATATTCAAAGTGCTGATTGGAAAAATCAGCAGCCAAGAATACTCTATCCAGCAAGGCTATCATTCAGAATGGAAGGAGACACAGTTTCCCAAACAAAAACTAAAGGAGTTTGTACCACTATACCAGTCCTTCAAGAAATATTAAGAGGGACTCTGAGTGCAAAGGAGAGACCAAAAGTGACAGTATAGAGGTACAAGACACAAATCACGTAAAAAATGAATATTTCTGTAAAAAGTCAGTTAAGGAACTCAGAAAAAATGGATTTGAAATATAGTAACATTTACCAAAAACCTAGGGAAGAGAAAAAAATGGGTCCAAAGGTAAACCATCAACTTAATACAATCTGTTAAATGCAGAAGAGGTTACATAAAAACCTAACAGTAACCATATATCAAGAAACAGTCGTAAATATGCAAAGAATAGAGAGAAAGAAATGAAAATGTATCAAAGAAAATCAGCAAAACATGAAAGAAAGACAAGAAAGGATCAGAGAAACTCATGAGAAACCACAACAAAACAGGTCACAAAATGGCAATCCATATATACATATCAATCATTACTTTGAAGGTAAATGGAATGAATGCTCCAATCTAGAGATGTACGGTGTAAGAATGGATGAAAAAACAAAACAGGTTTATATGCCTACCAGTGACCCATTTTACACCTCAAGAATGATAGTGAGAAGATAGAGAAACAGCACATAAATGAATGTCAAAAGAAAGCTGAAGTAGCAATACTTGCATCAGAAAAAATACACTCAAAACAAAGTACATAATAAGAGACAGAGGAGGACACTATATAAGAGTAAAGGGTACAATCCAAAAAGAAGATATAACAACTGTAAATATATCCCACAATTAATTGGGATTTGTTCCCAAGCTGCAAGGGTGGTTCAATATTCGCAAATCAATCAATGTGATACAAGATCTCAACAGGAGAAAGGATAAGAACCATATGATTGGGGCACCTGGGTGGCTCAGTCATTTAACAGTCCGACACCAGCCTCAGGTCTGGACCTCATGATTCGTGAGTTCAAGCCACGAGTTGGACTCTGCGCTGAAAGCTCAGATCCAAGAGCCTGCTTCAAATTCTGTGTCTCCCTCTCTCTGCCCCTCCCCTGCTCACACTCTCTCCAAATTAATAAATGTTAAAGAAAAGAACCATACGGCCATTTCAATCCATGCAGAAGAAAGCATTTGACAAAGTACAACATCCATTCATGATTATAACCCCCTCAAGTAGGTTTACAGGGAACATACATTGATGTGATTAAGGTTATCCATGAAAACCCAGTAGCTAACATCATCCTTAATGGGGAAAATCTGAGAGCTTTTCCTCTAAGGTCAGGAACAAGACAAGGATGTTTATTCCCACCACTTTTAATAAACAGAATACTGGAAGTCCAAGCAACAGCAACCAGACAAAAAAACCAGAATAAAACCAAACCAAATAAAATAAAATTAAAATTAAATAAAATCCAAATCTTGAAGAAGTAAAACTTTCACACTTTGTAGATTACATGACACTATATATAGAAACCCTAAAAAGTCCACCCAATAACTGCTAGAACTGATAAATGAATTCAGCAATGTCACAGGAGACAAAATCATTGTAAAGAAATCTGTTGCATTTCTGGAACATAATGAAACAGTAGGAAGAGAAATTAAGAAAACAGTCCCATTTACAGTTGCACACCAAATAAGATATCTATGAATAAATCTAACCAAAGTGGTGAGCAACCTATACTCTGAAAACTATAAAACACTGATGGAAGAAATTCAAGATGACACAAAGAAATGGAAGGGTCCAATGGACCCATTCCATGCTCATGGGTCAAAAATACAAATATTGTGAAAATGTCTATACTTTCCAAAGCAATTGACACAATTAATGCAATCTCCATCAAAACACCAACAGCATTTTTCTCCGAACCACAACAGTCCTAAAATTTGTATGGAACCACAAAAGACCCCAAACTTCGGAGTAAACATTCTTTATGTGAAGTGATAATTATGGATGGTATTATGCCTCTGGATCTTCTGCTCCAAAACACGTTAACTCTGGCCTAAGCATCTGAACAAACGTTAGACATATCCCAACCAAGGATCATTCTACAAAATACATTCTACAAAAGTACCCTCAAAACTTTGCAGATTATGAAAAATATGGAAAACCTAAAAATTGCCATGGCCAAGTGGAGCCAAAGGAGACAGGATGACAAAATGTAATGTACCAGCTGGGATGAGTCTGGAACAGACGAGGTTAAAACCGAAGAAATCTGAGTAAAAATGTAAGCTTTAGTTAATAATACCATATCTCTTTGGGATATTGATTGTGATAATGTACCAACTCATATGACATCAATAGAAAACAGTCTGAAGTATGTGGACACTCAGTACTATCTTCCTAATTTTTTTGGTAATTAGAAACCCATTATGAATGAAAAGATTATTAGTAATCATGGTTTTATTTTTTCAACACATAATATTATACAACTAGTTCTAGTATTAGTTACTAGTGATTGATTGACATTTACCTATTCTTATTGTTCTTACTATGTTTAATTTAAATAATAGCATTCATGTTACAGAAAACTGAATGCACAATGATACACAATTCATAGAAACATCTCCTTTACCTATTTTAAGAACATATATATATGTGTGTGTATATATGTGTGTGTGTGTGTGTGTGTGTGTGTATGTGTATATATATATATATATATATATATATATATACACATACATACACACACCACTGTATTATGTGGTATGTAAATTAACTGTTTTTCTTATCTTGAATGAGCATGTCATTGAATGGCTTTCCATAAAGGTGGTTATCCTAGATAATGAATGATACTCAGATTTTACAGGATGTACTTCACATCATGCATGAACATTTTCAAAAAAAAAAAAGTAAAAATGGCCAGATGATTCATTGTGACTGGCTCACTTATTCTAAAGAATCCTTGTTTTAATATTTTCATGCATATTTTTAGCAGGAATAAAACAATCAAATATTTCCAAATCAAAGAGATATTCAAAGACTGGAAGAACGATAGTGAGTTCAAGGGGTTTCAGAAGGAAAAGATGTGACCATGACGTGGCAGTCACAGGCAGGCAGCTTTCTCTGAGCCACTTAAACAGGTTTGCATGAGTAGATGTCCATCACAGCATGTGACTTGCCAAAGGGGAAGACCCAGAAGTACAGGAGGGAAAGACAACGCTTTAGGAAGAGGTGACTTGGAAAGGGTGCTTCTGTGCCTAAGTGATGGCTCAGCAGCCTGGCTGGGCGTCCCTGGGTCAAAGATTTCAACAGGCCAGCAGTAACGTAGACTCACAAAGTTCTTAGTAACTTAGATCAAAGTAACTTAGACCCACAATGATCTTAGAGTCACAGAGTTGATCTTCATCTATGATTAGGAGATGGTCATAGTTCCACAGGATATGAAATTGGGCCAGCAGTAGATGGCTAAAATATTATTTAAGAGCATATTTTTAATAAAAAATGGATGTGTAAAAATTTGGGTTCGGAATGTTAAAAAAAATCACAGGCCCATCATGGAGTTACTTACATTAAGGCCCCATGTCACCAAACCTAGTTTCATTCCTGCAGGAATGTAACCTTTAACCAGTCAACAAAGAATTTCCTAGTCAGTGCTGGAAATTTAACTGATAGATCCCTGCCATTCCCCTCAGGGAGGCCATCTTGCCTAAATAAGGTATTCTGTGCCACAATTTTTTTTTCAGTTTATTTATTCTGAGAGAGACAGAAAGAGCGCACATGCAAGGGAAGGGCAGGGAGAGAGGGAGAAAGAGAATCCCACGACCACGAGGTCATGAACTGAGCCAGGATCAAGAGTCAGACACTTCACCAAGCCATCCAGGCACCCCAAGAATGTGAAGTTTCAAAGGTTAGCAGGCTTGGCTGGGACACAGCTCTGGGGGCACTGGCTTACTCCTGGAGAGAAGGCAGCAAACTACTTGCAGGCATATGGCATGGAAACAGTGGTCTGTACAACGCCTGGCACACACAGTGGGGAGATTATACACTCATCTTGGAGAGCATCCCTGTGAGGCAGTGTTCACAAAGAGGGGACAAAGGAACTGGGACAGAGGAGCTGGGTGACACCATTTCCCTCCTCTGCCCCGCAGCATAAACACAGAGCCACCTGCTGGAAACAAGGCAATTCCCACACTGACTGCCTAACCTGCTTAGATCAAAGACCACACCCTGTGCTCTGGCAAGACTGGCCTTCCAGGTCAAGCTTGCCTCCATCCCAATGGAGCTGGCCCCTTCCCCAGAAGACCAGCAGAAGCCCCTGACCACAGCACCTCTCTTGACCAGACAGTTGTGCAGGGCTTCAGTTCTAGTGGCAGTCGTTCCAAGTCTCATTTAACAAGCAGATCAGAGCAGACCTAGATAAAACTCACCACATTCCGGCCAAGGACCATACATTGCCCATACGACTGGCCTGAAGGATAGTGCAGCCAGAACACAAAACAGTGCATGCAACACACACCACAGACACTCCCTGATGTGCCCTGGACACTAGATGACATAATAAAGGCCACAAATAAGGGGTGGTTAAACAACATGCTACTAAACGAATGGGCCAACCAGGAAATCAATGAGAAAATACACTGAAACAAATGAAAATGAAAATGAAGATGCACTGGTAAAAACCTTCGGAATGAGGCAAAAGCAGTCTAAGATGGAAGTATATATAGCAATACAAGCCTACCTTACAGAGCAAGAAAAATCTCAAACAATCGAAACATACAACCAAAGGAATGAGAAAAAGAACAATGCAAGCTTAAAGACGGCAGAAAGAAGGAAATAATAAAGATTAAGGCAGACATAAGTGATAATAGAAACTAGAAAAACACTAGACCAAATCAGTGAAACCAGGGGCTGGTTCTTTAAAAACAGTAATCACCTTGAAAACCTCCTAGGCAGACTTTTCACAAAGAAGAGAGAAAGGACTCAAGTAAATAAAATCACAAATAAGACAGGAGAAATAACAGTCCACAACACAGAAATACAGTTAGAAGATAATATTAGGGAAAACGATAGGCAACAAATTGGACACTGAGAAACATGGATAAATTCCTCGAAACACATAAACTACCAAAACTGAAACAGGAAGATACATAAAATCTGAAACCAGAAAGAAACTGAATCAGTAATAAAAAAATATCTCCCCCAACACAAGAAGAGTTCAGGGCCAGCCGGCTTCACTGATGAATTCTACCAAACATTTAAAGGAGAGGTGATATCTATTCTTCTCGAATTCTTACAAAAAATAAAAAAGAAGGAAAACTTACCAATTCATGTCATCAGGCCATCATTACCCTGACACCAAAACCAGATAAAGACTCCCCTAAAGCAGAAAACTGCAGGGGACCCTGGGTGACGTGGTTGGTTGACTGTCCAACTCTTAACTTCAGATTAGGTCATTATCTTGCAGTTCCTGGGTTCGAGTCCCACATTGGACCCTGTGCTGACAGTGTGGAGCATGCTCAGGATTCTCTCTCTCTCCCACCCCTCTGCCCTCCCTCACCTTTATATACTCTAAGTAAATGAATAAACATTTAAAAATGTATTTAAAATTTTTTAAAATAAAACTGCAGACCAATAGCCTGATGAGTATGTATGCAGAAATTCTCATGAAAATACATTCAAACTAAACTCAGCAATACATTAATAGAATCATTGACCATAATCGACTGGGATAGACTCCTGGGCTGCAAGGGTGGTTCCACATTCACAGATCAATCAACATGATGCACCACAGTAATAGAAGAAAGGAGAAGAACAATATGATGCTTTCCACAGATGCGGGAAAAACATTTGACAAAATGTCACATCCATTCATGATAAAAACCCTCAGCAAAATACATTGAGACTCAACCTACCTGCACATACTAAAGGCCATCTGTGAAAAACCCACAGCTAATCTCATCCTCAATGGGGAAAAACTGAAAGCTTTTCCTCGAAGGTCAGGAACAACACAGGGATGACCCCTCACACCACTGCTACTCCACATAGTATTGGAAATCCTAGACACAGCAATCAGGCAACAAAAAGAAATAAGAGGCACCAAATCGGCAAGGAAGAAGTGGAACGCTCGCTATTTGTAACTGACATGATGCTCTCTATAAAAAACATGAAAGACCCCCATAAAAATTGCTAGAAGTGATACATGAGTTTCACAAGTCACAATATACAGAAATCAATGTACAGAAATCTATTGCGTTTCTATAGATGAATCACGGATTAACAGAAAGAGAAAGTAAGGAATCAATCCCATTGACAGGTGCACCAAGTACCACAACATACCAGGAATAAACCCAACCAAAGAGGTGAAAGACCTATACTGTAAAGGCTATGAAACACTGATGAAAGAAATGGAAGAGGACACAAAGAAATGAGAATACATTTCATGTTCATGGATGAGAAGAACAAATACTGTCAAAATGTCTACACTCCTCAAAACAATCTACACATGTAATGCAATCCCTATCACCCTAACAAAACATTTGTCACAGAACTAGAACAAGTAATCCCCAAATTTGTATGGAACGACAAAAGACCCCAGACAGCCAAAACAAACTTGAAGAAGAAAAGCAAAGCTGGAGACCTCACAATTCCAGACTTGAGGTTATATTACAAACCTGTAGTGATGAGAACACTGTACTGGCAAAAAAAAAAAAAAAAAAAAAAAAAAAAAAAAGATGGAAGGAAGGAAGGAAGGAAGGAAGGAAGGAAGGAAGGAAGGAAGAAAAAGAAAAACACACAGACACATAAATCAATACAATGGAAACCCAGAGATGAACTCACATCTATATGGTCAATTAATCCTCAACAAAGCAGGAAAGAATATCCAATGAAAAAAAGAGAGTCTTGGGGCACAGGGGTGGCTCAGTCACAGAAGCATCTAATTGTGGATTCAGCTCAGGTCATGATCTCAGCGTTTATCAGTTTGAAACCCGTGTCAGGCTCTGCACTGACAGTGTAGACATTCTCTCTACAGCGTGGGGTTCTCTCTCTCCATTTCTCTCTGCCCCTCTTCTGCATGCTCTCTGTCTCTCTCTCAAAAATAAATAATTTAAAAAAACTCTCAACATATGTTTTTAGAAAAACTAGACAGCAACTTGCAAAACAAAATAAAACAGCAACAGACCACTTTCTTACATCATACACAAAAATAAATCCAACAGGGATAAAGACCTATGTGTGAAACCCGAAACCATAAAAATCCCAGAGGATAACACAGGCAGTATCTTCTTTGACAATGGCTGTACACACGTCTTTGTTGATATATCTCCTGAGGTAAGGGAACCACAAGCAAAAAGAATGGGACTTCATAAAAATAAAAAGCTTCTGTCACCAAGGAAATAATCAACAAAACTAAAACACAACCTACAGCATGATCATATTTGCTAACGACATCTGATGAAGGGTTAGTGTCCAAAATATATAAAGTTATACACACCCAAAAAGTGAGAAATCCAACTGAAAATGGGCAGAGGACACGAATAGGTATTTTCCCAAAGAAGACATACAGATAGCTAAGAGACACATGAAAAGATGCTCAACAATACTGATATTCAGGGAAATACAATTCAAAAGTACAATGAGATAACTCATCACATCTGTCAGAATGACTAAAATCAATGAATGACGAAACCACACGTGTTGCCAAGGATGTGGGGAAAGAGGAAACCTCTTGCACTGTTGGTAGGAATGCAAACTGGTGCAGCCACTCTGGAAAACATCATGGAGATTCCTCAAAAAATTGAAAACAGAACTACCTTACAATCCAGCAATTTCACTATGTGATATTTACACAGAGAATACAAAAATAATACTTCAAAGGGACACAGCAGCATTTGCTACAACAGCCAAATTACGGAAACTGCCCAAGTTTCCATCAACTGACAAATAAATTGAGATGTAGTATATGGAATGGAATATTATTTAGCTGTAAAACATGAAATCTTGTCATTTGCCATGAGGTGGATGGAGCGAGAGAATGTTATGCTGGGTGAAATAAGCCTGTCAGACAAAGACAAATACCATAGGATTTCACTAACACATGGAAATGAAACAAAACAAAGGGGACGGGGGTTGGGGGGATTGGGGGAAGGAGACTGTGACAAACAGACTCTTAACTAGGCAACAAACCGAGGGTTTCCACAGTGGGATGGCGAAGGGGGGGGAATGGATGAAACAGGTGATGCGGATTAAGACGTGCACCTGGGATGAGCACCCAGTGAAAGTGGAAGTGTTGCTCTATATTTACACCTGAAACTAATATTACACTCTACTTTACCACCTGGAATTTAAACTAAACTATAACATAAGGTTAATGACACCTACCTACCAGATTTTCTGTAGTTTTCAATCATTTCACTAGGTTGAAAAATAACCATGAAAATCTGTAAAAGCATGTAAGATGTGGGGGACAGTTTGTGCCCTTACCTCGGTCTTTGGTTCCAGCAGGACTCGGAAAGTGGGTCCCAGCTCATTCTTCTAGAAGGTCCTGAGACGAATATTTCATGTATTCACATCCTAACTGAAAGCAGCTCCCGGTCTTCTGAATTTCTGTCAGGATTTCTCCCTGGAAACCAGCCTGAATCTGGAGCAAACCATCCACGGCATCCATGATGTGATGTCGTGAGACCCCTCGATCCACGGGTCCTTTAATAAAATACGTCTTGTTCAAATACTGTCCGGGAAAGTGAGGAATGAAACACGGGAACAGCCCACAAAATGCAAGGGCCTGTGCTGCTGACCGACTGGCCAGTGCCCAGGGAAGCCACCCAGGGCCCTCTCCTCAACACTCAGTGCAACAAGGCAGCTTCTCTCTGGTGACTCAGGAGACACCAAGTTGCTGCAAGGCTCCCAAGGTCTCCCCTGGGGAGGGCGGCAGAACCTGCTGGAAACGCAGCTCTGGTCTCTGTCCTCAGGCAAGGGCAGAGGCCCTGAGTCCTCTGGGGGCGACAGAAGCCCTTCCTGCTCTGAGGTGCCCTGGGTCAGAAAAGCCGATGAGGCGCCCTCTGCCGGCAATCACCGTGCATAGAGAGGAGCCCGCCCCCAGGGTTTGTGGTGCTCGCACGCCCTCTGCTGGCCACCATGGGAATTCCTGCAATGTTGAAGGCCATGGCCCTCAGCTGAGGGACTGAAGGTGTTCTGGGCAAGTAAGCCTGTTCTCCACATTGGGAGGGGTCCGAGTGACAGGGCCTGGGACACTAAGAAATCTTTTCCTTCCCCTTTCTTGTGAGTGAAGAATGAAACCACATTTATTTATGTAATGACATCATTTGTAACGCTTGCAGCAAGGGTCACAGAAAAGCAGCCCACCTATTTACACATGCTGAACAAGAGGTAATTGTGTTTACCACCAAAATACTTAGGTTAGATAAAGAATTGACACGTTTGAGAGAGAGATACCAGCTTCCAGCTCTGGAATGAATAAGTCCTAGGGCTACAAGGTACAGCCGATGAAATAGTGTCAATCCTGTAATAATAAAGTTGCATGCTTTCAGGTGATAGCTACACTTGTGGTTAAGTCCAACATAATTTATAGACATATGGAATGACTACACTTTATGCCTAAAACTAATACAACAAATGTGTGAACAATATTTCAATAAATAATCGACATCCTTTACACTTTTTAATTTCTCCTTCTTTGCCATTAAAAAATCATTCCTGGGGTGCCTGGGTGGCTTAGTCAGTTAAGCGTCCGACCTCGACTCAGTTCATGATCTTGCAGTCCATGAGTTTGAGCCCCACATCAGGCTCTGCCTGACAGCTCAGAGCCTGGAGCCTGCCTCAGATTTGGCATCTCCCTCTCTCTCCGCCCTCCCCAGCTGGGACTCTCTCAAAAAAAGAATAAAATAAACATTAAATTTTTTTAAAAAATCATGCCTAATTTAGACTCTGAAATTCCATTTATCCCACATTCTCTAACATCACCATCTTGATGTTGAGAGCTTCTCTGAAAAGTCACTAATAATATCTTTGATGGACACACGTGACAAGGTCGCATGCAACTTACAGGGAGCTACACACCTGTTATGACTTTACCGTAAGCACCTTGGCTACTATTTTCAAATTATGAAATGGGCTGGGTCCCAGCTCCTTCTTCTAGAAGGTCCTGAGAGTCAACATTTGGCGTCTTCACTTCCCAACTAAATGCGGCTCCTGTTCCTCCGAATTTGTGTCAGGATTTCTCCCCCGAAACAAGCCTGACCTGGAACAAACCAACCCCAGCCTCTCTGACGTGGCCTCACGGGACCCCATGAATCCACGGATCCTCCAGGGAAATACCGGCAGGGGGAATGAGGAACAAACCACGAACAGCCCAGAAAAAGCGAGGGACTGTGCCGCCAACCGACCACCCGCGCTTCCGGGGAAGCCGCCCAGGCCCTGCCTCCCCCGCCTCGGGACTCAGCCCCACCACCTAGGAGATGCCAAGGGGCTGCGAAGCCTCCAGGGTCTCCCCCAGGCCCGGGGGCGGAACCTGCTGGAAACGCAGCTCTGGCTCTTTGCCCACATTCAGAGGCACTGGGTCCTCAGAAGCAAGGAAGCCTTTCCAGCTCCGGGGCGCCCTGAATCAGAAAAGCCTAGTGGGCGCCTTCTCAGGCCAGCACTGCCCAGGCAGAGGCCCGGCCCCTCCCTGGGCGTGGTACGTGCGCGCCCTCTGCCGGCCGCCTTGGGAATTCCTGCAAAGCTCAAGGCCATGGCTGCTCAGCTGGAAGTACTGAGAGTGCAGCTGGTCCAGTGAAGCCTGTTCTCCTGATCCAGAAGGGTCTTAGCGAAGGGCTTGCTTGGGACACAAAGAAACCTTTTCCTTCTCCTTTTTACTGAGTGAAGAATGAAACCGAATTTATTGACGTAGTGATATCATGTGTAATGCTTTAAGCAGCATTCGCAGAAATACAGACTGCAAATTGACACCTGCTGACCTACAGGTCATTGTGTTTAGCACCAAAATACTTGGGTAAATAAAAAAGTTGACACCTCTGAGAAAGAGATACAGGCTTCCAGCTATGGAATGAATAAGCCATTGGGATCCAAGGTACAGCCCATAGAATGGCGTCAATCCTGTAAGAAAGCGTTGCATGCTTTCCCAATATAGCTACCCTTGTATAGGTACCTGGAGAGCGTAATGTATACACACGGAATCACCATGATATATGCCTGAAACTAATACAACATGGGGAGTCTCCTATATTTCAGTTAAAAATGACAATATTTTTAATTTCTCCTTCACCATTAAAAATTATTTCTAATTGAGAACATATGAAATTCCATTTATACCACATTCTCTATTGTCACCATCTTGATGTTGAGAGCTTATTTTTCAAGTTGTCAATAATGTCTTTGAGGACACAAATGGGACAAGGTCAGAATGTGCATCTAGAGGAAGCTACACATCTGGTATAAATTTCCTGCCTCTATATGGGTAATTTCAATGAAAAGTGCTTTATGGACGAAGATGGATGAAATCATTTCCATCAGACTCATAGGTAGATAATTGTGGCTTCAAATCATAATTGCCATCTCTTCATATCAGAGGAAGGCTGGGTGAAGATATAGGTTTCTCTTTTGATGTAAGAGAAGGCTGTGGTGTTTTAAACTGCTCACCTACCATCCAGAATCCAGAGATTAGCAGGCCTTGGCCTTCTGCTCTACGCAGCCCTGTCCAGGAAACGGCACCACATCTCCTGTGCCCCCTCTCCCCTGTCATGTTTTAGCTCAGGCCCTGATCACAGTGGATGAGAATCCTGTTTAGAGAAGCTGCTCATGCTGACCTTTACTGGAGCATGGCTGTTCCCAGCCACCGCAGGGAAGCATGTGGACAGCCAGCTTTTGAGCCCTTGGTGGCCCAGCCATGACCCCAACGTGGATGGAAGCCTGGTTGCCTCCATAACCTGGGAGGAAGGCGGGCCCAGCAGGAGTCAGGCGCTCTGGGGCAGAATGCATGGGCTTTGAGGACCCGGAAAGAGTCAGATGCTTACACCCAACTCCTCCTTGGTGGTGCGGAAGGAATGGGTATCATGTCATTGACATCTGCCCTGCCCGGCCCTCAAAAAGGAAATGGTGGGGGGTGGGGCGACTTGGTGGCTCAATCACTCAAGTGTCCAACTTTGGCTCAGGTCATGATCTCAGGATTTGTGAGTTTGAGCCCCACGTCGGGCTCTGTGCTGACAGCTCAGAGCCTGGAGCCTGCTTTGGATTCTGTGTCTCCCTCTCTCTCTGCCCCTCTCTCAATTGTGCTCTGTCTCTCTCTCACTCAAAAATAAACATTGCATCAAAATAAAAGATAAAAACAGAAAACACTGAGAGGAATATGGGTCATTATAAGACTCACACCCACAACAGCTCCCACCTGGATTGGTGCTACCAGGTAGCACCAATGACGTAGCTGGCACGTGGGAAAATCCACATCATGTGGATTAATGCAGGGTGTCCGCACTGTTCTACCCAAGACACTGCTGACCCCTCATCCATGTCTTGCAATCACGAATCAGCCATGTCCTGGGGGCTGATAGCTGCCCTGCTGATCACCACACACCACGGTGAGTAGGAAGTGCCACGTGCTTGCGAGGATCTATTGACGAGTGACCACAACTGTCACCAGATCTGGAGGAAGCTTGTGGCCACCACCCCAGAAGGAACCAGCGGGACATGTGCAGTCAATACAATTCAAACAGTCACTTATCTTCTGCCCCGTATTACTGTAGATTCTACCTGTTCGTGACCGTGTATACAGGGGTCACACTGTGTACATCAACACAGAATGACCGTAGGTCCTCCTGGAAGCAGATAATGACAGAGATACAGAACCGTGATGGGTTTATTAGGGGAAACGAGGAAAAACAAAATAGAGGGGACAGGAATGGTCAGGGAAAGAATTCAGTCAAATACGCATATCAGACAACTTTTCTAAATATATCACATCACCACAGCCAGTGGTCATAGTTCAGGGTCCTCTTCAAATTTCACATTCTCCTGTAAGGCAAAGAGATTTTGGGTTATTGCAATGGGATCTTGTGTTCTCCTCTATGTATTTTGTCTTCAACAATATATCTGTGGCCTTGGATGAACACTTAATTGTGTGACTGCATCTGTGTGTCTACCTCTAAGGGATTAGGACTGTCTTCAAATCTTAGATATAGATCCCTGAATGTACACACTATCACAGTTATCTTTTTCTTTTTCATAAAGTAGGACCTGAATTTTAAAAGAAAAAACACAGGGGTCTTTGCCATATTTTTTGAAACACGGATTGCCAACCTCTCAGCCTCGGGCATGACACTCTTAGTTTCATGAAATTGAATGAACATCTATTGAGGACCTTCTGTGTGGAGATACATTCATTTCCACCCTGAGAAGGGTGAGTGTCCACTCCTCCCATACATTTTACAAATTCCTTAAGTGCTTCTCACCTCTTCATCGTACTGACCTCAGAAACCAACATTGTCCCTGTTTCTCAGATTACAAACCTGAGGCTCTGAGATGACCGCCGAGAGCTGGTGTTAGAGCTGACACAGCAGGAACACAGGCAAAACCTCAGGAGATTGCGAGGGAACTTTCGGAGACGCAAACCTGCAGGCAGGGTGGTGACAGCAGACGCAGGGGTGTGGTGACCAGAGTTCAGCAGGGGCGGCTCCTCCTCACCCCTGAGTTCCCCACCAAGAGTCTGACTCAGGCTGAAGGCCAAGGAAGCGGCACAGCTGATCTACAACCTGCCTTCACATTTAGTCTCACTGAGACACACTAACTTAGGCAGACAAGCGTTTCCTAAGACTAAGTTTAACTTCCCAAGTCTCCCAGAACATTCTTCATACACGTCCAGACCCTTCAGAAAACCAAGGGAAACAACAAAATTTATTTAGATTATGAACTAGGTGCACTGTGGTGACGTTGACATTTCAGAGATGATGACTGCGTTCTACATTGTGGTTGAACCCGTGCAGCAGTCCTTTGCAGACTTCACACTGTCCTCATGCTCCCTTCCCAGTGTGTGGGCCCTGCCAGAAATGACCTCCAAGTCCATCCTACTGACCCCAACGCCCTCCCCTCTGCACCTCCTCACACTCTGCTTACTGTGCTCAACTTCCCTTCTATTCCTGCGTGATTCAAGTTTCCCCCAGTTTCGCACTGGATCCTTCACTGGTATTTCCACTCTGGTGACCACAAGGTCTGTGTCATATAATGCATGTGCCCCCTTTCAGACGGGACACCTGAGGCACCTACACTTAGGGGTGCATCTCATCCTTCACGGAGCTCAAAGCATTGTGTCTTTCAGACAGGCACCAGTACTCCTGATACATCTGCCTTTGTGTAAAACTCCTCTTTCTTGTAGACAAGAGAAACCTACAGCTGACCTCATTACAGGGAAATGACACAGCCCATTGTACACTATGTCCTGAGAAACTTGAGATATGTGACACTGTCCCCAGGCAGGTTTGCAGTTGAATTGCCAAGCCCTCACAAGCATCCCTACATCATTCCCACCAAGTCTTTCACCAAGAAGACGAATACGCTTTATCGGTCACTCATCCAGTTCAGGTAATCTTACCAAATTTAGTACGTGGAGGAGCTGGTGGAGGAGGTGGCCCATGGCCCGTGACTGGTGGTGAAGGGTGGTCCGTGGGGGACAGCCTGCAAGGCGATCCTGGGGAAGGACCAGGCCCTCTTGCATTCATAATGGCCTGCAGAACAGAAAAGAAAGCTATGTTCGTAGGACAGAGCAAAGCACCAACACCAGCAAAAAGTGGCAACAACCCAAAGAAGCAGTGCTCATCTCCTGCCAGCTTCCCCACCACCAGGTTCCAAGAGGGCAGCATCAGCGCCAAAATCTCTACCCATACTTTGGGTTCCACTTATAGCTTTGGGGGTGGGGAACGGACGCTATGGGGACAAACCAGTGTTCCCACATGTGTGCAAATGTAGAACAGCAAGCTCGTGTCCGAGAGGATTTATGGAAGGAGTACCAAATTAATAAAATAGCATATTCCTGATAGGAAGGCATTTAAGTCCAGAATCGCCTTCCACCCCGCCTCCGCCTCCACCACAGAGGCTGCTTATTTGTATGTGAAGAACTACAGATTGAGAAGGAATGACAATCCCAGGCTCCACACATGGAATCATAGCCCTCGTGGCTCAAAGCTCTGCCTCTAAGCCCCCGCCTGTGCCCGATCTGCTTCTCTCCCGACAATGAGGTCTTCTCCTCTCTGCAAGTGCTATCCATGGGCACAGAGACATGTTCGGGGATGGGGATCCTGAGGTCATGCAGAGAACCTCGAAAAGCATGTTCTTAGAGAACATGTTACCTATACATGTTAGGTAGGCTTAGCTAATTTATTTGCATTCAGCGGTACTTCTCAGGTAAATACAGTACAACTCGCAGGGTACTTTTGTTCTCTAAAAGATGAGCTGAAATTCTAAATAACAGAATTAACACAAATACACTTTCGTTTCTGCTGTACATCTCCACTGTTACACCTGTAACAGTGACACAGGACACAAGAGAACGTGCTCATGTGAACACAAAGGACACAGTGGAGAATTACAATGCAGGTAATTACGGATTGTCTCTCTTCACCACGCATGTAGCAATGCATGTTTTCTAGGACAAATATGTCACCTCTCGTAGTTCAGAATATGTATACCCAGGGCACACCTGAAGGGATTCCAGACAGCACGGTTACAAAAAAAAAAAAAAAAAAAAAGGCTGAATGTTGATGGGTATTACATATACTTTGTCTAAGACCACTCTAAATGACACATACAAAAATATAAGTTGGAGTGAAGGCAGTTTGCATTTTCAAAACATAAGGATAACTGCCGATTTTCTGAACACATTAATCCCCTAGAAAGAAACAGAACAGGAAGAAACAGCAAGAGCAATGATTCCACACTGAGGAGGTCCAGAAAAAATAAGTCATGCCAAAAGACTTCCAGGTGGAGTGTGGTCTCTCCCTCCCTGGGTTATTTCCAGGTATATACCAGAAAAGCCCTTGGGTGCTCAGCCCTGGGCACGATTGGTTCTAAACCTTCCACAAGGAGTTGACAGGCAGAAAGGAGAGAACCCCATAGACACTTGGGTTAAGGCTGTGCATTTGGAAAATGAGAACAACAAGCAGACATATCATACAACACACAAAACAGACACAAAGCCAGGAGAGAGCGCTGAACAGAAAAAGGAGGGTTTTGCCAAAGAGTTACAACTGAAAATGTCCACAGCATTTACCTTGTCCTTCGTGGTCCCTTTGGTAGAGTCAGTGTTGTTGTTACTCACAGGAGCAACATGTGGATCCGCAAAAGGCCCTAGAAGGGATGGAGGTTATTCTGATTTGAGTAGATTGTGCAGAGATTAAAAAAACAAAACATGGGGCGCCTTGGTGGCTCAGTCGGTTCAGTGTCCGACTTCAGCTCAGGTCACGATCTCACGGTCCATGAGTTCGAACCCCGTGTCAGTCTCTGGGCTGATGGCCCAGAGCCTGGAGCCTGCTTCCGATTCTGTGTCTCCCTCTCTCTCTGCTCCTCCCCCATTCATACTCTGTATCTCTCTGTCTCAAAAATAAATCAACATTAAAAAAAAATTAAAACAAAACAAAAACACAAAAACAAAAACAAAAAAACCCAAAAAACAAAAACCACTCTCCTCATTCCTCAAGCAACCTAAACTCTCTGGCCCAGTCAGATCCCAAATCACATGCACAGGGTATCCCACATGCTTCAGGTGATCCCAAGGTAAAGGGAGAGCCATTCTTTAAACTCTGATGAAGCCCCATAAAAGCCCTGGTTCAGGTGTTTTCAGAACTCCTCAAACAACTGTGGATGACTGGGGGCTCAACTGGATGGATATACGTTAGGCTGAGCCTCATGCCTCCCACCGCCCTGCACGTGGACTGTGTATGGCACACATCTGCTGAAGCGCTATGCCTGCTTTTCTGCATACAGCCCCATTCCATCTCCACAAGAGACACCTGTACCAACACAAGGTGGGGGAAATGACCCAAGGATGATAAGTCAATCATGAGAAACTCAAGGAATGTGGTGATGATGGCAGGCATGTTCCTTTCATTTCAATGGTCTGTGGTACCACCTCTGCACCTTGTACAAGACTCAACAACGGGGCACCTGGGTGGCTCAGTCGGTTAAGCATCCGACTCCTGCTCAGGTCATGATCTCACAGTGCGTGAGTTCCAGCCCCACGTCGGGCTCTGTGTTGACAGCTCAGAGCCTGGAACCTGCTTCAGATTCTGTGTCTCCCTCTCTCTGACCCTCCCCCATTCATGCCCTGTCTCTGTCTGTCTCAAAAATAAATAAACATTAACAAATTTCTTTAAAAAAGACTCAACAACAACAAAAATTAAATGAAGGTTCTTTGCAAGCCAACTCATACTGCCCAGATCATCTTACCAAGTGGTGCAGGTGGAGGGGTTTGGGATGGTCCCGAACCTGGTACAGGAGGTGGATGTGCCCAGGAGATCATACGGTGGCCTCTAGGGTAGGGTGTGCAGAATCTTCCAGTTGATGGAGGAGGTCGCCACGGATCCACACTGCCCTGCAGAACAGAAGTGACAGCTATGTGCAGATGCCACACAAGAGAACCAATCCGCAAAGCAGATGAAACCCATAGAAGTACGGGTCAGCACCTGCCCCCTTCTCTGCCACCAGGATCCAAGAGATTAGCATCAGTACCTGAAAACTCTGTCCTGCCACTGGGTACCACCTACAGCTTAGGCAACTAAACGCAGGCGGTTAAACTACTGTCACCACATGTCCCTGCCCAGGTCTGAGAATTTAGAACAAAATGATCCCATCTTACAGGATGAAATAAGTAATTCTAAACTAATGAAGCAGCATATTCCAGACAGGCGGACATCCATGTCCAGGATCACTTTGCATCCCTCCACTACAGTGACGGCAAAAGCTCTGTTTTTGGCTTATTCCGAACACAGAAAAATGGACTGCAAATACACAGCTCATTCTCAGCACATGGAATCACAGCTACTCTTGGGGACAAGTTCTGCCTGCCGGCCCCACACTTGGCCCCCTCTGCTTCCCTCGCTGAGAAAGAGGTCTTCCTACTTTCTGCAAGTGCTGTCAAAGGCCAAGAAACCACTCGGGAGTTGGGGATGCCTGGAGTCTTGTAGGGGACCTGAGGAAATGTTTGCTGTGAGGAACATATTACACATCAATGAGTACTAGGCCCCCAAGTGTTTACCTGAATTCATAAGGAATTCTGGTTTTATGTACACTACAAGACACAGAGTAATACATCCTATGGGAAAAAAGAGGCAGACATTCATGAAACAGAATTAATGCAAATGTGTTTTGACTTTGGTATACATTTCCAGGGATGTGTCATGAGCGATGGTATCAGCTCTCACACTGACTGGAGACAAAGAGAACCTGCTCATATGAATACAACTGAAGGACCTTGTGTTCAGAATACTTTTACCTAAGATACTGCTGGAAAGGATTCCAAACAGTTCATTTACCCATGAAGACGTGAAGGTGGTGAGTTATGACAATGACTTTGTCTAAAACCATCATAAATTGTACAAGGCACACAATATAAAGATTGGGGGAAGTCTTTTCATGTTTACAATGAACAGTCAGTCTTCACACATGAATAGTGTGACCAGAAAGAGGAAAGTAACAACAACACTGATCCCACAGAGAGGTAGTGTGTTAGGAGTCAACAAGCTTAGAGACTTTGCTATAGACTGCAGTGTATCTTCCTGTTGTTGTTATTTTGAACACAAGGGAAAAGCCATAGGGTGGTCGACTTCTAAGTTCCTTTGACTACTAAGCTGACCAGAAAAAAGATGACAGGCTGAAAAGAAAGCAGCCTGTAGACTCTTGGGTTAAGGCTGTGCATTTGGAGAATATAAACAGGCAGACATATCACACAACACAGAAAACAGGGATAAGGCCGCAGAGCATGCTGTTCCACAAATGAGGGTTTCCTGACAGACTTACAGCTGAAAGTGGCCCCAGCATTTACCTTGTCCGTCTCGGCATTGTTGGTAGACTGCTTGTAGTTGTGACTCATGGGAGTGACATCACCTTCGGCTAAAGGCTCTGAAATGGATAGAGGTTTACTCTGATTTTAGTAGACTGTGAAGATTTCACACAAAGACCACATTTTGTGACGTGTTAAACTCTTGCCCACACTCAGGACCAGGAGGAGAGGCAGAGAGTAACCCACAAGCCTCAGTTGACCCTAGTGATAAGGGGGAGATCCATCCCATCATATCTTAATGAAGAAACCATAGGGTCCTGGCTCATGTTCTTCATAATTAGTCAAATAACTTTCAACAGGGCAGCTCAAAGAGAAATCAGGAAATCGTCACCAAAACAGCCATTTCTCAATACACATGAGGGGTAAACTCAGCATCTCATTTCAGATAAAAATTAAAATGAGAGCGTCAGTTGGTGGATAACATCAAAAAACCCTCCACAGAAGAGCATGGGTGTGTTTCCTCTGACTCCAGGCAAATTGTTCAGTCTTTCAGCTTATCTATAAGCTGCCTTCCACATGGGAGCCAGTATTATGTAACTATTTCTGAATGGAACTGAACTTGACTGATATTATATTAAGGAGTAAAGGAAAACTATGGGTGTTTAGCAGTGAAGCCGCAGAGTTGCACTGATAACATCAGAGGACGAAGCTATTTGGAGCTTGGATTCAGGAATGTAGGTCTACAGTTCACAACAATAAAAAGAAAGGAACATTAAAAATAGTCAATAAATGACCTTCTCCTCAAATAAACTAAAGTCTTCACATTGAGTCCGGGTGGGAAGAAGGATGAGGCCCCTGTCCTGTCATCCTTTCCAAGCTCTTCACACAGGGAGATGCTAGAGGAGGTGGGGGGGTCACAGCCAGAGGAGGGGCATGAGCTCAACCAGTCACAGGGACAAGTGCCTCACTGCTTGTAGTACCAGAGGAGAACACCCTTCTGTCACCCCTTCAGACCACCTGCTGTCCTTAGTGTTTGCTGTTCTGTCCAGGACACACAATGAACACCCACAGGAAAAGGCTTTGCCGCAGAAATTAGGCTGCTGCACATCACCACATGCCTTTTACCTCTCCTCGCAGGGTTCTGCATCTCTGGACTTCCAGGCATTGGTCTCCACCTCCTGTATCCATCAAGCAGCCTCTTTCCTTCCATCACATCCAGTCTTGGATACAGAAAAAGAATGGACTTCTATCAGAGTTGCAACACCACGTCCTCTGACTAGACACTAAACAGCACCGCTGTCATCCCTCAAAACACCCATAAAAACTCATGTCACGCTCCCACACCTGTGTTTCAAGCAGGCGACCTCCCGGCTCTGCTCCGCCATTTTCCTCTCCCAGATCCGAGTCTTGATCTAGGGGAGAAAAACATATCCACCTTCAGTTGTGCCAGACTGGGAACGAAAGAGAGAGAGGAGGAAAAAGGAAAACACTTACCCAGTTGTTCCGAACATTACGCTCATAAACTGCGACCTGAAAAAGCAACAATGAAAAGTCTGTTTTTAGGAATTCCAAGGGCCACTACACTCAACCACATGAGGTGCTAAGGGTTCACTATGTCAGGCAGAACTCACGTTACCTGGTGTGTGAAGGTGCGTTCTGCCTTCTGCAGCTGTTCTCGTGTTTGTTCAATTTGCTGTCTGTGAGATACAATTGTTTTCGTCAAATAAGGCCTAATAGTAGGTAGGATTATAAATAATCTGCTCATGTTCCCGTCATCCTCATATCTTCCCCCAATACAATTTATCCTTTCACATGAAACACTTTTCACACAATTCTAAATGTACAGAACCAAAGCTATTGTTCCATCCTCTCCTTACTCAGTATTTCATGCCCGTAGGGTTCAGAGGTCATAGAATTCTTTTCCATTTGCAATCTTGCCCTAATTCATCATGTGACAAGTGACTTTCATCATAAAGCCAACATAAAGTTCTATTCTCCTTTCACTTGTGTACTCACCAGGTTTCCTAGGGTTGCAAAGGCCAGGACCATCAGATGGTACTACCTTGTTGATGGATAGGATTTCATCCTATGACACACTGCTTTCCTATAGATTATGACAACTGACACCACCCCTCAGGAACGTTGGCATGGATGAAGTTTCTACATGGGCAGGTCAATGCCGGAGACCCAGAAATGTTTAGTAGCTTAATTGTTTTGTTCTTTCTAATACTTATCTTTTCCTATCTGTTAATTCTCTACGGATATGTCCTCTGAATTTGTGTTTGTATTACTATATTCATGGAGTCTACCCATTGTACAAAGGTTAGAACTAAGAAACGAACAGGGGTTTCATGAGCCGCTGCTAATTAGTATCTGAACTCACTTGCACTTGTGTATGTCCCTTGTAGCTATTTTCAGATTTTCCTCTGCAGTTGCCATCTGATTCTTCATTGCCACTAGTTCACAGTTTGTCATATCCAGATTCCTAAGATGGGAAAGATATATACATAGTCCAGTAGCCAAGGTCCAGAAATTCTGCCTTTTTCCTTCTCAGCTCTCTTAAAGCCTAGACTCAAATATCCCTATCCCCTCCCCCAACGATGCACAGACTGACAACACAGTCAGAGAAATGAAGACCCCATTTAATGTTAAAGAAAATTCAACCTCCGTCTGCTGCCAAGTCGCCTACAATCAGAGCCGCCTTTCTAGTCCTCTGCTTCTACTCCTTCATCGTCAAGTCATCAAATAACATTGCACCTTGTGCCTTCCCAGAGTTGGTCTTTTGTTTGTGATGGAGAAGGCCTATTTCAGGTCAGTGTGAAAACCTGTGCCTGACCAACTGTACCCATTAGGATGAGGCAGGGGATCATCATTGCCTTACACCTCCATGGGGCAGTGCACTGAATCTCAGTCCAGAAGTTGTACCCTGACACAGACACTGAGTATGAAAGACAGCCTTCCAGGATAAGGCTTCACCAGCATTGCAAATCACTCCCATACACCACTAAGGTTCAGGAGTGCAACCCCTGCCCACTCTTTCAAAGATCCTGGTGGAGGGAAAGGCCAATCTTAGAGTGGCAATATATGCTGAAATATAACATGGTGTGAACTGTCCCACAGTCAGGCTCTTATCTTCAGGAAACAGATTTCAGATGGAAAACTATCACCTTCATGGAGTCAGTCTACTTTAACAAGACTCAGTTCATTGACAGTGAAGGCAGCAAAGGGAAATGCTTAGAAAGGCTGGTTTGCTGTGTTGCCCTCAGACTATTTTGTCCATGGTGTTGCTTTAAAGGGTTTCAACTTGGCACCGGATGTACTCAAGAATCACATGCAAAACTGAAAGACTGTTAGTAGTGGACACAAAAGCACTAGACAGAGAAAGGTACATGCATTTCCTTCTGGCCTCTCAGGTAGTCCTTCAGCAAATGTTTTCTGGGGTGGCTGTAATGTAGAGGCTCTGTTGTAAGGGGGCGAAGATAGAAAGGTGGTCAGGGTGCTCTACCTGCTCCCACAAAGAGCTTACAAATTAACAAAAACAACATGCCAGTGAGACAGAGCAGGCTCCACCCCGGGTGTGGAAAGGACTAACAGAAGCTGAGCCTCCAGGGAAGACAAGGAAGCATTTCCTTTTCAATGTGAATGAGGGGCTCTAAAGGCCCTCCTCCTGAGAACAAAAGGAAATACTGGACCAAAGAAGAAACATGCACCTGGTGCACCAAATTTCTAATGAACCCATGAAGACACACTTCATACGAGTCTCACTTGCAGACTGGATGAAGAGATGCAGTACTGATGCCATCCCAACCCACAGTCTAGAAAGAAACTCCCATGGTTTCTGCAGCAAGGTAAGTCAATGTTTCCCCTAAATATTTTTGACCCAAGTCCGGTGCTGAACAAAGATCACCTAGTTCCGGCTGATAAGACAATGGGATGGGATTGAAACCTATAGGCCAATGTAAATGGATCCAGAGGGGAGCCTGTTATCAGTGTGCTTAATGCCAGGATCTTCCCTCTTCTACCCCAAGTACATGACACAAGAATGTGTGACAAGCACTAAGGACAGAAAGGAAAATGCAGGTTATAGGAAGCAAGGTAGGAAGGGCAGGCACAATTCTCCTGAATGTATTCGGCAGAAATACTCTGGATCCAATTCTAGAAGAAATATATTTATCTATAGCGGCCACCACATTCATTCATACAACAGTACTCGGGACCATTATCACATGAACGTCTTACTTTGCTGTAGCCATTTTTCTTTCTTCATAGGATTTATCAAGGACGTCTCTGCTCTCCTTCAGCCTTTTGGCTGTTTCTGCCCTGATTGCTTTAATAGAACTCACATCATTACGAAGGTCTTCCACGGCCTTTATCCTTGCTGTAAAAAAAATGGTTATTTTGTGCATGTGCATATGACCTGAGACTTGGTTTTGGGGTGACAGGAAAAGGGCAACTAGTGTGAAGGCAAGAAGGCATTCTTTCCCTTCCCAATGCAAAGTCATTGCCACCATATGGGGATTTCTCCCCAACAGACAACATACCTTCCAGTGCACGTTTATTGGACCTCCAGGCTCTCAGTTCCTCCAATTGACCGTTTGCATCTTCTGACTTTAGGACAGATATGAGAAAATACATTCAAGAAATAAGGATCGCACAACAATGTGAGTGCAACAGGACTGTGAATGGCAACAAAGAAAGATCCTGGGGCATAAATACAACAAGGACAAGGCAAAGAACATGGAAAATAGTTCCAGTCAAAGGGCTCACAAATGGCTTTCTTAGGAGAATATTCCTCTATGCACACTGAACATTGTTGAGCATTAAGAGAAGAAGGCAGTATACAATTTGCTATTGCCCTTCATCTCTCAACTATCTTGGGGGATTTTCTCCATATCTTGGAGGGCAGGTCTGAATGATGTGGTAATGACCTAGTTGTGAAAATAAAAGATACTTCCTAGTCCTTGAAATAGCAAACTCCTCATGGTGGTCCTAGTGACAAGGCAGCTGTGCAGATGGAGGTTTGTCTCCCAGAGGCCCACTCTCTACTATGGTAAACAGCAAGCGAATATGCTATGCTCACCTCACCCAATGAACAAAAAGCCTCCAAAGTCAAATGACAGTAAAAGCAGCCAACTCTTAGCACTTCCTGATTCTTAACATTCCTCTCTCTCTCTCTTTCTGATTGCAAGGTAACATGTGCACTTTGAAGGGTGTCATTTAAAATTTTATTGAAGTGCTCAACTTTTCTGATGTTCTCCTTCAACAGAACATGTTGAATGAGTCATAACAATTCCTTAATTTTACTTGTGTGTTTAGAACGCAATCCAGGCAAAGAAAGGATTCTTACTTTCAACTTCAGAGCTTCAGCAGAGTGAATGTTACTTTCTCTCTTAGCTTCTTGAAGATGTATCTTTAATTCATTGATGTATATACAAAACATATGAAAAAGGAATCAGAATTCAAAAATAGCATCGTGGTAGATAAGCCTATGTCTGATGTGTGACTCCTTTCACAAATAAAAAGGTAGTTTTTTATTACATTTGTGAAGCGTGTCTTGAATTGGAAGTATTCATAGAACACATGAAATAGGTCAGTAGGATGAACTACAAGAGGTAAAACTAATCAAAATGAAGTCACAAGAAATATTTGAAAGGGCAATGCTACCTTCTGTTCCCACGTGGATATTGCTTCAGCCAGCTCTGTGTTTTCTTTCTCCAACGTGTTGATCTTTGCAGTTTTTTGCTGTAAATTAACTAAAATGAGATAAAACAATTTTTAAGGTTGTTACCAAACCAGTGACATCGAATAATCCCACTGTATTAGCAGCACAGACACATGATCTGACACATGGGTGTAACTAACTTTTTAGCTTTCTCATTGTGCCTGAAGAAAGCAAGTTTCAGCAGCATTTTAAACCCAAGAAACCTCATTTCACTGACATTCCTATACGTGTAAGCTCTAGAACACCGACTCCTCTAACAGACACAAAGTGCAAACTCCTCTCACATTGGCCCAATGTGAGAGCTCTCCTGCCCTGAGGTCACCCTTCTCATCACCACCACCGCTGCATTTACAGTGATGAACACCAACCAGTCTTTGAGGGCTTGTTAAGTGTCAGGTAGCCACCTTGCCTCTCAACAGACAGCACCACAGAATCAACACAGTCCATGGGGTCCGTGCAGAATAGATTGCCCCCCATTTGCATCAAGTTCACTTTTCCCCTGGCATGAGTGGCTCCCTCCACTTCAGACTCAAAACCTTGGTTTAACCCTCTCCTGTGACACACACCCTGCCTGGCAATACCTGGCTTCTTCTCTAAGCTTAGGCTTCTTGACAGACTCAAAGAGGGTTTTCTCATCTTCACATCTCACCAAAAGCCAGGTCATGGCAAAGTACTCACTCCACACCTCAGGCTCATATCATCACTTCTGTCCTAATCATTTCTATGCAAAATTACACTCATTCTGTTCTCCTTCCTCCTGTGGTGTTTTCCTCCCCTGGTCTCTTGTCTTAAGAGAGGCCAATCCCTCCACATTGTCACTTAGCCTCTAACAGGAAAGAGAAAGATTTTCAAGAGTTAACAAATCAAGTAGACATCAGAAGTCACCATATTTATCCTCAGTTAAAAAATGAAAACCCACACCAAACACGAGTAATGAAAAAACATTACAAAGACTACTCAAACCTAAAATCTTACCTGGATATACTGGAGGCTCTGTCTGAGAGAGGAAGAAACAAAATTAAGTTTGAGGTCAAAACATAGTAATAGTAAAAACTTATTCTTCCTGATAAAATACTGAAAGGTCATCCAATGAAATCACAATGATCATTTTGTTCAGCATAATGAATTCATAACGTTAATATAATAAAAAATTAGAATTTCATATTTAGTTCATGATTCTTTATAAACCATTTCTGATAAAAGCATAACAATTCAGAGCTTATTTTGACCAAAAGATAGATTTACATTATATTAAATAAATATCAAAATATTCAATTCTGTCAGTGCATAATGCGGACAGTTTTAAAAATACGTAAATAAAATATTTGTCTGATTTTTTTTCTCTTGTAGTCAAACCCAACATCCACACTGAAGTCCAGAACCCAGGATCATTTGAAATGCCAAAAAAAGAAAAAAAGAAAGAGAGAGAGAGAGAGAAAGGGAGAGAGGAAGAAAGAGACAGAGAGAGAGAGAGAGAGAGATGGAGGGGGACGGTAGGGGGGCGAGAAGGAAAGGGAAGGGATGGGAAGGAGGAAGGAAGCGGCAAGGAAAGAAAAGGAAAACCTTTGTATGAAGACACGCTTCTTTCATTCTCTAGAAAGCTTTCTGAAATGTTACACAGGGTTGGCTGCTTTCCGAATCAATAAACAATTACAACATGTCAGGTGCTATGATTTTCCTAGATCACTAAAAACAGAGGGTCTTCCAAAAACACATCATCAGATGAGAAAGAGAGTGGAACATGGCTAGGGCAAAAGCACAGGCACCAAAAGAAAGGATGGCTAACATTTCAAAAACAAAGCAAAAAGGGCTCCCGTTGAGAAGGTCTAAGAAAAGCAAGAGGAACTGAATTCCTGTAAAGGCACTGGTCTAAGGCAAGGGTTAACAGTTTCCATACTGGAGACTTCTGGGAAAGTGAACCAAAGAGAGAACAGGTATTAGGGAGTAATGGTTGTCTGGGCAAAAGTAGAAATAGCCATTTAAAGCCTGACTGCACTAGGGTTTCTATTTTCTAGGAGCACTAAAAGCACGTCAACCATGGAAAAAGACATCCTGTGATTGTCTTGTGTCCACTGAAAAGTAACAACCATAAGATAATGACTGTGGGACTGAAGGATGCTTCCCCACTCCCAGCCCCTCACCCTTTGGAAAAGTGCCTTTATAAGCCTGGCACACTACCCTTTTGGGGAGCGATATTCCTCTTTCTCGGTGGCTCCGCTGTATACAAGCTATCTCTAATAAACGCCACCTGCTTTGTTTCCCTTTCGATCAGTGTTCATTACTAAGACACTGAGACTGGAGAACCTGGTCTGGGTGGCCCAGTAACACCCAGACCCAAGTCGTCCCCTGATGAATTATAGCTCAATAAAATCTAGGCAAGACTCTACTTTAACAAAAGGTAAAGACACATTTTCTTGATCGGTAGGACGTATATCCCTATTTGAAAGTTTTGAATGATGATGTGATGCTGAAGCGAGCCCCAACATCTTGCCAGGATATTGGAATATCATCATGGTATCAAAAAGTGAGTCATAAAAATGTTGTTATAGGAAAGTGTATCCTAAGCAGGGGAAATGGAAAGAGAGATGGCCTTCCAAGTACTTAATATGCATATTTTCTTTTTGAAGGGAAAGATTTCTAAATTGGCAGGAAAAGAGGAAACACAGCCACTTATAAATAAACTCATGCTCTTCTGTTCTTGCTTAGAAGGCCTGCCCTCCAGAGAAACTATTTCTCCAAAGCCTAATGGGGTTTTTCTGAAGACAAGCAATACAGATGAAGGGAAATACTCAACTACAGTGCTCTTCCTCCTTCCTGTCTCATAGGGGAGTAAACTCAGCCTAAAACCTAGGGAAAGACAAAACTTGACACTAAAAGCCTTCACCTCAGTTTTTTTAAACACGGACGTGACCCCAAGCTTCCCCAAAAACTTAACAAGGTACCCTGAAAGGAAAAACCACATCTTTTGAACACAGAATGCAAGCATTAGAATCACACTTCCTATGGCAGAGATGGTGGGATAATCAGGCTGGGAATGTAAAACCGCTCTGATTAATAGGATAATGACTCTAATGGAAGAAGTAGTCAGTATGCAAGAAGAGGTGGTGAATGTGAGCACAGAAACGATAACTCTAGGATCCAAAAGGACTTCTAGAAATCCAAAACATCATAACAGAAATAAGGAATGCCTTTGTTGGATTTATTAACACACACAACACACCTGAGGAAAGACTCAACAAGCAGAAGGAAATGTCAAGTAGAAACACCCAAAACAGAAACGCACACAAAGAAATTAAAAATACAACAGAGAAAATCCAAGACCAGTGTGACAATGACAAAAGGTGTAACATACACAAAATGGGAATACCTACTTATACGTTTGAAGTGCAAATGACTGAGAATTTTCCAAAATTAATGATAGTCATAAACCACAGATTCAGGAAACTCAAAGAATTTCAAGCAGGATAAATACCCCCCTCCAAAAAAACCAAACCAAACCAAAAACAAAACAAAACAAAACAAAAAACACAAGAAACACAAGACTATCCCTAGACATATACTATTCAATCAAGAGAAAATTGAAAACAAAGAATTTTGGAAGAAGCTAAGGGGTAGTGTTGGGGGCTGGAGTTGCAGGGAGATGGAAGAAATAACACCTTACCCAAGAGGAACCAGGACAAAAAATACTCAGAATTCAGAAACCATGCAATCAAGAAGACTGAAATGTTTATACTGTTAAAAGAAAAGAACCCATCCACCTAGAATTCTGTGAACAATTAAATTGTCCTTCAAAACATGTACAAAGTAAGGGAAATTATTGGAGATACTGAGGTCAATAATAAAGGCTGAATTCTCCAAGAAAACATAATCCTTAATGTACATGCATTAACAACAGAGTGCCAAAATACATGAGGCAAAAACTGATACAACTGATAGGAGAAGTAGACATATACATTATTACAGCTGCAAGATTTCAACACCCTCTATCAGTCATTGACAGATTGAGCATAAAGATATTCAAATATAAGAACACAGTTGGACTGAACTGCATCACCAATCACCTAGATCCATGACCATCTGTAGAACACTTTCTACAATAGAAAAATACACATTCTTCTCAAGCTCATATAGAACATTCACTGACACAGACCATATTCAGGGTCATAAAATACACCTTAACGTGAAGTCAACAAAATCATAGAAAATACGTTCTCAGAACACATATGTAAGCTAGACATCAATAATAGAAAGACAACGGAAAAACTACAAAATATATGAGAGATATTCTCATAGAAGATAGAGAATAGAGATAGACTAGAGAAATTCTAAAAGAAGAGGGTCAAAGAGACATTTCACAGAATTTTAAAAATATGTCCATCTAAATGATAATGAATGTTGGAATTACTACAATTTGTGGGATGCAATGAATGCCGTGCTTAAAGGGAAATTTGAAGTACTGAGTGCATACAAATGGTCTAGTAAAAAATTTGTGCTTACCAAAAAACTTCTGCTTACTTATGCTTAAAAGCCTATCTGTAAGGTATTTGAGTATACTCACAGCAAGGACAACTCTCCAGAGGTAAATAAGACATGCACAAATTGCAACGGTGGCAGTAATAACGGCAAGCTTCCGCAGAGTTCCGAAGACACGAGAGCCAAGAGGGAAATGGTCAGCCAAAATATGGACAGGCTGAAATAATATTTGAGATAATGAGGAATAGCAAAGACATTTATAATATCTGTCACCAAGAATCATTTTTATAAACCTTCAACCAGCCTCCAGGAGGTTATAAGCACACCTCTCAAAGGCCTCCTCCTGAAGGAGAGGGAGGACAGAAGGCTTACAAAGGAGCTGGGGCAAACCTGTAGGAGTGATGATTGTGTTTACGATCTTACTGTGGTGATGGCTTCATTGTTCCTTACCCTTTTAGTAGACAGAAGTAAATGACTTCTGTTGTACATATTCACGAAGTACCTAGATAAAATCCCTTGGAACATTTCCAAACATACACCAAAATTTACGGAAGGAGGGGGGAAAGTAACAATAAAAATGTACTAGAGATTCAAATGAGGCTGTTATAGAGACAGATGTTTACAGATATGGATATAACTGAGAGATGTGCAGCTGCTCTTATAATAATATGGGATTATTCCAGCAAAAATAAATTCTACATTATTGTTTAGTTTCTAAAAACACTGAGGTTTTCTTTTTTCTAATGTTGATTTATTTTTGAAAGTAGAGACAGCGGGGGAGGAACGAGAGAGAGGGAGACAGAGAATCCAAAGCAGGCTCCACGCTGTTAGCACACAGCCTGATGCTGGGCTCAAACTCACAAACCTGAGCCAAAATCAAGAGTCAGATGCTTAACTGACTGAACCACCCAGGCTCCCCATAAGGTTTTATGTTCAAGGTTTACTTTGAATCTGAATCACAGCCCAAATTGTCAGACTTCTGAATTAAATAAAGATTTGCATAATCAGGTGATCTTGTCTATTTTGATGAAATCTATGAGGTTTTAAGTTACTTGAACACACATCTCCAAATAGCCAATACAATAAATTCAAGTTCCTATTTCATAGTGTTGCACCTAAACCAATCAATAACAACTATGGAAATTACTTTCTAAATAACACAAAAGTCCTGGGTATGGTCACCAAAACAACAGAACACATATCATTTTACTAAAACTAGACTTACCAGTCCTTTAGGAGAAAATACACTCACAATGCAATTCATACTAACTCACATACCAAACTTTAATTTTGTGCCAATAAACCTCTCTAGAAAGTAGCCTCCAAAAGGTGTACCATTTGTATCTTCAGCTCTCAGAACTGAGGTCACTAAATTGCGTCCCGGTGGGAAATGTACACTGTCTTTGAGTGGCCAGTGTCTGCAAGAGACCAGGGGCCGTCAGCACAGTGATCATGGGGATCAAAAGACAGAGGCCATCTTGACATGAATGGTAAACATCCTAAGTCCTGGGCACTCTTGATACCTCTGCCAGCTATCTGTATGCTGATTTGATTAGTTACCGTTAACTAGATTCGATCCAAGGGAGCCAGTAACACTTGGTTCCCACAGACAATGGTCATGACCAGGTGGAGGTAGGAAATGCAAGACAAGTTAGTTTGTGCAAGAATTCAGAAATGAGGGAGGGAGAGAGAGCTGAACTGATCGATGAGATGCAGCCTAGGTAGAAGGGGGAAATTGCAATAAACAGAACCAAGAAATTTCCTCCTTCGTAGACTCAAAAGAGACAGAATAGATTCTGTTGTGCCTGGAGGTATTCATGTGAGAGGATTCTGCCTCAATTTAGGTTGTTCCTGACTTGGGACCTTGCAGATCCCTCTCTAAGAATCTGGTGCATGCCAATATCAAGAAATCTACTTTTCTCTATGGGTGTCCCCTGTGTCTCTGTCTCAGGCTCTTGGGAGTACAGGTTTTGCTTTTTAATGATAGAATGAAACATTCACACTGGCAACCAGGGATTTCTTTATAGTTGGACAATCCTAAGGACATTCAAGACCCTTTTTGCTTTGGGTAAATCAACACTCTGCACATAGTTGGCTAAAGAAAGGACAAGAATGCATTCACTTCCTGATCACATCACTCCTAGTGATTTTCTTATTATAAATGTCCAAGCAGGCTGAGGCCACTTCATGTACGCTGAGCTTGTCAGCTACCTGGTTGGACACAGAGTCCTTGGGGGCAGCCTCTAAGACCAGAGGGAGAGGGCTGATGCACAAGTTCCCCAAAGCGAACAAACCAGGAAGCACAGAGCACCAACGACATTTCACTTTCCAACACCAACACTTCGGACACCACGGTTCCCAGGGCTACCAAACTTCACAAATGTGAACAACGTGCTGATAGGAAAACTAACTACGTATAAGAGGGACTCTAAACTTACAAAGCTTGAAGAAGAATCTTGACAGGCCTTCCAGGAGCCATCTAATAGTATAAAATACTATTAATACTATTAAATGGCTCTTATTCAGTAGAGTTTCTGACATTTTTAAAAATGATTTTAAGGAAGTATAATTCAAACATCATACGAGCCCCTTATTTAAGACAAAGATCTCAGTGGCTTTTAGTATCTTCCCATGTCCTTCTTTCTGGACATTATGAAGCTCAGGTTTCCATCCTGTCAACACTACTCTTTTTGGACCAAGTGGCCCAGACAGGATCCACAACTTCATGTGGACAGGTGTGGCCAGAACCCCTACATGCTGGTGGAGAAACCTTGCCCTGACTTAATGGGTTTTCCAAAAGAACTGAGTTCTCATCAAGGACTCCATGAAAAAGCTGTTTTTTTAACCACAGTCTGAAAAAGATCAATAAATACAAAAGGAAGAAGTCACTGATGTCGGATGTGTACTCACATTTGTGTTGGGGTAACCGGGATACCCGAGTAAGAGCATCCAGAAAAATAGCTTCCGAACCGTCATATTCTGGTCCTTTCAGGGGGCGCCTGGGCACCAGAGAGGAGGTGCAGATGGGGGTGAGGAGGTGGTGGGGGTGGGAGGGGAAGGGACGGGGTGGGAAAGGGGGTGAGGTGGGGGGGTGGGGTTTAAATAGGGATGGGATTGGGGAGGGGGTGTGGCAGGAGAAGAAGGGGGTCAGGGAGAGTACCCGGATCAGGTCAAGTACAAGAAGGGAGGGAGGAGGGTTCAGAGAAGTTAGTAGCTCAGCAGGTCAGTAAATCACTAGATGAGTAGGCCACAAGTAGCCAGTTAAGTAGACTGTCAGTAGCAGGTGGAGCAGACGAAGATCTCTCTTCATCCAAGTCTTCACCTGTTTGAGCATTGCCATAGCAATTCAGACGGTTTATGCTCTCTCTCCACCAATCAGCTGCCTTCGACCCTGATAGCTCACAAAGGACACCCCGCGTGACCATGGCTTTTCAAATGCCCCTTCCATTATGTACATATCTGGGCGCATGTGTGTCCCTATGGGAGTGTCTATGTATGTCTGGGTTTTGTACGTGTATATATTAGTTGTGTGTGTGAATTTGCTGCCCCTTGGGTCTTACCGTGTGTGGTGTCTGTGTGTGTGTGTGTGTGTGTGGGTGTGGGTGTGGGTGTGGGTGTGTGTGTTCTCCTGGGGGTGTCACTGGCCGTGTCTGCAGTGTGGGTCTGTGTGTGAATCTGTCCATAAGCCCCATACCTGTGTTCCCAGGTGAGGCTGGGTGTGATCCTGTGCTTGTGGTGTCTGTTTATTTCTTAGTGAGTATGGGTGTCTGTGAACCTCAGAAATGAGCTGCCACAAAGGGGACTCCCCAGGGGCGCCTGGGTGGCGCAGTCGGTTAAGCGTCCGACTTCAGCCAGGTCACGATCTCGCGGTCCGTGAGTTCGAGCCCCGCGTCAGGCTCTGGGCTGATGGCTCGGAGCCTGGAGCCTGTTTCCGATTCTGTGTCTCCCTCTCTCTCTGCCCCTCCCCCGTTCATGCTCTGTCTCTCTCTGTCCCAAAAATAAAATAAACGTTGAAAAAAAGAAATCAAAGGGGACTCCCCAAAGGCGACCCCAGCAATGGGTGAATATGAGACAATCTATCTCTTCATTAGATTCTGTTGGGAAAACTGTATATCTACATGCAAAAGAATGAAAGTGAACCCTTCCCTTACATGATACACAAAAATCTACTTAAAATGGCTTAAAGACTTAAATGTAACACCTGAAACCATCATACTTCTAGGAAAAATCAAAGAGGAAAGCTCTTTCACTATGCTCTAGGCAATGAGATTTTGGGATTGGCACCAAAAGCATACGCAGTAAAAGTAAAAATAAATTTTTATTTTTAATTATAATTATATAATATATATAAATATATATATTTTTTATTTATATATATCTAATATATATATTTATATATATTTATATATATATAATTATATATATTTTTTATATATTTATAACATATATATTTGTATATATATATTTTATATATATATATTTTGTATGTATTTTATTTTATATATTTTATATATTTTTTTAATTATATATATTTTTTATTTATCTCTATAAATAAATATATATTTTATATATAATATAAATATATTATATATATAATAATATATAAATATAAATATATATAATGTATATATACATGTGTGTATATATATATATAATTATATAATGTATAATATAAATATAATATAATAATATATATTATATATAATAATATATAATATAATAAAATATATAATATATATTATATAAATATATATAATAATATATACATATTAATATTATTATTATTATTAAAAATATATATAAATAAATATATATAAAAAATATATATTTTTATTTATATATATAAATATATGTTTATATTTTATAATGCACAAAATATACACAAAATGCACAAAATATAATGCACATAATGCACAAAAAATATAAATAAATATATATATTATATATTTATATAAATAAATATATATATTATATATTTATATAAATATATATAAATATAAAAATATATTTATTTTTTATATATTATATATATTTATATAAATATATATATATAATTATAATTAATTATAATTAAAATTGGGCCCACATCAAACTAAAAACCACAGGGAAGGAAAGGGAAGGAAACCATCAACAAAATGGAAAAGCAACCTACAGAATCGGAGAATACATTTGCAGACCATCTCCAAGAAAGAGTTAATATACAAAACAAATAAGGAGTTCACATGAATAGTTAACCTTAAAAATAAAACTACCAGTTATGTTACCAGGAAAAGTAAATGGCTTATTTAGGCATAGCAGAGAACTGCCCCTTGGGAGAAGGAAGCTATAGCAAGTCTGGAGAACAAAGGAGAGGAACACTTTTGTAGAGGAAAGGAAGAAATTGGGAGGGCTATGATCTAGTGAAAGTCCATTGGAGTACACTGGGAGTTCCAAGTATGGTGGCTTTTCATTGCTTAAGTTGTGACCGTCATCAGCTGGGCCATGATGAGGGAAGAAGAAAGACCTTTCTTCCTCTTGCTGAGGTAGTATAGCAGTAGCTGAAGTAGTGTCAGCTTACAAGATATGTCTCCTTCCAGTGGGTCTGCAGGAAATGACACGTGGTAGAGCCTGTGAGCTTCCCCCTTCTGGCCCCCTGACTCCATTTTCTTTAAGGTTTTATTTTCTTTCCAGTTCATTAGCATACAGTGTTGCATTCGTTTCAGGTATACAATAGAGTAATTCAACACTTCCACTTTAAATAAAGTTTCCTCTTACAATTTTCCCAAAGTCAACAGCAAAGAAACCATATAACAGGGTGAAAAAGTGGGCAAGGACCCAAATAGACTTTTTCCAAAGAAGACATACAGAAGGCTAACCGGTATGAGAAAAGATGCTCAACATCGCTAATTGTCAGGCAAATGCAAACCCAAACCACAATGAGCTATTACCTCACACCTGTTTGTTAGGATGGCTATTCTCCAAAAGTCAAAAGATAACAACTGTGGGCAAGGATGTGGAGGAAGGGTGAACCCTTAAGCACTATTTCCAGGAATGTAAATTGGTACAGCCATTGTGGAAAACAGTTTGGGGGTTCTCAAAAAGTTAAAAATAGAAATACCATATGATCCAGCAATCCCACTTCTGGGTGTAGATCACTATCTCAATGAGACATCTGTACTCCCATGTTCATTGCGATATTATTCAGTAGCCAAGATATGGAAACAACTTGAAGTGCCCATCAAAAGAAAGAAAAATGGCCTGTGCATTCAGTGGAATAGTATCTGGCCAGAAGAAAGAAGGAAGTTCTACCATTTCTGACAACGTGGGTGAACCCAGAGGACATGATTCTAAGTGAAATTAGTCAGACGCAAACAGACAGATATTGTATAATCTCATGCACATGTGAACTCTTCGTCTAAAGAAAAGTTGAACTTGTAGAGACAGAGAGTTGAAGGGTAGTTACCAGAGGCTGGAGGATGGGCAAAAGGGGGAGATACTGATCAAAACGTACAAACTTTCCATTGTAAGATGCACAAGTTCTAGCGACCTAACGTACAGTACGGTGACTACAGTTAACAATACCATATCGTATACTTGAAATTGACGAAGAGAGCAGATCTCAAGCATTCTAACCACACCACAAAAACGAAGTAGCTATGGGTGGTGATGGATATGTTAACTAGTTTCATTGTGGTTATCACTTGTCAGTGTATGCATATATCAACATATCACATTGTAAGTCTCAAATACATAAAATTTTTATTCATCAAAAACAATAAATAAGTAAGTAAATAAAGACCAAAATAAAGAGATAAATGAACAAAATTCCAATGTGTGAAAATGACTTTGGATAATGCCTGAAACATAGTAACAGCCACCAGAGATACAAGAGGACCTGGGAAATAGATACATACGTGGTACTTCAGTATACCTGGAGCAAAAAGGTGAGGAGAGAATACAGGCTTCTTTTAAGAGATGAAGCTGGAGAAGTAACCAAAGCCTGCTTCTGCAGGACCTTGCAAACCAGTAAAGAACTTTGTGCTTTTTCCGGAAAGTACTGAGAAGCCATTGAAGAATTTCAATCATTCACTGACTGATTGCTGAGCTTTCATTGTTAAAAGATCATTCTGATTGGAGATGGAGAATGGGTTGACGTGAAATGGAAGTGGGTGGCAGGAAAAGTAAACAGGCCAATTTTAAGGCTGCGCATGAGATGATGGTGGCCTGGCCTATGTTAGTTGCGCAAGACTGGAAGTAGTGGGACGATGAGGCAATTGTTTCAAGACATACACGTGAGAGGTCTTGATGATTAGCTATTGGGGTTGGGAGAGAGGGAGAGGTCTAATGGGTCAGTTGCTACAGTGGGATCGAGAAGGGCAAGAGACAACTTGCATTGAGCTACGACAGGATGACCTCGGTGGGAATGATACAACTGGGAGGTGAAGGCCAGAACCCAGATGACCATATGTTGAGGAGAGGCTGGGAAGTGAAGAGTGGAGTCAGGATTATTGACTTGGCAACAGTACTGCTTGTTGCCACCTAACATCCATTCCCACCTTCTCTCATATTGAGAGAATTCCTGATATTTGGGTGGGTACATGGCTTTGTAGACTGAGCCTTTACATTACCAGGAAGTGTTAAGTTATGGTCAACAGAATGCAAATGGAAGTGAGGTGTGCTATGGGCAATGGCGTTAAAAGAAAGGATACGCTCTCCCCTCCCCATTTTCCTTGCCTGCTGGCTGCAAGCAGATCTGCTGTGCTGAGTCATCTTTGACCTTGTCAGTAAGGAACCACAGAGCAAGCATACAGAATCCTGGGTATCTGACACTATAGGGTAACCATTGTGGGTTTGAACATATACCTAGACTGTTACATGAAAGAGAAATACATATTTTGTTGAAGCCACGGTTATTTATAGCCCCTGTTAGAGCAACCCGCTCTATATCCAAACTATTACAGAATTTGATACGAGAAGGGAGTGGCTGCTAGTGTAGAACCCAACATAAGTGGCATAGGTTTGGTGGGCAGGCAGTAGGTGGGAAGGCACAGGTATTACAGTCTGGTGGCAAGTCTGGTGACAGTTTTTATGTTGTGACAAAACACTAAGCTGTTGTCTATGATCATTCTCGTGGCGGATCACATGCCATCAGAACCTGAAACTCAAGAAGAAATTAATCGTAATATTTGGAATGTGGTGTCTGTGGGATGCATTTTGCCACTTTCACCAGGAACCTGCCACAAACAGACCTCAGGCTAGGGTCGGCCAGTCTGCCAGCACTGATTCAGGGGTATACAGCTCTTCTAAGGAAGCTCTTTCTGCCTGTAGATGACAATCCAATTTGGCGGCAACGAGAGTGACTAGTGCCGCCAAAGCCTGAGAGAGGCAAAAACTTCTGCAGCCCAAACTGAAGGAATTACACGTGGCTTTCAATAGGTAGCCTAAGCAGGACAGGACACCCAAGCCTTTCTCAGTCACCTCCCCAATATGGCTGACTCAAGGTAAACTGGCTAAGTGCAAAATAGCTGTCATTGATTTAGTAGGGAGACTTGGTAAAGCCCAGAACAAGCTACACAGAAGACCAGAGTTTTCAGGCCCCAAAACTATGCCTGAACAAAATATTTCAGTAGGATTATTTACATATGGAATTTGACAGACATAAAAGTAGACCAGAAGCCTAAATGTTTGAGGGAATTTTCTTGCAAAAGAAACCATAGCCTAGGAAAATGGGGAGGAGAGAGCATATCCTTTCTTGTAACGCCATTGTCAATAAGGCATAGACTAGTTTGACCTCTAATACAATCCTTATGATCCCCTTTCTGCGCAGCAGGAAGTGGGCTGCAAAAGCCATCCTGTCCTCAAGAAGGGTATATTCTTCCAAACATCCACCTCAGATTTGTCCACAGAGGATGATGAACATGAAAGAATGTTCCAGAGGGAAAGACAAAAGCTAAAGATGACAGCAGAGGAAGGAATGCTTCCCAGACAGCAGAATCAGGACCTACTGAATGAACTGAGGCCCCAAAGAGTGCCAGGACAGGGTTCTGTCATAATTCATGCCCAGGGGAGTTGGATCATTGCTAGGGACCTATGTTACCTCATTATTCACTCTTCTCTTTCCAGTATTGGAGTTTTTATAGCAATATCCTACTCCAGGGATAGATATTGGTTGGTTTGGAGACTAGACATAACTCATGCTTTAGTTTATAGTTTGTCAGAGAGGAATTCTATCCCTACTGAATGGAGAGAACCAGGGAGTAACAAGAGATACTAAATTTTGACCCAGATGTAGTCATTCTATGAGACCTGGAGGTTATATTTCTTGAATATGACAATGTTCTATGCGTGGGGATGATGCTCTGTGTGTATTTGCGGACAGTTGTTTAATCAAAGGGGTGGACCCTGACTGAAACTGTTAGTGGTCACTCAATAGTCATGCCCTCAGTTCTCTCATAGAAATGGAATGCCCTATTTCTGGCCGAACACATAACCACTCAAAAGGAAAGACCACATTTCCCAGCCTCTCACGAAGCTACGTACAGCCAGGTGACTAAGTTCAGACCAATTAAATGTGAGCAGAAGTGATATGGAAAACTTTCTGGTTATTCTCTGAAGCTAGAGGCATGTCCTCCCCTTTCCCACGTTCACTTCCCACTTCCTGGATGTGGACATGATGCTGAGTCCTCTCAGTTCTACCCTAGAGGTGGTGGAGCACCTTCACAGAAGGAACCTGAGTCCCTGAGAGGGTGGAGCTGCTAAGCCAGCTATGGACTGCATATGCCCAGACTATTCAGGAAGGAAGGAATAAGTTACTGGGTGTGTTTGTTGAAGCAACCGAACCTATATCTAACCAGACATTGCTCGAAAGAATTTGTTCGTATTGTAGACAGTAGGAAGCTAATAACAGCATTTGAACTCTCATGATTTGTTACAAGTATTTTTGTTCTAATGTTGAGTACATTGATGATATGCCAGTATCATCAAATGAAAATCACTAATCCCGAGTTTCTAGAACTTGAATAAATCTATCAATAACCCAAAGCAGTCATTGTTTACTCTTTTCTATGTTTGCAAACGTGGATGGGAATTGGGAAGAAGAGCGCCAGCCACCTGAAACAGATAAATTTACACATCACACAGTTAGAAAAATGAAGTTAAAATTCCAACAAAGGATACACGTTCGATATTTTGTGAAATACTGGGACTGCTTTGAAATGTATATTATCAATACCTCCTTTTAAATAACCTTCTTAGATTTTGCTAACTCGAGACTCTAAGGTCTACCTTTCCCTCTTCTGCTGAGTATCACAAGGTCTCCTCTCCAGATCTAAATGCTACAAACTTTGTTATGAGACAGTCTTATGGGACAATATCTAGAGGACTTTCAATGTGACAGTTTTTAAAAGAAACCCTGACATTTTTGTGGGTTCAGTGTTGAGGGCTCAGGGCTCTTGTGACTGATGAGCAATCTCTTTCATCAGGGCAAGACTTTGTGATAAAATCTTACTCGACTTCTGTGTCTGTTATCTTAAAGTCTACCACACCTGGCACTATAGTCTGTGGCCTATTTCTCTTGACATACTATTAAAAGTCAAGATATATTCATTGTTTCATTTTGCCTCACCGCCCCCAAGCCCCACCTTCCACAGGCAAAGGAGATTGTCTTTTAGGCCTAGGAGCCAATGAAAGTGATCCAGTACTTGGTTTGTTCCAAGTCTGGGAAAGTTCCTCCTGCCCCAGAGCTGGCATTGAAATTGCAAACGGTAAGCACTTCTCAGAGGAGACAGGGACAACAGCTCCCCCATCCTCCCAATATCCCAAGTCCCTTAATAGAGTCTGTTGTTGAAGTTGGTAGATATTTGTGTTCCATTTCTTTCTCTCCAGCAGTCTGACTCTTGTTTGTATTCATAAAGAAATTGTTGACCTTATGGATTCGTTCGCAGCACTATGACCTCAAAGATGATCTCTCTGAGACACGTACCGACACACTGCCTTTTCTGCAACTTGCCTAGGTGGTTCCCCGAGACAAATGTGGAGCCGGTTTCAAATCTTCTCTGTGACCTGGTGTGCCTGATGAGGACCAAGGAGAAAAACTGCTACTTGGACCTTCAAATTTTCTGACTCCAAGACCCAAGGCAAAACAATTCTCCACACTTTAATTTGATAAAGGATGTGCTAAACCAAAGGTCCCAACTTGAAAAGGTAAAACCAAAAAAGTTTTTCAACTTTGAAATGTTGGCAAAGACCCCCTGGTAAGGTGTCTGTTTCATAACCAAAGATCATGAGATTCAAACCCCATCCATGCCTGGCCCTAGAAAGTACAAATTCACAGGAGAGGTGTTCTAGCAAGTGACTAAAAACACAGGCTTGGCAGCCAAACAGGTTTGTGTTTAAATCCTGGCCTTGTCACTAAAACCAAATGTCCTTGAGGAAACTGCTTAGCTAAAACCTTAGTTTTGTCATCAGTCAAATGGAGATGTCAATGGTACCTGTTTCTTAGCGTTGTTGCAGAGATTAGATGAGATAATCAATGACCCCAAAGGAGAAGAAGACAAAGGGAGCTCTGGAAGAATGATTAAGCTCTCCCAGAAAGTGGCTAGCATCCTCTCTGACACATGGGCCCTCAGCCATGGGGACCAACTGAAGATATTCCTGCGCCCAGCACCAGAAACCTACTGGAGCTGCCTGGCCTGGGTGCGATTGGGTAAGACATGGGAGAGGGGCCCCTGGGACAGAGGCTCCTATGGGATTCCAGTCTCAGTCATTCACAGAATGGAGAGGTGGTAAAAGGATGTCCATCTGATGCCTGAATTCTTCCCATTGTGTGGGGGTCTATAAACAGGCCTAAGGTTTCATCTCAGTTCCACGAACTGCCACTTTTGTAATATCATCCCTCTCTGAGCCTCAGTTTCCTTATGTGTGAAATGGGCACAGTAATAGAGTCAGACTTGTGTGTTATTGTGAAAATGAAACACAAATTATCCATAGAGAGTGCTTAACTACCTTGTAGGCCATTTATCACCTCAAGGAAATCTTAGCCTCTGAGAGGCTCCAAAATATAAATATTTTTTGGAATTAGGAGGTTCCTAGGAAACTCAAAGCACATGTTCCCTGGAGATTTCCCATGAAGTGTTTGCCATTATAAGTTCCCACAAATGGCTCAGCCTATTGCTTTTGCCTAATAATAGGCTTGTAGTTAAAAAACAAAAAATCCTGAAGAGCATTCAAAGAGCAGGTATCCTTGAGAATGCCAGGTGTGGGAGGCACAAAGAAGACAAGACAGGAGTGAGCCACACCACGGCTCAACAGAAGCCCTTGAGTACTTCAGGAAGTAAGTCCTATTTTTTGAAGGCCCTATGCTTGGAGGCTCATCTTTGCCATGTAGTTCCCAAGAGTTGGGGTGCCTGAGGTAGCTCACAAACCCCTCAGTCCTCTGGGACAACTTCTGTATTATGAGATCCTCCTGACTGTGGGTCACCACACCTGGAGTGGGGTTTCTTGTGAGACTGTGTCTCTGCCTCTCCTGTTTCCATATATTTTATCCTTTTTCCGTTATTGTACAGACACTGTTAAGCTATCTTTCAGATCCTTTTCAGAGGGAATTGTTCCATAAGCAGCTGTTGAATTCTTGTGTTCATGGGAGGAGGTGAGTTCACGATCCTCCCATGCTGCCATCTTGACCCCAGCTCCACAGTCCATACTCTAAACCACATGTGAAATAATACATGTTTAAAACCACTCTGTGGGCAAATAGCAATGATACGTTTCTTCTGAACGTGTATTCTGAAATGTTATCAAAAGTCCATGGAATGAAAATCGCTGAGCAAGAAGCTGGAGCTAAGGATGAATGAGACAAAGTTCTACCCTCAGAGGGGCTGAAACACTCCTAGGGGAGATGAGATCGATGAAGGAGCAATTTAATGCAAGCACGAAGGTCCTCGGTAAATTGACAAGGAGTTCAGAAGGAAAAGAAACTCCCTTCAGCTAGAAAATCAGGAAAGGATGCTGCAAGGAGGTAGCACAACATGCATATTCCCACTGCAAAGAAGCCACTCTGGGGGACTATACCTTTGTTTTCATTGTATTGCTTCTGCTTAAAAATAGTTTAGGACGGGGGCGCCTGGGTGGCGCAGTCGGTTAAGCGTCCGACTTCAGCCAGGTCACGATCTCGCGGTCCGTGAGTTCGAGCCCCGCTTCGGGCTCTGGGCTGATGGCTCGAGCCTGGAGCCTGCTTCCGATTCTGTGTCTCCCTCTCTCTCTGCCCCTCCCCCGTTCATGCTCTGTCTCTCTCTGTCCCAAAAATAAATAAACGTTGAAAAAATTAAAAAAAAAAAAAGTTTAGGACGATACTTTGGGAAAGGGTCACCAAGGAAAGCAGCGTCGTTACTCTAAACTTCCCTTTTTTATTCAGAAGTGTACTTCCCAGAATGAGATTTCAACATCCCACTGTTAATCATGGATAGAACAACTACACAAAAGATCAACCAGGAAATAGGAGAGTTGAACAACACTGCAAAACAACTATGTTGATTCAAAGTGAATAAAAGTTGTTTGTTTGTTTGTTTGTTTTAATTTTAGACAGAAGGGAGAAGACTTTCATTTAAGCCTAAGTTAAGATAGCCACCAAGGATACAAAATCTTCACAAAGAAGAGACTTCTCTGAGGAAGGAATAGTCAGTGCAGGATTACATATGTTTTTTTCACACAAAGCATCATAAATCATCATAGCCAATGACATTCCAGAAAGTTACAGACTTTATCTCATGTTTTAGTATCTGCAAGGCTGTATGACTTTAATCTTATGGAAACCAGGGACATGTTTTTCTTGTTCTTTATGTTTGAAATGCTCCTTTTTGGTTATTTTTATTTTTATTTTTTGAAGCTTTCGATTTTTTTATTTTTTTTAAAAAATGTTACAGAAGGAGGAGCCAAACCATAAGAGACTCTTAAAAACTGAGAAAACACTGAGGGTCAATGGGGGGTGGGAGGGAGGGGAAAGAGGGTGGTGGGCATTGAGGAGGGCACCTGTTGGGATGAGCACTGGGTGTTGTATGGAAACCAATTTGACAATAAATTTCACATTTAAAACATACTAAAAAATGAAAAAATGTAAAAAAAAAAAAGGTGAAATTGACAACACTTAAAAGCCGTCATTCTGACCATTTGAAAATGGACAGTCCAGTGGCTTTTATTATAGTCCTGATGTTGCACAACTATTACCACTAAGTCTAAAATATTATTATCATTCTGAGAAGAAAGCCCATATCTCAATTCCTCCCTCGCCAATTCCCTGGCAACCACTAATCTACTTATGTCTCTTGGTTCTGCCTGTTCTGGAGGTTTCATATAAATGGAATTATACAAGACATGGACTTTTGCTTCTTTCACTTAGCACAATGTTCTTGAAGTTCATCTACACATGTGACAGTACTGCATGCCTTTTGATGACTAGACAATATCCCCTTGTACGGTTTTACCACCTTTGATGTATCTGGTCACCAGTTGATGAACAACTGGGTTGTTTCCACATTTCAGGAATTGTGAATAGTGCTCCTATGAACATTTATGTAGAAGTTTTTGTGGGAATATATGTCTTCAATTCTCTTGGGTTTATACCTTGGAATGAAATTGCTGTGCCATATGGCAACTCCATTTTTAACTTATTAAGAAATTGCCAAACTGTTTTCCAGAGTAGCTGTACCATTTCACACTTCCACAAGCAGTGTTTGAAAGTTCTGATTTCTCTACATCTTTGCCAACGTTGATTTTTTTCCTTCCAGGATTTTATTTAAAATTCGTTTAATGTTTATTTATCTTTGAGAGAGAGAGAGAGAGAGAGAGAGAGAGAGAGAGAGCGCATGAGCAGGGGAGCGGCAGAGAGAGAAGGAGACACAGAATCCCAAGCAGGCTCCAGGCTCCCAGCTGTCAACACAGAGCCTGATGCGGGGCTCGAACTCACAGACTGCGAGTTTGTGACCTGAGCCAAAGTCGGACGCTCAACCGATTGAGCCACCCAGGCACCCCTCCTTCCAAGATTTTATTTAAATCCAACTTAGTAAACATGTAGTGTAGTACTGGTTGCAGGAGTAGAATTTAGTGATTCATCACTTACACATAACACCCAGCGGTCATCACAAGTGGGCTCCTTAATGCCCATCAGCCATTTAGCCCATCCCCCCAACCACTTCCCATCCACCAATACTCAGTTTGTTCTCTATAGTTAGAAGTCTCTCAGGCTTTGCCTCCCTCGCTGTTTTTATCTTATTTTTCCTTCCCTTCCCCTACGTTCATCTGTTTTATTTCTTATATTCCACACGTGAGTGAAATCATATGTTTGTCTTTCTCTGACTGACTGATTTTACTTATTTCACTTAGGAACTAGTTCATAAACTACTTCCATCCATGTCTTTGCAAATGGCAAGATGTCATTTTTTCTGTAGTCTGAGTAATATTCCATTATATACATATACACCAATTCTTCATTATCCATTCATTGTTCAATGGACATTTGGGCTCCACCCATACTTTGGCTGTTGAGGCAATGCTGCTATAAACATCGGGGTGCATGTATCCTTTTGAATTGGTATTTTTGTATTCTTTGGGTGAATACCTAGTACTGCAATTGCTGAATTGTAGGGCAGTTCTATTGTTAACTTTTTAAGAATGTTCATTTGAGAATGAGTGTGTGTATGTGATTGGGGGCAGGGGCAGAGAGAGAGGGGCGAGAGAGAGAATCCCAAGCAGGGTCAATGCTGTCAGTGTGGAACCTGAGGCAGGGCTCAATTTCATGAACCATGAGATAAAGACCTTAGCTGAAATCAAGAGTTGAATGCTTAACTGAATGAGCCACCCAGGCGCTCCTATTTTAACTATTTGAGGACTCTCCATACTGTTTTCAAGAATGGCTGCAGCAGTTTGCATTTCCACCAACAGTGCAAGAGGGTTCTTTTTTCTCTACACCCTTGCCAACACTCGTTGTTTCTTGTGCTCTGGCAACCATCAGTTTTGAACAGGGACTCTTTTTATTGTCCTTAAGATATTTCCATCTGAGACACAAAAGACAAAGGTGGGAGGTGTGGCCAAGGCCCACACTGGTACACCAGATGCTTTTCCAAAACGAAGAGGCCTGTAATAGGGTATGTAAGCTTTAGTACAAGACAGACATTGTCATCATCAGTTGTTCCCAGAAATATTCTAATTCTCCAAGCTTGTGAAATCAAGGGAAGCCTCTGCTTGACATAATCATAGAGCAGCCTGCAGCAGACAGATGTACCCTGCATGTGTCAGTCACATAATAGTCCCCAAATATGTGATAAATGGATGGAGAAACACTATCGAACAGCCAGAAGAAAAGAGGAAGGAATGTTTGTGTCCAGTGCAAATCCAGCAATCCACAGCAGTGGCTATTTTCACACTAGAGGCACCAACATAGAGGAAGTTTCCACAACCCCCTTGCATCACACAGTTTCAAAATCAGGCTGTCTTTCAAATAGGAATTAATCTGACACCTACCCATGTAAATTATTGACCGCTTGAGAGGAAAAGGTAATGGCAACAATGCTCAGAGGGCTCAGAGTCGATTTCTACCAAAGCTGCTATTTGGTTGCTGGCCTAACGGAGAGGTGATAGCCTAGAAGGCTAGTACTGAAAGAGATCTCATGTGCCTGCCAGGATGGTTAAGGTAATGGTATTTACTTTAAAGATATGATTGAAGCCTTCTCGTTTGCCATTTTCAGGAATCACCTTTATGCCTGGAACCCTTCAGCTGACTGTCAAGGACATTTTCTATCAATCATACACATCTAAGTCCCAGTGCATGGTAGTCAATGAGGCTATGGTCCCACTTGTGGACCTTGTTTGGTGCAACTATGCCCCTTGAAGACCAATCTCTTGGTATCAGATAAGAGCTATGACGGGTGGTTAAGTTTCAAGGAGTTGATTCACTGAATTGGCACTAAACACAAGATGCTGAAATAAAGAAAATGTCTATTTTGGAAGATGAGATGATGTGTGAGACGTGTTAATGTAACTTGGGTGGTGTAAAAGGAGAGACAGGGAAGCTGGACAGCAATTTCTAATCCTGCATCCAGAGTACTCCCTTACACAAGATTTATGAACTGTCTTGTTACTTCTCAGTCTGAGTGGAAGGTCACATCTCCTGATTCATACCTAAGTATTCCTTCTGGGAGACAACCAATAAATAGCTGATAAAAATATGAAGGATCAGGAAGCATATTGAAAACAAGGAACACTCATCCTCACCTGTAAGTGGGAGAAATACTTATTAGAACAATGGGATGATGCCACATCCACCCTCAGGTAAGCCAAAAATTGAGTTTGATCACTATAAATGTTGTCTCTAGATGGAGACCCTGAGCTTGTCTCATCCTGGAAATGCAGTTAGATCAGCACCAAATCATTCTGAACGGCTAGCAAAGAGATTTGAACATTAAGACAATAATCTGCATCACTTGAGCCACAGAACATGGCAGGTATGTGGTGTGGATAGGTGAAGTGCTGGAGAGAAAAGCCGGGGAGGGGAGGGAGCTGTTTGTGGAGAGAGAGGAAGGGAAAGGGGGAGAGTGCAGCCCACTGGGATGGTGCAAGAAAAGCACTCCCCTGAACGTAGCTGGAGAGAAAGAGAGAGAAAGTGAAAACACTTGCAGGGGACTGAACAAGAAATCTGTGAAACCACACGAAAAAATTTGGAAAGACCATGGATACCTGGAGATTAAAGAACATCCTACTATAGAATGAACGGGTTAATCAAGAAAATAAAGAGGAAATATAAAAGTACATGGAAGCCAATAAAAATGAAAACATGACAGCCTCAAACCTCTGGAATGCAAGAAAGGCAGTCATAAGAGCAAGTATGTAGCAATCCAGGCCTTCTTAAAGAAGGAAGAACGGTCTGAAATACACAATGTAACCTTACACCTAAAGGAGCTGGAGAAAGAAGAGCAAATAAAGCCCAAAACCAGCTGAAGAAGGGAAATAATAAATATTAGGGCAGAAGTCAATGATATTGATTTTAAAAAAAGAAGTAGAACCGATCAACTAATCCAGAAGAGGGTCCTTTGAAAGAATTAACAAAATAGATACACCCCTAGCCAGACTGATCAAAAGGAAAAAGGAAAGGACCCAAATAAATAAAATCATGAATGAAAGAGGAGATATCACAACAAACACCACATAAATACAAACAATAAGAGGAGAATACTATGAGCAATTATATGCCAACAGACTGGGCAATCTGCAAGAAATGAAAAATTCCTAGAAACATATAAACTACCAAAACTGAAACAGGAAGAAAGAGAAAACCTGAACAGACCCATCACCAGGAAAGAAATTGAATCTGTAATCAAAAATCTCCCAACAAAGAGTCCAGGGCCAGATGGCTTTCCAGAGGAATTCTACCCAACATTTAAAGAAGAGTTACCGCCTATTCCTTTGAAGGTGTTCCAAAAAATAGAAATGGAAGGAAAACTTTCAAACGAATTCTACAAGGCCAGCATTACCTTGATTCCAAAACGGGACAAAGACCCCACTTAAAAGGACAACTACAAATCAGTTTCCCTGATGAACATGGTTGCAACAGTTCTCAACAAGATACTAGCCAACCAGATCCAAAAACACATTAAAATAATTATTCCCCACAATCAAGTGGGATTGATCCTGGGATGCAAGACTGGTTCAATATCCACAAATTAATCAATGTGATATCTGACATGAATAAAAGAAAGGATAAGAACCACATGGTACTCTCAATAGAGGTTCCTGAAAGCATGTGACAAAATATGGCACCCTTTTTAAATAAAAACTTTCAAGAAAGCAGGGATAGAAGGATCATACCTCAAGATCATAAAGGTCACACTGCTAATATCATCTTCAATGGGGAAAAAATGAGAGCTTTCTCCCCTAAAGTCATGAACTCCACAAGGATGTCCATTCTCATCACTATTATTACAGAGGGTTGGAATTCCTAGCTTCAGCAGTCAGGCAACGAAAAAAAATTAAAGGCATCCAAATCGGCAAGGAGGAAGTCAAAATTTCACTCTTTGTAGACACCATGGTAATCTATGTGGAAAACCCAAAAGACCCCATCAAAAAACTGTTAGAACTTATACATGAATTCAGCAAGGTTGAAGGATATAAAATCAACGTACAGAAATCAGTTGCATCGCTATACACCAACAATGAAGCAGCAGAAAGCGAAATCAAGGAATTGATCCCACTTAAATTTGCACCAAAAAAGATAAAATACCTAGGGATAAACCTAACCAAAGGGGTGAAAAATGGATACACTGAAAACTACAGAAAACTTAGGAAAGAAACTGAAAAGACACAAGAAAATGGAAAACCATCCCATGGAGTGGAAGAACAATTTAACAGTTGTTAAAATGTCAATAATACTCAAAGCAATCTACACGTTCAGTGCAATCCTTATCAAAGTAACACCAGCATTCTTCACAGAGCTGGAACAAACAATCATAAAATTTGTATGGAACCAGAAAAGACTCTAAATAGCCAAAGAAATCTTGAAAAAGAAAACCAAAGCTAGAGGCATCACAATTCTGGATTTCTAGCTGCATTACAAAGCTGTAATCATCAAGACACTATGGTACTGGCCCAAGAACAGAATAGAGAATGGAACAGATTAGAGAACCCAGAAAGGGACCCACAGACGTATGGCCAACTAATCTTTGACAAAGCAGGAAAGAATATCCAATGGAATAAAGACAGTCTCTTCAGCAAGTGGTGCTGGGAAAACTGGACAGTGACATGCAGAAGAATGAACCTGCACCACTTTCTTACACCATACACAAAAATCAACTCAAAATGCATGAAAGACCTAATGTAAGACAGGAAGCCATCAAAATCCTCAAGGGGAAAGCAGGCAAAAACCTCTTTGATCTTGGCCGCAGCAACTTCTTACTCAACACGTCTCTGGAGGCAAGGGAAACAAAAGCAAAAACGAACTATTGGGACATCATCAAGGTAAACACTTTTGAACGGCGAGGGAAACAAACAATCAGCAAAACTAAAAGGCAACTGACAGAATGGTAAAAGATACTTACAAAAGACATATCAGATAAAAAGGTGAGTATCCAACACCTATAAAAAAACTTATAAAGTGCAACACCTAACAAACAAATAATGCAATGAAGACATGGGCAAAAGACAGGAATAGACGCTTTTGTAAAGAAGATATCCAGATGGCTAACAGAAAGAAGAAAAGATGCTCAACATTACTCATCATCAGACAAATACAAATCCAAACCACAAGGAGATACCACCTCACACCTGTCAGAATGGCTAAAATTAACAACTCAGGCAACAAATGATGTTGGTGAGCATGCATAGAAAAGGAACCCTTTTGCACTGCTGGTGGAAATGCAAACTGGTGCACCCACTCCGGAAAAAAGTATGAAGGATCCTAAAAAAAAAAAAAATTAAAAACAGAACCACCGTACGACACAGCAATTGTACTACTAGGTATTTATCCAAAGGCTACAGGACTGCTGATTCAAAGGGTCACCAGCACCTCAATGTTCATAGCAGTATTACCAACAATAGGCAAAGTATGAAAAGATCCCAAATATCCACCAACTGATGAATGGATAAAGAAGATCTGAGCATTCACTGTGCGGGCCAGGCCCTGGACTCAAAGATTTACATGTTTTATTATTTCATTTAATCCCCTTCAAACCTCAGATCATGTAACCATCCATCTTACGGAGCAGAAAAGGAGGCTCCCAGACTCCAAGTAATTGCCTGCGGTAGGGGTTAATAAAAGGATGGAGCTGGAACTCAAATTCACATGTATCTGACAACAGACATCATGCTTCCAATGTTAGGCTGTGCTGCCTGCCTCATAGAGAGGAGAACGGAGGATGCATCCCAGTTAGGATGGGCTAGATGCTATTGTGCGTAACAAATGGCCCCGAAGTCTTAATGGCTTGTAATAACGGAAATCTTTTCCTTGCTCAAGCCACATGTCCACCATGGTCCTCCTGGGACCAGGATAAAAGAGCACCCACCATAGGTAACTACCAGGTGCCATAAGAGATGGACAGAGAGGTGGCCAGACACAGCTGTTCCCAACTGTTGTGTTCAAGGTGGCACTCTTCGCTCCCACTCACGTTTCACTGGTCAGAGCACGTCACAGGGCTGCATCCAGCTTACCGGGTCACGGGACAATGTGACATCCTTTGTGGAGCCTAGTGAGGCCACCACAAGTACCAACCTGTCTGGGGGACTGGGCAGGGACAAAGGCGATGCACGGGTCATTGGTAGGAAATGACAACAGGACTCATTCGGGATGGGTTTGCTTCATCCTCAACCAGGTGAAATTTGTCCCAGAGTTGCCCAAAAACATCACTGGCAAGATTAAAGAAGTGAACTTTGGAAAAAGGAGTTTGGTCACATGTAATCAGCAAAACACCCAGAAACCACTCTGTGATCTTGACCAAATCCCTGACTGCCTCAGTTTCCCCACTATGGAGAGGATGAGGACGGAGGGTTGGGCATTGTTTTGTAAGAGCATCAGGAGTGCCCACGGTCCAGCATTTCTGTTCTTTTACATTAATATCAGTTATTCTCCTTCCTCCAAATCCCTGGGTGAGTGCTCCGAATGTGGCCTGCGTAAGAAAACACTGACCTCGGCCTCCAAGGTGACCTCGTGTTGTGCTTTTATCCTGAGAATGAACTGGCCCTAAATGCTGTCCCTCCATAATTCTCCCCCAAGTCCCATCAGAGAAGATTCCAGGGCTAGATTCTCCCTCCTGGTTCTAGGGGCCCTGGGTGACTCCTTATGCCCATTCAACAGCTAGGACACAGAGGTCATAGGGGACACTCCTGTGGCCCCAGGTGCCCATCCCTGCCTGGCTTGCCCATGCCCTGCTGGAGGGTGATGCCGGGGCAAGAGACAGTGAGGTGGCTGGGGCAGGGGGCAAGGGCCGAGGGCAGCCCAGCGTGGTGATTCCCCTTGCTTGCAAGACCATGGCTCACTGCTCCATCCACCATCCCAGGGATCTGCTGCCCCTGCTGCCTCTGGATGCTGCTGCTGCTGCTTCCCGGCCCCAGCCTGCACCAGCACAGGTGAGTGAGGGATCTGCCCTTTGGGGACTCACGAGTCCTGTAGGACTCCTCCAGCTCTTTCCTGGGGTGCCCAATCCTGCATTCCTTCCATGGGGCCCAGGAGCTCTGTTTCCCCGGGCTTCCCTAGGGGCCCCCCGCTCACTCACCTCTTCCAGGGCCCAGGAATCCCTTATCCTCACCAGGGTCTAGGAGCCCTCCCCATACTAAATAAGCCCTCCTTCCACCTGGAGCCCTCCCAGCCACTGGCCTGTGGTCCTGTGAGTTGACCTTTCACTCCATCCATCCTTGGGGACTGAGGTGGCAACACAAGGCGGGGACACTGGAGGACAGGAGAAAAATGGACAGAGGGAGCTGAGCCTCAGGTTGAGGGCAGCCCAGATTGTCTCCTGCTCACCCACCCCAGGACTCATCCTTGAAGGGTCTCCTCTGCAGCCGCTCATTCCTAGGGGTACAGACATACACACTCACAGAAAGAAACAGACACCATAAGCACAGAGACACACGGGCATGGAATCACCCGCAGCCTCATCTGGGTACTCGGGTATGGGACTCATGGACAGACTCACACACAGACCCACGCTGCAGACATAGTCAGTGACACCCTGAGGGGAGCACACTCACCCACACAGACACACACACGCAGGGCCACGTGTAACAGCCCCATAAAGCAAACTCTGCACACGCTAAACACACACACACACACACACACACACACACACACACAGAAAACACACACACACAGGTATGATCAAGAACACCCAAAGGGGCCTCAGAATCACATGCACAACCAATACACACACAGACATGAAACACAGATACACACAGACACTCCCACCACAGGGACCCGTGTCCCTGGAAGATAAAGATGATACAGTCACAGACACAGAGGTCTGCACAGAGGATATATACTCATTCAGAGACAGACACAGATACACATACATACAAATAAACCCAAGTGACAAACATGAAAACAACCAAATAACAAGAAACTCATGTCCACAGTCAATAGACTCACAGAAACAGAATTCCCACGAACAGGTGCATAACGTAAATTTAGACACACACACGCACACACACGCACACTCCACATAACTCTGGCACTCCATTGGAGGCCAGCACAGGCAGACAGAATACACAGACCCTGGCATGACCTATCCCATCTAAGTTGTCATGGAAGGGGGTGTTTTCCTGGTTCCAACCCGGTGCTGGGCACCCCGTGTCAGTGGCTTATGGAAAGCTGTGTCCAGGCCTGGATTCCAGGGAGTGGCCAGGGTAGTGTGGCCATGGGGACAGGAGCACAGAGTAGGGACAGGGTACACTTAGCGTGGGGGTGTTGCATGGGGCCAGGTCAAGTGAGGGAGACAGGTGAGCCTCCCCAGGACCCTTCCACCTGTTTCTGTACCACCTGGGGTGCGGTGGTACCCGCATAGACCCCTAAAGACTCCTATACATCCTCAGTACCTCTGACGCCTTCTCCTACCCTTGCTGTCAAGGAGCAAAGAGTACCCTCTTGGACTTAACCCCTCCCACTTCAGAGTTCCAGCCACAGCCCCAGGTAAAAATTGACAATGGGGAACAAACTGATTGACATTTTAGTGTCCCGGGGTGAAATATACATGCTATTTAAACGACATTTGTTGGCTTAATGAAAATGGACGTGTCTTTGGAGTTGTCAGCATCAAATATAGAACTTTTATTCTACCAAGGTGTGCAGAAAGTCAAATAAGCTTGTGTTATTTCTGTGGCAATTTGTTATCAAAAAGAGGACTTAAAATGATTCTGAATTTTGTCTGTCTCAAAGTTTTCTTGGATAATGGTTAAGATAGCTTTCAAAGTCTTTAACTTGAAAGTTTTGGTTAAATGATAAAGAGAACTGAATCCATTGGCCATCTAGGCCTTTTCCAAATAGGACTGAGTGCTGTAGCATTGATTACTGAATGTAGATTTGTACTTTTGGCTTCTTATTACATTGAAGCTGAAGATATAATGGGTCTGTTGGACCCAAATGATTTGTGCTTTATTAAAAGATTGTACCACGGAAAAAACATGTTTTTTAATTATAAAATGTAGTTTTATGAATTTTAGATCTAGAAGAATTCTGGTATAAGAGTTCACAAGTGGTTACTACTTAGTTTTCACTGGAGACTAAGGTTTCTAAGAGTGAAAATTCTTCTGCTAAATGTAAATAAGACTGATGGAAATAAGGAAAGTAACTCTGCATGTAAAAAAACGAAGAGATGTGTAAGGAAGATGTGATGAATGGGAATACGTTTTTGTTGAGGTAAAAGAAAGTAATTTTCTCCTAAAATGAGATTGGTTGTTTGGAAAGAAATGGCTTGGGACTAAATCTGAGTGCGAAAGAAAGTTGTAGAAAGTTTGTGAAGGGTAGTCTTTGGACAATAATTTTATGTCATCAGCACAGACTAACATTGAAATGAATGGACTTTCTTTATTTCGTATTTGAGAGAGACAGTATGTGCACACATGGGGGAGGGGCAGAGAGAGAGAATCTCAAGCAGGCTCCACGCTTAGCGCATAGCCTGACTCGGGGTTTGATCCCATGACCTGAGCCAAAATCAAGAGTGGGATGCTCAAGCAACTGCGCTCCGCAGGCACCCCAAAATGAATGGATTCTAGAGGTACACTGTTAGAAGATTACAATTCTTCTTTCTCTCTGCTAAAAAAAGACGTTTTCTTGGATTGTTAGTTTGCACTTGGTAAGAAAACATAAATCTTGTTTTCTCTTTTGTTTTGCTTGCCCAGAAAACCAAAGGTTCCCTGTTTTGCCTTCAGCAGGTCTTTGGTTTGTTAAGAAAGTTAAAACTTCACAATGTTAAAGGAGCTAAGTTTTACTAACAAGTATAGTACCCTATCTATTGGCCTTTGGAATCTCTTGTCACCTTGGTTAAATAAATAAGTTTTAAGTTTTATAATGATCCATAATCCTATTTAGGCATGTACATTAAAACTTTCCCAAGATTTAAATAGTAAATGAAGTCTTTTTTGACCAAGTAGGCTTGTTTATTTGGTATGTTAAGATACTTGGAATGCACAAACAAATAACGATAAACTTAAGCTTGTATTGCTTGGGCCAATGCTATAACGGTTCATATAAGGACAAAGATAGATAGAGACAGATATAGATATGAAATTCCTGAAGTTTTAATATCCCTTGATATTCTGATTATCGAAGTGTTCTATGTCACAGAAATAACTGAATTTTCTTGTCAGCTGTATTATGGTCTTTTGTCATTTGCAAAATGTGTTTCATCTTCAAGCAAATTCATGCAAAGGACTTCTTTTTAAACAAATGCAGGTTTTTGATAGCTTTAAAATCATAAAACTGGGGTACCTGAGTGACTCAGTCAGTTAAGCATCAGACTCTTGATTTTGGCTCAGGTCACCATCTCATGGTTTATGAGACTGAGCCCCTTGTCGGGCTCTACACTAACAGTGTGGAGCCTGCTTGGGATTCTCCTTCTCCCTCTCCCTTCCCCTCTCATGCTGCCTCTGTCTCTCTCAAACAAATAAGTAAACTTAAAAAAAACATAAAGCTGCAATGGGTAAGAATTTCCAGAACTAACGAAAGCTACATTCAAACTGAGCAAGAATTAGTAACATGGAACTAAATGAACTGAAGAAAATGATTATAATTTTCGTGACTCTTGTTGGAAATGTTACTTGTTCTCTGATGTTTGCTCTGCCAGATTAAGGAAACTCTCTTAACAGGAGTCTCTATGACTTACAGAAACATGGTAAAACATTCATTTGTGAACAATGATGCATCTAACTTTCCTCTCTACCTCAACCTTCTGAAATTCAAAAGTTCTTTCTTACAAGGTAATTACAGTTGTTTTCCTAAGTTCACTAAGAATCTGTTCTCCTTGTAACAGGACACTATTGAAAGTATTGGTTATTTTACCAAAGCTTTGACTGGAATGTCATATTTCAGAGGGACATACATAGACTCAGATATGACCATACAGCTTTAAGGAACTGAGGTTGCCTTTATGAAACATCAAGCCAGGGGATGCCTGGATGGCACAGTCAGTTAAGCGCAGAGTGAGACCCTGCTCAAGGCACTAATGGCACTAAATATTGATGATTGGCTAGAGACTGAAAGCAACCCTGTCTTCACAACAGCCAGACCTCCAGGATCCCATGAGTCTTCTTTAACATGCACAAATCCCTTTACAGATAGGTTACCTCTAGCCTCTCCACCCCCAAACTTAAAAGTATACAGTTAATTGCTCCTCACTTTCCCAGTGCAGCTCTTCCTTCCAACCGGTCCTGTCCCCATGCTGAAATGAAAACACCTCTTCGCACCATAAAACATAACAGGAATTCATTCTTGACCATTGGGCTTGATGATCCTGCATCCCCGTAGATGGTGAGGTTAATGTGCACAGGCGCTCAGTACATGGCTTTCTCTTGTCCTCACCACAGTTATGGACACAGGCATGTACATGGAAGGACACCATTTTACTGAAGCAAACCAGTCTAGGTCACACAGCTGATAAGCAGCACAGCTGGATCTCAAACTCTTGGCTCCTGGTCCTGCCCCTAGGAGCCACAAAGGGCTCCCCAGATGGGAAGCTGACACTGGCTTTGGGGACACTACCTCGCCTCCATGAATCATCTCACCTTTTCAAGGCCCCCAACTCTGTTCACTGCTGCATCTTTCCCTGCTCTCTGCTCCACTTATAACTGGGGTGACCCTGGCCACCTGCTAGGCCCTCCCTGCCCAGAACACCTGGGGCCGTCAACCATCTGGGTGTTGTCCCAGGGCTCCCAGGAGAGAAGCTAATGAACTATTTCTCTTAAAATGCTCTCCTCCCTGTGCTGATTCATAGGGGCACATGTATAGCAGCACTTTCAATAATAATTTCAACAAATTATGGAAAGAGCCTAAATGTCCATCAACTGATGAATAAAGAAGATGTGGTATATATATATACAATGGAATACTAGTTGGCATTGACAAAGAATAAAATCCTGCCATTTGTAACAATGTGGGTGGAACTGGAGTGTATTATGTCAAGTGAAATAAGTCCGTCAGAAAAAGATATCAAACGTTTTCACTCATATGTGGAACTTGAGAAACTTAATGGAGGACCATGGGGGGAGGGAAGGGGAAAATGTAGTTTTGAATAGAAGGGAAGGCAAAGTATAAGAGACTCTTGAATGCAGAGAACTGAGGGTTGATGCGGGGGTGGGGGGAAATGAGTGATGGGCATCGAGGAGGGCACTTGTTGGGATGAGCACTGGGTGTTGTATGTAAACGATGAATCATGGAATCTGCCCCCAAAACAAAGAGCACGCTATATACACTCTATGTTCGGTAACTTGACAATAATTTCAAAAAAAAAAAAAAAAAAAGTCAACTATGAATATCAGCAGCCAGACAGTTGCCAGATGTTTCAAGAATACCCACGAGGGAGGATGTTTACATTCATGCCAGTATGGCTTGTCTTTTGTGTGTTCGATACCCATGATCATTGTGCTGACAGCCCCTGCTCTCTTTCAGACAGTGGCCACTCAAAGACATGTACATTTCCCACCAGCACGCATTTTAGTGACCTCACTTCTGAGAGCTGAAGAAACAAATGTTACACATTTTGGAGGCTACTTTCTAGAGTGGTTCATTCGCACAAAATTAAAGCTTCGTATGTGAATTCGTGTGAATTGCATTGTGGGTGTATTTGCTCCTACAGTGCTGGTTAGTCTAGTTTTTGTAAAATGATATGTGTTCTTTTGGGGACCATATCCAGGACTTTAGCATTCTTTTAGAAATAATTTTCATAGTTCTTATTGATTGATTTAGGTGCAATACCGTGAAATAGGAATGTGAATTCCTTTCATTGGCTACTTGGAGCTGTGTATTCAAGGAACTTAAAATCTCCTAGATGTCATCAGCATAGAGAAGATCACCTGATTAGGCAAATCTTTATTTACTTCAGAAATCTGACACTTCGAGCTGTGATTCAGAATCAAAGTAAACATTGAAAGAAAACCTCAATGTTTTTAGAAAGTGAACTAGAAGTATATTTTGGGGGAAATAACAATCCCAAGTTTATAATAGTCACTACTCCTCTAAGTCCCTATCTGTAAACATCTATCCATATAACATTATCAGTTGTATCTCTAGTACATTTTTTATTGTTACTTTCTCCCATTCTTGCATAAATTTTGGGCATATTTTTGGAGATATTCCAAAGGAGTTTCTTTAGATACTTTACGAATGTACAACAGAAGTCATTGACTTCTTATGTTTAATATTATTGAGTTTTCTATTTTAACCTGGTTTATAAATACTTAACTTATGTTAACTACTTGAAAAATATTAGAATTTGCCTGCCTACCTTCCTACCTTCCTTCCTTCCTTCCTTCCTTCCTTCCTTCCTCCTTCCTTTTTTCTTTATTTCAGGATTTAAAAATAATCCCAGTTCTAAACTTCAGTGTGGAACCTGGGTTTAAAAAGAAAAAGTCAGGGAAATGACGATTTAGTGCATTTTTAAAAAATGTCTGTATTATCAATTTTCAAAATTGAATAGGTTCAATGTTCATTTAGGAAAATGTAAATCGATTTGGGGGTCAAAAATAAGCTATATAGGGGCGCCTGGGTGGCGCAGCCGGTTAAGCGTCCGACTTCAGCCAGGTCACGATCTCGCGGTCCGTGAGTTCGCGCCCCGCGTCAGGCTCTGGGCTGATGGCTCAGAGCCTGGAGCCTGTTTCCGATTCTGTGTCTCCCTCTCTCTCTGCCCCTCCCCCGTTCATGCTCTGTCTCTCTCTGTCCCAAAAATAAATAAACGTTGAAAAAAAAATTAAAAAAAAAATAAGCTATATACATTGTGCGTTTTAACGGAAATGTTTGTGAAGTATCATGACTTAAATAGGAAATTCTAATTTTTTCCTATTTTTTAATCCTGTGAATTCATTAGGCAAAATTAAATGATTATTGTGATTTCATTGGAGTATTATTTTAGTATGTATCATGAACACTGGGTTTTTTACTAACAATATGTTTTGACAACAAACTTAATTTTGTTTCTTCCTCTCTTAGAACCTCGAGAATATCAAGGTAAGAATTCAAGCTTTAGTTTTCTTTGTAATATTTTCTCAGTACTGGTGTTTGATGTGGGTTTTTCTCATGTTTGTTTCTTTTTGAGGAAGAGAGACAAAGTGCGAGTGGGGGAGGGACAGAAAGAGGGAGACACAGACTCCAAGGTGGGCTCCAGGCTCCCAGCTGTTACCATAGAGCCCGATGTGAGGGCAGAACCCACAAAACATGGGATCATGGCCTGACCCAGAGCTGGACACTCAACCAACTGAGCCACCCAGGCACCCCTTGATGTGCATTTTCATTCAACTAGGGATACATATGGTGATTTCTGATGTCTAATTGGCATGTTAACTCTTGAAAATCTTTCTCTTCCCTGTTTGGGGCCTAAGTGACAATGTGGAGGGGAGTTGCCATCCCTTAAGATAAGAGATCACGAGGAGGAACACATCACCAAAGTAGAGGGAATGAAATGAGTGTAATTTTACATAGAAATGGTTAGGAAACACGTGATGATATGAGCCTGAGGTGTGGAGTGAGCACTTTGCCATGACCCGGCTCTTGCTGAAATGTGAAGATAAGAAAACCCTTTTTGAGTCTATCAAGAAGCCTAAGCTTAGAGAAGAAGCCACATATTGCCAGGCAGGGTGTGTGTCACAAGAGAGGTTTAAACCAAGGTTTTGAGTCTGAGGTGCAAGGAGCCGTCCATGCCAGGGAAGAATGAGAAGTGAATGTGACACAAATGGGGGAAATGTACTCTGCATGGGCTCCATAGACTGTGGTGATGCTGTGGTGCTGTCTGTTGAGAGCCAGGGTGGCTGCCCGACACGTAAGGAGCCCTCAAAGTCTGGTGTTCATCCCTTTGAATGCAGTGGTGGTGGTGGGGAGAAGAGTGATCTCAGGGCATGAGAGCTCTCACAGTGGGCCGGCCAATAGAAGTTTGCACTCTGTGGTCAGATAAGAGAATTAATCCCTGTTAGAATCCCTGTTAGAACAGGAGTCTGTTCTAGAGCTTACGTGTGCTATCCACCTGTAATTGGGTGCTTCCTGTGTGTTGAATAATATTCCTTTAAGGTTGGAGGGTAATACTCGCACGTCGGGATGAAAAAAGTTTGTCTTCTTGGAATTGCCATTAATCCAGATCCTTCAGCCACTAAGTGTAAAGCTGAGATGGTACCCGTATGTTTGATTCCAAAGACCTTGTCCTCCAGGGCTCCTGGCCTAGGGTTCATGAAAGGCAATCTGTGAGCAGGAGGAAGTCATCCAAGACCTTTGAGTAGTCAGTCAGCAGCAGTTTGAGCTTTCTTTGCGTGGAATTCCAAATAGCACCTGGGGGTGTGAGTGGCTCAAATCCAGACTAAATGATGTTTTTTTTTGTTTTTGTTTGTTCCTTTATTTGCTGGGACCTCTCTGTGTACCTTAATACTTGGAGGAGAGAAACGTAAGTTGATAGGATTTGATTTTTCTGTTTCATCTCTGGTGGTGACTATTTAAAGGGACTGAATTTTCCAAGAAGGGTGCTTCCAGATAAGAGAGAAATTAGCAGAAGATATTTTATTGCATTTCTCCATTTTGGACAATATTTTAAATAGGAATCTCATTGAAATAGGCTTTCTTCGCTTTAAAATGCTGCTGAAACTTGATTTCTTCAGACACACGGGAAAGCTAAACTGTTAGTTACACCCACCTGTCAGGTTATGTGTCTGTGCGGCTAAAACACTGGGATTATTCGATATAACTGGTTTGGTAACAACCTCAGAAATTGTTTTTATCTCCTTTTAGTTAGTTTACAGCAAACAACCACGAAGATCAATAATTTTAAGAAAGAAAACAAAGAACTTGCTGAAGATATATCCACTTGGGAATAGAAGGTAGCATTGCCCTTTCAAATATTTTGTGTGATTTCATTTTGGTTACTTCCACTCTGGTAGAGCATCCTACTGACCTATTTCATGTGTTCTATAAACAGTCCCAATTGAAGACAAGCTTCACAAATGTAAAGAGCTACCTCTCTATTTGTGAAAGGAGTCACACATTAGTAAACAGGTTTATCTAGCATTATGGTTTTTTTTTTTTTTTTTTGAATTCTGATTCCTTTTCCATGTTTTGTAAAACAATGATTTAAAGAAACATCTTCAGGAAACTAAGAGAGAACGGAAGTTTCTCTCTGATGAAGCTCTTAAATGGAAGGTAAGAATCCCTTCTTTGCCTAGATTGCATTCTAAAAACACAAGTAAAATAATGAATTATTATTACTCATTCAACAGGGTTTGTTAAAGGAGAACATCAAAAAAGTTGAGCACTTTAATGAAAATTTAAAGAATACCCTTCAAAGTGTACATGCTACCTTGCTATCTCAGAGAGAGAGAGGAATGTGAAGAATCAGGAAGTGCTAAGACTTGGCTGCTGAGTTTTACTGTAATTTGGCTTTGGAGAGTTTTTTCATTGGGTGAGGTGAGCACAGCGATTAGCTTGCCATTTACCACAGTAGAGAGCGGGCCTCTGGGAGTCCAACCTCCTGTGCAGGGACCTGGAATTTCACTATGACCACCATGATGACTTTTGCCATTTCAAGGACTAGAACTTATCTTTTATGTTCACAACTAATTATCACATCATTCAGCTCTGCCCTCTAAGATATATAGAAAATTCTCAAAGATAGTTGAGAGATAATGGGGAAAATGTAAAGTGTATAGTCCCTTCCTTTTTTTAAAAAAAAATTTTAAATAATTCTTTATTATTATTATTATTATTATTATTATTATTTTACTGAGAGAGGGCATGCAAGTGGGAGAGAGAGGCAGAGGGAAAGAGAGAGGATCTTAAGCAGGATGCACACTCATCGTGGAGCCGAACACAGGGCTAGATCCCATGATCCTGGAGTCATGACCTGACCTGAAATCAAGAGTCTGACACTCAACTGACTGAACCACTCAGGTGCGTCATAGTCTCTTCATTTCGTAATGCTGAACAGTGAATTTTCAACATGAATGGGGAAAAAGTGTGTGTGTGTGCACACACACACATACATATGTACATAAATATATATATTCCAACAAGAAAACCATTTATAAGCTATCTGACGTGAACTATTTCCCACCATCTTTATCTTCTCCTAGTTATATTTATGCCTCAAGGTCTTTGTTTATTGCAATGCACAATCCTGTTGTGTTAGGTGCACTCAAATTTTTGTGCAATCATTACTTATGGAAAGTGTTTTTCTCTTATCTGTCTTACTTAAAAATGCAAGATGAAAATGGTGAATTCGAGCATGTAGAGTTGAGAGTCTTGAGGTCCAATAACTGTCAACTGGAAAGTATGCTGTCTGTTGCGGAGAAATCCCCATATTGGTGACAATGACTTTGCATTGGAAAGGGAAAGAGTGCCTTCCTGCCTTCACGGTTCTTGCCCTTTTCCTATCTCACCAAAAACAAGTCTCAGGTCATGTGCACACTTAGAAAGCAAATCCATGTTTGTACAGAAAATAAAAAGGCCCTGGAAGACAAGTGTAATGCATTGAGGTCTGTGAAAGCAACCAAAGAAGGAAAAGTCAAACAGCTGAAGGACAAAGCAGGCATCCTTGAAGAATTCTGTGAAGGAAGAAGAGTGGCTATAGAAGAGTAAAGTGTTCATGTGAGAACTATCACAAGTACTGTTGTATGAATGAATGTGGCAGTCAGTAGAGATAATTAAATTTCTTTTGGAACTGGGTCCAGAGTATTTTTGCCAAATGCATTCAGAATTGTGCCTGTCCTTCTTACCTTGCTTTCTGTCACCCGCATTTTCCTTTCTGTCCTAAGTGCTTGTCACACATTGTGTCATGTATTTGGGGTGGAAGAGGGAAGGTATCAGCATTAATAACATTGATGTCTGGATCTGCTTGGGATCCATTTCCATTGGCGCATGGGTTTCAGTCCCATCACGTTGTCTTGTCATCCAGGAATTAGGTCATTTTTGTTCAGGACCAGACATAGGTCAAGAATGTGTAGGGAAAAAATTAATTATCTTGATGCAGAAATAATAGAAATTTATTTCTGGAAAGTGGGTAGGGGTGCCAGTAGTACTGGATCCCTGCATCAATTCTGCTAGTGAGATTGTTCACAGCAGGCCCAATTCCTAAGGAAGCTGAGTTATTTCATGTCCCCTGATTTTTTAAGTGTAACTGCTCTGAGTCTTCACCAAAGCCCACAGCTTCACTAGGGCTCATCTTTGCTGGCCGCCTCTGAACTACACATGTTTCCTTCTAAGTCCGTGCCCATAAAGTTGTTCAGCTATTTTGCAGTTCAGTTGTCTGTCCCCAAGTTCATTCATGAGTCCTGGGGAGATTGGTTCCCACTGCCAGGCTGGCTTTGTCCTGGGATTCCTTCTTCTCCATCTTGGTCACATGTGTCTTCATGGGGTCATTAGAAATTTGGTGCATTCGCTCACATGTTTCCTCCTTTGTACAGTATTTCCTTTTGTTCTCAGGAGGAGATCAGGGCCTTTAGAGTCCCTCATTCACATTGAAAAGGAAATACTTCCTTCTCTTCCCTGGAGACTCAGCTTCTGTTAGTCCTTCCCACACCTGGGGTGGAGCCTGCTCTGTCTCACTGGCATCTTGTTTTTATCATTTCTAAGCTCTTTTGGGAAGCACGTACAGCACCCTGGCCACCTTTCTATTTTCAATCCCTTACAACAGAACCACTACATTCCAGCCACTCCAGAAAGCATTTGTTGAAGGACTGCCTGAGATGCCGGAAGGAACTGCATGTGCCTTTCTCTGTCTAGAGGTTTGGTGTTAGTTTCTAGGAGTCTTTCAATTTTGCATGTGACTCTTGAATACATCCATTACCAAGTTGAAACCCTTTAAAGCAACACCATGAACAAAATAGTCTGAGGGCAACACAGCAAGCCAGCCTTTCTAAGCATTTCCCTTTGCTGCCTTCACTGTCAATGAACTGAGTCTTGTTCAAGTACATTGGCTCCATGAAGTTGATAGTTTTCCATCTGAAATCTGTTTCCTGGAGATAAACCCAGACTGTGTGACAGTTCATATCAGGTTCTACTTCAGGAGATGTTGCTGCTCTAAGATTGGCCTTTTCCTCCACCAGGATATGTGAAGGTGGACACAGGGGTTGTACTCCTGGCTCTAGCGATGTCTGGGAGGGAGCTGCAATGTTGGGGAAGCCATACCTGGCAGGTCGTCTTTCAAGGTGATTGTCTGTGTCAGGGTACAACTTCTGGACTGAGAATCAGGGCTCCCCATGGAGGTCTGAGACTAGTGATGATCCCTTGCTTCATCCTAATGGGTATGGTTGGTCAGACACGGTTTTTCATGCTGAACTAAAATGAGCCTTCACCATTTCAAACAAAAGACCAGCTCTGGGAAGGCACAAAGTGCAATGTTATTTGATGACTTTATGATGAAGGAGAGGAAACAGGTCTGAGAGCAGAGACATGGCAGCAGGCAGAGGCTTAATTTTGTTTAACTTAAATGGGGTGTTCAGTTCATTTCTCTCACTGTGTTGTCAGTCCGTGCATTTATGGGTGAGGTGGGGGAAGGGATATTTGCATCTAGGCCTTCAAGAGTGCTGGGAGGTAAAAAGGCAGAATTTGTGGACCTTGGCTCCTGGACTGTGTATATGTCTTTCCCATCTTAGGAAGCTGAAAATGACACAGTGTGAACTGGCGGCAAAGAAGAATCAGCTGGCAGCTGCAGGGGAAATGTGAAAATAGCTATGAAAGAAATAAACAAGTACAAGTGAGTTCAGCTACTAATTACCAGCAGCTCATGAACCTCTCTTCATTTTTTTTGTTTCTAACCTTTTTACAAGGTTAAAAGTCGATGTTTAGACTCAACATACTAATATAAACAAAACTTCAGAGGACATATGCATAGATTATTAACAGATAAAAAGGTAAGATTTAGAAAGAACAAAACAATTAACTTCATCAACATTTCCAGATTTCAAGCAATGGCCAGACTGTGTGGAAACTTCATCCATGCCAACGTTCCTGGGGGGTGGTGTCAAGTATCATAATCTGTAGGAAAGCAGTGTGTCTTAGAATGAATCATACCATCAACATGGTAGTGCCATTTCATGGCCCTGGTCTTTGCAACCCTAGGAAACGTGGTGAAGATCTAAGTGAAAGGACGAAAGAGCTTTATGATGAAAGACACTTGTCACATGATGAATTAGGGCACAATTGAAAGGGGGAAGGAATTATGTGAACTCTGAACCCTACAGTCATGGAATGAGTTAGGAAAGGATGGAACAACAGTTTTGATCCTATTGTACATTTACAATCATGTGAAAAGTGTTTCATGTGTAAAATTGTATTAAGGGACACATAGGAGGATGATGAGAACATGGGCAGATTATTGAAAATCATACCCAATATTGGGCCTTATCTGACAAAAGCAACTATAACTCACAGGCAACAAAATGGACAAAGACAAGAACAGCTTCAGCAGGCAGAACTCACCTTCAGACACCAGGGACCCTAAGCTCTGCCTGACATATTGAACCCTTAGTACCTCATGTGGGTGAGTGTAGTGGCCCTTGGAATTCCTAAACATGGACTTTTCATTGTTGCTTTTCAGATCGGAGTTCATGAGAAGAATGCTCAGGACAACTGGGTAAGTGTTTCCTTTTTTCCTCCTCTCCCTCTTTGGCGCACAGTCTGGCACGACTGAAGGTGGATGTGTTTTTCTCCCCCAGGTCAAGCCTCAGATCTGGGAGAGGGAAATGGCAGAGCAGAGCCGGGAGGTCGCCCGCTTGAAACACAGGTGTGGGAGCGTGACATGAGTTTTTATGGGTGTTTTGAGGGATGACAGCTGTGTTGTTTAGTGTCTAGTCAGAGGACGTGGCATTGCAACTCTTATAGAAGTCCATTCTTTTTCTGTATCCAAGACTGGATGGGATGGAAGGAAAGAGGCTGCTTGAAGGATACAGGAGGCAGAGACCAATGCCTGGAAGTCCAGAGACGCAGAACCCTCCGAGGAGAGGTAAGGAGCAGATGGTGATGTGCAGCAGCCTAATTTCTGCGGCAAAGCCTTTTCCTGTGGGTGATCATCGTGTGTCCTGGACAGAACCACAATTACTACCTAAAGACAGTAGGTGGTCTGAAGGGGTGACAGGAGGGTGTTCTCCTCTGGTGCCCCAGCCAGCGGAGCACCTGTCCCTGTGACTGGTGGAGCTCAGGCCCCTCCCCTGACTGTGGACCCTCCCACCTCCTCCAGCATCCCCTAGCTAAAGAGAGGAGCCTGGAGGGGATGATGGGACATGGGCCTTAGCTTTCTTCCCACCTTGACGCAATGTGAAGACTTTATTTTAGTTTTGTTTGAGGAGAAGTTCATTTCGTTACTATTTTTAACGTTGTCATTTTTATTTTATTTTTTTCTTGAACCATAGCCCTACGTTCCTAAATTCAGGCTCCATATAGCTTTGTCCTCTGATGTTATCAGGGCAAGTCTGCAGCTTCACTGCTAAATACCCATCGTTTTTCTTTTCTCGTTTATATATTAGTATAAGTACATTTCTATTCAGATATAGTTATATAATAATTTCCAATGTAGAAGGCAGCTTATAGATAAGCGAAAAGACTGAACAATCCACCTGGAGCCTGAAGAAACATACCCAGGTTGAGCATTCCCTGATGATACACCCCAATCAGTATTCTCCATTTACCCTTTTTTAAAGCTCATTTATTTTGAGAGAGAGAGAGAAAGAGAGAGAGAGAGAGAGAGAGAGAGAGTGTGTGTGTGTGTGTGTATGTGCGCGCGTCTGTGAGGAGCAGAGAGAGAGGCGGGGAGAGAGAATCTCAACACCGTCAGGGTGGAGCCGGATGCAGGGCTCGAACTCACAAGCTGTGAGATCATGACCTGAGCCAAAATCAAGAGTCAGATGATTAACTGACTGAGCCACCCAGGCATCCTTATTTTTATTCTTAATCTGTAATGAAATGGTGATTTCCCATAATGTATACTGAGAAACCTCTGTTTAGGTGATGACTTCTAGATTGCTAGTTGAGCCTGACCTGTCTACAGTTATTTGATTAATTGCGAAAAACATGAACTAGGGCACGGTGAGGTCTTTATCAAGGTGAGGGGATGGTTCTCCCCCTTATCCTTGGGGGTCACCTGAGGCATGTGGGATACCCTCTGCCTCTGGCCAAGGACCTGTGTGTAGGGAACAGTTTAAGATATTGGAGGAATGAGGTGAGGGCTTCTTCTAATTTCACACAGTCCACTAAAGTAGAATAAACCTCTATCCCTTCCAGGGTCCTTAGCAGATCCAGAAACTGGTGCAAGCTCTGTGAGTTACAGCAGCTCTGACTGTACGAAGAATGCAGACAAGGACAAGGTAAATCCTGGGACCATTCTCAGTCGTAACACTTTCGGGAAACCCTCATCTGTCTGTACAGCACGCTCTCCTGGCCTAGTCTCGTTTTGTGTGTTGTGTGATATGCCTGCTTGTTATTTGTTTTCCAAATGCACACTCTTAACCTAGGAGCCTACAAGCTTCTCTATTTTCAGCCTGTCATCTTTTTGTGGTAAGTTTAGAAGCCCAAAGCGCTTAGAGGCTGAGTACCCTAAAACTTTACCGTGTGTTTCTGGAAATAACGAGAGGAGGATGACCCCATATTCCAAACAGACGTCTCCTGGCCTGGGTCACCCCTGCCAGACCTCAACTCTGTGGGAACAGTGTGGCTGCTGTGTCTTCCTTTCTTGATTCTGGCTAGGAGATTAACCTGCTAGAAAGTCTACTGTATTGTTTAAAATTGAAAAATGCAAAACCCCATAATTACTCCAACTTTTTATTTTGAGCCCTGTGCAATTTAAAAATTTTTTTAATATTTATTTATTTCTGAGACAGAGAGAGACAGAGCACGAGTGGGGAAGGAGCAGAGAGAGAGGGAGACACAGAATCAGAAGCAGGCTCCAGGCTCTAACCTATCAGCACAGAGCCCAACGCGGGGCTTGAACTCACAAACCTTGAGATCATGAACTGAGCTGAAGTCAGTCACTCAACCGACTGAGCCACCCAGGTGTCCCTGTGCCCTGTGCGATTCAGAGTGGTCTTAGACAAAGTCATTATCATCACTCATCACCTTCCCGTCTTTGTTGGTAAATGAGTTGTCTGGAATCCTTCCAGCTATACCTTAGGTAAAAATAACCTGAACATTGTGTCCTTCGATTGTGTTCATATGAGCAGTTTCTGGTTGTGTCCCCAGTCACTGTTAGAGCTGATACAGTCTCATGACACATCCCAGGAGTTTTATACCAGAAATCAAAACACACTTGAATTAATTCTGTCATGTGAATTTTTACCTCTTGTTCTCTGTAGGACTTAATTACTCTGTGTCCTGTAGTATGCTTAAAATCAGAATTCCCTATGAATTAAGATGAACACATCTGAGCTTTGGAGACATTCACCACAAGTCACTTGTTCCTTACAGAAGACTCTCATTCCCCTGCAAGATCCCAGGCATCCTCCACTCCCCAGAGGTCTCAGAGGCCTTTGACAACACTTCAAGAGGGAAGACTCTTTTCAGGGAGAGGAGCAGAGGAGGCAAAGTGAGGGTCCGGCTGCAGAACTTTTCGTCAGGAGTGGCTGTGATTCCACGAGCAGAATATGAGCCATTTATTTGCACTAATTTGTTGTGTTCCTAATATATCAAAAACAGAGCATCAGGAGTCACTGCAGAGGACGGATGCAGGGTGAACTGGGACATAGATGCCTGCCTGTCTGGAGAATGCTGCTTCATTAGTATGTAATTACTTCTGTTAACCCTCTAGGACGGGACCCTTGCCATTTTACTTCCGCAGACATGGGCAGTGATGTGTGGTGACAGCAGTTCCACCTCTTGCATCTACTACCCCAAGCTGAAGGTGGTATCCAGTTGCAGGGACAGAGTTTTCAGGTACTGATGCTACACTCTTGGATCCTGTTGGCAGAGAAGGTGGCAGGTGCTGACACGTTCTTCTCTGGGTTAAAGCTGCTTTGGGTATTGGTTCTCTTTTCTGGCATATGCACGTAGCTGTCACTTCTGTTCTCCAGGACAGTGTGGATCCATGGGGACTTCCTCCATTAACTGGAAGATTCTGCAGACAAGGACCCTAGACGCACCCCCATGGGCTATTCAGCACATCCACCTCCTGAACCTTGGTGGCCCTGGGGTCACTCCGAACCCTCCACCAGCAACACTTGGTAAGATGATCTGAGCGGTATGAGTTGACTTGTAAAGCACACTCATTTTTGTTGGTGTTAGGTCTTTGGCCAAGGTGCAGAGGTGGTACCACAGACCATTATGATGCAAGGGGAATGTGTCTGCCGCCATTACCACATTCCTTGTGTTTCATGATCGACATATCATCTTTCTGTCATTTCCTCCACTCTGTGTTGGTACAGGTGTCTCTCGTGGAGAAGGAATGGGGCTGTATGCAGAAAAGCAGACATAGCGGTTCATTAGAAATGCCCTGCCCGCGGGCTGGGCTCTGTGAGGCATGAGGCACAGCCTAATGTATATCCATGTACTCGAGCCCCAGCCATCCATCATTGTTTGATGAGTGATGAAAACATCTGAATCAAGGCTTTTACAAGTCTTCGTCAGGGTTTACAGGATGGGTGTTCCACTTCTTGGGGATCACCTGAGGGATGAGGCACACCCTCTGCATGTGATTTGTGATCTGACTGGAGCAAAGAGTTTCAGTTGTGTGAGGAATGTGAGGAGGGTTTTTTTGTTTTGTTTTGTTTTGTTTTGTTTTTAATCCCCCAACAGTCTACTCAAATCAGAGTAAATGTCCATCCCATCCAGGGCCTTTAGCATATCCAGGAGCTGGTGTCACCCCCGTGAGTGATACCAATACTGACTCTACCAAAAGTGCCGAGAAGTACAAGGGAAATGCTCTGGCCATTTTCAGTTCTAAGTCTCTCCTGACACCCACATCTTTCTGTACAGCACACTCTCCTGCCAATGTCTCTGGTTTCTGTGTCATATGATATGTCTGCTTGTTTTTTTATGTTCCAAATGCACAACCTTTACCGAATAGTCTACGGGCTTCTCTACTGGCCACCTGGCATCTCTTTGTGTAAGTTTACAAGTTAAGTGTGCTTAGGGGTGAGGACCTTAGGGCTTTTCCAGTGTGTTCCTGGAAATAAGCCAAGGTGGATGATCCCACACTCCACTTGGAAGTCTCCTGGCTTGCCTCATTCTTTCTGGATCTCCTCAATGTGGCATCACTGCTCTTGCTGTTTCTTCCTCTCCTGTTTCTGTCAAGGGTTTTAATGTGTTCAGAAAATCTGTGGATATCTCTACAACCTGAAAATGCAAACTCCCTTCACTGCAACTTATATTTTTGTATGTGTCATATAGAGTGGTCTTAGCGTAACTTTCATATCCATCAGCATTCAATCTTTTTGTGGTAAACATGCTGTCCAGAATCCCTTCAGGTGTGCCCTGGGTATGAACATTCTGAACTATAAGAGGTGACATACTTGTTGTAGAAAACACGCACTGAAAGTTAAGTTGTGAAGAGAAAAAAATCCAAAATGACCTGTGTGGCAAGTCCCCACCATGGTCTTCACTTGGGTTCACATGAGCAGGTTCTGTGGTGTCCTGTGTCACAGGTACGGGTAAAACACGGAAATTTACACCAGAAATCAAAGTGCATTTGTGTTAATTTTGTTAATTAGAATTTTAGCTTATATTTTTAGAGGACAAAAGTACCCTGCAAATTTTACTCTACTTAAGCTGAGAAGTACCTCTGAATTAAAATAAATTAGCTGAGCCCAATTAACATGTATAGGCGAAGTGTTTCTCTAAGAGCATGCTTTTTTCCAGATTCTCTGCAGGACCTCAGGCTCCCTATCGCTCCATGTGTCTCTGTGCCACTGGATAGCACTTCCAGAGAGGAGGAGACCCTACTGTCAGGAGAGCAGCAGATCGGGCACAGGCGGGGGCTTAGAGGCAGAGCTTTGAGCCACAAGGGCTATGATTCCCTGGGTGGAAACTGGGACTGTCATTCCTTCTCATTCTATAGTTCTTCACATACACAGTAAGCAGCCTTTGTGGCGGAGGGGTATAAACGGTGGGGGGTGACTGTGGACTTAGGTGTCTTCCTATGGGGAGTATGCTATTTTATTAATTTAGTATTCACTCCATAAATCCTCTAGGAAAAGAGCCCTTGCTCTTTTCACAGTGGTCACAAAGAGGGGACAAAGGAGCTGGGACAGAGGAGCTGGGTGGCACCATTTCCCTCCTCTGCCCCCCAGCATAAACACAGAGCCACCTACCGGAAACAAGGCAATTCCCACACTGACTGCCTAACCTGCTTACACCAAGCCCCACCTTCCTGTGCTCTGGCGAGACTGGCCTTCTAGGTCAAGCTTGCCTCGGTCCCAGAGGAGCTGGCCCCTTCTCCAGAAGACCAGCAGAAGCCCCTGACCACAGCACCTCTCTTGACCAGACAGTTGTGCAGGGCTTCACTTCTAGTGGCAGTCGTTCCAAGTCTCATTTAACAAGCAGATCAGAGCAGACCTAGATAAAACTCCCCACGTTCCGGCCAAGGACCATACATTGCCCATACGACTGGCCTGAAGGATAGTGCAGCCAGAACACAAAACAGTGCACGCAACACACACCACAGTCACTCCCTGATGTGCCTGGCCCTGGACACTAGATGACATCCTCTTCATAAAGCCATTTATCTCACAGGCAGGTAACATAAGGAGCTTTTGGAACACAGAGAAGGCAAATACTCAGCCAAAATGCCAAGACAAGAGGAATGCATCCCAAATGAAGGAACAAGATAAGGTTATGGCCAGAAAATGGAAGGAACACTTCCAAACTCATTCTATGAGGCCAGCATTGTCTTGAGTCCAAAGTGGACAAAGATTCCACTAAAAAGGAGAACTACAGACCAATTTCCCTGATGAAACTGAATGCAAAAATTCTCACAAAAAATAAGCAAACCAGATCCAACAATACATAAAAAGAAGTATTCACCATAATGAGGTGGGGTTTTTTCCTGGGATGCACAGCTGATTCAATATCTGCAAATCAAGTGATGTGATACATCACATTAACCAAAAAAAGGATAAGAACCACATGATGCTCTCAATAGATGCAGAAAAAGCATTTGACAAAATACAGCCTTCTTTCTTTTTTTTTTTAATTTTTTTTTTTTTTTTCAACGTTTATTTATTTTTGGGACAGAGAGAGACAGAGCATGAACGGGGGAGGGGCAGAGAGAGAGGGAGACACAGAATCGGAAACAGGCTCCAGGCTCCGAGCCATCAGCCCAGAGCCCGACGCGGGGCTCGAACTCACGGACCGCGAGATCGTGACCTGGCTGAAGTCGGACGCTTAACCGACTGCGCCACCCAGGCGCCCCCTTCTTTCTTGATGAAAAAACCCTCACGAAAGGAGGGATAGAAGGATCGTGCCTCAACATCATAATGTCCATATGTGAAAGTCCCAAAGCTAATATCATCTTCAATGGAGAGAAACTGAGAAGCTTTCCCCCTAAGGTCAGGAACATGACAAGGACTAAAACATAAATTAAAAAAAAAAAAAAGAAACAGTACAAGAGATGAAGATGGACACTATCTCATAATAAAGAGGACAATCAAACAATAAGATCCAACGATTGTAAATTTTTATGCATCCAACATGCAATCACCAGATATATGAAAGAATTAACAACAAACATAAAGGAACTAATTTATAATAATGATAGTAGAGGACTTTAACACATTACTTACATCAAAGGACACATCCTCTAACAGAAAATCAACAAGGAAACAGTGGCTTTGAATGACACACTGGACCAGATGGGTTTAACAGATATATTCAGAACACTCCATACTAAAATGGCAGAATACACATTCTTTTCAAGTGCACATGGGACATTCTCCAGAATCGATCACATTCTAGGTTACAAATCAGGCCTCAACAAGTACACAAAGATGAGATCAGACCAAGCATCTTTTCTGACCACAAAGCTAGGAAATGTGAAGTCAACCACAAAAAAAAGGGGGTGGGGGAACCACAAATAAAGGGAGGTTAAACAACATGCTACTAAATGAATGGGCCAACCAGGAAATCAATGAGAAAATACACTGGTAAAAACTTTAGAATGTGGCAAAAGCAGTCCTAAGACAGTATATAACAATACAAGCCTACCTTAAAAAGCAAGAAAAAATCTCAAACAATCCAAACTTACAATTAAAGGATGATAAAAAGAACAATCCAAGGCTAAAGACAGCAGAAGGAAGGAAATAATAAAGATTAAAGCAGAAATAAGTGATACAGAAACAAAAAACAGTAGACCAAGTCAGTGAAACCAGGGGCTGGTTCTTTGAAAACAGTTATCAACTTGAAAGCCTCCTAGCCAGACTTATCACAAAGAAAAAAGAAAGAATTTAAATAAATAAAATCACAAATAAGAGAGGAGAAATAACAGTCAACACCACAGAAATACAATTAGAAGACAATATTATGAAAAACTAAATGCAAACAAATTGGACACTCTGAGAGAAATGGATAAATTCATAGAAACACATAAACTACCAAAACTGAAATAGGAAGATATAGAAAATCTGAAACCAGAAAGAAATTGAATCAGTAATTTAAAAAATATCTCCCCAAACACAAGAGTTCAGGGCCAGATGGCTTCACTGATGAATTCTACCAAATATTTAAGGAAGAGGTAATATCTATTCTTCTCAAATTATTACAAAAAATAAAAAAGAAGGAAAACTTACAAATTCATGTTATGAGACCATCACTACCCTGATACCAAAACCAGATAAAAACGAAAACGGGCGCCTGGGTGGCTCAGTCGGTTGAGCGTCCGACTTCGCCTCAGGTCATGATCTCACAGTCTGTGAGTTCGAGCCCCACATCGGGCTCCGTGCTGACAGTTCAGAGCCTGGAGCCTGTTTCGGATTCTGTGTCTCCCTCTCTCTCTCTGACCCTCCCCCGTTCATGCTCTGTCTCTCTCTGTCTCAAAAATAAATAAGTGTTAAAAAAAAAATTAAAAAAAACGAAAACTGCAGGGGCACCTGGGTGGCTCGGTCGGTTGACTGTCCAACTCTTAATTTCTGATTAGGTCATTGTCTTGCGGTTCATGGGTTCAAGTCCCACATTGGACCTGCGCTGACAGTGCAGAGCCTACTCAGGATTCTCTCTCTCCCTGTCTCTCTGCCTCTCCCTCACTTTTATGTACTCTATCTCTCTAAGTAAATAAATAAACATTTGAAAATATGTTTTTAAAAATTTTTAATAAAAGTGAACGCCAATACCCTGATGAGCATGTATGCAGAAATTCTCATTAAATACCTTCAAATGAAATTCAACAATACATTAACAGAACCATTTCCCATAATCAAGTGGGATATATTTCTGGGCTGCAAGGGTGGTTCCACACGCACAGATCAATCAACATGATGCACCACAGTAAGAGAAGAAAGGATAAGAAAAATAAGATGCTTTCAACAGATGCAGAAAAAGCAACTGGCAAAATGTCACATCCATTCATGATAAAAACCCTCAGCAAAGTAGATTGAGACTCAACACACCTGCACATAATAAAGGTCATCTATGAAAAACCCACAGCTAATCTCATCCTGAATGAGGAAAAATTGAAAGCTTTTCCTCTAAGGTCAGGAACAAGACAGAGATGTCCCCTCTCACCACTGTTATTCCACATAGTACTGAAAGTCCCGGACATAGCAATCAGACAACAAAAAGAAATAAAAGGAATCCAAATCAGCAAGGAAGAAGTAGAACTTTTGCTATTTGTAAATGACATGATGCTCCATACAAAAAACATGAAAGAATCCCATAAAAATTGCTAGAATTGATATATGAATTCCACAAGTCACAATATACAAAAATCAATGTACAGAAATCTATTGCATTTCTATAAACGAATCATGAATTAACAGAAAGAGAAATTAAGGAATCAATCCCATTGACAGGTGCACCAAATACCACAAGATACCAGGAATAAACCTAAGCAAAGAGGTGAAAGGCCTGTACTCTCAAGGCTATGAAACGCTGATGAAAGAAATGGAAGAGGACACAAAGAAATGGAAATACATTTCATGTTCATGGATGGGAAGAACAAATACTGTTAAAATGCCTACTCTCCTCAAAACAATCTATACATGTAATGAAATCCCTATGACATTAACAAAATTTTTTTAAATATATGAAATTTATTGTCAAATTGGATTCCATATAACACCCAGTGCTCATCCCAACAGGTGTCCTCCTCAATGCCCATCACCCACCCTTCCCTCCCTCCCATCCCCCATCAACCCTCAGTTCATTCTCAGTTTTTAAGAGTCTCTTATGGTTTGGCTCCCTCCCTCTCTAACTTTTTTTTCCCCTTCCCCTCCCCCATGGTCTTCTGTTAAGTTTCTCAGGATCCTCATAAGAGTGAAAACATACGGTATCTGTCTTTCTCTATATGGCTTATTTCACTTAGCATCACACTCTCCAGTTCCATCCACGTTGCTACAAAGGGCCATATTTCATTCTTTCTCATTGCCACGTAGTACTACATTGTATATATAAACCACAATTTCTTTATCCATTCAACAGTTGATGGACATTTAGGCTCTTTCCATAATTTGGCTATTGTTGAGAGTACTGCTATAAACATTGGGGTACAAGTGCCCCTATGCATCAGCACTCCTGTATCCCTTGGGTAAATTCCTAGCAGGGCTATTGCTTCGTCATAGGGTAGGTCTATTTTTAATTTTTTGAGGAACTTCCACACTGTTTTCCAGAGTGGCTGCACCAGTTTGCATTCCCACCAAAAGTGCAAGAGGGTTTCTGTTTCTCCACATCCTCTCCAGCATCTATAGTCTCCTGATTTGTTCATTTTGGCTACTCTGACTGGCGTGAGGTGGTATCTGAGTGTGGTTTTGATTTGTGTTTCCCTGATGAGGAGCGACGTTGAGCATCTTTTCATGTGCCTGTTGGCCATCCGGATGTCTTCTTTAGAGAAGTGTCTCTTCATGTTTTCTGCCCATTTCTTCACTGGATTATTTGTTTTTCGGGTGTGGAGTTTGGTGAGCTCTTTATAGATTTTGGATACTAGTCCGTTGTCCGATATGTCATTTGGAAATATCTTTTCCCATTCCGTTGGTTGCCTTTTAGTTTTGTTGGTTGTTTCCTTTGCTGTGCAGAAGCTTTTTATCTTCATAAGGTCCCAATAGTTCATTTTTGCTTTTAATTCCCTTGCCTTTGGGGATGTGTCAAGTAAGAGATTGCTACAGCTGAGGTCAGAGAGGTTTTTTCCTGCTTTCTCCTCTAGGGTTTGGATGGTTTCCTGTCTCACATTCACGTCCTTCATCCATTTTGAGTTTATTTTTGTGAATGGTGTGAGAAAGTGGTCTAGTTTCAACCTTCTGCATGTCGCTGTCCAGTTCTCCCAGCACCATTTGTTAAAGAGACTGTCTTTTTTCCATTGGATGTTCTTTCCTGCTTTGTCAAAGATTAGTTGTCCATCCGTTTGTGGGTCTAGTTCTGGGGTTTCTATTCTATTCCATTGGTCTATGTGTCTATTTTTGTGCCAATACCATGCCGTCTGGATGATTACAGCTTTGTAGTAGAGGCTAAAGTCTGGGATTGTGATGCCTCCTGCTTTGGTCTTCTTCTTCAAGATTACTTTGGCTATTCGGAGCCTTTTGTGCTTCCATATGAATTTTAGGATTGCTTGTTCTGGATTTGAGAAGAATGATGGTGCAATTTTGACTGGGATTGCATTGAATGTGTAGATAGCTTTGGGTAGTATTGACATTTTAACAATATTCATTCTTCCAACCCATGAGTACTGAATGTTTTCCCATTGCTTTATATCTTCTTCAATTTCCTTCATCAGCTTTCTATAGTTTTCAGCATACAGATCTTGTACATCTTTGGTTAGATTTATTCCTAGGTATTTTATGCTTCTTGGTGCAAGTGTGAATGGGATCAGTTTCTTTATTTGTCTTTCTGTTGCTTCATTATTCGTGTATAAGAATGCAACGGATTTCTGTACATTGAATTTGTATCCTGCAACTTTGCTGAATTCATGTATCAGTTCTAGCAGACTTTTGGTGGAGTCTATCGGATTTTCCATGTATACTATCATGTCATCTGAAAAAAGTGAAAGCTTGACTTCATCTTTGCCAATTTTGATGCCTTTGATTTCCTTTTGTTGTCTGATTGCTGATGCTAGAACTTCCAACGCTATGTTAAACAACAGCGGTGAGAGTGGACATCCCTGTCGTGTTCCTGATCTCAGGGAAAAAGCTCTCAGTTTTTCCCCATTGAGGATGATGTTAGCTGTGGGCTTTTCATAAATGGCTTTTATGATGTTTAAGTATGTTCCTTCTATCTTGACTTTCTTGAGGGTTTTTATTAAGAAAGGATGCTGAATTTTGTCAAATGCTTTTTTTGCATGGATTGACAGGATCATATGATTCTTATCTTTTCTTTTATTAATGTGATGTATCACGTTGATGGATTTGCAAATGTTGAACCAGTCCTGCATCCTAGGAATGAATCCCACTTGATCATGGTGAATAATCCTTTTTATAAGCTGTTAAATTCGATTTGCTAGCATCTTATTGAGAATTTTGGCATCCATATTCATCAGGGATATTGGCCTGTAGTTCTCTTTTTTTTTTTTTTTTTTTTTTTTGCTGGGTCTCTGCCTGGTTTGGGAAACAAAGTAACACTGGCTTCATAGAATGAGTCTGGTAGTTTTCCTTCCCTTTCAGTTTTTTGGAACAGCTTGAGAAGGATAGGTATTATCTCTGCTTTAAATGTCTGGTAGAATTCCCCAGGGAAGCCATCTGGTCCTGGACTCTTATTTGTTGGGAGATTTTTGACAACTGATTCAATTTCTTCGCTGGTTATGGGTCTGTTCAAGGTTTCGATTTCCTCCTGTTTGAGTTTTGGAAGTGTGTGGGTGCTTAGGAATTTGTCCCTTTTTCCAGGTTGTCCAGTTTGTTGGCATATAATTTTTCATAATATTCCCTGATAATTTCTTGTATTTCTGAGGGATTGGTTGTAATAATTCCATTTTCATTCATGATTTTATCTAGTTGGGTCATCTCCCTTTTCTTTTTGAGAAGCCTGGCTAGAGGCTTATCAATTTTGTTTATTTTTTCAAAAAACCAACTCTTGGTTTCGTTGATGTGCTCTACAGTTTTTTTAGATTCTATATTGTTTATTTCTGCTCTGATCTTTATTATTTCTCTTCTTCTGCTGGGTTGAGGCTGCCTTTGCTGTTCTGCTTCTATTTCTTTTAGGTGTGCTGTTAGATTTTGTTTTTGGGATTTTTCTTGTTTCTTGAGATAGGCCTGGATTGCAATGTATTTTCCTCTCAGGACTGCCTTCGCTGCATCCCAAAGCGTTTGGATTGTTGCATTTTCATTTTCGTTTGTTTCCATATATTTTTTAATTTCTTCCCTAATTGCCTGGCTGATCCATTCATTCTTTAGTAGGGTGTTCTTTAACCTCCATGCTTTTGGAGGTTTTCCAGACTTTTTCCTGTGGTTGATTTCAAGCTTCATAGCATTGTGGCCCAAAAGTATGCATGGTATGATCTCAATTCTTGTATACTTATGAAGGGCTGTTTTGTGACCCAGTATGTGATCTATCTTGGAGAATGTTCCATGTGCACTCGAGAAGAAAGTATATTCTGTTGCTTTGGGATGCAGAGTTCTAAATATATCTGTCAAGTCCATCTGATCCAATGTATCATCCCGGGCCCTTGTTTCTTTATTGACCATGTGTCTAGATGATCTATCCATTGTTGTAAGTGCGGTATTAAAGTCCCCTGCAATTACCACATCCTTGTCAATAAGGTTGCTTATGTTTGTAATTGTTTTATATATTTGGGGGCTTGGGTATTCGGCGCATAGACATTTATAATTGTTAGTTCTTCTTGATGGATAGACCCTGTAATTATTATATAATGCCCTTCTTCATCTCTTGCTACAGCCTTTAATTTAAAGTCTAGTTTGTCTTATATAAGTATGGCTACTCCAGCTTTCTTTTGACTTTCAGTAGCATGATAGATAGTTCTCCATCCCCTCACTTTCAATATGAAAGTGTCCTCAGGTCTAAAATGAGTCTCTTGTGGACAGCAAATGGGTCTTGTTTTTTTATCCATTCTGATACTCTATGTCTTTTGGTTGGCGCATTTAGTCCATTTACATTCAGTGTTATAGAAAGATATGGGTTTAGAGTCATTGTGATGTCTGTAGGTTTCATGCTTGTAGCGATATCTCTGGTACTTTGTCTCACAGGATCCCCCTTAGGATCTCTTGTAGGGCTGGTTTAGTGGTGATGAATTCCTTCAGTTTTTGTTTGGGAAGACCTTTATCTCTCCTTCTATTCTAAACGACAGATTTGCTGGATAGAGGATTCTTGGCTGCATATTTTTTCTGTTCATCACATTGAAGATTTCCTGCCATTCCTTTCTGGCCTGCCAAGTTTCAGTAGAGAGATCCGTCACGAGTCTTATCAGTGTCCCTTTATATGTTAGAGCACGTTTATCCCTAGCTGCTTTCAGAATTTTCTCTTTATCCTTGCATTTTGCCAGTTTCACTATGATATGTTGTGCAGAAGATCGATTCAAGTTACGTCTGAAGGGAGTTCTCTGTGCCTCTTGGATTTCAATGCCTTTTTCCTTCCCCAGATCAGGGAATTTCTCAGCTATGATTTCTTCAAGTACACCTTCAGCACCTTTCCCTCTCTCTTCCTCCTCTGGAATACCAATTATGCATAGATTATTTCTCTTTAGTGCATCACTTAGTTCTCTAATTTTCCCCTCATACTCCTGGATTTTTTTATCTCTCTTTTTCTCAGCTTCTTCTTTTTCCATAATTTTATCTTCTAGTTCACCTATTCTCTCCTCTGCCTCTTCAATCCAAGCTGTGGTCATCTCCATTTTATTTTGCAGCTCATTAATAGCATTTTTTAGCTCCTCCTGGCTGTTCCTTAGTCCCTTGATCTCTGTAGCAATAGATTCTGTGCTGTCCTTTATACTGTTTTCAAGCCCAGCAATTCATTTTATGACTATTATTCTAAATTCACTTTCTGTTATATTGTTTAAATCGTTTTTGATCAGTTCATTAGCTGTCATTATTTCCTGGAGGTTTTTTTATGGGCAATTCTTCCATTCCATCATTTTGGATAGTCCCTGGAGTGGTGTGGAACAGCAGGGCACTTCGCCTGTGCTGTCTTGAATAACTTGCATTGGTGGGCGGGGCCGCAGTCAGACCTGATGTCTGCCCCCAGCCCACCGCTGGGGCCACAGTCAGACTGGTGTGTACCTTCTCTTCCCTTCTCCTAGGTGCGGGATTCACTGTGGGGTGGCGTGGCCCGTCTGGGCTACTTGCACACTGCCAGGCTTGTGGTGCTGGGGATCTGGCATATTAGCTGGGGTTGATCGGCCAGGTGCACAGGGTTGGGAGGGGCAGGCTCAGCTCCCTTTTCCTTTGGGTATCCGCTTCGGGATGGGCCCTGCGGCACCGGGAGGGAGTCAGACCCGCCGGAGGGATGGATCCGCAGAAGCACAGCGTTGGGTGTTTGCACGGTGCACGCAAGTTCCCTGACAGGAACTGGTTCCCTTTGGGATTTTGGATGGGGGATGGGCGAGGAAGATGGCGCTGGCTAGCGCCTTTGTTCCCCACCAAGCTGCGCTCTGTTGTCCAGGGCTCAACAACTCTCCCTCCCATTGTCCTCCAGCCCTCCCGTTTTCCGAGCAGATCTAACTTATAACCTTCCAGATGTTAAGTCCCGCTTGCTGTCAGAACACACTCTGTCCAGCCCCTCCACTTTTGCAAGGCAGACTCAGGGGCTCCTCTTTGCCAGCGGGCTGCCCCTCCACCCCGGCTCCCTCCCGCCAGTCCATGTAGCGCGCACCGCCTCTCCGCCCTTCCTACCCTCTTCCATGGACCTCTTGTCTACGCTTGGTTCCGGAGACTCCGTTCTGTGAGTCTTCTGGCAATTTTCTGGGTTATTTAGGCAGGTGTGGGTGGAATCTAAGTGACCCGCAGAACGTGGTGAGCCCAGCGTCCTTCTATGCCACCATCTTCCCAGAAGCCTCCAACAAAATATTTTTCACAGAACTTCAATGAATAATCCTAAAATTTGTATGGAAACACAAACGACCCCAAACAGCCAAAACAAAACTTGTAGAAGACAAGCAACGCTGGAGGCATCACAATTCCAGACTTTAGGTTTTATTACAAAGCTATAGTGATCAGAACAGTATGGTACTGAGGGAAAACACACACACACACACACACACACACACACACACACACACAGATCAATAGAATGGAAACCCAGAAATGAACTCACAAGTATATGGTCAAAGTGGGAAAGAATATCCAATGGAAAAGATAGTCTTGGGGTACATGGGTGGCTCAGTCACTTAAGCATCTGACTCTTGCATTCAGATCAGGTCATGATGTCAGGGTTCATGAGTTTGGACCCCACGTCAGTGCAGAGCCTGCTTGGGATTCTCTCTCCTTCTCTCTCTGTCCCTCCTCTGTATTCTCTGTCTCTGTCTCTCTCTCTCTCAAAAATACAGATGGCCAACAGGCACATGAAAAGATGCTCAACCTCACTCATCATCAGGGAAATACAAATCAAATCACACTGAGATACCACTTTACACCAGCCAGAGTGGCTCAAATGGACAAATTAGGAAACTACAGACGCTGCTGACAAGGGTGTGGAGAAACAGGAAACCTCTTGCACTGTTGGTAGGAATGCAAACTGGTGCAGCTCTCTGGAACACAGTGTGGAGGTTTCTCAAAAAATTAAAAGTAGAGGTACCCTATGACCCAGCAATAACACTACCAGGAATTTACCCAAGGGATACAGGAGTGCTGATGCATAGGGGCACTTGTACACCAATGTTTATAGCAGCACTTTCAACAAGAGCCAAATTATGGAAAGAGCCTAAATGTCCATCAACTGATGAATGGATAAAATTAACGTGGCTTATATATTCAATGGAATACTACTTGGCAATGAGAAAGAATGAAATCATGCCATTTGCAGCAACATGAATGGAACTGGAGGGTAGTATACTGAGTGAAATAAGTCAGAGAAGGACAGATATCCTATGTTTTCACTCATATGTGGATTGTGAGAAACTGAACAGAAGACCATGGGGGAAGGGAAGGGGAAAAAAATAGGCACAAACAGAGAGGGAGCGAGGCAAACCACAACATCCTTAAATACAGAGAACAAACTAAGTGTGAATGGGGGGGTGGGGGAGAGGGAAAATGGGTGATGGACACTGAGGAGGGCATTTGTTGGGATGAGCAGTGGGGTTGTATGTAAGCCAATTTGACAATAAATTATATTCACAAAATAAACAAACATAAAAAAAGTCTTTAACATATGGTTTTAGGAAAACTAGACAGCAACATGCAAACAAACACGGAACACTTTCTTTTTTTTAAAATTTTTTTTTTCAACATTTATTTATTTTTTGGGACAGAGGGAGACAGAGCATGAACAGGGGAGGGGCAGAGAGAGAGAGGGAGACACAGAATTGGAAACAGGCTCCAGGCTCTGAGCCATCAGCCCAGAGCCCGACGCGGGGCTCGAACTCACGGACCGCGAGATCGTGACCTGGCTGAAGTCGGACGCTTAACCGACTGCGCCACCCAGGCGCCCCGTGGAACACTTTCTTACAACATACACAAAAATAAATTCCAAATGGATAAAGACCCATGTGTGAAACCTGAAACCACAAAAACCCCAGAGGAAAACACAGGCGGTAACTTATTTGACACTGGCTGTACCAACTTCTTTGTAGATACGTCTCCTGATGTAAGGGAAACACAAGCAAAAATAATGGGACTTGATAAAAATAAAAAGCTTCTATAACAAAGGAAACAATAAACAAAATTAAATGTAACCTACAGAATGGAAGATATTTGCAAACAACAACTGATAAAAGGCTGGTATCCAAAACATATAAGGTTATACAACATCCAAAAAATGAGAAATCCAATTAAAAGTGGGCAGAAGACATTAAGAGACATTTTCCCAAAGAAGACACACAGATAGCCAAGAGACTCATGAAAAGATGCTCAACACTGATCATCAGGGAAATACAATCCAAAAGTACAATGAGATACCACCTTACATCTGTCAGAATGACTAAAATCAATGAATGACGAAACCACACGTGTTGCCAAGGATGTGGGGAAAGAGGAACCCTCTTGCATGGCTAGTAGAAATGCAAACTGGTGCAGCCACTCTGGACAACATCATGGAGATTCCTCAAAAAATTGAAAACAGAACTACCTTACAATCCAGCAATTTCACTACAAGGTATTTACACAAAGAATACAAAAATAATACTTCAAAGGGATACATGCACCCTGATGTTTATAGCAGCATTTTCTACAGCAGCCAAATTACAGAAATTGCCCAAGCTTCCATCAACTGATGAATAAACTGAGATGTAGTATATGGGATGGAACATTATTTAGCCATAAAAACATGAAATCTCATCATTTGCCACGAGGTGGATGGAGCGAGAGAATGTTATGCTGGGTGAAATAAGCCTGTCAGACAAAGACAAATACCAGGTGATTTCACTAACACATGGAAATGAAAGAAAACAAAGGGGGGGAAAAAGGGGACAGTAACGAACAAACAGACTCTTAACTAGGAAACAAACTGAGGGTTTCCACAGTGGGATGGCGGGGGGGGGGGGGGGGGGGGGGAAAGGAATGGATGAAACAGGTGATGGGGATTAAGACGTGCACCTGGGATGAGCACCGGATGACGTGTGGAAGTGTTGCTCTATATTGTACACCTGAAACTAATATTACACTCTACCATTACCAACTGGAATTTGAGCTAAAAAATAACATAAGGTTAATGACACCTACCTACCAGGTTTTCTGTAGTTTTCAATCACTTCCCTATGTGGGAAAAATAAGCATGAAATTTTTTAAAAGCATGTATGATGTGGGGGACAGTTTGTGCCCTTACCTCGGTCTCTGGTTCCAGCAGGACTCGGAGAGTGGGTCCCAGCTCATTCTTCTAGAAGGTCCTGAGACGAATATTTCATGTATTCACATCCTAACTGAAAGCAGCTCCCGGTCTTCTGAATTTCTGTCAGGATTTCTCCCTGGAAACCAGCCTGAATCTGGAGCAAACCATCCACGGCATCCATGATGTGATGTCGTGAGACCCCTCGATCCACGGGTCCTTTAATAAAATACGTCTTGTTCAAATACTGTCCGGGAAAGTGAGGAATGAAACACGGGAACAGCCCACAAAATGCAAGGGCCTGTGCTGCTGACCGACTGGCCAGTGCCCAGGGAAGCCACCCAGGGCCCTCTCCTCAACACTCAGTGCAACAAGGCAGCTTCTCTCTGGCGACTCAGGAGACACCAAGTTGCTGCAAGGCTCCCAAGGTCTCCCCTGGGGAGGGCGGCAGAACCTGCTGGAAACGCCGCTCTGGTCTCTGTCCTCAGGCAAGGGCAGAGGCCCTGAGTGCTCTGGGAGCGACAGAAGCCTTTCCTGCTCTGAGGTGCCCTGGGTCAGAAAAGCTCATGGGGCGCCCTCTGCCGGCTATCACCGCGCATGGAGAGGAACCCGCCCCTTCCGGTTTGTGGTGCTCGCACGCCCTCTGCTGGCCACCGTGGGAAGTCCTACAATGCTGAAGGCCATGGCCGCTCAGCTGAGGCATTGAAGTTGCTCTGGGCAACTTAGCCTGTTCTCCAGATTGGGATGGATCTTAGTGACAGGGCCTGGGACACAAAGAAATCTTTTCCTTTTCCTTTCTTGCAAGTGAAGAATGAAACCAAATTTATTAATAGAATGACATCATTTGTAATGCTTTAAGCAATGTTCACAGAAAAATAGCCCACCAATTTACACATGCTGAACAAGAGGTAATTGTGCTTACCACCAAAATACTTAGGTTAGATAAAAAATTGACACCTTTGAGAGAGAGATACTGGCTTCCATCTATGGAACGAATAAGTACTAGGGATACAAGGTAGAGCCAACGGAATAGAGTCATTCCTGCAAAAATAGTGTGGCACGCTTTCACGTGATAGCTACACTTGTGGTTACATACAACATATTTACAGACATATGGAATCACGAGGATGTATGCCTAAAATTAGTACAAGAAATGTGTCAACAATATTTCACCCAAAAATGTGCCAATGGGGGGGTGCAGGCGTGCCACCCCTCCATCACTGTCATGCCTGCACCAGCCCCCAATAGCGATGGAGGAGTCTCATGCTTGCACCCCTTCATTGGCGATGGAGTTGCGATGCCACTATCAAATCTGATGCTTCCTGAATGGCTCTTTTCACTTTCACAGCTGAAGAAGCCAGCATCTGTTAGGGTTGGGGTCAGGGGTTAGGGTTAGGGGTTAAGGTTAGGTCACACTCGCGGCACCCCATCGGTGACGGAGGCGTGTCACGTGTCACGCTTTCATCTGCAACCCATCATTGGCAATGTAGCAGTGATGCCGCTTTTAAATCCGATGCTTTCTGCGGCGCCTGGGTGGTTCAGTGGGTTAAGCGTCCCATTTTGGCTCAGGTCATGCTCTCTTGATATGTGGTTTCGAGCCCTGGGTTGCCCCTGTGCTGGCGGCTCTGAACCCGCAGCCTGCCTCAGATACCGTCTGTCTCGTTCTCTGCCCCTTCCACACTTGTGTTCTGTCTCTCTCTCAAAAAAAAAAAAAAAATGTACCTAAAAGCATCTTAAATCAGAGGTTTCCCAGATTGCTCTTTTCCCTTTCATTCCTGAAGATGCAGGCATCTGTCTCACCCATCGTTCTTTTGTTATCTTTGGGATAGGTGACGACATACACCACATTTCCCCAGCCAGCGTCGGGGACATGCAACATTTCTTCTACCGGCCGGACACCTCTCATCCACTGTGACACTGCATTCCTCCAGCTCATTCTACATCCTCCCGGAAACTGGACTCTACCTCTGGACAGCAGCCCCGTCCCATCGTCTTCTGATGGTATTTCAGTAGGCTCTTCATTCACATCTTTGGTTACCTGAGTGTCTTCTGACATCTTCTCTTATTTTTCCACTGGGCCACTGCTAGGACGCCCGACAGGGAACCCGAAGCAGCGAGGGATCCAGAAGCAGCCCAGCTACCGCTTGGCTCTCCCAAAATGGTCGCCTTGGAACTCTTTATAGAAGAGGAGAAAACACCACTGCCAGCGTCACCATTTAATAACCCTGGACTTAATGTGGAGCAAACAACCACCCACCCCAAAAGGAAACTCTGGCAGAGTACATGTATAGTACCTACGGCATTGATCAAGTATTTTGGATCAATAAGTGAGGTTGTACTTTTGACTGGTAAGTGTAAATCTAAATCCCTCGGAGCAGATTTTATTCTCTGAGGTCACCCCAACCTAAATTGTTGGCCCATGGGGAGATTTGTTGTCCCTACTGGTCGTGTTGGTGTAGGCTCTTTGGGCCAGTGAATTAAAGCTCCATAGGGCTTTCTTGTCTTCTCGTCCTATTCTTGCTTCTTCACGGGAAGGTCAGTTTCACAGCTTGGAAGTAAGAGACAGTAAAACCCTCATGTGGCCATTCTTACTAATCTCTATTTAGGGAACAAGTGATTTGCAGGTCAGGATACCAAGCCATTTAATGAATGTCCCCGGGCAGGCAGTGCCTCTAACACTAGAAATGCTAGAGGTGATGTTTTTGGTGAACAGGCAAGGTTTGTGTTTGCTGAGCTCCTTTTACTTGGTTTAATCTTTCCTTGATTGCATACCTGTGTTGGGTCAACAACTGGTTTGATATTTAGTTTACAGTTAGGTTGTTTTCATTTTATTGTTAACTAGCAGTGGTTACCCCCTCTGATATAAGCTTATGCAAGGAGAAATATTTCTTGTTACTCATACTAGCATTATTGCTTCTATTGTCAAAGTAACCCACTATTAAGTTAGGAGTTGGGCACATATTTTTGGTACTAACATCTGAAGATCGTATACCAATGCCTGAGCCCTACGACAAGAGCTCATCACCACATCCCTAACAGCTGCCTACGGTATGCCAGTCATATTCTTTGCCCTTCTAGGGCAGCCTTGTTTCAATTCCTTATACCCTCTCTTGGTGAGATGGCAATGTAACGCTTGCACCCCCCTCATCGGTGATGGAAGGGTGTAATGCTTGCTGTCAGCACAGAGCTCACTTTAGATCCTCTGTCTCCCTCTTTCTGCCCCTCCCCTTCTCATCCACTCACTCCAAAATAAACATTTAAAAAGATCAATTGCCATTAGATACGTTTGTGCCATCCTCACAATCCTGTTGGCTCCTGACACTGTAGAAACTACTTTCCCCACCCTTCCCCCCACAGTAGCCATTGGCCACACCCAGCCACAATCTATCCCAGATCATCCTCGTTTGGGGAGGACAGAAGAGGAGTACAGAGCGTTCTGTTGCTTAAACCAAGAAAATAGGACTCTCCTTGTCCATTCTTCATGGACCTCTCCGGTGTCGTTGCCTGAAATAATTCTTTGGCCCTTCTGAGATAGGAGTCCCAGCCAGAGCTGACAGTTGGTGGCGCATGTACCGCAGAGAGTCTGGCAGCGCTGGGGAAACACCACATGGTTCATCCCAACAATGCTGAGTTTGCCAGAGGGAAAGTGGCCGGGGCTCTATGTAAGAACTAGAATACAAGAGCAAATGGCCTTCGGGTCCTCTGTGCATTCTGAAACCGCTGCTGCTCAGCCCAGCAATGACTTGCAAACAGCAGCTGGTGTCAGTGGCCATAAGACAGATGAGCCTCCTAAGCTGGCTGGAACAAATGACAGGTCATTGTTCTCTTCAGGGTTGACTGTGCACAGAGCAAGTCACCCCACCAGCAGCAAAGGTGAAGATAAATAGTTCTAACCGGAGTATCAGCTGAAAAGAGCAGGGAGTGGTATGGGAGAAGCAGAATAATTGTCAGGGATAGCATGTTAAATGTTGGCAGTAAAACACTTGAACATTCCACTTGATTCTTTTGTCTGGTGCTTATAGTTTAAAAAAAAACAAACAACCCAGCATTTAGTTACCAAAGGCTTTGAAAACATCTATAAAAATTTGGTGCACGAGCAACCATGTCCTTTGATGTGAACATTCTAGAAGTAATATAGATAGAAGAGGAAGGAGAAAAAAATCTCTTGAGCACCAGCTTTGTACTCATCACACTATAGCCACTATTTAGTTAGCCTCTACAACAACCCTGTGAGGTACGCATCGCTATCCTAGTTTTACAGAAGAGAAACTATGCTTACACAGGGTAAGTCTCCTAAAAGCATGCAGCCCTTGAATAGGGAACTAGAATTTGAATCCATGTGTGCTTGACTGAAATGCCGTGATCTGTCCTTCAGGCACGCAGCCTCCAACCCACAAAGAGCGTTAGGGAAATTTTAACAGGAACCACAATTCGAGAGTCAGGTGATTTGTTCTTGTAATAATGGATTGTCCTCTTTCCTACTGCTTCTTTGTTTTCCTGTCCCCGTGGTTGCTAAACAGTAGTCTGCAGACGAACAGAGCTGGTTCCAGGGAGGAGAAGCTGGAAGGATTATATTGTGCATGTTCACTGTTTTCCAAAGGGTTTCTTCAAGATGCATGCCATGGAACAACCATGACTGGGGAGATAAAAGCTTCATCACGGCCTATGTCACCAGCAGAGACTTTGGGGAACAAATGTTCCCGTTCAACATAATTAGCTTGGCCAGTCGGGACTGCAACTGTCAAATATGGGCGACTGTTTTTTCTTTGCCAAATCAATGAGTGAGGATCCAAAATACTAATTACGGTGCAGAAACTACCCACCACATATTACACAAGCTTGTGAAGACTACCACGGTTATTCCATCTGTTTGTACCACACAGCCATGAGACATGTCAAAACAGAAGAATAAAAGCCATCAGAGTTTATGAGCTGATGTTAACCCATCCAGCTACATGTCTACTATAGTGTATTATGGGTGTTATTTCAGGCAAGTAGAGGTTATAAGCCCTATTCTCATTAGAGAAGACAGCAATGGATAATTTGTACCTACAAAGGTAATTGAATGTTGCATATAATTTCCTTGAGAGCCTGTGGCAAATGTATGTAGAGTCTTTGAATAAAAAGCTCTTGTGGGTATTAAAAGGTTGCCTTTGGGTTAGATAATTCTATAATACTAATTCTATTGGGTCAGCCTCATTGTTTAGCGGTAATAACATAAAACATGCCCTTCAAAACTTACCTAAGGTCAAGGCTTTTTTACAGAAAATAAAGTTTTAGGCTTTTTGAGTTTAGAGTGTATGGTGTCCGGGGACGTGAAGCAAATTTTATATGTCTTGTCTTCCCTAGGACCTGGTACAGTGCATGACTAAGGTGGGCTTTTAATCAATGTTTATAGATGATTGGGCCAACATGCTGGAGAAGTAGGGGGATCCATACTTCCCATGTCTCTCAAACAAAGAGGTGCAGAAGCCAAACGACTTTGAACACCAGAGCCTGGGAGGAAAAGAGATTGCATCTACTAGGAAGAAAATGGGAAAGCTGGAGAAAAGATAGGTGGGTAACTGTGAAACGGGGGAGATTTAAAAAAAAAGGCTGCGTGGGCATGGAGGGCAGGGACCGCCTTCTGCAGAGAGACAAAGGGAAGAGAAAGAGATGCTAGGGAATTGTAGGACCCTATCTGGACAGGATAAAGACCTTGGACTGAGACTGAGAGGGATCTGATCTCTAACTGTGGGGCTTTCTTCAGACTGGAGCCGGCTCCCTCTTCACACACCTGGGGAGGAGGGGAGCCAGCCTGGGTGTGATGGTAGGTCAGGGGCTCAGTCTGCAGTTGGAAAAAGCGGTTCCCTTCCTGGAGCTGCGCGACAGTACAAAATCTGCCTGTGTCCACCACCCCTAGGCTCAGTGGCTGGGTGAGGGTGCAGTCTGCAGGAGGAAAAGGCAGATGTCTCCCTGGAGTGCTGTGGGAAAAGACAAAGCCTGCCTGAGTCCACCGTCCACCACCCCAGGGGCTTGCGGGGAGGGCGGCGGCTCTTGGTCCACAAGAGGAGAAGTCAGTCCTCCCTGTAGTGTGGTGGCACAGACAAAGCCAGACAGGACCACATATCCTCCCACTGAGAGGTGCTTCCCCAGTGCCAGAGTGCATGGAGCGGGACTTTGAATCCTAGCCAGCCCAGGTCAGGGGAGTTGGTGGAACGAAAAGGACCCGCCTGTCTGCCCCCGCGGTGCAATGGTGATGACTCAAATGGAGTCCAGCGGTCCAGCTCCATGGAGAAGAGACTGGGGATCACCATTTCCCACCACCACCACCACCAAAGCGGGGCCTCAGGGATTACTCCCGGGGCCCACAGTGGAGGTGGGTCCAGACTACACCAAATCACGCCCCTTTGCACTGGGTAACTGTGTAACTACCCGAGCGGCTCACACCCTGTGGAAAGCCCCTCCCGACGAGGGATGCAGCATTGTCTGGATTAAATCTAGGTCAATTCTGGATATATAGATATATTCTCCCCGCCCCCATTTCTCCTCCGTATCTCTTTCCTCCCCTAGGCTGGTTACTCTGGTTATTGGTCTGTCTAAACAGACATATTTAATCCATTGTCTTGATACACATTCTACACCATCTTCTTTACACTCCTTTCTCTCTCTCTGGAATAATCAAGCCATATAGTTTCTCTGTGTGGGTAACTTTATCTTCGTTTTGTTTGCCCCGCCTCCTTCTTTATTTTCCTCTCTCTCTCTCTCTCTCTCTCTGGATTAAGCCTTTTAGTCTCTCTGCCTAGTCAATGTTTATTTTTTCTTCCCTCCCCCTTCCCCCACTCCTGTCATTTCTCGCTTTGTATGTGCTCTTCCATCGGCACTGCCTCCACCCTCTTCTTTACTTGTAGTTGGTGTTTTTGGGTTTTTGGTTTTAGTCTTCAGTTTTTCATTTTTGTTTGTTTGTGTTGTTTGTGTGTTTGCATGTTTTTGTCTCCTGTTTGTCTATCTGTTTTCCTTTACAGGGCTACTCCAAGGAGCAAATCAAAGCACATCTGGTGGAGGGTCCAAAATATCACTACAAGTAGGGTAATAAAATAACCAAAGTCACAACAATAGAGAGCAAGTAACAATCTCCGAAAAAACACCTCCTGAAGGGCCAGGCCCTGGACAGTGTATGATCCTCCTTTAATATAGCAGTGCTCACAGGTGCAGAGCACACAACAAGCTTTTAAAACACATAAGGGACAGAAAACTAGACAAAATGGCGAAAGGGAAAAATTCAACTCAAAAGAAATTCCACGAAGTAGCGACAGTTAATGAATTGATCAAAACCGCTATATTAAGCAATATAACTGAGGAAGGATTTAGAATAATAGTCATCAAATTAATTGCTGGTCTTGAAAAAAGCAAAGAGGACAGCAGAGAATCTATTGCTACAGAGATCAAGGGGCTAAAAAATTTTCATGATGAATTAAAAAAAATGCTGTAAATGAAATGCAAAATAAAATGGAGGTGGCCACAATGCAGATTGAAGAGGCAGAGGGGAGAATTGGTGAATTAGAAGATAAAATTATGGAAAAAGAGGAAGCTGAGAAAAAGAGATAAAAAAATCCAGGAGAACAAAGGGAGACTTAGAGAACTAAGTGATTCAATCAAATGGAACAATATCCATATCATAGGAATTCCAGAAGAAGAGAGAGAGAGAGAGAGAGAGAGAGAGAGAAAGGGGCTGAAGGTGTACTTGAACAAATCATAGCTGAGAAATTCCCTGATCTGGGGAAGGAAACAGGCATTGAAATCCAAGAGGCACAGAGAACTCACTTCAGACGTAACTTGAATCGATCTTCTGCACAACATATCATAGTGAAACTCACAAAATACAAGGATAAAGAGAAATTTCTGAAAGCAGCTAGAAATAAACACACTCTAACATATAAAGGGAGACCAATAAGACTAGTGGCAGATCTCTCTACTGAAACTTGGCAGGCCAGAAAGGAATGGCAGGAAATCTTTAATGTGATGAACAGAAAAAATCTGCAACCAAGAATCCTTTACCTGGCAAGTCTGTCATTCAGAATAGAAGGAGAGATAAAGGTTTTCCCAAACAAACAAAAATTGAAGGAATTCATCACCACTAAACCAGGCCTACAAGAGATCCTAAGGGGGACCCTGTGAGTGAAATGTTGCAAGGACCACAAAGTACCAGAGACATCGCTACAAGCATGAAACCTACAGACATCACAATGACTCTAAACCCATATCTTTCAATAACACTGGAATGTAACTGGACTAAATGCTCCAACCAAAAGACATAGGGTATCAGAATGGATTAAAAAAAAGGAGGACCCATCTATTTTCTACAAGAGACTCATTTTAGACCTCAGGACACCTTCAGATTGAAAGTGAGGGGATGGAGAACTAGCTATCATGCTACTGGAAGTTAAAAGAAAGCTGGAGTAACCATACTTAGACAACTAGACTTTAAATGAAAGGCTGTAACAAGAGCTGGAAAAGGGCATTATATAATAATTACAGGGTCTATCCATCAGGAAGAGCTAACAATTATAAATGTCTATGCACCAAATATGGAAGCCCCCAAATATATAAAACAATTACAAACATAAGCAACCTTATTGATAAGAATGCGGTATTGCAGGAGACTTTAATACTCCACTTACAACAATGGATTGATCATCTAGACACAGGATCAATAAAGAAACAAGGGCCCTGAATGATACATTGGATCAGATGGACTTGACAGATATATTTAGAACTCTGCATCCCAAAGCAACAGAATACACTTTCTTCTTGAGTGTACAAGGAACATTGTCCAAGATAGATCACGTACTGGGTCACAAAACAGCCCTTCCTAAGTATGAAAGAATTGAGATCATACCATGCACACTTTCAGACCACAATGCTATGAAGCTTGAAATCAACCACAGGAAAAAGTCTAGAAAACCTCCAAAAGCATGGAGGTTAAAGAACACCCTACTAAAGAATGAATGGGTCAGCCAGGCAATTAGAGAAGAAATTAAAAAATATATGGAAACAAATGAAAATGAAAATACAACAATCCAAATGCTTGAGATGCAGCAAAGGCAGTCCTGAGAGGAAAATACATTGCAATCCAGGCCTATCTCAAGAAACAAAAACCCCAAATACAAAATCTAACAGCACACCTAAAGGAACTAGAAGCAGAACAGCAAAGACACCCCACACCCAGCAGAAGAAGATAAATAATAAAGATCAGAGCATAAATAATATAGAATCTAAAAAAATAGTAGAGCAGATCAATGAAACCAAGAGTTGGTTTTTTGAAAAAATAAACAAAATTGATAAGTCTCTAGCCAGGCTTCTCAAAAAGAAAAGGGAGATGACCCAAATAGATAAAATCATGAATGAAAATTATTACAACCAATCCCTCAGAAATACAAGCAATTATCAGGGAATACTATGAAAAATCATATGCCAACAAACTGGACAACCTGGAAGAAATGGACAAATTCCTAAACACCGACACACTTCCAAAACTCAAATGGGAAGAAATAGAAAATTCTAACAGACCCATAACTAGTAAAGAAATTCATTCAGTTATCAAAAATCTCCCACCAAATAAGAGTCCAGGACCAGATGGCTTCCCTGGGGAATTCTACCAGACATTTAAAGCAGAGATAATACCTATCCTTCTCAAGCTGTTCCAAAAAACTGAAAGGGAAGGAAAACTTCCAGGCTCATTCTATGAAGCCAGTGCTACTTTGTTTCCCAAACCAGACAGAGACCCAGCAAAAAAAGAGAATTACAGGCCAATATCCCTGATGAATATGGATGTAAAAATTCTCAACAAGATACTAGCAAATCGAATTCAACAGTATATAAAAATAATTATTCACCATGATCAAGTGGGATTCATTCCTGGGCTGCAAGGCTGGTTCACTATTCACAAATCAATCAATGTGATACATCACATTACTAAAAGAAAAGATAAGAACCATCTGATCCTATCAATAGAGGAAGAAAAAGCTTTTAAAAAAATACAGTATCCTTTTTTTTTTTTTTAATTTTTTTTTTCAACGATTTTATTTATTTTTGGGACAGAGAGAAACAGAGCATGAACGGGGGAGGGGCAGAGAGAGAGGGAGACACAGCATCGGAAACAGGCTCCAGGCTCCGAGCCATCAGCCCAGAGCCTGACGCGGGGCTCGAACTCACGGACCGCGAGATCGTGACCTGGCTGAAGTCGGACGCTTAACCGACTGCGCCACCCAGGCGCCCCTACAGTATCCTTTCTTATTTTTATTTATTTATTTATTTATTTTTTAACATTTATTTATTTTTGAGACAGAGAGAGACAGAGCATGAACGGGGGAGGGTCAGAGAGAGGGAGACACAGAATCTGAAACAGGCTCCAGGCTCTGAGCTGTCAGCACAGAGCCCGACGCGGGGCTCGAACTCACGGACTGCGAGATCATGACCTGAGCCGAAGTCGGCCGCTTAACCGACTGAGCCACCCAGGTGCCCCCAGTATCCTTTCTTAATAAAGACCCTCGAGAAAGTCGGGATAGAAGGAACATACTTAAACATCATCAAAGCCATTTATGAAATGCCCACAGCTAATATCATCCTCAATGGGGAAAAACTGAGAGCTTTCCCCTGAGATCAGGAACACAACAGGGATGTCCAGTCTCACCACTGTTGTTTAACATAGTGCTGGAAGTGCTAGCATCAGCAATCAGACAACACAAGGAAATCAAAGGCATCAAAATTGGCAAAGATGACGTCAGGTTTTCACCGTTTGCAGATGACATGATACTATACATGGAAAACCTTATAGACTCCACCAAAAGTCTGCTAGAACTGATACATGAATTCAGCAAAGTCGCAGGATACAAAATTAATGTACAGAAATAAGTTGCATCTTTATACACCAATAATGAAACAACAGAAAGACAAATAAAGAAACTGATACCATTCACAATTGCACCAAGAATGCACAATCCCAATTCACAATTGCAAACCAAGAATTAGGTTTAGGAGTAAACCTAACCAAAGATGTAAAAGATCTGTATGCTGAAAAGTATAGAAAGCTTATGAAGGAAATTGAAGATAACAAAGAAATGGAAAAACATTCCATGCTCATGGATTGGGATAATAAATATTGTTAAAATGTCAATCCTACCCAGAGCAATCTACACATTCAATGCAATCCCAATCAAAATTGCACCAGCATTCTTCTCCAAGCTAAAACAAGTGATCCTAAAATTTGCATGGAAACACAAAAGACACTGAATAGCCAAAGTAATATTGAAGAAGAAAACCAAAGCAGGACGCATCACAATCCCAGACTTTAACCTCTACTACAAAGCTGTAATCATCAAGACAGCATGGTATTGGCACAAAAACAGACACATAGACCAATGGAATAGAATAGAGACTCCAGAATTGGACCCACGAAAGTATGGCCAACTAATCTTTGACAAAGCGGGAAAGAATATCCAATGGAAAAAAGACAGTCTCTTTAACAAATGTTGCTGGGAGAACTAGACAGCAACATGCAGAAGATTGAAACTAGACCACTTTCTCACACCATTCACAAAAATAAACTCAAAATGGATAAAGGACCTGAATGTGCGACAGGAAACCATCAAAACCCTAGAGGAGAAAGCAGGAAAAAACCTCTCTGACCTCAGCCGCAGAAATTTCTTACTGGACACATCTCCAGAGGCAAGGGAATTAAAAGCAAAAATGAACTATTGGGACCTCATCAAGATCAAAAGCTTCTGCACTGCAAAGGAAACAATCAACAAAACTAAAAGGCAACCAACGGAATGGGAAAAGATATTTGCAAATGACACATCAGACAAAGGGCTAGTATCCAAAATCTATAAAGAGTTCACCAAACTCCACACCCGAAAAACAAATAATCCAGTGAAGAAATGGGCAGAAAACATGAATAGACACTTTTCTAAAGAAGACGTCCAGATGGCCAACAGGCACATGAAAAGATGCTCAACCTCACTCATCATCAGGGAAATACAAATCAAAACCACACTCAGATACCACCTCACACCAGTCAGAGTGGCTAAAATGAACAAATCAGGAGACTATAGATGCTGGCGAGGTTGTGGAGAAACGGGAACCCTCTTGCACTGTTGGTGGGAATGCAAACTGGTGCAGCTACTCTGGAAAACAGTGTGGAGGTTCCTCAAAAAGTTAAAAATAGACCTACCCTATGACGAAGCAATAGCACTGCTAGGAATTTACCCAAGAGATACAGGAGTGCTGATGCATAGGGGCACTTGTACCCCAGTGTTTAGAGGAGCACTTTCAACAAGAGCCAAATTATGGAAAGAGCCTGAATGTCCATCAACTGACGAATGGATAAAGAAGATGTGGTTTATATATACAATGGAATACTACTTGGCAATGAGAAAGAATGCAATCATGCTATTTGCAGCAACATGGATGGAACTGGAGTGTATTATACTAAATGAAATAAGTCAATTAGAGAAAGACAGATATCATATGTTTTCACTCATAGGTGGATCCTGAGAAAGTTAACAGAAGACCAGGGTGGAGGGGAAGGCGGGAAAAAAAGTTATAAAGAGGGAAGGAGACAAACCACAAGAGACTCTTAAACACTGAGAGCAAACTAAGGGTTGATGGGGGGTGGGGGAGAGGGGAAAGTGGGTGATGGGCATTGAGGAGCGCACCTGTTGGGATGAGCACTGGGTGTTGTATGGAAACCAATTTGACAATAAATTATATGTTTAAAAATAATAAATAAATTAAAAATCAGTGTTTATAAAATGAATGAACAAATGAATGAATGAGACATTTGTGACTCTTTGGTTTGAGTTTATAAAATTAGTTCAGTAGGTACTGCTTATTTCTACTTAAATTATTAAATCGTATTTTGTGCATTTTCCTCTAACTCACAAAATGCTTACACCTCTTTCAGTGATGTTTCTTATATAAAGATGTCTGGATACTGAAGGCAAAAACAAGCTGAGTTAGGAATGGCATATACATGCCATTCCTCTCTTCTGTATCCATGGAAGACATTTTTGTTGACACCAATTTCTCCCTCGCCTCAAGACCCTTCACAGTCTGACCACCCTGGCAACTCCCAACAATTGCCTGGATCTGGCATAAAAGATGAACCTACTGACCCTCCTTAAGCTGGGATTTCCTTTTGGTATGGATAACATGAGAGATGATCTCAGTGCACATAATAAGGCCAATTGGTGAATTTAGATTTCCTACCAAAGAGGTGATTCTACTGGCAAAGCAGTTTTCTTAGAACATAAATCTAGTTTTGCTCTTTTGTTTTAGGAAGAGGACAAGGTTAGAAGAACTGTGGGGTCTGCTTGGCCCATCCAGCCTCCTGCTTAGCCAGCTTCCAAGTGGTCCTGGGTACTTAACATGTAGTTGTCCCAGCTCGTGAGTGAGGCATTTCGTGAGATATGAGAAATAAAGTATACTGTAATGATTAGATGCTGATATTTCTAAATGTGCAGTCCACTACATTGCAACCAGGAGATAAAAAAATAATATAAGAATAACTTAAGCATTTTAGAACTGAAGGTGCCTTAGCAATGGCCTCATTCAGCAGTTCTCAAACCCTCTTGGCTTCAGGACTCCTTTTCAGGCATAAAGAAATAATCTATGTCAGGCCAATGAGAGCCTCCTGGGGACTTTGGGAACAAATTGATTGGGAGACATACCCCATCTTCCTCCAGGATTGCAGACTCAGAGGATCAAGTTGCCGTGAGACAACTCTTCTGGCTTCGGAGAAAACGTCATCTGCAGAATGGATCCAGCTTTCTGAGGAAACCCAAACTGAATGCTGTGGACAGAGTTTCAAAGACCCCTGGACCTATGGTCCAGTCATGCCTTAACTTGGACGTGCTAGACAGCCCTGACTGGTTCACCTCCCAGCAAAGTGATTGAAGGGATACACTTTTGCTTGTACTAGTTTTTGTGAAGATTCCCTTGCAGTCAAGGATCCTTATTTACACAAATACCCACACTAATTTTCAGGATTTGGTCTAATTTATGCAAACCACTTAGCACAAAGTGACAGGCTCCATGATCATTATTGTGCAGCTGATTGCAAAACTGGTCTTGATGCACCACCACCTCCAATAGCCACGCTTTTCTCTTTGTCGTCTGTGTTGTGTCCCTGCTCCTTCCTCCACTCTGACTTTAGGCTCTGCTCTGTGATTGGTTTTTGTAATGGGATTTAGCAAGCATGATCCAAGAAAAAGTTTAAAATGATCTTGGGCTACCGAGGTTGCTCTCTCTCTCTCTCCGCTATCACCAGGGGAAGACAAAAGGTAGTTTCTTAAAGATCAGTTTCAATGAGGAATCTGGAACCTGATCAATAAGGTTTTTATATTCCATTTCATTAAAATTGGTCTAACGTGAACTTTGAACAGTTCCTTTAGCCATGAGTGATTTTGTAACATCATGGATCAAGCATTTGGAAGATACTGGTTCCCTGAGTTGTACGGATCTTCCAAATGTCGCACATTCCGTTGAAATATCACAAATCACATATGTCAATATTCCCACCAACCTCATTAGAAAAACTCATCATGTCATGCTCATGGAGGTGCTTATAAAATTTTCCACAGTTCCCATCTGTACATGAGACTTCAAATTCTGCAGTTGGTAACACATGCTGTCAGTTGTTTTCCTCAAAGTGATGGTCTCCCTTTGCTCATTTTGAAGAAACTGTCTTCCAAATATCCAAAACTGAATAACCATAGTTTGTCTGTAGGTAGTTTTTCAAATGGAGATCCCACCCTATGAAAAAAAGCGGTTAGTTTAGCTCTTAACCCAGTTGTCCACAAGCACTGTTCCTCAAGACAGCCAGAGTACTTCAAAATTCAGCAAAAATGCTTCCTGGATGCTTTCCATTTTGTCACACAGAAAACCGAGGGCTGTTATTCAGTAAAATTAATAATTTGGTTCATCAAGGACACTCTTCATGAAACCGGCATTTATTTTTACTTTTATTTTCAAATGATTACTTGTCCCTGTGAGTGCCTATCAGTGAAAAACAGAACGATGGCTAGAAATTCCATACCACTGCCTGGATCTATGCTACAGCCCAGCAGTTTGGCCCAAAGTTGCTTTTGCACTAGACATGGCAAATGTCAAAACCATTGTTCCACGACTAAATCATGAAGTGCAAAACATTATTCAAAATTTGAGTGTTTCAGCACTTTTTTTTTTTAATCTGTTGCTGAGGATTCACGGAAAAAGATTCTATGGGATAGTGAATCGATGCTGATAGGGGCATGCAAGCAAACCAGCAAGCCCAGGTCATCTTTAGATTCACTCAGATTTGCAGGGCGCCTGGATGGCTAAGTCGGTTGAGTGTCCAACTTTGGCTGTCATGATCTCATAGTTCATGGGTTCAGGCCCTGTGTCAGGCTCTGTGTGGATAGCTCAGAGCCTGGAGCCTGCTTTGGATTCTGTGTCTCCCTCTCTCTCTCTCTCTCTGCCCCTCCCCTGCTCATGCTCTGCCTCTCTCTCTCAAAAATAAATAAATGTTAAAAAAATTATTCACTCAAATTTGCAAACTGTAAGTACAGTTTTGCAAGTGAGAAATTAATGCGTTCTTTATATTTGCAGCAAAATATTCAAATCCATGAATTACTGTTATCTCCGGAAAATGCCACTGTTGTTGTTCTTTTGACTGACTTTTCATGCAGCAGGCATTCAGCAATGTCAACAGTACAGGATTTATTAGTTTAGCAGCTCTTCTGTGTGCTTCTCAAACCAATGAAATATTTAACCTGTGAGATGCATCAGTAGCTGCTTTGTTTCTAGCTTGCAAATCTGTATCGAACAACTTTTGACTTTTAAAGAGTTTATCACATCTGTGGTTAAAATACTCAATTCTTTTTTTCTTTAAACTTTTAATGATGACTCTCAATGGTATCTCAATTGATACCACAATTTTGCACACAATAATATTTGAAAATATTCTGTTGCACAGACCAGTAAGGTAATTGTTAGCATCTATAACGATGGCTCACATTATATATTTGTTATTTTCAGCTTTGCCTGTTTTGTTTTTCGCCATCTATCCTTCCCTTCCGTGAGACAGAATTCTCTGAGGTATCTGTTTTCTCTTTCAACATCTTCAACATTTAAGCAAGCCATTTTAATCTTCCTGTTATAAGCCAATGAACCATCTTTAAATATAAAGAGAATATCTTTTTTTCATTTGAGAATAAAATATAAATCCTAAAATAATTTTGATAAACCTTAAATGGAGTTTTTTGAAAAAAAAAAAGTATAATATTGCAAAATGAGACAATAAGGTATACTCCCATTTAGTTGTGTCTTTGTGTGTATACAAGAAAAATTCATGGATTTCAAAATTTGTTGGACGTCAATGAGATTATGATTGTGAGGGTACAGTAGAAGTATTGAAAAAGTGTGAGTTCATCTCTGGAAAGATACATACTTACACCTTAAACTTACTACCTCTGACAGGTGCAGGCACCACAGGAATATTCAAGCATATATTCAATTATCCATTAAAGTGATGATGTCAACACTTGTCCTGTAGTTTGGAGAACTATTTGTGAGGGAATGACTGTAAAAGACAAATGTGTTTTAAAATTACTGTGAAAATCAGAGCTTTTCTGGGTGGCTCAGTTGGTTAAGTGTCAGACTCTTGATTACAGCTCAACTCATGATCTCGGAGTTAGTGACATTGAGTCCTTGGTAGGGCTCTGCACTAACAGCACGGAGCCTGCCTGGGATTCTCTCTCTTTCTGTCTCTCTCTCTCTCTCTTTCTCCCTCTCTCTCTCTCTCCCTCCTTCTGGCCATACCCTGCTCATGTGCTCTTTCTCTCAAAATAAATTTAAAAAATTACTAGGAAAATAGTTTCGAGCTCCTAGACCCCCTACAAGGCTTGTAGGAAACTTACAGTTCCCCTAGACTGTCCTCTGAGAAGTAGTAAACTCCTTTATATTTTGGAGACAGAAAAAGAGACAGACCAAAAAAAAAAAAAAAAAAAAAAGGCACTTACTTAAATTAGCTCAAAGGTAGAATTATCATGTAAATCTCCTGCCTTCCACTACTATAGAGTGCCTTCTCTGTCTCTCTTTCTGTCTCTCTCTCATCCTTTTTGTCCCAACATTCCACTGAATTAAAAGTCCCAAGAAGATAGAAATCTTCATATTCATCTCTGGGTGTCCCAGCACTTACCAACTAGAGCAAATTGATACCCAGTAACTGATTTGTCGTTTGGGATTCAAGATTTGGTGATAAGAGATTGCTTTTGTATGCTCACATGAAAATCAAGGCTCAGTTAAAATTACCATGACTTTTAGAGATAAACTAAGAGTTCCTCTAATTTAATCTTTGGCCATAACACAATCTTTCTGTTTTTGTTTTTAGTAAAAATGGCATTCAATTACTAATGAGAAAATCTAGCTGAGCTAACTTAAACCACAAGTTAGGGGGACGTGGGTGGCTTAGTTAAGCATCAGACTCTTGATTTCGGCTTAAGTCATGATCTCACAGTCATGGGATCCAGCTCAGCCTGAGATTCTCTTTCTCTCTCTGTCAAAAATAAATAAACATTTCAAAACAAAATAAAAAGTACTCACAAGTTAGTTCATAGGCTTAGGTAACTAACTATAAGTCCAGTGATGGGTTTGGCTTCAGGAACAGGCGATTCCAGGAGATCAAACAATATCGCCAGATACGACCACCGGTCAGACCTCATTTCTCTTCTCGTGGCATTTTGGCTTTATTTCTATAAAGATTCCTTCCACAAGTGAGGGAGGAAAACTTCTAGCAGCCCAAATCTATATCTGTACAGTCTATAATTCAAAGACAGAGACATGCTTTCTCTCTCCTAACATTCATTTGTCAGTCACATGAAAGAACTTTGATTAATGTTTCCAGGGCTCACACGCATATCCCTGGAAGAATTAGTGAGGTTAGGAGGATGGGGTTCTATGATTGGCCCAGACTTTAATATGTGCTCACCTCTGAAGACAGAGATAAAATAGACCACACTTGTGACTCCCCTTCTAATTTTTCATGGAGTGAAAGTGGATACTAAAGAAAAAACTGCTGCATTTTAATTTACAATATTTTTATGACCAATATACATATACTTCATAATACCAAAAAAAAAGGAGCATGAAAATCGCCTGCAATGCTACCATACACAGAGATTGCAAGAGAAAAATGCATGTGTATATTTTCAGTTTGGAAATAGGATTGAAAAAGGAAAAAGGTACAAGTTTTTAAGTTCAATATATATTTGGGGTGCCCGGGTGGCTCAATCAGTTAAGGGTCTGACACTTGATTTCAGCTCAGCTCATGATCTCACGGTTAGTTAGTTCAAGCACCACGTTGGGCTCTGTGCTGACAATGCGGAGGCTGCTTGGGATTCTCTCTCTTCTCTCTCTCTGCCTATCCCCGGCTAACGTGTGCTCTCTAAATAAATAAATAAATAAATAAATAAACACTGAAAATTTTTAATAAAATAAATTAATATATAGTCAACCATTTCCTCCCATTGCAAAATATTCTCCATAACCTAACTGTAATGACTGGTTCAAAGAGCAATCTTGGGAGATGCTCACAAACTTTCCTCTTCCATAAGAGTAATTTTGATCTTCTTTTTGTAGGTGAAGTTACTATTTTCTCTGCAGCGTGCCTTGGTGTTTAGGTAAGGCTATAGGGTGGACGCTGAGCATCTCATGGAAAGCCTTTACTTCCCTATGCCCCCAAATAAATTCATATTCAAATATTGAATCTGGGGAAAGATTACAGACATACCAGCATGTGCCCAGACTTGCAGAGGTTTGAAAGAAAGCTTGGCTGGAGGCCCGTCTCGCTCCTGCCATGTGGCTGAGCAGGCTGTGAGGCCAGAACCTCACACGTGCATGAATGCCGGAAGCGGTGAGCATGGTGAGCAATATCCTGACTTGATTATTTCAGATTCTTGTTACTTGTTAAATAATGGAACAGGAACAATCCACAGCAGGCGTCCTTGAAGTTACAGGGAGCCAGTCATGCCTAGGAGAAAAAGTCTGTGAAAATGTCCTTCTTTCCTTGCACAAACACAGCCAGATGCGAAGACCTTCAGTGAAAGTCTTCCCGATTGAGCTATGGAAATGGATGCGTCGCATGTGCTCCGTTGTGAGACAGGATTCTCTTAAGCGGTATGCCGGTAAATGTTCAGCAACAAAATAAAGAAAACAAAACAGTATTTCTAAGCGTTTGCCAACATCTATGGTATAAATACTCCCGCAATGTTTAGTTTTCAATTGTCAACCTGACATCACTGAATGTGGTTTTAGGAAGAGAATCAGGCGTTTGACTTGGATCACCTGGCAAAAGCGTGCAGCAGCACAACATTGATTCAGCCCTTCCCTTCAACCACGTGTTTAGTGAGTTCCTCTGCGGTGTCAGACCTGGTGCTAGCCTCTGGGGGTTCAATAGTGAGCAAAACACATACATGGTTCCCGCTCACTTGGATTTGTAACGTAGTGGAGAAGAGAGACGTGAATCAAACATTCACTAAAATAAAAGTCACACTAAAGCAGGTACTAAGAGGTTGTTACCTTGTCTGGGATCAGAGAAGACTCCCCTGACTGTTATTTGTCTGCATGCCAGGGTAGGATACTGGTTTCAAGCCAGAGGGAAAAGCCGCTTCCAATATCTGGGCGTCACCCCTCTTCTCTTGATAACCAGATCCTTGTATTAAATCCCCATATCTGAAATATCTAGGGTGGATTCTCTTTTCCTGACTAGACTCTAGATGATGTACTGAGGAAGTACATTTGAATTGAAATCTGTGAATATCTTACATTGGCTTTCTCCCCAAGCATCGAAACCTTGAGACAAGGATTTGAAGAAAAAGTCGGGGAGTGGAGAAGTAAGACAAGGGACAGAAGGAAGTAATTAAAGCATGCGTTATCAAGCAAACTAGCACCGTGAGCATCTTGAGCTGAATTCTACCTGGGACTCTCAAAGAGTGTGTTGAAAATGCCCCTCAGACTTATTTAAGGAGAGAGACAACTCCCAACAGCCATCTGTTGAGGGCTGCTTCTGAGGGGTGTAATTCCCCAGCATTTTTGGCATGCAGTAAAAATGGAAAGTGTGCACACTTGTGGCCAAGGAAGACCACAGGCAAGGAGACTCAGGGATGGCATTTGGAAGTCGGGTCAACTGGATTAGAAATGGTCAGTGCCAAAGGGATTTGTGCAGGGCACTGATAATGTCTGCTACAAATAAGTAAAAATAAATTGGTGTGTGTGTAGAACCATGTGAACACCTTTGTAGAAAATGTATTCAAAGCTGTTGAGAGTTGGCTCAAATACTACAAGTATGCATAAGTAGTTCATCATTCTATACCGGGCTTCAGCTAAATATGTTTGGACACCACTGTAATAATAGCAGCCCTAAACCAACCTGAGTTATATTGCTACCCACAGATAGCTCTTGAAATTTCCAACCTTTGACCTTTGAAAATGTGCAGTTGGTAAGGATGTGTTGTATTAATAGCATGTGTCAACCTTCTTTCTGACATTTCCCTCTTTCACTAAAGCCTTTTATTTTGTCTCCAAACTACCTTCACTTCCTCTGCCTATACGTTTTCACAAACTCTTCTACCTTTCTAGGATGCTTCTGCCTTCCTCCTCCACCCTCCCCCACACGCAAAATCACACAATCTGTCCGGTGAACCCCCATTCATTTTTCCATACCCAGGTCCAGCATCAGCCCCTCTGTAAAGCTTGCTCTGAGCCTCAGGATCAGATAAGCTTAGCTTTCCTACACTCCATTTTACATAGCAGCATGTGGTCAAGAACAAGAACTTGAGAAACAAACTACCCTCCCTTTTTATTCAGGTAAAGTTGATGGGACACAAAATTAACCATCTTAAAATGTGCAATTCAGTAGAATTAGTACATTCACAATGTTTTGCAACCATCATCTCTAACCAGTTCCAAAACATTTTCAACACCCTGAAAGGAAACCCTGTACCCATGAAACCAGTAACTGCTAAGAGTTCATTTATCCTGGATATTTCTTAAAAGTGGAATTATACCAATATGCAACTGGTGTTTGTGTCTCACTTCTTTCACTTGGCATGTTTTCCAGGTTCCCCCATGTTGTAGCCTATGTTAGTACTTCATTTTTATGACTGAAGAATATTCCCTTGTATGGATATGCATACCCTTGTATGGATTCCCTTGTATGTATGTACAAATAGGTTTGACAACCTATTTCCAATACTTCTGGGTATCCACTTAGGAGTGGGATTTCTGACTCACATGGAAATTCTATGTTTAACTTCTTGAAGAACCATTGAACTCTTTTTCACAGTAGTTACACCATTTTACATTCCCAACTTCGAGGTGAGAGGGTTTAATTTCTAGAACTGCCCAGTCTTGAATATCGGTCCAGCTGCGTACTAGCTGTGTAGTCTTGGGCAAGTTACTTTCTGTGCCCAATTTCTATCATAAATAAAGAAGAGTAGAATTGTACCTACCTTATATGATTGTTTGAAGGGTTGATTAAGTGTATAAGTGTATGTAAAACACCTAAATACTGCCTGGTCCATAGGAAGCACCAAGTGTTAGCTATTTTAGTTATTTACTGCTGTTAGAGCACTCATTGTTCTCCATGAAAACTCAAAACATATCTCCACTTTTTAGCAGCATACCTAGCAAACAGAATATAGTCAACAAGTGTTTGGAGATTGAAATGGATGGTAAAAGCTAAGGAACTTTTCAAAAATAAGTAGGTAGAAATTTAAGCCATATTAAATATTGAAATATATAGCAACAAGTATTTAAACTGTGTGATACTCACATAATAATAGATACATAGATACGTATTTTGTAGGTAACAATCAAGTGGTCCATGATAGACCCTACTATATAAGTTCTTTTCTTCAAAAAAAATGTTAATGTTTCTTTATTTTTGAGAGAGAGAGAGAAAGAGAGCAGGGGCAAGAGAGGTGCAGAGAGAGAGGAAGACACAGAACTCAAAGCAGGCTCCAGGCTCCACACTGTCAGCACAGAGCCTGATGCAAGGCTGAAACTCATGAACTGTGAGATCATGACCTGAGTCAAAGCTGGATGCTTAACTGACTGAGCCACCCAGGCACCCCTATAAGTTCTTAATATATGGCAGGCGTATGATAAATTATAAAGAAGTATGAATTATAAAAAGTTCTGTATCTAACACCATATACCAGGGTCAATCCAGATGAATGTGAATTTTTATTTAAAATTAAATTACACAAAATTACAAGAAAATTTAGGCAGGGGCACCTGGGTGGCTCAGTTGGTTGAGCATCCCACTTTGGCTCAGGTCCTGATCTCATGGTCTGTGAGTTTGAGTCCCAGGTCAGGCTCTGTGCTGACAGCTCAGAGCCTGGAGCCTGCTTCAGATTCTGTGTCTCCCCCTCACTGCCCCTCCCCCCTCATGTTCTGTCTCTTTATCTCTCTCTGTCAAAAATAAATAAACATTAAAAAAATTTTTTTTAAAGAAAATTTAGGCAAATATATTTGTCTCTCTACCTGGGAGATAAAAGTATGGAACAAATCTCAAAGGAAGAGAGCAATGAATCTGGTTATTATAACAGAAAAAGGCTCTGCTCTTCAAAAAATAAATGAAATAAAAAGGCAAGCAAACAGAAAAAATAACATAAATATTACAAAGTGTTTATATCCTTAACATAGAAAGAACTGTTATAAGTCATTAAGGAAAACAGCACGGCAGTAATAGAAAAAATAGGGGGAAAAGTAGTGTTTTAAAATAATTTCCAGGGGCGCCTGGGTGGCGCAGTCGGTTAAGCGTCCGACTTCAGCCAGGTCACGATCTCGCGGTCCGTGAGTTCGAGCCCCGCGTCAGGCTCTGGGCTGATGGCTCAGAGCCTGGAGCCTGTTTCCGATTCTGTGTCTCCCTCTCTCTCTGCCCCTCCCCCGTTCATGCTCTGTCTCTCTCTGTCCCAAAAATAAATAAACGTTGAAAAAAAAATTAAAAAAAAAATAATTTCCAAAGGAAAAATAATAACCAAAAAACAAATTTAAAAAAAATCATGAAAATGAAAATATCTTATTTTATTAAGAAACAAAGAAATGTGAATTAAAGGAGAAGCCATTTTTACCCAATAAATTAACTGGACTTTAGACACTGATAAGCCTCAGTGACAGTGTGGGTACACTGAGATGGGGCTGTCACATATTGCTGATCGCTGTGCAAATTGTTGCAAATTTTCTGGAAATTCTAGAACTTCTTTTAATACAATCATATATTCTTGTTTATGCCTGGTTTCTTCTACAAGTTTAATGTTTTTGAGATTCATCCATGTTATTGTGTATATCAGAAGTCCTTTCTTTTAGTTGTGAAGCAATGTTCTGTAGTGTGAATACACAACAAATTGTTTATCCATTAGTATTGGTGAACATTTGGGTGGCTTCTAATTTGGGGCTCTTACAGATAAAGCCCGTTATGAACATTCTTGAACAACTCCTTATTTGGACACATGTTTCATTGGGGGGGGGCGGTAAATACCTAAGAATGAAATTGCTATATTGTATGGTAAATATACATTGCAGTTTATAAGAAACTGTCAAACTATTTTCCATTTTTTGAAATATTCGACTAATTTATATTTCTACCAATAAGGTATGAGAGTTGAAGGAGTTCCATTTCTTCACCAACACTTAGTATTGTCAGTCTCTTAATTTAGGCAATCTATTCATTGTGGGTTTTTTAAAATGTTTATTTAGGGGCGCCTGGGTGGCACAGTCGGTTAAGCGTCCGACTTCAGCCAGGTCACGATCTCGCGGTCCGTAAGTTCGAGCCCCGCGTCGGGCTCTGGGCTGATAGCTCAGAGCCTGGAGCCTGTTTCCGATTCTGTGTCTCCCTCTCTCTCTGCCCCTCCCCCGTTCATGCTCTGTTTCTCTCTGTCCCAAAAATAAATAAACGTTGAAAAAAAAATTAAAAAAAAAATTAAAAAATAAAATGTTTATTTAGTTTTGAGGGGGGGGAGAATGCGAGTGGGGGAGGGACAGAGAAGGGGAGACAGAGGATCCCAAGTGGGCTCCACGCTTACAGCACAGAGCCCAGTGCAGGGCTCAAACTCTTGAACCATGAGATCATGACCTGAGCTGAAGTCAGGGGCTTAATCGACTGAGCCACCCAGCTGCCCCAGGATTTTTTTGTTTTAAAGTAAGAATATTTTTTGGGTGGTGTTGTGTTTGTCATATTGCCTCCCATCTTGGCCATGATGTCTGGTTGTTTCATTCTTAACAGACTAAAGGCAGAGCAAGTTCAGGTGGCCAAAACCTGATCTTTCCAACCTTTCATCAATTGGTTCATCTACTGAAGGCCTTTGACTGAATCAATTATTTTATTAGGGAGTACAAAATGATAATTTAAAAAATTCTCTCATTCTTTCCATATTTTTACCTAGAAGGTTCCCATAAACCACAACTTTCACATACTGACCATAGCTATTTTGTTGCCCTGAAAGAGCATCTACACAGGAAACAGGAAAAATCCTTATTCTTTCTCTTAAGTTGCCAATAAATGGAATTGTCAATAATTTTTTCGAAGAGTTTTCTCTTGACTTGGGAAAATGTTCACAATATAATGTTGAGTAAGCAAAGCAGGATAAAGCTATATTTAGTAAGAGCATTCGTTTTCTCTGCTTTATGGGATTGTAGGTAGTTCTTATTTAAGCTACACTTAGTATATTTTCCTAGTTTCAATAACGAGCAATACTTACAAAATCTGTCCAAAAAAGTTATTATAAGTTTGCTGACTTATTCGATGGATGGCTGGATCAAGTTTTTTCAACATTTCCCATTTTCACAGCTGTTTGAGGCTGTGTAGTGCACATATTATAAAGGGGGTGAAGAGCATTAGACAGGGAAAAGGCAGAGGTTCCATTAAGCCAGCTCTTGAGTTTCTCCGATCTAATCCATTTTCTTCCTTTAGGTCCTGACATCTTTTAAGAAGAAGTGAGATAGAATGGGCTGGACTATAAATAAAACTGCTGCTGGCAAGAAGAAAACATGAGGGGTTGCTTCCATAAAATCCCACCATGAAAACTTGAAAAGAAAAATGCCTCAGGTAAAAGGCCTATGTTCCTGCTTGTTGATAAGTAAAGATATTTAGAGACATAACATCACCTCTGATCTCTCTAATGTTTTTATAGCTCATGCTGATATTTAGGTATTTGGGATATGTCAAAATCCTATTCTGTTACACACTGAATCGGTCAACGTCTCCAAAGAGTGCCATTTACTGTTGTATGTGTGCCTTTTAAGTGTTCAAATCTTTGCACCAAAATGAATTCCACTTTATAAGAAAACAACTCAGTGAGGGATCTTTATGCGAGACAAATACTGATTGGAAAATATGGCTTCCTTGGATCCAGGCACCCAGGTCTTCCCTGGAGCCATGGCTTATTTATGGAAGTTGAAGGCTAGCATTTTCACCTTTAGCATTTGATTGTCAGAATCTCAGCCTGGCATACAAAAATCTGAACTCACATTTTTTCCCCCTCTACAGGCTATTTGTTCTTTAGTGCAGCTTTCATTCCTCTTTGGATACATTCTCTTTGGCCGATTCAGCACCATTAGACTACAAAATGCCTCAAAGCATCAAATGATGTTTATTGAGATTGACAATCTCTGGGAAGCAGGCTTTCATTGTGGTTTGACTGAATTGAGTATTTCCCCCATGACAGTCACCCATGCAATTATTTGATCAGAGAGAGGCTTCATGCTGTTTACCAGCGTGGTGATCCCAGAAGTGAACATCATGAGAGGATTTCTCATTTTAGAGAAAGATACTGATATTTCAAGTGGCTACTATAAGCTAGACTTTTTTGTTGTGGCTATTTGTTTGTTTTCCTCCAGCAACCATATCCAGTTTTCCTCTAAAGAATGAGCACTCCACATTTGTAGTCATGAGGTTTAGGTACGACTGACTTCATCTTTCTGGGGATGGGCTTCCATAGCTTTCAAATAAATGTACTTCTTTTCTCTTACTATAGTGATTGATTTGAGAAGAGGCAGGTAAATAAAGCACACTGATTCCAGGTACTGAGAGAAGTTATCTCCTTCTTCCATGGAAACCACCAGAGGACAGAACTTTCTTTTGGCTAGACAGTAAAGCATGAGGATGTATGGCCTAGAACTTCCTCAGCAATTGTTGAAAGATGAGGTGAGCCATTCTGGGAACACGGTCAATGCCCAGAGGAGGCACACGACACAGAGGTAGATTACTCGTGACTCCATAAACTCTGGACCAAAGCTCCTCCGGATGTTTTACAGTGAGTGAGCCATTAAATGTGTCTATATTTCTTAAGCTAAGTTGGATTGAGTTTCCTGTTGTTTGCAATCCAAGATTCTTAGCTAATGAGGAGAAGTCAGTCTAATGTTGGCTCCTTTGGCAAGGCCAACACAGGAGTTCAGGCTATTGATTCTGTTTATAAGGAGTTCAGAATCAGGAAAGACGAATACTTGGTGAAAGAGGTAAAAATATTAGTTATATCTTGGGGAAAGGCACAAGGGAGCTTTCCGGGTGGCTGGAAATGCTCTGCATCTTGACCTGGAGAGTGGTTACACAGGTGTAGACATATATAAGTATTCATTAATCTGTACACTTAGCATTTGCACATAATATCACTGCATATCACTGCACATGTATTATACCTCAACTTAAAAAAATCTTTAGCTAATTGAGAAAGAATATTTGACCAAAAATGGCAGCCAGACTGAATTGTTGCTGTAGCTTCCAATAGTACCAAGAAGCAAATTGCTTTATCAAACTTCAACAAAAAACCATGTCATCAGATGCATCTCTGGCAGGAGGGTATCTGTAGATGCATGACATAATTTAGATGCACACACTTTGGGAAAAATCTCTGTATACACATCCATACATACATCCATATACAATACACATCTTAGGTGCATATGTAGCCTGTATTATATATGTGCATGTATATGTATAAATGTACATTTTTGAATCTATATGCTCCTAGTATGTGTGTATGTGTGTACATATATATATATACACATATGTATATACACACATACACATACATTTTGAGGAATACACACACAAACACACATGTATACACACACATACATAATACATTTGAGGAACATACAGAGTCAAACCAAGATGTAGTGACCAAAAAGAACTGTGCTATGAAATAATTTAGTGTTCACTCTTGAAATCATTTTTTTTTTTTTTTTGGTCAAAGGGCAGGAGTAGATGTCATAACTTTGAGCTTGTATTGTTTCCAAAAGAAAGAAACAATACAATTCACTGGCATACTCAGTTGCTTCCAAACAAGGCTCGCCTCTGACAGACAAGTGACTCACAAATTCATCTTTTTACATGAAATTTATGTTGCACTTAATTTTTCTCAGGGCCAAAGCTATAAATAGAAATCAGGTCATTGTATCATGACAATAAAATTATGATTATTTATGCACATTGGAGATGAGAAAGCGACTTGCCTTCATAAATTACCTTTTTTCCATGATTCATTGAATTCTTCCCGACCCATGAATAATGAGGTCCCTAATTTCCTACAAAGAATTGGAGAAATGAAGACAAATTGAGGGTGGGAGGAGCCTGGAGGAAAATTATTAAATTAGGGATTTACATTTTTACATAGTAAGTGTATGGAGAATGTTCCATGGCAGTCTGTACTAAATCGATGCTGCATAATGTGGAAAATAGCAGCCTGATGATTCTTTATTTCCCTTGACAAGTGTAAATGCTGTTATTCTAACCATGGCACTGAATACTTTTTTGGAGACTGCTTGTTATATTAAAAAAAAAAGCCTCCTTTAAGAAGCTCTTATGTTAGTAGCATGTGCAATCCTACCAGCTTTCATACACCCTCAGCAAAAGTCTGTTTTGCCTGTCACAGGCTCTCTTTGTTCCTGACTGCAAAATAAGCATTTAAAAATGGGGTTTTTATTAAAATCATGAAATTTTCAAATAAAATTGGACTCTACTCTGTGAAATGCAACATTCACCACTGGAAAAAGTCCATGAACAAGAATAGTCCAATGTGATTATATAACATCATGGAAAGAAGAAAGAAATGTTGACCATTTTTCTTAAACTATGTACCAATAAATTCCTTAAAATGTAAGTTGCCGGAGTCATCCTCTGTCTCCTCTAGAGAATGAGAAATAAGGATGAAAAGCATTAATAGAAGAGAAATGAGTAACACTGTTATAAAATAATATCACCATTTTATTATCCCAATAAATTCTAAAAGTGTCATCATCATTTCCAATTTTATAGAAGGGCTGCAGTGTGATAAAATACAAAACAAATATGAGATTTCTTTCATTTTAAAAGTACTATTGGATCCACTATAGATAGAATTTTATTTTTTTTTCTCCAACAAAAGGAAAACAGTAAGTGCAGTGAAATGGAGATCCTTGTTTAATTAAAAAAAAAAAAAAAAAAAAGAGGATTTTCTGCTCTCACACTGTAAGATCTTTGCATTTCAGACTCTACTAACATAACATTCATCATCATTTGGGTAAGTACTTAGTTAAAGTCTTCCCTTGTGGCTTCAGACTGAGAACAGCATCTGATCAGCAGCCTTGGTTTCACACTGGCACAACTTCTCATTAAAATACATATGAAGACGTGGTGTGAGGTGAAAAATCAGGGCAATAACCCAAACTAGGACTGATGACCAACCTAAGCCAATATTTTATATAAATTCCCACTCACTTAGTAATGCCTTTTTAATAGGATGTGAATGACCTTTATCTGTCAGACCTCTCTGAAATACCAGATTAGACATTTTAGTAAACTAAGCTATGTCCCCTGCCTCCACCCTACAGGTGTTCTTTTGGAAGCAGACATTGGTGGCATTCTCCTTCCGTTCTTTCTAGCTCCGTCTCTACCCCAGTAAGGTCTCTCTCTTTGACATCGGATAAGAGACGAAAGCTCCCAGCAATCAAATGGGAGAAGACAAAGGAAGTGCCCCCCTGGTACTAGCTGAAAATTGTACTTGTTCATTTATTTCATGAAACACTTGGCAGTGGTAATAGGCTAAGATCACATCGTGCTGCCAGAGATGCACTTGATGCAGGCATCGATAATGGAGCTGGAAGCTGTACGTGTGAATTTATTTTCCCAGGTTATATCTTAGTCCTTCATCAAGGCTATTCGCACAAAATAAGAGCCTCTAGTAAGACACTCATATGTTGAGGCACCTGGCTGGCTCAGTTGGTAGAGCATGTGACTCTTGATCTCAGGGTTCTTGATCTCAGGTGAGTTCGAGGCCCATGTTGGGTGAAGAGATTACTTAAAAATACAATATTAAAAAAAGACCCTTGTATGTTTATAGCATACAACCAGGAGTATGGATTGAGTGGCAATCCCTACACCCTGGTGAATAGCAAACAAAAGATCAGATGGACTCTGTCATTCCTATAGGCAAAAAACAGACAACCTCAAAACCCCCCAGGAATTTATGAAAAATATGGCAGGAAAGGAAAAGAAACCATTACCCTGGAAACTCAGAACTAGCCTCTGAAAATGATTCACCACAAAAACAGGGTGAAAAATTTAGAAAATCGGCGTCCTTACTTGAACCACAAGAAGTTTGCCATGAGGAAATCATACTGAAATGAAAATAAGATGGAACACAATGAAACATGAGATTAATGGGCTAAAGAGGGACAAGGAGAAAATTAAAATTGCAATGGCAGAATGAAAAACTTGTGAGAGGATCAAAATGAAGATAGTCACTGTTGAAAATTAAATCATTGTGGGGGGAGATGAGGTTAAGACACTCTTCCATTCTCAGAAGCAAAGGACAAAGACATTAAGACAATTCAGTGAATTTGGAATGGAGATTATACTTAATCATTTACAGGTACTTCTGAGGAAAGAGCCAGACTATTTTGAATAGATGAAATCCTGCATAAGTTTAAGGAAGTAAACCTTCTATGACTGAAAGAAAACAACCAATAGCGAACCCTGTGTATAAAGCTGTGAAAGAGGTTGCCATTGTTTAAGTCAACCAGCATATGCCTGGAGACTTTTTGAGTTGCAAGAATAAATATATACATCCTAAGAGAGCCTAGCAAGGTAGTGGGATGAGGTGGGGTTGTGGTGGGGAGATGCCAAGTACAGGTAACACAAAAATTGAATTTAACACCAGATGTCTCCTTAGCAGGAAATATGAATGTAGTATTCTATGGAGAAAATATTTTAATACAAAATTGGCCCTAAAAGGGTAACATATATCTTTATTAATCATTTCTTCAAATTGTCTTTGTGACCCGAGAAATATCTAGGGAAAAGGCTATTTTATAGAACTGCTCAACCTTCCCCTGAAGGCCAGAGGTGAGGAAAAGGGCGAAGAAGAGAAGGCCTTTGACTTTTTGGAGATGTCAACCAATGAAAGACAAAACTGCAAGCTGCAAAATAAAATATGTGCCTTGGGACACCTGGGTGGCTCAGTTGGTTGAGGGGCCAAATCTCGGTTTCAGCTCAGCTCATGATTTCATGATCTGTGGGATCAAGCCCCGCGTCAGGCTTCAGGCTTTGCACTGACAATGTGGAGCCTGCTTGGGATTCTCTTTCTCTTCCTCTCTCTCTCTCTGCCCCTCTCCAGCTCATGCGTGTGTGTGCACTCTCTCTCTATCTCCAACTAAATAAACATTTTTTTATAGTGCATTTATTTGGGGTCTTAAAGATTGCAATCCAAGAGGGGCGCCTGGGTGGCTCAGTCGGTTAAGTGTCCAACTTCGGCTCAGGTCATGATCTCGCGGTCCGTGAGTTTGAGCCCCGCGTCAGGATCCGTGCTGACAGCTCAGAGCCTGGAGCCTGTTTCTGATTCTGTGTCTCCCTCTCTCTCTGACCCTCCCCCATTCATGCTCTGTCTCTCTCTGTCTCAAAAATAAATAAACATAAAAAAAAAAAAGATTGCAATCCAAGAGACACAGATTCCACTGAAATCAAAAGCATGTTCTGGGGTGACAAAGAGGTTAGAGCTTTTGAAGAGCAAAGAGGAAATTTATATAAGTTGTTTTGAATGAAATGAAACAGGTGCTGGTATAGCTACAGTTACACTAATCTATAGGTGGCTGGTTGCTAGGGCTAGTGTTAGGTGGAAAGTTCATTTGTGTCCATTCTTACCTATAGCAGATATCTTGGCTTTGGGCTGAGTTCAGAAAAATTTCTGAGAATTTGAGATGGAAGACATGTATAAGTCCCACCTCCTCAATGTCCTCCCGGCTCCATTTTAAATAACCCTCTTAGCATTGCTTACTCCATTTTTTTCTGGGTTGTCAAAGAGGACAACTGATATTTTCCTAACAGTTCCGTGATGATTAATTTTACGTGTTAACTTGAATGGGCTAAGGAAGCCCAGACAGCTGATAAAATATTATTTCTGGGTGTATGTGTGAGGGTATTTTAGAAGAAATTAACATTTGAATAGCTGAACCAAGTACAGATGGCTCTCCTAAAAATGAGTGGGTGTCATCCAACTTGTTGAGGGCTTAAAGAGAACAAAAAAGTGGAAGGATGGTGAATTCTTTCTGCCAGAACTAATACATCCATCTTCTCCTGGACTGGGACATTGGCAGTCCTGGATCCCACCCGTTGAGACCTGAATTCTTAATCATTCACAGGTCCTTCTGAGGACTGAATTCTACCACTGGCTTTCCTGGTTCTTCAGCTTCCACGTGGATTTCTCAGCCTCCTTGATTGCATGAGGTTATTCCTATAATACATCTCGTCTTGTATGTATGTATGTATCCCATTTGCTCTTTGTCTCTAAAGAACTCTGAAAAGAACTCTGAATTGAACAAGTTCAATAACGTGTTTGGTATGGAAGTTGCAGGGGGGTGGGTGGGGAAGAGAATTCTTTCTTTTGCATTATACAAATGCCAACACGTGGTTTCTGCTGTCTCAATGTTTTCAGCACAAAGACCTGACACTCTCTATTTTCACACTCTTTAATTTTTGAAAAAAGGGTTTGGATAATTGGTAGTTTTTTCCTTAACTGTTTCACAGAAGGTAACAGTGAAGCCTTCTGACCTTAGGCTTTTCTTTTTTTTTTTTTTTTTTTTAATTTTTTTTTTTTTCAACGTTTATTTTTGGGACAGAGAGAGACAGAGCATGAACGGGCGAGGGGCAGAGGGAGAGGGAGACACAGAATCAGAAACAGGCTCCAGGCTCTGAGCCATCCGCCCAGAGCCCGACGCGGGGCTCGAACTCACGGACCGCGAGATCGTGACCTGGCTGAAGTCGGACGCTTAACCGACTGCGCCACCCAGGCGCCCCTGACCTTAGGCTTTTCAACATAAGGTTTTTATTTATTAATTTGATTTCGTTATGTAGGTCCATTAAGATTTTCTTTTTTTCATATTTTTTTAATGTTTGTTTATTTTTGGGGAGAGAGACAGAGTGCAAGCGGGGGAGGGGCAGAGAAAGAGGGAGACAAAGAATCTGAAGCAGGATCCAGGCTCCTAGCTGTCAGCACAGAGCCCAACACAGGACTCGAACCCAAGAACCACGAGGTTGTGATGTGAGCTGAAGTTAGACACTTAAGAGACTGAGCCCAGATTTTCTATTTATTTTCAAGTCAGTTATGATCACTTGTATCTTTCTCAGAATTCACCAATTTGTATACAGGAATACTGATGCATAGGGGCACTTGTGCCCCAATGTTTATAGCAGTACTCTCAACAATAGCCAAACTGTGGAAAGAGCCTAAATGTCCATCAACTGATGAATGGATAAAGAAATTTTGGTTTTATACACAATGGAATACTACATGGCAATGAGAAAGAATGAAATATGGCCCTTTGTAGCAATGTGGATGGAACTGGAGAGTGTGATGCTAAGTGAAATAAGCCATACAGAGAAAGACAGATACCATATGTGTTGACTCTTAGGTGGATCCTGAGAAACTTAACAGAAACCCATGGGGGAGGGGAAGGGAAAAAAAAAGAGGTTAGAGTGGGAGACAGCCACAGCATAAGAGACTCTTAAAAACTGAGAACAAACTGAGGGTTGATGGGGGGTGGGAGGGAGGGGAGGGTAAGTGATGAGTATTGAAGAGGGCATCTTTTGGGATGAGCACTGGGTGTTGTATGGAAACCAATTTGACAATAAATTTCATATATTAAAAAAAATAAAAAAATAAAAAATAAAAAAAGAATACACCAATTTCTACAAAGACAGAGTTGTATTTAACAGACTTATACATGGAATTGTACATAATATTCTCATATAGTCTTTTAGTCTTTGTAGAGTAGATAGCATGACACTTCTTTCCTTATTTCAATCATTTTTGTCTCCTCTCTTCATCTCTTCATTAGTAACTAAAGGCTTATCAATTTTGTTAATCTTTCTAAAATGCACACTTTCAGTTTCCTTGAATTTCTTCATTGTTTTTCCATTTTCTATTGCATTGACTGCTGCTCACTTTTTCTTTTTGTTCTTCTTTTTTAAATTTCTTAAGATGGAAGCTTCTATTATTGATTTGACACCTTTTTTATCTGTTCTGTTGTATTTTTTTTGAGAGAAAGTGCGCGTGCGTACGCATGATGGGGAAAGAAGCAGAGGGAGAGGGAGAGAAAGGGCCCCAAGCAGGCTCCATGCCTAGTGCAGAGCCAGGTGCAGGGCTCCATCAGACCACCATGAGATCACAACCCGAGCTGAAATCAACTGACTGGGCCACGCAGGTGCCCCCTTTTATAAGCATTTGATGCTATAAATTTCTAAGTTCTCCTTTCTCTGCACCCACAGGTTTTTGATATTTTATACCTTTACTTCCATTCAGTAAAAAGATTTTCTAATTTCTTATGAGTTTTTTATAAGTATATTATTTAATTTCTAAATATTTGGAGATTACTCAAATTTCTTTCTGTTGAGTTCTTAAGTGTAATTATTTTGTAGTCAGAGAATGTACTTCGAATGATTCCTAACATTTAAAATTGATTGAAACTGTTTTAGTCCTTAGCATATGGTCTATACTAGAAAAGGTTCCATGTGCACTTGAAAGGAATGTGTATTCTTTTGTCGTTGGGTAGCATATTCTATAAATGTCAGTGAGGTCAAGTGCTTGAAAGTGTTCAGATTTTCATTATTCTTGCTAACAAGATTTTCTGTCTTATTCTATTAGTTATTTACAATGGGATATTGAAATCTCCAACTATAACTTTCAAATTTTTGGTTCCTCCTTTCACTTCTGTCAGTTTTTGCTTCGTGTATTCTGGGCATCCTTTGTCAGGTACATATACATTTATAATTGTAATACTGTCATGATATATTGACCATTTTACCACTATTAAACCTTTCTTTTTATCTCTAGCAATATTTCTTGTCTTAAAGTCTATTTTGTCTGATATTAATATTACCACTCCAGGTCTCTGATGGTTACTACTTGCATTCAGTGGTACAGTGACTGCTTTATTCAATCTTAAATTATTTAAGAAGTTAAGAGAAAAATCTACCCACATCATCTTTTATATTTACCATTTCTTGTGCTTTTTTTTTTTTTTACCTTCTCAAGGATTTGAATTACTGCCTGAAGGTATTTGCTCTCAGCCTAAAGCACTTCCTCTAGCATATCTTGTAGAGCAGGCCTTTCTCAATGGATGCTCTCTGCCTTTGTTTACCTGAATTTGTTTCTGTTTGGCCTTCATTGTTCAAAAACAATTTTAGTGGATGTAAACTTCTTAGTTGATAAGCATTTCCTCTGAGCAGTTTGAGGCCTTCTGGCCTCCATTTTTCCTGATAAGTAGTCAACAGTTAGTTGGATTGTTTGACTCTATGTAATGAGTCCTTTTATTCTTGATGCTTTTGAGAACTTTTCTTTGTCTTTCTAGACGAGAATTTCCCTGCTGATCTACTCAGAGCTCCTGGCAAGTCTTGGATCTATAGATAAATACTTTTCATGAAATCTGGAAAGTGTTAGGCCATTATTTCTTCAAATTTTTTTTCTGCCCTGTTTTACTTCTCCTCTCTCTCTGGGGTACCCATTTTTCACTTGTTAATGCACTTGATGTTGTCCCATAGATCTCCAAGGCTTTCATTTTTCTTCAATCTTTTTTCTCTCTGTCTTCTAGACTGAATCAGTTCTACTGATTTTTATGCAAGTTCACTTTTTCTTCTGCCTTCTCAATTTTGCTATTGTGTCAATTTGGTGAGTTTTTCATTATGATTATTGTATTTTTCAACTTTAACATTCCTACGTTTTTCTTTTCTTTTTCTTTTTCTTTTTCTTTTTCAAGTAGGCTCTAAGCCCAACATGGGGCTCAAACTCACGTGACCCAGAGATCAAGAGTCACATGCAGTCACATGTTCAGAGCACCCGGGTGGCTCAGTCAGTTAAGTGTCAGACTCTGGGTCTCTGCTTACATGGTTTGTGAGATTGAACCTATGTCAGGCTCTGTGCTATTAGTGCAGAATTCTCTCTCCTCCTCTCTCTGCCCCTCCCCTGCTCTCTCTGTCTCAAAATAAATAACCATTTAAAAAAATAGTCACAAGCTGGATTGACTGAGCCTGCTAGGTGTCCCTCCATTTGTTTCTTTTTAATAGATTCTGTTCCATTGTTGATATTCCCTATTGTTGAGTTATGGTCATCACATTTTCCTTTGTTCTTTAAACATGGCTTCTTTTAATTATTTGAACATACTTGTAATAGTTTCATTGAGTTAATCCAGCACCTAGACCCATGAAGAGACAGTTTCTACTAATTACTTTTTGTCTTGAATATGGGTCACCCTTCCTGGTTTCCTAGTTCTCACAATTTAAAAACTGGATATTTTAGATAATTTATTATAGCAACACTGGATTGCAATTTTCCTTTTTTCCTATGGTGAGTTTTATTTGCTAATGTTTGTTTCTTGCTGTTTAAAGCAACTTGTCTGTACTTAATCTATAGAATTAGATTATTACCTCACAATGTGCAGCCTCTGATGCCTCTGTTCAGTTTTTCTTTATTTTCTTTGTTTAGCTTATGTCTACATAACCTAGTGTTCAACCAGCGATCGGCCAGTGGTTGTGCAAAATATCTTAAGCTCAAAAGGCTTCCACCATCTGCTTGTGGATCTGTGTTTGGTTTGAGGCAAGCATTCAAAATTTAGGCAATATTCAAGTCTGCCCTAACATTTACTTTCCACCGACTCTCAGTTCTCCCATTGTGCATAAGAATAGGCTCCCAGACAGCCAGTGATCTGTAGAATGGTTATTAAACCTTTCAATGGCTAACTCATATCCCTATTAAAGTTTTTGATAGTCCTTCAGTCTATCATTCCCTTCCCCCCAGAGGGACTGAAATCCTGGGCTCAGAGAGAGGGCTCTAGCCCTTTCCCATTCACCCCAGTTGCCAATTTTCCACTCTCTGCTCGAAATCAAGTTAGCCTGCTCCTCTTGCAACAAGGCTGTCAGTTTTCATGGTCAGTCTCATCTGATAGAATTGGTGTGCGGGCCAATCTGGGGTGGGGTGTGGGAGTAGCCACAGGCAAGAAAGCCACAGACTTCTACTGTTCTTACTCGAAGGTCAGCAGTTTTTCATGAATATATGCTTTTCAAATTGTTGTTTCCTTTTGGTCCATTTCCAGAGCCCCAAAATGACTGTTTTTGACAATTTTGCCTCGTTTTGTAGGTTTCGTTGTTGCTGTTTTTGAAAGAGGATTTATCAAGCTACTCACTACTTCAAAACCAGAATCTACACAACCTCCACCTCCCTGTGTTTTTCAGTCTGCTTCCAGGCTACGCTTGACCATTGCATTGTCAGAGCAAATCCTAGGACACACACAACTCTTTCTAGGGCAGATTCTTAGTTGAAAGCCTTTTATTGTCACTTGTTGATTCCCAAGTAATTGTGTAACCCGTATGAGATCTGCATCTTCTCCAGCCCTCTTAGTTTGCCCTTCCCTGCTTCCCCTGCACAAGCAAATGTCCTACTATCCCCCAAACAGAGAAGAATGATGGAACATTGATGAGAACTTTCTTAGGAAAGATTGTATAGAAGATTTTTTTTTTTTTAATCACACACCACTCAGCAAAAAGCCATAGTAAATCCTCTTTCACTAGTCAGTTCTAATCTCATCAAAGTCCCACTTTGCAAGACTGCAGGGGGACATTCCACCCTCACCTTTTCTCTAAATAGTGTTGAGTCCTGTTACTACTCTTCTCAAGATTATCCATCTGCCAACACATACCAGATCTAACTTCTCCCTCCCCTTAATTGTGCAGACTAGCTTCCCTTTTCCTTGTGAAAACTGGACTCAAATTCTAAACCTAGATTTCAAAGGCTTGCAATTGGTTTCATCAAAAAATCTTCTAAAGACTGTTGGATCTCTCTCTACAGAGATTTTGTACCACAAGATCAGTACATAAAATGTTTTCAAGTGTTAAGTTATTTTAAATTTTTTTTAACGTTTATTCATCTTTGAGAGACAGAGACAGAGCATGAGCGGGGAAGGGGCAGAGAGAAGGAGACACAGAATCTGAAGCAGGTTCCAGGCTCTGAACTGTCAGCACAGAGCCCGACCTGGGGCTCAAACTCACAAACTGCGAGATCATGACCTGACCCAAAGTCGGACGCTCAACCGACTGAGCCACCCAGGTGCCCCTAGTGTTAAGTTATTTTAAAAATCACATTCTATCACCTCACACTTGGCAGACAGTCCAATCCTTAGTTTGTTAAGAAGTTTGAGGTCATTTGACCTGAACCCCTTCATCTACCTGTCAGCTTGTGATTAACACCTATCCCTTATGCTTTCCTTGGGTCCCAAAGAAAGGAAAATGGCTCTCTACATCAATGTTTAGAGTCCCTACCTACATACTGGTTAATGTTCTTTTAGTTTCATTTAACTTACTGTACCTCTGGATAGTATAAGCAAAGACTGATTTATACAAGAATGTTAGAAAAAAGAAAAGAAAGACCTACTAAGGACCTCGGCAGTAGAGCATGTGGTTCTTTCCTCAGGGATGGTGTCATAAAATGATGGAAGGAAGTATCTGCTTAAGTTTCAAATCTCAGAAGAAACAATCTGATTGGCTAGCTTGTTTCAGAAGCCCTTTCACTGACCAATCACAGTGGAGTGAGATGAGGTTGGGGTCTGTCACTGAAAGAAAGGGGAGCAAAGGTGCTGGATAGATAAGGGTAGTACTATAGTAGAAATAGACCTAGAGGGTGTTGAGCTAGGTGAAATAAGGCAGAGAAAGACAAATACCATATGATTTCACTTATATGTGGAATCTAAAAAACAAAACAAATGCACAAACAAAAACAGAAACAGACTCATAAATCCGGAGAACATACTGGTGGTTGCCAGAGGGGAGGAAGGGGGAGGAATAGGCAAGATAGAAGGGTTTAAGAGGTACAAACTTCCCATCATAAAATAAATAATTCATAATGATGAAAAGTATGGCATAGGCAATAGAGTCAATGATATAATAACATTGTGTGATGACATAAATACACAATAAATACACTTATTGTGGTGAATGTTGCATAATATATAGAATTATTAAATTTCTATGTTGACCACCTGAAACGAATATAACATCATATATCCATTATACTTCAATAATAAAAGTTTTAAAAAATATAGAAGTGCAGTGATACTGACAAACTCTTCCCTCCTGACTTTCCCTCGATCATCAGTGTCTCTCTTTCAATTGGTTATTTCTTCTTGTCTTCAAATAAGTGCAGATACCCCTTAGCTTGAAAGAGAATTTTTCTAACTTTGTAACCTTCACTTCTCATCTTATTTTTTTCCCCTTCTTTTCATCAGGTTCCCAGGCAGCTGATTTACTCTCTGAAGAAAGCTTGCTTATATTGTTCCTCTTTACCTTCTTTGCTATCTCAAACCCTCTCTTTTTTCCAGAAAGTCTTCAGAAAGCCTTTCCTCCATCCCTGTTGACCCCAATCAAAAAATTCTAAAACACCATTTGGTTTCAGCAACATTATTAACTATGTTAGATGCTGTTTATTTGAATTTTTATGGATTTTATAGCTTGTTTTTAATTTTACTTGTTTTCTTTTTTGTTACTGTTTTTTTTTTTAATTTTTTTTTTTTAACATTTATTTATTTTTGAGACAGAGAGAGACAGAGCATGAACGGGGGGAGGGCCAGAGAGAGAGGGAGACACAGAATCTGAAGCAGGCTCCAGGCTCTGAGCTGTCAGCACAGAGCCTGATGTGGGGCTCGAACTCACGGACCGTGAGATCGTGACCTGAGCGAAGTCGGACGCTCAACCGACTGAGCCACCCAGGAGCCCCTGTTACTGTTTTATAGTTAAGAATAATAGGGAGTTATAACATGCTTTTATGTTTGTACATATTTAAATAGTATTATAGTAAAAATAATTCAGGTAAACCCTGGGAGTCTGATAGAACACTTTTCTTTAAAAAAGGTCTTAAGTTTCAGGAAATGTAGGTCTATGGTGTCAATTTATTGCTTAATCACAGTATTTCCTGGTAGGTTATTGAACCTCACTTAGTGATAGTCCCCACAAAGGTACTGTGAATTCTTCAAAGGTAGTGAAAATGAGGTCTGTATTTCTTTGTGTATCTTCCTCGAAACATCTAGCAGCATCTCAAAACCAGGTTTTATTGAGTGAACTCATAGAAACTTTGATTCTTAAGAGTAGTTATGAAATTTTTTTAGTGATAAGAACTATCTTTTTTTTTTTTAACTTTTACTCATCTCTTTGAGACAGAGAGAGACAGAGCACAAGTGGGGGAGGGGCAAAGAGAGGGAGACACAGGATCCAAAGCAGGCCCCAGGCTCCGACCTGTCAGCACAGAACCCAACCCAGGACTTGAACCCACGAACCACGAGATCATGACCCGATCCGAAGTTGGGTGCTTAACTGACTGAGTCACCCAGACTCCTCAAGAGATAAGAACTATCTTTTACTGAGTCCTGCCTTTTATTCAGCACCAGGAATTGTACTAGTGCTTTAGACTATCTCCGTCTTCACAATGAACAAATAGAATAGATCTAATGAAGATAACCATTTTACAGATGAGAAAACCGAGGCTCAGAGAGATTAAATAAATTGCCTACGGCCATATACCTAGTAAATACTAGAGCTGCAATCGCATATGAAATGATTGTTAGAGAACTAAGTGCAAGACTCTTACAGCATAAGTCTCATGATAATTTAAAACTATATTTTGTAAGATTTATATTCAGTCCTTAGTCTGTAAGAATATCGCTAGGTTTCTTTTTCTCACTGAATACTTGACAAATGGTAAAAGCTTAGTCCGTGTTTATATAGTCACGGATGCATTTCCCCTCACTACATTTTGTACTCTTACTACCAGAAATTTATTTATACTCATTTAGTCAAACAACTTTGTTTAACTTTGCACTTGATAAGAGGATATTTTAATGTTTTGGGCTGTATTTTGTAATACAGGAAATGCCATGCCAACACATCATTAACGGCACATTTCTGCCCATTGACTTTCCATCTGGAGCAAGGAAATATGTGTTGTGGTAAGTACTGTACAGAGAATCAATGTTGCTAATATTTCAACCAGTGAGTAGCCATATAAAACACTGTAAACAGAACCTTAGTGTAAATGGGATAGGCATGTCTCAGCTCAATCTTTGCCTGATAATTGCTGCATGTATCAATTTTTAAGCAATTATACATTATAAAAAATCATTCCCAAGACTTTAACTCCAGGACTTTAAAATCTTGATGACTTTGTTTCACATTCTCAATGGCACAGATTAGCTAAACGGAGGAAGAGAGGGCTTTGTGGTTAGTGCACAGTAACGTATAGCTTGGCCGTGGTTGGGTTGTCCACTCCTTATGGCTGTATTCAAACATGTGTTCAAAACCACTGCGCCCCATCAATGATGCTACTCTTGCTCATTTTTGAAGAGCAAGCTTAAGAGTTAGAGTAACCCTTATTCTAAAGAATAAATATTTAAAGAGGAGGCATTGACCTTTCATGGTGTAAGAAAAAGTATCCAAAATTCTTATCATGGTCTAGAAGTTCCTGCTTACTCTAGACCAACCCGGGTAGCATTCTTGGCCTCTCCTTGACAACCTATGTAAAAACTGCTGTTTCCTCTGCCTGAAGCTCTCCACCATTCCTCTCCCTGTCCCCTGTTATCCCTACTCATTCCTCAGATCTCAGCTTAAGGGTTACTACCTCAGAGAAGCCCTCCCCAGCTAAGTCTAGACTCTCATCATAGACTTTCATTGCAAGCTGAACTCTTATTTGGTAGCACTTATGAGTAGAATTAGATACTTATTTTGACAGCAGGTGCTTTGTCTGACAAAAGATCAGATGTTCTCTAGGATCTACCTGGAGAGGGAGAGAAAGAAGGGGGGAGAGACACAGAGACAGAGACTTCTTGAGAAGGGGAAAGGAGAGGGAGAAAAGTATGGAATAGCTGTGCAGGGAGAAGAAAAGACAGATAGATGACGGGCCTCAGAGAGGAAAAGAAGCCTTAGCTGCTAGGGATCCAACCCATTAATTAATTTTGTGTGGTCCAACCTACATTTCTTGCTTATGACAGAGGCTGCTACTGTGTACCAGCACCTTCATTCTCCTCTTATTCTGGGGCACACAGTTAGCCTACCTTTCTCAGCCTCCCTTGCTCTTAAGTGATACCATGTAACTGAGTCCCAGCCAATGGAATATGGACAGAAGGGATGTGTATTTCCAGATGTGGCTCCCTAGTACTCCATTGGACCTTTCCAGGTCCTCTCTCTTTGCTCTTTGATGGGTAGTGAACAGAATTCATCAGAGGATGTGAGACCTAGAGCAACTCTTAGCTAGAATGAACCTACATCCCTGAATCAACTTGTGGAAGACCACCTAGTGAAGACCCAACTGGTCTATGAAATGAGTGAAAAACAAACTTTTACTTTGTTAGGCCACTGAAGATTTAGTGTTTGTGTTAGCAGCTAACTTTCACTTCCATAATACATCTCAATATTTTCATATAATATACCTTTCTTTGGCTTATATTAGTTTGAAGCATCTTAATTATTACCAAATAGCAAAAATTAACTGGTAAAATACTTATAAAGCTTTTAATCATTACTATCAAGATAGCTTTATATTTACTACCAATATATAGGCTTACTATATAATATATGTAATTATATATATAATTTTGTATAATATCTATATGGATACATATATATATATATAGAGAGAGAGAGAGAGAGAGAGAGAGAGAAATATTCCTGTTATGTATTACTATGGGAAAGACAAATTTAGAATCAGTGATACTAACTCAGCAAGAGTGAAACATAAAATCTATTACTGTGTAACTGAAAGAAATCAAAAAGCCAAATTAGATGACCAGTAAAATAGTCTGCAAATACTTATTGAGCTATTATACATGTGTGTGTGCGTGCGTGTGTGTGTGTGCATGTGTGCGTGTTTCTGATACACAGCCAGGTTGGGGGCCATTGATCCACAAGGACACACACCAAACCATTGGCAGTGTTTATTGCTGGGGAGGCCTAGAAAGGAAGAATGCTTGCATTCTTCTGTTATCACAACTTGTATTATCACATGGTTCTGCATTCTTGTTCCAAAAAGCATGTTCCTAAAATTAAGTTTTTGCTTAGGTAATATATGCATGTGAGGCAAAATTGAAGATACAGAAGGGTTGTACTAAGAAATGAGCCTCTCTGAGCTCTCTTGTTTGTAAGGGACCCATTTCACCTTCCAATCTGAACCTCAGCAAAAGCTACTGTTATGAGCTATATTTATATGTATATAAATATATACATTTATAATTAAATATACAAAATATATAATTGCATAAAATATATTAAAGATATAAATTAACATGTGTTATATAAACATGCTTTCTTATTTTTAATATTATATATTTATATTTTATGTATGTATATTTCCACATATACATAAAAAAGGTTCATTTTGAAACAGACAAAACAGGAATGACTTTAAGTTTATCTATGTCTTGAATTGTAAATCATTCTAATTAATCTAGTCTGATTAGTATAGGATTTATATCACAGTGGATCTCTTACATTGAATTCATTATATTTTGATATATCCCAACTTAATTTCAACTCTCAAGATACCAGTTAGAGAGACCTTTTTTCCATTCTCTCCCTTACCTCCTCCTAGGCATCTTTTGTGCTTCCAAACCCTGCCGATTACTCTGCGGGCTCCTGTGTGCTGTGTGTGTGTGTGTGTGTGTGTGTGTGTGTGTGTGGTGAGGACGCAAACGGCTTCTGCGGGAAGTGACCCCAGGGAGCAGGCATGAGAGACAGACGGGGAGTGCCACAGAGAAGGTGGGACAGACAATGTAAAGCCACTGCTCCATGTGACCATCGCAGCATCCTCTGGGACCTCCCAAGGAGCCTTGTGAAATGCATCTCAGAACCGTCTGCCAACTGGGACAAAAGGCGGAGGTATTTCTCCTGAGGCACCCATCGCTCATTGTGTACCATTCACTTCTGGATTTGCTTCTTAATGGGCCTGAGGCAAAACTGTCTGGTTGCACAGATGCTAATTATCCGAGACTATTCTTAATTAGTTGTGTGAGTTATTCGTTCTGGAACCATGACAAAACCCTCAGACGCTTTGGTCCCTGAAGACATAACCCCGGGAGCTTTCCAGGAGCTTGGTTTATGACCCCTCCTCCATGTCTCTCTCCCGTTTTGAACCAGAACATTTCAGCTTAGTCAGGCTCACAGAGGCCACCCCCCATGGGGACCTTTAAAATTAAATTCTCGGGATGTACATGATTTTTAAAAGCCCCTTGCACATACAAGCTAAAAGCTTCAGTGCTGCTGCCGGTGAGATTATTCAACTCCAGATCAAATGGCATTGTGGATGACCTGGTCTTCTCTAACTGTGAACTGACCATTCATTTTCCTTGGACTTGTAATTTCCCTCGCTCTGGTGATTTGTGCATTGTGCTGTACAATGTATTAAGCATGTTGGCTGCCTTCACGATCATCTAAAATAATTAAAGCTTTATTGAGGAGAGCACTGTACAGATTAGTGTATTAAATACTAATCTGCTTGTTCATTACAGCCTCTTACACAAAATTGGGAGATGGGTATGCCCCAGCTCATATGAAATTACCTGTTCCTCAGAGAATACTCATATGGACAAAGATGGTTGCATAGATGGTCATTTGGAAAGGGTTTACTGGAGGACATTGCTGGTCCATTCATCTGGGAACCTACTTTTTCCGAACAGAACAATTGTTATTGTTCTGTTAACAACAAAGCTTCCTTCACGCTGAAGACCAGCTCTGGGCAGCAAGAAATGAAGCACTCCAGGTAATAAAATATATGCAAGAGAAAAATGATTTCCACTGGAGATATACCAGAGGGGGAAATAGAATGGTGCTCATGTTGAAGAAGTTCAGAACCAGCATTCTTTTTATGAGCCTGGTAAGAGTGTTAGACCTGCATGGGTAAAAAGAGAACATGACCTACTGGAATCACAATTTAAACTCTTCTTTACAAGATACAGTGGCTCGTTAAAAAGGATGAAGCAGTGTTTTCTATAACACTGTGGAAAGATACCCATGATATGATAAAAGAACAAACAAGTTAAGGAGTAACAGGGTAATATAATCTCATTTGTATAAAATGAAATTACTGAAAACCTTATATATAACGTACATATATTTATAAATATGTCAAGTAATGTTTGAAGGATAACAAACCAGCTATTTTTGTGTTTCTTCTGGGAGAAGCAATTTATATTAGGGGAGGGAAGGGAAAGCTTTTGTTTGTTCTATCACAGCAAAATTTTAAAAATAAATGAGAGACAAATACCTCAGCAAAAATTAGCTGAAGAATTTTATTAGTGTAAAAAATTGTTTTTACAATTAAGCTAGAGTCCTAAAACATTTGGGATCAAAGGAATAGTATAGAAGATTGGTTTAGATTCCATAGTTTCCAGGAACCTTAGAGTGTTAAACTGAGGACTTGAAGGAAAGTATGTTTTTCTAGAAATCTAATTTATTTTCCCCACCTCTGTCAGAAATATTTTTCCTGGGGCGCCTGGGTGGCGCAGTCGGTTAAGCGTCCGACTTCAGCCAGGTCACGATCTCGCGGTCCGGGAGTTCGAGCCCCGCGTCAGGCTCTGGGCTGATGGCTCAGAGCCTGGAGCCTGTTTCCGATTCTGTGTCTCCCTCTCTCTCTGCCCCTCCCCCATTCATGCTCTGTCTCTCTCTGTCCCAAAAATAAAAATAAATAAATAAATAAATAAAAAAAAAAAAGAAATATTTTTCCTACATAAAAAAAAAAAAAGCAGTGCAGTAATTTAAAAGGAAGCAGGCATGGGGTTTGGAGTCAAAGAGAATGATGTTGAAATCCTGCCTCCACTGCTTATGAACTATGTGACTCAGAGCAACACCCTCAATCTTTCTAAGCCTCTGTTTTCTTTCCTGTAAAATGGAGAGAATAATAAAACTAGAGCATTATAAAAATTAAGATACTATATATAAAAGGCTTGGTCTATTAGCTGATATAAACTAAGCACACAATAAATGTTAGCTACTTGTAGGTGCTATAGAATGTATTATTGTCCAGAATACCCTGTTTACCTTCTAAAGAAGGTTTATGTGTCTCAACTCTGTTGAACTCAAGAGTAGCCAAATGACTTGCTTCTGCCCATGAATCAGAGAGAACTATGGCTTCCAAGAAGACGCATTAAGAACCAACCCGTTTTTCACTATTTCTCTCTTTTGTCTTTCCCATGACATCAACAACGTATCAGATAGAAGCTGTTCCAAGAGCCTAAATCTTGGAGTGAAGACAAACATGGAACACCAGCCAATCAACAATAGCCATGGTGTGTAACAGGAATGAAAAATAAACTCTGATGGTGTAAGTCAGTGGGATTTTAGATTGTTTGTTACTGCAGCTAAACTTAGCTTCCCTGACTGATAGACACACTTTCCTCTTGGCTAAAAATTGAGGGGCAGGATTTTTTTTTTTTTTTTTTTTTTGCTATCTACGGCTAGAGTTCTTAGTTGTAAACACCAGAAGAAAATATCAACTTCTACTTTGGGGGGACACAAACTCATAAATAGAATATTCCTCAAACACAGAAAAAGTGTTCAAATTTTAGGGATGACAAAAAGCAATAGACAAACCTGTACAATATAGCTCTTCCAAGAAATGCACAGCTTGAGGGGTGCCTGGGTGGCTCAATTGGTTAAGTGTATAACTCTTGATTGTGGCTCAGGTCATGATCTCACAGTTCATGAGATTGAGCTCCGCATCAGGCTCTACACTGACAGCATGGAGCCTGCTTGGGATTCTCTGTCTCCTTCTCTTTCTGCCCCTCGTCCACTTGTGCATGCACTTGCTCACTCTCTGTCTCTCTCTCTCCCTCCCTCTCTCAAAATATTAAATAAACTTTTAAAAAATTACCACACAAAAAAAGAAACACACAGCTTGCTATGGTATAAAACTGCATGATTTAAGGCAGTCAACCACTAGCCACATGTGACTATTAACATTTAATTTAAGCAAAGTAAAAAATTCAGTTACCCTGTCTCACTGACACATTGCAGTCATCCATTGCCACGTGTGGCTAGTGGCTAATGTATTGGAAATCATGGGTATAGAACATTTTCATCATTCCAGAAAATGCTCTTGCACAGTGCTGATACAGAGAATGGAGCTTGATGTTTTGAACTAATCTGCAGTGTAGAGAGCTGGCTGTCCAGTGCAGTGAGGGGAGTGCTGGTGAGGGTCCACAAGCTGGGTTCCAGTGACTAACCACCCCTTTGTGTCTTTAGCCTTTTCAAGACTTGATTTTCACATCTGTCAAACAAGGGCATGGTAACTGTCATGGAATCAGTCCCGTCAGGCAGCCCCCAAACAAGACTCTGTAATTGGCTTCCTGCTGACACTTGTACTGGGAAATTTCTGGATCATAAGGCCAGGTAGTGATGAGGAACGGGTGAGGGGTGGATTTCTACTCTATAGGTGAATGCTTAAGGATTATAAACTTGGCCCCTTTTGTCTTTCAGGTGGGTACCTTCTTATCCATTTCCCCAGCATTATTTTGACTAAGTGTGAAGGAATTTTGAGGCCACAAGTTCAGGACTGTGAGGATAATTATCAACCACCATTTCATGTCGTATGGATAACATTTCCACTTTCTGGTGTCCTTTAGTTAGTTTCTCACTGCCTTTGAACAAATTGATGCCTTCAGCTTCTAACCTTGTTCTTTCTTGCAGAATCACCCATCCTTCGGTCCAAGGCTAAAGTCTTCTTTTTCTTATCCTCCTTTTCCAGCCCTAGAAGTCAAGGCTTTTTTGTCTCTGAGTATTGTTTAGCAACAAGACTCTAGGTAAAAACAAGAGCCAGTTCTTTCATCTTGAATCCATTTACTTCTTTCCATTTTCACTGCTACCTCCTGGTCCAAGCCACAATATCTCATTAGATTGCCTGCTGGCTTGCCTCACTGATTAATGAATTAAATAAAATCTTTAACAAGTACTTATTTTAGGGGCTCCTGTGTGGCTCAGTTGGTTAAGCGTCCGAATCTTGATTTCCCAGTTCGTGAGTTTGAGCCCCACCTCGGGCTCTGTGCTGGCAGTGTGGAGCTGGCTTGGGATTCTCTCTCTCTTCCCCTCTCTCTGCCCTTCCCCAGCTTGCTCTTGCTCTCATAAATAAATAAATAAATAAACAAACCTTCAAACAAAACAAGTATTTATTTTATATCTGTATGAGAGTCATGACTTTCATCTTTTTTGACAAACCTGTTTAACACTACATTCCAGCTACTTAGATGTTTCTACACCCCACAGAATTTCGTTCTTCACCCAGCAGCCAAAGTGGTCCTGATTAAACTGGTAAACAGAACATGCCTCTCCCTGACTTTAAAAATGTCTCGTGGTTTCCTGTTCCCTTTAAAATAAAGTCGAAAGTCACTGTTTGGTCCAGAGGCCATGCAGGATCTCAGTCATGACTACTTCCGTTTCATCTCCTATTACTATCCCTCACAATCAGACTATAGGAGAAACTTTGCGCTTCCATGGAAAACAATACATTATCTAATAGACTTTACAGGACGTTCTTCCAGGATATCTGAGTCTGATTCTATGGAAGCTATTTTCACAATTCTGTAATTTGGCAATGCAAAGTAGTTCTTGTCTCTAGACATGCAAATCTATTCTGCCCAGAAGATCAATTGACTTCCCTCCCCTACGGTAAAAGAAGCTAATTTTGCCTCCCTTTGCACATTCGATATTCCTTTACTCCATATAAATATGTTTTGTTGTGACTTCTTTGAAGCATTGATAACATCTACAAGGTTCCATCACAGATAAATAAAATCCTTACCAAATGTTTATTTTATATTTATATAAAGTCATGCTTTTATCCTTTTCTGAAAATTATCGTTTAGTATTCCATTCTAGCCACTTGGGTCTCCTTTTTTCTCAACTACTCCAATTTATTTCTGCCTTGGAATCTCTGTATTTGTTGTTTTCTTCATCCCAAATTCCTTGCTCTAAGATTTTCCCATCGCTGACTTGTCTTTATTCAGGGATCAGCTCAAATGTCGCCCTCTCAGAAAAATCTTCCCTTGACACTCCCATTCCTGATCACTACCAGTTCCTCACAGTTGTCTTCTCAGCAGTTTAAGCTGAAGGGGTAGGATCATTTGGGACTGACCTTCTGCCATCAGAATTCTGTCTGGCATATGTTTCTCACCCTTCTCTACTCACCCAAGGTGAGGCCACCACTTTCCACTCTTCCCAGGTAATCTCTGCAGTTTCTTGTTGCAGCAAGTTCCTACTTTTTATCCTTCTACCGGTTGTCACTTCTCAGCTCATCCTCTTCCATGGACACCTGACCCAAAAGGTGTATTATTTGGGAGTTAATAGCAAGGGCTCTGAGATCAAAGGAAATCTGGATTTGATCCCAGCTGTGCCACTTATTATCTGTGTGAGCTTAGGTAAGTGTTTTAAACTCTCTAAACTTAAGTCTTCTTATCTAAAAGAGGACCCTACTAACACCTTTAACTCCAGGATTTTCCTGAAGATCCAAGTACGATAATGTGAAGAATTTAGCCAATGAGTAGCCTACAGGAAAGGCGCAGTCAATTAGGACTGTTGGCTTTCCTTTATTCTACATTGATTCTTGAATGTTTCACTCCTTCTTCATCTTCTCTCTGGCAACTTTACAAGGAAATTACATGAGATGTCATAGAAAGTAAGGCTGTTGAACTTGAAATGCCAAAGTGTTCTCTTTACCTGGGATGAATAACTTATATTATCCCTTCCTGGAAGATGCCAACAGAGGGTAAGTGGGACACTTCTCTCTCTCTCTCTCTCTCTCTATCTCTATCTATCTCTATCTCTCTCTCTATCTCTCTCTCTTTCCAAGGAGACTCCCTATCCCTAGGATAGGGCTGATGCTCTCTTCCTTGGGAATTCTTCTGAGGTCTTCTATTTCTAGGCTTCTAAGAACTAAGGCAGTATTAGTATGGGGTAGTGGGTAAGATAGAAAGGAGTTCATTTTAATTTTAACTTTAGTAGAAAATATTTGTGGAAGTAAAAGGACATTGACAAATGAGACAGGAGGAAGTTTGATGAAAGACAGAGGAGTTTAGCATTTGGAAAACAGCTTGATGGGGTGGGAGAACTGACATCAATTTTCATTTCAAAGTGAAGGATGGAATTAAATACGCTGTAAAGCCATCCTTTGCTCCCTAGCCAGCATATTGACTAGCAAAGGTTGTGCTCCTAGAAAAGGAAGCATATGGTCACGTTCCCACTCAGAAAAACCTGATGGCCAAGACAAATAAACGTGAACCTTATGTCTGCAAGTAATACATGAGAGCCGCCATTTTTCATTCTTTCCGTACTTACAATTCTCAAATAGAATGCGAATTCTACAGTCCTGTATTTTTGCTCACAAGTGCCCAGTTCAGGTGAACATTTTCTGTTAACTTAGTCTTTATTTCTCATTCATGGCATTTTCTCTCTTAAGATTCTTCACAGAAAAGGTTATGGAATGCATGTTTGAATTTCATTTGCTGGTAAAATATGACCAAATCCATGTACTAATGAGCTGGGTTTAACAGGGATATTTCTGTCTCCATAAATGGGTGGAATATATAAAATATGTTGCACGTGTGTTTATTTTCACCCTTTTGTACACAGAATGTAATTGTTTTAACGATAAGAAATTGGAGAGGGTGGCAGATTGCGGGGATGAGAGAATAGAAGATGCCATTGAACCCAAGGGGATCGCCGTCCACAATTAGAGGTATAAATGGCACACACCTGCTACTGACACGCTGAAAAAGAAAAGATAGGCACCCATCTTGGTTGTTCTCTCTGAGCCACCATGATCTTGAACCACATTTGTTGGAAAGAATCCTGGATTGTTTGCAGTAGAATTCTTATACTGGTTGTGGTCCCTAGGATAAATCCTACATTCTCTGCACCTCCATTTTTTTCATCTGTGAAACAAGAGAAAGAATCAAATTATCTCTTCATTTGTTTCAGCCCTAATGCCAATTCTACATGCTGGCTAACGTTTGCTTACTTAGATAGAAAAAAGAAAAATGATTTCACTAACATTTGAACCTGAATTGGAGGGTTAGAACAAGGGAAGACTTTTACATTACATTCTTTTATTTTAGATGTGATGGAAATGTCCAACAAAAGAACAGTGGTGGCATCAATCATAGTATAGCTACAAAATGGGATATTATGCAATCATTAAAAGTGACACTTGTAAAGAGGCTTAGCGGCCTGGGAGAATGCTGTCTATATAATGTTAAGTAAAGAAAAGAATCAGGAAACAAAATGGCATAAACAGAAGCATAGCAACGTTGAATATTATAGAAGATCCGTGCCCACATTATTTTAATGTTTATTTATTTTTGAGTAAGAAAGAAAGACAGAATGCAAGTGGAGGAGGGGCAGAGAGACAGGGAGACACAGAATCTAAAGCAAGCTCTGAGCTGTCAGTACAGAGCCTGACACTGGGCTCAAACCCATAAAACACAAGGTCATGACCTGAGTCGAAGTCTGACTGAAGTCTGATGCATAACCGACTGAGCCACCCAGGTGCCCCCAGGTCCATGCCCACATTTTAACAGTCCTTGATTCCTGTTGGTGGAATTATGGCTGAAACATTTTTGAACTTTTTGATGTTTTTTTTTTCTTTTTCTATACTATTCTATGTATTAAATATTCTTTTTACATGCTGTTCATTTCCTACAAGGAGCATGTTCTGTTTTCTAGTCAGAGGCATGTGCTTTAAACAGTTTTCCCTAGCCATTGGTGATGGATTTCTGTGTCTGGAATCTACAGTTATAATAAGTGACAAATGGCAGGAATCTGAAAAACAGCCAGCCAGCTGTTGAGGACATAGCCTGTGGTCGGTCACTCGACAGGGTAAAGTATTCTCAACTAAACAGCTATTGAATCCCTGGCCTTGGTATTATTAAGGCCATGCACCACCCAAAGGAACTAGCTAACAATAAATGACTTTCAAAGTATTAAAATTGAATAGGTCTTCCTGCCGCTAGAATTAGGTCAATGACACTATAGGTACTTAGGTTGCAATTTAGATGTTTCAAGGAACTTATTTATGATACAATACTCTTCCCCTATCAAAGGGGAATAGACAGTGCCAGAGTTAAGTGTCATTTACTGGATGTGTGCTTTGTGCCAAGGCTTGTGCTAAGCCCTGAGGATATAGGACAAATAAGATCCAGTTCCGCTCATCAACTTGATATAGAAATCACAACAAACAGCTGGGCTGCCATGTGATGGGAGATGATGGGAACAAGCACAGGGCATTGTGGGAACTCAGAAGGGCACATTAACTTCGCTAAGAGATGGGGAAGACTATGGAGAACTCTCCCTAGAGGAAAAGGTCCTTGAGCCGAGTATACCAAATGCACAGGAATTGGTCTGGTACAGAATGTAAGGAGAGAAAAGCACACCAGGCCGAGAAAACAGCATAAGCAAAGTCCAGAGGCAGGAAACAGCATGGAGCAAGACCTTGCAAAGTGGGAGGCAGATAGCAGTGAGAAATGAGACCAGAGAGGAAACCGAGGGGCCAGATCAAGCAGGACCTCGTGCACCCCATGAGGAGAGTAGACTAGACCAAGGGAAGGCAAAGTAGGGCCTGATAGCCAAATTTGGGCTCCTACTGGTTTTTGAACAACCCATGAGTTAAAAATAACTTTCGTTCTCTTAAATGACTATATTTTATGTATTTATATAAGTGCTTACATAATGGCCTCAATTTTGCTTAGGTCTGCAAGGCCTAAAAGATTCACTAGCTGGTCTTTAAGAAAAGTTTCCTGGACTAGAGTATACCCTGAAACTGATAGGAAACCATAGAAGGGACACGGGCTTGGGGGTGAGCTTGAATAACAGAACTGGAGTCTGGGAAATAGCTGGAAAGCTGTTGGAGTGAAAGATGAGACCTGTCTTCATTATGGCAATGGTAAAGAGAAAGTAGAAGTGGATTTCTGAGAAGGATCCTGAGTTCAATTTTGGTTGTGTTACCCTGGAAGTGCCTAGGGACATGTGCCTGGAGAAGTCTGCCAGCTGTTGCATATATAAATTTGAAACGCTCTGAACAGAGGTCAGGGCTGAGCTCTAGTCCTAAGAGGCATCAGCAACTAGCTGGAGACTGGAAATTTGTAAGTGGATGAGATCATTTGGATTAAGTATGTCAGTTAAGTGAGGAAGTCAGAGGGCCATGGGCAGAATCTTGGGAGCCACCATATTTAAAGTGCTGGAGATGGATGATGAAATCACAAAGCAGAAAAGAATGAGTGGGCAAAGAGATGAAAGGAGAACAAGGCACATGTTTTCATGGAAGCCAAAGAAGTAAAGAATTTCAAAAAGGTTAAGGTGGATCAACAAATATTTTCAAAGCAGGAAAGACTTCCAAAGTGCTAAGGACTGAACAAATGCCCAATTTAGCAGTTGGGATGATTTGGTAAAGTTAACAGAATTTTTTCGTAAAAGAGATTGGATTTTCTTAGAAGAAAGGTTGGATGAACTTTTCCCACATAATTTCTAGATGTCTAGATTCCTCAAGTCACTTGATGATCCGCAGATTTATAGACACATGGGATTTGTTCATTGTCATTTGTAAGAAACGTTCAAACCGCAGTGTAAAAGGTATTAAAACAACCTGAATTAAGTTAATGGATCAAGCGTTTGAATCATTATATCTGGATTAGTGTTAAAATTATTGTCCAGGTAGATGTAATAGATACCTCATACAAAGATATTATGACTTGCCCAACGAATAATTAAAGACACCAACACAACTTTAAAATAAAATAAGCAGGTGGTGTAAACAAGAAGACTAACAATGAACCTGGAATCTACCAGCTGTAAATCCCTTGAGAACAAAGAAACAACCAAGATTAAGAATGTAATGATGTATACGTTTGTGGAAAAAAATCAAGGCAACAAAGCAAAGTACTGGTGAAGAAATATGCTTGAATATTAGCAAGTAGATGAGTTTTACAAGCAGTCATTCTTTTCCTGAGCCAGGCTCCCCTTCAGATGTAAATCCGAAACCTTCCTGCTGGGCAGCTACCCTTCTTTGACTCCCTGTGGTTCAAAACAAACGTGCCATTAGCAGCTCTAGATGGAAACACCCCAACTTCCGGCCCATGAGGGCCCTCATCTCCCTCTCTACAATGATTGGCCCAGAGATGGACTACCGACTCAGCCTGAGCCAATGAGCATCAGGCTTGGGTGTTTTCCCTGGCACAGGCTGGAAAGAGCCATTCCTGTTGCCTTGCAAAACCAACAGGGTGTTGCCAAACCAACAGGGTGCACACGGAGACCCGAGCCCACCGGTGACTGAGAATAAAACTTCCAGAGAGGGAAGTGGAGGAGAGAGAGAGAGAGAGGCACTTTCCTGAAGACATCATTTAAGTTACCGCATCTAGCCATGCCATAAGCAAGCCCTGGACACTTCATTCTAACAACCAAAGAAATTTCCCTCATGCCTTTAGGCTGGTTTGATTTCAGTTTGTACCATTTGCAGTCAAAATAGTCCAGACTGATAGGCCAAACTAAGGATATTTGGGAATGGAATGTAACTCACTGTAAGGTAGCCCAAAATTGTAACTTTTACGTGTGCCCCAAAATATGGTCATTAACTTAGTCAAAGGTTTTTTTGGTTTAAAGCAGGGGAAACACTGAATTTGCACAAATGAAGAGGAGTTCATTGTATCAAGTTAAGGGTCACTCACAAAACCCAAGGGCAGGAATTAAGGTCAGTGATCACAAAGGAGAATAAATGACCTCTGCAAAGTCATCAGAAGTCAAGAGAGCTATTCACTCTTCTCTCTCTTTCAGGATTCAGAGGATATGTCTTTTGCTCCATAAATCTGTTCTGTTCTCAGTTTACCTGGTCCCTAAGAAACCATCCTAATGTGACTTCATTCTTTACTGATGTATGCACATAAGTTCAACACCTGAGGATAACTGATCCAACCTTTTCAAGTACCAGTTCTGAATTCTTGGGGTGGGGGAGGGGAAAACAAATTTGATTAGCCTAATCCAGCCTAATCTAACCGTTGATCCAGTCAGCTGGGCTACTGGCTCTATTGCCCAAAGGGTGAAGCAGTTATTACCTCCGAAAATCAGAAAATGAAAAAGACATGAGGAAGCCCTGGGGAACAGTGGGAGAGCCTAGAATACGTAACTCGAGTTCTAGGCAAAACTGACTGAGTGGTTTTCAGTGGTTTACTCCCCTTCTTGGAGCCTTAGTGCCTCTACTATGCCATGCTTAAGCTCTTCATGCAACCACCATTATTGAATGAGATCATGTGCCTGAAAATACTCTGTGAAAAAAAAAATTGGTTATTCAAATCAGTACATTCAAAACAAAAGTTCTGAATGAATGCATAGAGTAGAAACAATGAAACTTTGGAGTCAGGTATATGGACTCCAAATCCCAACAGGTAATTCACTTCTAGCTATGGGAACTTTGGCATGCTCTCTGAATATCTTTTCATCAACACAGAACAAGGACAATAATACCCACCTTACCAGGCTAATGTAAAAATGAAAGTGTCCCCAGATATGAATTACCTAGCCCAGTACCTATGGCACTCAGTAAATACTAAGTGTCATCATTCTTCATTATTAAGGCACATTATTATTATTTATCCCGAGTTTCCACCCTTCACCTAAAAACTCTTTCATGGTAATGCTTCAAAGAAACACTTCTGTTGGAAAAAACTCTGTCAAAAGCATCCCTTTAAACACTGGTCCTTAACCATTAGAGATACCTGGAGGCCTTTTTTTTTTTTTTTTTAACGTTTATTTATTTTTTTGGGACAGAGAGAGACGGAGCATGAACGGGGGAGGGGCAGAGAGAGAGGGAGACACAGAATCAGAAACAGGCTCCAGGCTCTGAGCCATCAGCCCAGAGCCCGACGCGGGGCTCGAACTCACGGACCGTGAGATCGTGACCTGGCTGAAGTCGGACGCTTAACCGACTGCGCCACCCAGGAGCCCCAAGGAGGCCTTTTTAGAAATACCAATGCCTGAGTCCCTCTACATACCAGCTGAACCACAATCTTTGAGCCTGGCCCACAGTGAAAAATAAAAAGCTCAGTGTTTGTGGAATGAATGAATCAATGAATGTGCGAAAAAACAAACAAAGGACTGAGACAATCCTCCAATGAATGCAGTCCATTTCTAATAAATTGAGGCAAAAATGTTACATTATGTACTCTGATTTATATATATATATATATATATATATATATATATATATATATATTTTAATGTTTTTTAAAATGTTTATTTTTGAGAGAGAGAGAGAGAGAGAGAGAGCAAACAGGGGAGGGATAGAGAGAGAGGGAGATACAGAATCTGAAGCAGGCTCCAGGCTCTGAGCTGTCAGCACAGAGCCCGTCGCGGGGCTGGACCTCCCAAACCGTGAGATCACGACCTGAACCGAAGTCGGCCCATTAACCCACTGAGCCATCCAGGAGCCCCACTCTAATTTATATTTAAAAATTTTTTTTTTCAACGTTTATTTATTTTTGGGACAGAGAGAGACAGAGCATGAACGGGGGAGGGGCAGAGAGAGAGGGAGACACAGAATCGGAAGCAGGCTCCAGGCTCTGAGCCATCAGCCCAGAGCCCGACGCGGGGCTCGAACTCACGGACCGCGAGATCGTGACCTGGCTGAAGTCGGACGCTTAACCGACTGCGCCACCCAGGCGCCCCAATATTTTAAAAGTAGATTTACAGGGGCGCCTGGGTGGCTCAGTGGGTTAAGCGTCCAACTCTTGATTTCCACTCAGGTCATGAGCTCATGGTTCATGAGATCAAGCCTCAAGTGGGGCTTGGTGCTGACAGCATGGAGCTTGCCTGGGATTCTCTCTCTCCCCCTCTCTCTCTGCCCCACTCCCTCTGCGTGCATGAACACTCTCTCACTCTCTTTCTCAAAATAAATAAACTTTAAATAAATAAATAAATAAAGATTTACACACAAAGAGAACCCTTAAAGCAACCGCACCAAAGAAAGAGTTCTGGTGGTTATATCAAAACACAGCTGCTTGTTTTCTGGTCATGTTTGTGTTTTCTTCACTTAGTTAGATCACTGTTGGCGAGCCAGATGTGGTCGGTGACAAGCGCATTACCACAATAACGCATGGAACTGTATGAAAGTGCTGTGCAGAGGACGCAGGCATTTGCTTCCAGGATGAAAAAGCCTCCTCTTATCTGCTGCTGCTTTTGCTTTGCATTTGTTTCTCGGGTTCTCATGCCTTCATAGAGATGGAGCTGTTGACAGACAGCTTGGGAACACCCCAACCAATTACACTCCCTGAGCATTTCCTTCTTCTCCCCGATAAAGCTCTTGAGTTTTTGACTTTCACTTACGAATGGCACGCAGACCACTTTTTTTCAAGCACTTAATCCACCAAGTACTGCAAGTCAAAATAAAGGTACTTGTAAGGAAAGAATTCGAGAAGGGAAGAGCTTTATATAGACCGCTCGGCTCCGTTTAACCCATAAAAGGTCAAAGGGAGGAAAAAAGTCCTCATATAATGACGAATCAAAACTCTGAACTGTGAAGTACAATTGATATGCCCTGGCAGTGTGGCTCAAAACTACAGGTTGGGACAGACTGAATATTTGAAGGCTTAGCAGCATGTGAATTTCAGAAATGGAGACCCTAAGGAAATAAGCAATGAATTAAAAGGATTTCCAGTTGAAATATAACATAGCTATTGGAAGAAGAAAAGAAATTGGTTTCATTTTTGGTGAAAGTAAGTTAGTCTGCTAGAGAGATCTAGAAAATAAGGGATAATAGAGTGGTAAATTAAACTGCATTCATAAATCAGTCTTTAAAATGATCACATGAATGAGTGGAAAGGAAGTGTTCTGAGGAAATACACAAGGATGTTAGACTCAATGTTACACATTGAGACTCAAATGGATCAGACACACCACTCATCAGGGGTCATGGGGTCAAATGTTTACAGGGCCTTTGAATGGAGGGGTTTGTGTATAAGACAAAAGTGAGAGCAGGAAACTTAGGCAAAATGGAGTGTGAATACAATATTATAAACAGTATCCACCACTTAGTATCAGTAGTGTTGCCATGTTGGATATAAGCCCCCAGCCTCTTATCTTTTAACGAGAATTTAGAAATGCAGATTTATTTTTCATGTGAAGATCTCCCAATTTAAATGTTGAAAACAAAATCAAATATTTTAAGTATACCAAATTAGCCATGAAACATGTCAGTGAACTGGATGGCCCATGGGCTACAGTTTTGAGAATTTTAGGGTATGGATCGATAGGTATTGGTGTTGTACCCTTCCAGAACTGGGTTTTAATCCTTTCCACCACAAGGCAGCTGTGAGGACCGTGGGGGAAATGAATGACTTAAACGTTCAAAACAGTTGCTTTATCTGTAATAAGAGAATACTAACACTTTCCTTCCCTGGCTGCTGTGAAGGTTGTATGTGAGCACAGGGTCCAGGAGCATGGGTGACAAGGCACAGGACAGGAGAGTGTAAGCTACTCTGGATGTGTTACACTGTGCCCCCCCATCCACGGAAAAGGCCTGTGAATCCAAGGAAAGAAATATTCTTCCAAAATTTCAAAACATGAAAGAATCATTAACATAAGGGTCTATGAAATAAGATATACAAATGGGAAATTTTGAGTCTTGATTTACGTGATAATGATAAAATAGATCAAATTTTATCACATTAGAATGTATAAACAACAAAATTTACCCCTCTCCCAATCTCCCAACCCCCCCCCCCCCACACACACACAAAAGATCCCAAAAAAACAACTTAGAAGTTAGTGATCTCTTAGAGTGGTGTTTCTCACTCTCTTCTTCATTACCTCTCCCACCAAGGAATGATTCAAGATGTTTATTGTTTCTAACCACCACTCTCCATAAAAATTTCATACCACAGATACACTGCATATCTTTTATGTATTGTATGTGTTCCCATGCTTCATATACAAAAAGAGTAATTTTCTTAATGGATTGGAATACTCAATATTGTTAAAATATCCATCCTACTCAAAGCCATCTCTACATTTAGTACAATTCCTATGAGAACACCAATGGCAGTTTTTAAACAGAAATAGAAAACACAATCCTAAAATTCATATGGAACCATTAAAGACCCCAAATAACCAAAACTAGTTTGAGAAAAAACAAAGCTGGAAGTATCCTTCAGCCCAATTACAAGCTATACCACAAAGCTATCATAATCAAAACAGTATGATACTGGCATAAAAACAGATGCAAACACCAATGGAACAGAACCCAGATCTCAGAAATAAATCCATGCATATACAGTCAACTGATATTTGGCAAGGGAACCAGGTGTATTCAATGAAGAAAAGAGAGTCTTTTCAATAAATGATGTTGGGAAAATTGGATATCCACATGCAAAGGAATGAAACTGGTCCCCTCTCTTATACCTCTCACAAAAATTAACTCAAAATGGATTAAAAATTTAAGACCTGAAATTGTAAAATTCCTAGAAGAAAACATAGGGAAGAAGTTTCCTGTCACTGGGCTTGGCACTGAGTTTTTGGATATGACACCAAAAGTACAAGCAACAAGGACAAAAATAAGCAAGTGGGACTATATCACACTAAAAATCCTTTTTTCCCTATGCAGCAAAGAGTCAACAAAATGAAAAGGTAACTTGTAGAATGGGAAGAGATAATGGCAATTCATGTATCCGAGAAGGTGCTAGTATCCAAAATATACAAAGAACTCATACAGCTCAATAGCAAAAAACAGAATAATCCAGTTTAAAAATGGGCAAAGAACCTGAACACAGATTTTTCCAAAAAAAGACATCTGACTAGTCAGTAGGTACATGAAAAGGTGCTCCACATCACTTATCATCAGGGAAACACAAATTAAAACCAAAATGAGATATCACCTCACCCCTGTTAAAATGGCTATTAGCAAAAAGACAGGAAGTAGCAAATGTTGGTGAGGATGTAGATAAAAGGGAACTCTTGTGCACTGTTGGTATAAATGCAAATTGGTGCAGCCACTATGGGAAACAGTATGGAGGTACCTCAAAAAATTAAAAATAGCTCTACTATAAGATCCAGCCACCCTTATTCTGAGTATACACCTAAAGGAAATGAAATCACCATCTTGAAGAGATATCTGCACCCCCATGTTTATTACAGCATTATTTACAAAAGCCAAGATGTGGAAGCAACGTGTGTATATGTAAGTGAATATTATTCAGCAATAAAAAGAAGGTAATCCTGTCCTATGTAACAACATGGATGGGCCTAGCATGATCTCACTTGTATGTAGAATCCAAAACAAAACAAAACAAAACAAAACACCCCTCCTAGTAACAGAACAGATTAGTGGTTACCAGTGGTTGGTGGGGTTGAGGAAAGGGTACAAACGTCCAGTTAGAAGAGGAATAAGTTGTGAGCCTCTAATGTATAGTGTGAGTAGAGTTAACAATCCCATATTGTATACTTGAAAGTTGCTAAGAGAGTAGATCCCAAAAATTCTTACCACACACAGAGAAATGGTAACTGTGTGAAGTGATGGATGTCTTAACTAACCTTATCGTGGTAATCATTTTGCAATATATACATATATCAAATCATTGTGTTGTACACCTAAAACTAATACAATGTTATGTGTCAATAATGTTTCAGTAAAGCTAGAAAGACAAATAGAACAACAAAAAAGAGTTAAGTTTCCTTCGCCCCCAGACCAATACTCATCTCTTTGGGAATAATAGTCCCACTGAGAATGCATATTTTAAAAAGACCCGCAACACAGATTGAGTTCTGACGTTTTTGCCCCACTTTGGAATTAGAGATAATGGATATAAATCTTATTATTCAATGTCTGGAACAGCATAGAGGCATGATAAATTATGACTACTATAATAAATGTTAATAAGATACATGGAGACGTAACATGTAACAGGATATTTCTTTGGAGCGCTGAGTATCATAAGATGTCCAGAGACATGTCTACTTTCTATGTTTTATTGCCTTGCTCCCAGATCTTTATGAAGGCAATTTTATAAGACATCAGAAACTCTCCAGCAATCCCTCTGGAGATATCACTTCCCAGGAAACCATATTCTCTAAAGAATATTCGCAACATTGCTGTTCTTTGCAATACTCTGTGTATTTGTAAAATGCAAGGGGAAAAATACTCTCAGCAAATATGTCAAATAGAAAAATCACCTTTGCTTAAACTTATCTCTGGTCAGTAACAAACTATCATTTGTTTTGCAGTCAAAGGTCACTCTTTTTCTTTTTCAGCCTGATGAAATCTAAGCCCCAAAGCCCTGATATGTAGGACAGGGTTCCTGGGCTTGGTTTCATGTTTTTGCAGCAGCTTCGTTGGTACATTCCTTCCAGGCCTCCTCCATGGTGTTGGGTTATTAGCCAGACTCCAGAGAGAAAGAAGTACCACTGTATTGTAACCTCTCTGTGGCCTCACCAAAGCCTAATGCTTGGAAGCCTAACAAAAGTATAAATTTAACTGTGAGGACATTACGAAAGCATACCCCAGGAGGAAATCTCTGCGGATGATGTCAGAACAATTAGATATTAAAAGTTGCAGACTCCACGATTATTAACAAGCTCAGGAAAACTAATTAAGAAGGGTGAGTAGATGCTACCTGGCTCGCTCAGAAGTGTAGCTTGCCAATGAAGATTCTTTACCTGGAGATTTGGTGAGTTGCCTAGGAGTTTCCAAGTGTCTAATAGCTGGGGGCTAGAGCTGAGGACAGTGCACAAAGAAAAGAAGCTCAAGAAATTATTATTCTGGGGATACTTCTATTAGAGCTCTCATCTGGTACTTTAATCATTCATTCACATTTCTATTTTTTTTTTTTTTTTACAGCCTGAGGACTCGAGTGTGGCAAGACTGTTCTTTACCACCTAATTCACTGGCAGGAACATACCTCTCAGGAAGAGCTTCTTATCATAATTATTATTATTATTATTCAAGGAATAATGAAACTTTCACCCTGATAAGGGGTTAGTTATATATATTCCCTCCAAAGAATGTATGCTTTTAAGTCAGATGGATAAGTTTCAGTTTCGGTTCTGTTATTTATAGGCATTGATTACTATATATATTTATGAGCCTCTGTTTTCTTATCTGTAAAATGGGAATAATTAATACTGCTGGGCACTTTAGAGTTACTGGGAACATCAAATAAGCCAGAGCATAGGAGTCTCACACTGTAATATGTTTACTTCAGTGTTTAACACATAGAAGGTATTGGATAAATGACAAGTATTATTGCTGTAATTGTTACTATCATGATCATTTTTAACAAGTTTCAGCTTTGAAAGTCATGAAATAAACCAAAGAAAATCATATATATTCAAAATTTTGCCAGAAGATCCATTAATTACCCTTAAATCAATAGAGCTGGGTCTCCAGGAGGATCAAAAACCAAGAATTAACTTAATTTTATTTGTTTTGCCTTTTGGCTGTGGCTTCTCTCTCCCTGAAGCATTGGAGGCCAGAGCCTAGTTTGTGGGGTGAAAGGGAGGAGACGTAAATCAAAGGATGTTTTTCTTTTGGCCAAAACTCACATAGTCGAATTTGAGTAAGTGGAGAATGTGTATGATGTGAGCCCCTATTTTATAACTTGTGTTTCTTTGAATGCTGACTTTGAAACAAGTTGGAGTCTCCACACACAGAGCAGACCTGGCTCATAAGAGAGTGAACTATCTGATAGAGAAGGCTGTTAAATCAAGGTAGATAGGAAGCTCCATTGCCATTTGTAGGTCTCTTATTTCATTACCATTCCCAAGAACTTCGAATGACAGATTTTCCAGTTTTGTTAAGTAACCACGATCAGTTGTTTTTGTCATAAGGTCAGCTGTGAAATCACCACCAGCTATGGCCATTTCCCTCTCAAAAATGTCATAATAAGCAGACCTAATCGTCTCCACCATTCAAATAACAGATCTAAAATGTCCCCTGGCACCTGTGTCAGCTGTGACCCTCATTATCAGAAACAATGGATTGTCTTAGCAATAGGGAACTGGCCCCTCTGGTCCATCAGCCCCCCAGTATTCTAGGAATTGAAGAATTGAAGAAAGAAGTGGAATATCAGCAAGACCAACATGGACCTGGGCTCTTTCAAAAGCCGGAGCCTTGAAAACTGGTGGTTCACAGACCAAAGCCACCCCACAGATATTTTTTGTTGGGTTCACACAGTGTTAAATTTTTTTTTTAATTAGCTGCCAGTATTTAAAAATCAGGAGGTATTTCTTAAATTTTGTAATTTCTGGTTTCCCTTGAAAAATTCAAAGATTGGGCAATACTGGACCTGCCTTCCCACGTGGTTCCCATTTGGCCTCAGCTGAGTGACAGATCAGGTACACTTCTCCACTTTGCCAACATCCTAAGCACTTACCATTTTTTCTTTGTTCTACTTGTATTACGTATGTAACACTATTGTTTCAACATATTATGACTTTTCTTAGAGTAAAGACAAAAATAATATGTTCCCTGTACCCATGTTTCTACCCAAAGCAGGGAACAGAAATGACTATGTGACTTAAGACTTTTACAAAGCTTGGAACACCTGGGTGGCTCAGTCAGTTAACTGTCCAACTCTTGATTTCAGCTCAGGTCATGATCCCAAGGTTGTGAGGTCAAGCCCCACATCAGGCTCTAGGCTGGGCATGTAGCCCCTTTTAGATTCTCTCTCTCCTCCCTCTGTCCCTCTCCTCCCCTCTCTCACCCTAAAGTTTAAAAAATTATTTAAATCTTTTATCTGTCTCCATTCATGTAATATTCAGTTGATGCACACAATATGGGACACTACTAGTTTTTCAAATAGTGAAGTACCTCTATACTAGTTGGAAACAAACAAACAAACAAACAAACCATTGTCCCCAACTGTTCTGTATCTTCTGCTGCCATAACCATCACAACCCCTCCCTTGAGTCCCAATGGTGGAGGGTTGATGCCAGCCCCAGCAGAGTGCCTTTAGGACCCTTCCGTTGTTCTGGGTACCCATAAACACCATTCATCTGGTAAGTTGAGAGTGGCAGGTTCCTTGGCCTATGTTTGTCCTTATTTCTGCCACTTTAAGACATCTCACCTCTGGAAACATTCTACACTGATGATGAAACCCATCATGCCCCACCTGGTCTCAACCCTCCAACCTAACAGGTCCCAAAAGCTTCCTGGTCCTCATTGCTACACGTGCTGGGAAAAGTATAAACGCCTCCCCAAAGGATGGTGTTCCCAGGAAATATTGCAATGTTGTCCTGGGCTTCAGGGAGGGAAGAGCCTACAAGTATTTGCTTAAAGGGTCACAAGTGAAACACATGCTTCCTATTCCTCCACTATGTTTAGTTTCCAAAGTGTCAAAGAGGATGCCACCCACCTTGGTGCCTGTGCCAAGGACAATCTTCATGGCCAACCCTGGGCTCTAGACATCTCACCAAGCTAACTCATTCTCATCTTTCAAACAAGTCTCAAACTCATTATGTTCTCCTCCATGATCATTTCTCCAGGCTGTTAGGTGTCCCTCCCACTGTGGGCTCGCCCCCTACTCCCGCACCACGCTGCCCTCACCGATTTGCTGTGCACATTTTATGTGCACCATTTATTTCCAGCTCACAGCACAGCTCATGGCACACAGTGGAGATTCAAAAGGTATTCACTGAATGAGTGACTGACAGAATGAAGGAAGAGTTCAGATTCCATAAACTGTGTGTGCTGCAGTGCAAGTGGCAGGTCCCTATTCCCACCAGCGTCTCCTGCTTGCCTCTTCACTCTTCCCACATGGGACTGTCTTCAGAGGAATGCCTTTGGGAACTGCAGCCCCTTCCCTGGAAAGTCAAAGGACGTGGGTATTTCTTCCCTCCACCCAAAGAAGCCAGTGACTGGTAAAAGTATAGAAGCAGCAACTCTTCCTCCCGGTGGGATAAGGTCTGAGGTACAATTTCTGTTCCATTGTTCCTTGCATGGTCATGCAGGTTATGGGGCTGGACCTGAAATCTCACCTTTGTTCCCTTTCCTCCACTCTACCCCACTTCTTCAGCTCTGTCTAGAGGGAGAACATGATTCTTGGGGCAGGACTGCCTTTGGGAGAATCCACTGTGGGACAAATTGGCCAGTGATCGTTTATCAAGCACTTCCTGTACACAAAACACAATTATTGGGTAACACCAGGAAGTAGATTGACTGGTGCTTCATTCCCTTCAGCCCTCATCTTTAGGGATAGTACAGTTCTAAAAATATTCAACCCTCAATGATACCATTTCAGCCAGCACTTTGTTATTTTGGCATTTTTAAAATAAAAACTTACCACAACAGTGGGTAGCCCATTTTAAAAAAATAAAGGATGCTAGAAAATCAATAGCTTTTACTCTAAAGTCGTAGAGAAGGTTCCAACTCCGGATTTTCTGGGATGATTCTTCCAGGGGAACTTGCACCAGCTATAATCACGTGGTTTTCCCAGATACCAAAATAGAGGAGTTATTTTGAAAGGTCAGTAATGGAGTCTTGATGTTGGCAGTCTTGAGGAAATCATTGATTGCCCCATTAATATTTTAACCTGCATGAAAGATAAGTAAAGGCTAATCTTGTTTTAAAAATACTCTACTAAAACCCATCTATCAAACAGGTCCACATTTGATTCCATTAATGCTAGTGATAAAAATCATAGATCAGGGTTTCTCAACTTTGGCATTATGGACATTTTGGGCTAGATAATTCTTTGTTACGGGGGCTGTCTTGTACACTGTGGGATATTTAGGAGCGCCCCTAGCTTCTACCCACTAGATTCCAGGAGCACATCTCCATCCCCACCCTGGCCAGTTGTGACAACCAAAACATGTTTCCAGGCATTGCCAAATGTTCCCTAAGGACAAACTTGTCCCTGGATAAGGACCACTGATCATAAGTGGTAAATTCCAGAGGTTTGAGGTTCAGGGGCAGGAGAGTGGGTGTCAAAAGAGAACTCTCATTTCTTTTCCTTTCCTTTAAGTGTAACTGTGAAGAATAAAAGATGTCATCTGGATTCTGGAGATTAAAAATAGAACCCCCTATAAATGGGCACTGAAGTGAATAGTTGAGGTCGGCTTTAAGACTGATACAGAGCATTTTTACACAGTGTCCTTCTTTAGAAAAGAGGTTCACATAGTAAAGAAGATTGTTTAAAAATGTGTGTCATGATTTGTCTTGATGATTAAAAGACTATCTGGGAACTTGGTAGATCAAATCTAACTACTGATTAAACAGATTTCTCCCTAACACTTTTGGGTCAGCTTTTCTTTCCCGCTTGAAAAAAAGCAGGTCGCAAACATCTGTTTTGAGTCCTTGGAAACTTGAAAAGATTAAAATCAAAAATAAGAAGAAAATAAACAAAGTTTCTGTTACCATCTGTCTCCTAACGGTCTCTCACTTCAAATTATTGTGGTTGTAGAGAAGGGCAGACATTTTAAGTCTTTTGAATCCCTAAAGTAAGGCAATAAGGAGGCCTTTGTGGATAACTTTAAAGACAGTGAGGATTACAGTAAATCTTTTTTTTTTCCCTCAAATCCAATTCAACGCATGTATTTCCAGTCTCTTGGTGATGTATCTGTTTGAATGAAGCACATTGTCAGCCAAACAGTCAATGCTACATCAAGCCTCCATCAACTTAGATAGACTCTGTTAGTGAAAAGTATCCAATCAAAAACTGAATCCTTGGATATTTTGAATACTTATTAAAAGCATTCTGTCAGATGGAGGGATGTTGTTTTATACATTTTATGCTTAGGTCCTTCTGGAGTCAATTTGCTTATCCCCTCATCAATACCCGAAGCCAAAGGTATGACATGTCTTACTTATAATAAAGCCACTGCAAAATTCTTTCATGTGTTCCTATGGTTGAACATTTTATATATTAACACTTGAGTACTTTCCAGTATTTGGCTTTTTGTATTTTGGAGTTTACTTCACACGCTCTGTTAGGCACAGTTAAATGGTTAAATATCTACTCTGCTGTGTTTCTACCAAAGAGAACTAATGTTTGGCTTCTTTCTAATATAATTCCTTATCAGCTCCATCTAGGAACTGGCAAAGTCAACAGCTAAGTGAGCTGCCTGGTGGTCCCAATTTTAAAGTGGCTGGATAAAGTTTCATGGGTTTTAAAACCTAAATTCTAGTCATTATTTTACAGTCTAGTAGGGGAGTCAGACATTAAGCAACGAGTTACACCAGTAAATGTAAAATTACCAATTTGTTTAAGGCAGCATTTCTCAACCTCAGTAGTATTGACATTTGGGGCTGGATAATTCCTTGTTGTTGAGGGGCTGACCTGTGTATTGTAGGATGTATAATAGCATCCCTGGCCTCTACACACCTGGAGAACCTCACACCCCCTCCCCTCCAATTGTGACCCCCCCCCAAATGTCTCCAGACATTGCCATGTGTCCTCTGGGGGACACAACCATCCCCAAATGAGAAGCAAGAAGGTACCAAGAGGACCGAGAAGTTCATGGTATTATCCAGAGTGTACAGCCAGTGATGTAGCACAGCCTGGATTTTCTGGAAAGACTTCTCTGAGGCTATGATGTCTGAGCTAAAATCTCAATGGTTAACAGGAGTTAACAAGGCAAAGTGGGGAAAGAAAGCATTTAATTCATTTGTTCATCCAAGAGATACTTAGTCTTAAAAAAGTAAGACAAAGTTGGAGGAACCACACTACTTCGTGTTAAGATTTACCATAAAGCTGTAGCAATCAAGACAGCGTGATATTGGCTAAGGGATATACACATAGATGCATAGAACCACATGGAGAGTCCAGAAATACACAAAAATGGCCTGTGGAGTGTTCACAAAGGACAAAGACAACTCAAGTGAGAAATGCTAGCCTTTACGGTAAGTGTTATTAGAACAGTTAGACATTCAAATGTTTTAAAAAATTAACCTCTTGGGACACCTGGGTGGCTCAGTCGGTTAAGCATCCGACTTCAGTTCAGGTCATGATCTCACGGTTTGCAAGTTCAAGCCCTGCGCCAGGCTCTGTGCTGACAGCTCAGAGCCTGGAGCCTGCTTCAGATTCTGTGTCTCCCTCTCCCTCTGCCCCTCCCCTGCTCATGCTCTGTCTGTCTGTCTGTCTCTCTCTCAAAAACAAATAAACATTAAAAAAAATTCACCTCTTACCTAAACCTCACACTTTATAAAAAAAATTAACTCAACATGAAATGAAAAACTATAAAACATTTAAAAGAAAACAGAGTCAAATTGGCATGACCTGGTGTTGGAAAAAGAGATCTTAAAGATTACACTAAAAGCCTGAGAAGGAGGAGGAGGAGAAGGAGAAGAAGAAGAGGAAGAGGAAGAAGAGGAAGAAGAACTCCTTGAACGCCTGCTCTATGTCACTTCTGTTCTAGGTGCTGGCGATACAGCAATCAATGAATCAAAATAACATCCATGCTTTTCGAGCTTCTCTTGTAGTAGGGAAGACAGTTAATAACCAGGCAAAACAAGAGACAGGTGTAGAAGGCTGTTTCATCTAGAGTGGGCAGGAAAATACTCTCTGACTACGTGATCTTTTTGCTCGTTCCTGAGTAATGAGAATAAGTCAGCCAAACAAAGACCTGGGGGAAATGAATTCTAGGCAGAGATAGTAGCAGGTGCATAGTGACCACAGGAGAGAGTCTGAGAATGTCCGGTACCAAATCTCCTTCCCACCCATTTGAAATCCTGACCGTGAGATTAAGAAACTAAAACCCAGAGGTGTTTAATGGCTGGCTAAGCAGTTGCTTACATGATGACCTATTTCTGGAGTCCATTTAGGTACAAATAGACCAGATCACCATTGGCAGAGTAAAAATCAAAGATACATTGTTGGCAGAACCTGCCTTACTCTATTTTTCAGGACAATCCATCCAAGATCACATTGTTTGAGTGGTCAAGAGAAGCCATCATTGGATGTATCCATTCTGTGGCTAAGAGAAAGAGCTCTTAATATGGCGTTGGCTATAAATCTAGCCCCCTTTCCTGAAGACAAAATTTACAAGAGAGATAAACATCCTCCAATTCCTGTTAACAGAGTCGACAAGATTGCTTTATAATGAGGAAGGCAATTGACAAGATCATTTAAAAAGAAGTGATGTGGCAAATGCACCCAGAGGCTATGTTTTCTAATAAAAAGGTTGCTTTCAATGACATACAATATTTAGCAGAGCACTTTCCTGTGTTTATTTTTCCCAAAATAACAGCAGTTTCCAAATGCTAGTTCCCTACCTCCATCCTGATAATTCCCCAAGGATTCAGATTCTCCAGGGATACTGTTGAATTTTAGAGCTATAACTATCTAACTATCCCATTTTACAAAGAAAGGAACCGAGGCCCAGAAGAACTGAATGAGTCGCCAAGGTCATAAAATAATTTGTAACATTGCCAAGAATATCCTTTTCTAAGTATTCCAGTCCATGTTTCTTGCCCTGCATGAACTAACGCCTTTATTTTGCATAGATTGCTCATTAAACGAAGTGTGTTATGAACTGAAATCCACACTTCCCTTTGTCATTGCTCATCACACTAAACCAGGGGTAGAGTTTGCCCTTCATGGGACATCTGGCAATGCCTGGAGACGCTCTGGTTATCACAACCTGTGACGAAGAGTCTACTAGCTTCTAGTGGGTAGAGGCCAAGGATGCTGCTAAACATCCTATAATGCATAGGAAAGCTTCCATAGCACAGAATTTTCTAACCAGATTGACCATAGTGACACATTTGAGAAGTGTCGCCCTAGGCTTTGCATACTGCTTTTCTTCAGTAAACTTTCAGGTCAGTGAGATCGGGGCCTTTCCTCATTTACTCTTGTCTCTGCTTCTGGCAATCTGTCCGTGCTGCCGGCAGTCAATGCATTCTCAACACTTAAATGTTAAATTAAATTAAATTTAAGACGCAGTGAAAGGCAGCAATTCCTTCAAAAACTGCTGAGAGGCAGAGGAATTGCAGAAACCAACGATTACTTCCCATAGTTAGGAAACATTTAAAAATGACAGTTCTTCATCTTTTGGAGAGCACACATCTCTTTGAGAATCTCACAAGAGCCATGGATGCTTTCCTCATAAAACTACCATCCTTAACAAAATTTCCATACAACAGGACCAATGGACTGACTCCCTGACATACTAGAGGGGTCAGAAGTTCTGGGTCTCAGGGCGCCTGGGTGGCGCAGTCGGTTGAGCGTCCGACTTCAGCCAGGTCACGATCTTGTGGTCCGTGAGTTCGAGCCCCGCGTCAGGCTCGAGGCTGATGGCTCAGAGCCTGGAGCCTGTTTCCGATTCTGTGTCTCCCTCTCTCTCTGCCCCTCCCCCGTTCATGCTCTGTCTCTCTCTGTCCCAAAAATAAATAAATGTTGAAAAAAAAAAAAGTTCTGGGTCTCGAAAATAGTATAGAATATTTTTTTACTTCTCCTCACCCTTTGGATAGGATAGTAAACCACCGGTTCAATACTGACTGTCATTCTTTTTTTTTTTTTTTTTTTAATGTTTATTTATTTTTGAGAGAGAGAGAGGGAGACACAGAATCCAAAGCAGGCTCCAGGCTCTGAGCTGTCATCACAGAGCCCAACACATGCTCAAACTCAACGAACCATGAGATCATGACCTGAGCTGGAGTTAGACGCTTAACCGACTGAGCCACCCAGGTGCCTCCCCAGGGTGACATTTTTTTTAGGAAAATGGGTTCCTACTTTAAATATTTTAAAATAAAATGATTCAAATATTAGAAATGGCCTAGACAACCATTCACTAAAAAGGACAAGTGAAATGTAGAATATCATACTGGATCCATACACCTAAACCTGGATAGACTTTGTAAAAAAGACTGGATATTTAATAAAACACACAGGCTATGATAACTTATGTGTGGTGAGATATCACACATGTAAACTTTAAGACACAAATAAAACAACACTATGTAATATTCATAGATGCCTATATCTCTATGGAAATTTGGAAGGATTCATGCAAATTTCATAATAATAGTTACTCTTGTGGAATTGGAGGTAAGAAAAAGTCTCCGGTTGGGGTGCCTGGCTGGCTCAGTCAGTGGAGCGTGAGACTCTGTATCTCAGGGTCGTGAGTTTGAAAGCCCCATGTTGGGTGCAGAGTTTACTTAAAAAAAAAAAAAACGAAAAAACAGGGACTAGGAAGCACAAGGAACTTCACTCTTCTGTAAAGTTCTATTTCTTCTGATTGAAAACAAAGGACAATGGACACACGTGTTAAAACTTCCAATCCTGACCGGTAGCTTTAGGGATTTTTGTTATATTTTGAGATAGTCTGTATTTTGAAAACATTTCTGAAAAAGGAAAAAAAAAATCTCAGATTTACAATGGAGGTTTCCAGTTTCTGAGACTCTTAGAAAAATGATCTCTACTCCTTCTCCAAAGTGTACTAAGGTCCTTATAAGTTTACTGTGTATTTTGTTTGCTTTGGCAAAACAAGCAAACTGCACTGCTCTGTATGCATGGCTTAGTTTTTACAGTTGCCGATTCACAACTGTATTTTGCTTTTCCTGCCCAACTAGTTCTTATGCATGGTAGAGAAATCAACAAGGTTCCTCTTAAATATTTTACTGTTTCTCTTTCCTTGGCCAAATTTAGTAAAGAGATGCAGGGAGAGAAAATGTAGAGGAGTGGAGATGCAGAAAGTTTCCTTAGTACATGAATGTAGTAGAATTATACTGGTCTTCTATAAATGTTAGAACCAATTTAGATTATATGATCATGTGACTGAAAAGCCATTTATTGGAGTACAGATTGTGTGCTCCAAAGACAGTGAGTATCATCTTCATTTTTTTAAACAACATACAGCATTTGAAATCATGTAATTAGGAACATCATTTAAATGTTAGCAAGAAAATAGAAGCAGATGTTTGTATTAGAAAAGTCCTAGGCCATAAGCCAAGCAGCCAAGATTCCACTTCCTGTTCCACTATTAAATGACCACGTGTTCTTGGGCAAATCACCTTGACTGTCTGAGCCTCACTTTCCTGATCTGTGAAGTAAAAAGGCTGAAATGGATCAGGGATCTCCAAGTGGGGGCCCTTGAGTCATATCAGGTCTACAGATAGGTTTTGTTTGGCCAAGTGCTCAAATGGTTCCAAATTAGTCGTCAACATTTAATAATCAAGAGGTTTTGCTAAAAATCCAGGACTCCGTCTTCTCTTAGAAAGAAAATCTGGCAACACTATTCCCAAAACATTATTACTGAGCAGTGAGGGCTACCACGGGACAGGGCGTATACTTTCCAAAGTGCCACAGTCTTGTAGAGAACAACCATTCTCCACTGTTAACACTTGAACAGTTGCCCTCATTTATCTTCTTGCCTGGCCCCTCTAGGCGTTTCAGTTTGTAACTCCTGGACCAGAAGTTCTCTAAATTCCTTCAATTTTTATCATTTCTTGCTGCTAAGCAGAAAAGGGGTTGCCATGAGTCAACTAGGCACCCAAATCGAAACAGACATATGGAAAAATGAAACTGGATGAGCTTCTATTCATTACTGGGGTGGAGAGGAAAACTATGTTGAGCTAATGGAAATTTTGTTTCCTTGTTTTATTCATTTTTTAAAGAAATCATGAAATCATGAATTTTTAATGAAATAATCCTAGAAGCATGGAAAGGACGTAGAATTTAATAATTCTAAATTATTAAATGGCCAGTCTATGGCCAGTCTGGCCAGAGTGGCCAGTCTATGGGGGAAAAAATTGTTACATCTAGAATAACACTTAGAAATATCCTTTTAGAAATACTGTATTAACATCAAATTGTACAGGCTGGATTTTGAATCTTTCCTGAAAATACACTCAGGTACACCCACACATGAATCCAGATGTTTATGTTAATATTTCCAACTTTTAATCTCCAGCAAGTCAGAAAACACCATGTCAGTTTGCAACCTCTCCAGTGAAAAAGAGTCCTTCCCAAAGTCACTACCAAAATAGCCGCTCTAACAAGACTGGGATCTTTGTGATTAGGTAACATGGCTACAAACTAACTATAAAGCATGGGTTTTATCTCCCATGGAGTGTCCTTGCCCTTTGGAAGGAAAGACGGTACACTCTGAACACTTAGATTTAAGATTCCACTGGACTCACACTATTCACTAAGGGGTTGGACTACAACACTGGCCTCCTTCCAAGGTGTTTTAGTTCGTGACATGCCAAAAGAACATTATTAAAAAGCATTTTCACGTATAAAAGAGCTTAGCGATATACCCTCAAAAGACAATTACGTATGTATCATCAGGAGGTTCCCATTCAATTACATTACTTCCGAAATCTGCAAGCAAGCACAGTTAGCCTAGTGACACAGATTCGTGTTCACAGCTAATCATCAGCAACCGCTTCATTTGAGGCTGAACCCTATGAAACTGCCGATATTTGACCTTTAACCCCAGAAGGCAATTTCCTACGATTTAACTTCGTATCAACCTGTGTTGTATTTAAATGTAAGTACTTAAGTTTGTAGTTTTGTTTGTTTGTTTGTTTGTTTCTAATTTCAGGACATCAAAACTAGCACACTTACAATAAGGCACTGATTTTTAAAAAATTTTTTTAATGTTTCTTCATTTTTGAAAGAGAAAGACAGAGCATGAGCAGAGGAGGGGCAGAGAGAGAGGGAGTCAGAATCTGAAGCAGGCTCCAAGCTCTGTCAGCACAGAGCCTGAGATGGGCTTCCAACCGACAAGAGGCGAGATCATGACCTGAGCTGAAGTTGGTTGCCTAACCAACTGAGCCACCCAGGCACCCCAATAAAACACTGATTTATTGTTATTTACATCATGTGACATAGGCAAAGATTGAAGATAATATTCTAGTGCTTTTGCGCTACATTTGAGAATAAAAAAAACAGTAGTCTTGGTTGAGTGGTGAAAGAAAAGGCTTTTAATTTTTATCTCGATATATGTGCAAAGGCCATGGGGTTAAATGAAAAGGTGAGGCTTCAGTTATAATAAACATTCTCCATGGAAGCGTGAAGTCGCAGGTCACCCTGTTGTTCTTTATGTGTTAAGTGCTTTCGGGGTAGAGGTGTGTGTCTGGGGCTCACATAGAAATGGATAATGCTAAAAAAAAAAAAAAAAGAAAGAAAAAAAAAAGAAATGGATAATGCTTTGGTACCCTTTAAAAAGGGGCAGACTGGGGCACCTGTGTGGCTAAGTGGGTTGAGCGTCTGACCTCAGCTCAGGTCATGATCTCACCGTTCATGAGTTCAAGCCCAACATGGGGCTCTGTGCTGACAGCTTGGAGCCTGGAGCCTGCTTCAGGTTCTGTCTCCCTCTCTCTCTCTGTCCCTCCATGCTCACGCTCTTTCTCTCTCTCTCTCTCGACAATAAATAAACTTAAAAAAAAAAGGGACAGAGTAACTTGGAGTGTATCAACAGCTGCCTGTGATTCTCATTAACAGTTCTTGGTTATCTAAAGTGTGCTTTAGAAAGAACACACAATTAACCTTGGACAACCAAGTACCTGCAACTATGGTTGTTGATTGGTCTAATATTACTGTGATTTAATTTTAAAGTCCCTCTTAAGAACCCTGGAAATCAGTGCAATCTACCTAAGCCATTTTATTAATAACAAAAGTACCAAAAAAGCCTGGGCCTCCTGTATGGTGGATGAGGCTTCCATTCTCAGAGTCAGAAAGTCCTGGGATCAACTGTTAGCTCCTGACTTATTGGCCATATAACCTCAAGCAATTCATTTCCCCTCTCTGGGCCTCAGTTTCCTCACATGAGGAACAACAGGGCTTTGCTTCATCGAGTGACCAACTAAGTGAGACCTCAAACAGAAAGTGCTTAACAAACATGAGTATGTGTTCTTATTACAAAACTAATGAACATTTGCTCACTCACAAGCTTTTAGCTACAAAATATGCAAGCAGTATTCGTGTTCTTATTCCCAACCTGAGTTTTCAGTGGGAAATTATTAGGAAGCACAAACTCCTTTTTTTTTTTTTAGTCTTTTTTAAACATTTGTTTTGAGAGAGAGAAGTGGGGGAGGGGAAGAGAAAGAGAGGGAGACAGACTCCCAAGCAGGCTCTGTGCTGACAGTGCAGAACTGGATGCTTAACTGACTGAGCCACCCATGCACCCCAATGCACAAACTCGTTGAAGCTGTGAGGACCAGGATGCTGCAGGGATGGTGTGACTTCTTTTTAGATCTGGTTTTAAAATTGTAAATAAAGCCAAAAAAATCAAAGAAGCCCAACTGTTCACCAATACATCAATAGGGAATTGGGTGTTCTGAAGCGGGCTCTGCTCTGACAGCAGCAAGCCTGAGGTGGGCCTTGAACTCATGAACTCAAGATCATGACCTGAGCCGAAGTCAGACACTCAACCAACTGAGCCCCCCAGATGCCCGCCTGCATGTACATTTTTAAAAGCCTAGGAGTATAAAGAGTTATAAAGGTGCTCATTTAGGGTGGTGAACTTATGGCTAATTTTCAATTTCTATTTTTCGTACTTTTTGTGTGGTCAAAAACTTGCCTAATGAATATATATCCATCTTTAGCCTAAGTAAATAAGTACATAGATAAATAAAGAAACCAATAAATAAATCTGTTTTAATTTGGAAATAAAATATTCCTAAAACATGTTCTTATTAATTCAGTAGCTGAATCTCATGGTGCACATACTGAAACATCCTCCTTGGAACTGCACAGAACTGAGATAAAGAGCTAGAAGGTGGAGGTCCAAGCAATTCCTAGCACCACTGTGCATCAAAAATCTGGGGAGGCTGTCATTTGTCACCTGGAAATTCTCCATTTCAGGATAGAATTGTTTTCTCTTTTGCTGCTTGTTGTTTTTTTTTGTTCATACGTATTTGTCTCATCTCACCAATTATTATGAGTTTCAGAAAGGCAAGACCCATTTCTTTTATTTCATTTGTTGCATGATTTCTGCACAGTGCCCAGCCCTGTGTTAAGTATTCACTAGTCATACGGAAAGTACAGGAATTGCTAGTCTCTGAGTGTGGTTCCTCTAGCCAAGCCCATGGTGGAGATGATAAATGTACAGTCCACGGGTGGATTTGACCTGCTGACATGTTTCATTTTGATCATAGGATATTTAAAAACGGTTAGTTGCTTGCCAAGGTGTTTTGAACATGGGGAGATTTCATGCCAAAATCCAGGTTTCCAGCTTTTCTTGGAAAATCAAAACATCGGATCAATCAGATCAATACTCCCACATGGCACAGTGTGCCAAGCACGACAGCAGCTGCCTCCTTCAGAAGGGGAGAATATGTTCTCCATTTTGCCACAGTCCCTACCTGATTACTTCACATCTGTTCTACTCTACTCCTTAGTGTTACCTACCAGGCCCTTGAGTTGGACACTTTTGAGAAGTTCTCTGCTTGGTTCTTCCAACCTACAAATCTCTTGGGCTTCACTGCTTGGTCCATACTTTGTTCAGCCTTCTGACCATGCTCTCTTATAAATGGAGTGATTTCTTTCAGGAAAGCAGCCTAGCAATGCTGCATTCTTTGTGAAGCCGTTTCCAGATTCCCTCTTCCAGATGGATCTTTTAAGCACTTGTGTATAGGTTAAGCACTTGTCACGGGTACATTGTACATTGTAAGCACCCCAAACACCTTAACCCTATTATTACACCTTTTTGTGTTCCCGTCTTTTCTTTCAGATCATAAACTCCTTGCTAGCATAAAGGGTGTCACTCATCTTTAGACCCGGTTGTAGCAATTGTACAAAATTGGTGCGTAATAAGTGTGCATTGAATTAGATAGGAATGCACGCACAGCACTGAATTCATCATGAGAGTGTAACAATTTAGGGTGGAAAAAAAAATCCTGGGTCAGTGAGGTTGGGTGGGCAACAAGGGATGTGGAGGGAAGAGCAAAGGGGTATTTCTCAGGTGGACCCCTGAAGAATTTGTTAAAAATGCAGTTTTCTGATCCATGAGCCTTCTGGAGCTGGGGTCTTGGAATGTGAGGTTTTATCAACCCCAACCCCAGAGATTCTGATATAATTAAAGAAATTCTGATATAATAAAAGAAAAGTAAATCCACCCTTCTAATATGTATCCAGAATTAGTAATTCTATACTACACTAAGAATAAAGAAAACAAGTTTTCTTTGTTCTCTTGCATTGTGCTTTTTTATTTTGCTATTTTTGTATTTTATAAACATTTATCACAGATTGAAGTTGGAAACAAAGCTGTCCTTTCTCCTTTAATAATAATCACTAATATTTATTAAGCATTCACCATGTGCCTGACACTATTCCAAATGCTTTACAGGTGTTAACTAATTCAATCCTTACAACAACCCTATTAGGATGGCCTTATTATTATCCCTATTTTAGGTTGAGTAATGGAAAAGTTGGGTTTCAAACCCACATATGACCGACCTGGAGCTCCCGTTGTCAAGCAGGGGCCTCTTGGCTCCAAGAAAATGCAGTAAATATCCCACATCTTCCAGAAAACTCTCTAGACTACTCTGACTGACCACATCAACCTTTGACAACGCTTACGTTCCATTTTCCATATTGTGGTCTGCATCTAGGTCCCCCCCCCCCCAAATATATACCAAGCACTTTTTGGATGGCCAGCCTTGTGCTATTCATTTCCCCTGCACTGTTCCACTTTGCTGTACATTCCCTGGGATGTTCTCTAGTGCCTTTGGTATATGTATTGACTTTCTCTCCAAGGACATTACGTGCACTTATGAGGGCAGAGTAAGCCATTACTCTCTGCACTGCTGCCTTACCTGGGGCCCTTTGCTGCTGTCTACATGGAACAGACAGTATTGTGCAATGGTGAGGGAGTCTTCAGATCTGAGTTCAAAGACAGGTACAACCACCTCTAGTTTCATATTCTTGGGCAGGTCAATGAACCTCTCTGACCCTTAGGTTTCTCCTCTGCAAAATGCAAGTCCATTAACTCAACAGACATTGAACGAGCTACTGTTGTGTGGCACGGGCTGATCAAAGTCGGTGTAGACCCTGAGCTCATGGGGCTTCTAGTCTTCTCCCTTTTCTCCCAGGAGAACTAAATGGGATAATACCAAGTAAAGTGCTTACTCAGGTCAGGTCTTGGGGGCATGTAATAGCTGCTCAACAGATGTCAGTTATTCATTCAATACAGTCTATTTAATTAGAAGCAAGCAGTCCACTCAACACCAGAAGAAAATTTAATTACTTCACACCACACAGATGTAATATTATACACCACTCCATCTCAAGCCTTTACTATTCAGTTCTTGCTTTGCACTTCATGTCCATAGCAGCTATGCCAGGGCCTGGGAAAACAAGTGAGCCTTCCCTCCCCAACCCTGTCCTTCTTTTGTAGGCTGGTGATCTGTCAGAAGAAGAAGGAGAAGGAGAAGGAGAAGGAGGAGGAGGAGGAGGAGAAGAAGAAAGAGGAGGAGGAGGAGGAAGAGAAGGAGGAGGAAGAGGAGGAAGAGGAGAAGGAGAAGGAAGAGGAGGAAGAAGAGGAAGAGAAGGAAGAGGAGGAAGATGAGGAAGAGGAGGAGGAGGAGAAGCAGAAGCAGAAGCAGAAGCAGAAGCAGAAGAAGAAGAAGAAGAAGAAGAAGAAGAAGAAGCAGCAGGAGGAGGAGGAGGAAGAGGAGAAAGAAGAGGATGGGGGCACCTGGGTGGCTCAGTCAGTGAAGCCTCTGACCTCAGCTCAGTTTGATCTAGGAGCTGATGGGTTTGGTGGGTTGGAGCCCCCCCTCCCCTCCACATCGGGCTCTGTGTTGACAGTTCAGAGCCTGCTTCGGATTCTGTGTCTCCCTCTCTCTCTCTGCCCCTCCCCTGCTTATATGTGCAATAAACATTTAAAAATTTTAAAAAAATAAAAGAAGAAAGAGGAGGAGGAAAAATGCCAAAACCAGGGTTAGGGAACTGGTCTCTTTCATATACTGACATTGATGTATCAACCAAACTTTCAGCAAAGTGCAGAGGTATGATATAATTGTGTAGTCTCAAGACAATTATTTAAAAAAATAGATTTAGCTTTAAAAATGAATTCATAGCATATAGAGAAGTGGTCCGGCAATAGGACGCACATGCAAGGGTGTTTGGGAACTATTTTTTCTCAGTGCCGACAGTGCATCTCCCCTCCGGTGCGCTACTCCTCAACTCATTTGGAGATGCTGTGACCATCCCAACAGCAGATCCTTCCTGAATGGTCCTCCCTTCCTCCTCCACCCTTCTCTCGTTTGCCACGTCACACTCGGTATCAGATCAAGCTGCAATCTCTGTCTTGTCACTTAGCAGCTATTTTGAGTTAACCTCTGGAGTTTCTGCAGGAGTAGAGCAGAATAAAACTCTCCTGAGTCAGGACCGTTCTGGAGGGAAAATGCCAGGCACGGAGTAGCCTTTTATTCTCTTTTTTACTCTACCCACCCCCCCTTCTCCTTCCTTCTTACTCTTACTTCCCTCTCTCCCTTTTTCCTTCCTTCTTCCCTCCTCCCCTCCTTTCTCCTTTTCTCTCTTTCAAGAAAAGCCACCAGGTTCGCGGGAATCTCAGAGGAAGTCCTTAGCCAGACCCACTCCCGTTCCAGATTAGATCCCCAGCTTCCCGCGGGCGCCCATGCCTCATCCCCTTTATTCTAAGGTCAGCGAGGGCTTGGGATGTTTGAAGCCTGGGAGGCGAACAGAGTCCCTCCCCGCGCTTTTCTGACTCGGAGCCAGAGATGGAGAGGCGCGGGCTCGCGCCCCCTCCCTTTCCCCCACTTTCGGCAGCGCCAGCCGCTCCGCGCCCCTTGGCACCAGCGCCTTTTCTCTGTCGGGGAAGGCGAGCCCAGCCCGCAGCCGCGCGGCGGGGGCCGAGGGCGCCTCCTCCCTTCCTCCCGCTCCCCTCCCCTTCCTCCCCTCCCGATACAATGACTGGGCCGGAACAGCGCATCAGCCGAGTCTCATTGGCAGCGGCCGCCCCAGCCCCCGGAGAGGCGGCGGGAGGGGGCAGCTGGGGAGAGAGGAGCCGGGAGCCGGGGCTGACAGCGAGGGCGGGCGGGCAGGACGGAAGGACGGGAGGACGCGAGGCAGGCGGCCGGGGCACAGCTGTTAAGTGTGGATCAAAGCGAGGACGCGCGGCGAGCGGCGGCGGGGGCGACGAGCGGCCCCGGGCCGGGGATGCGGCGGGCGCCGGCGGTCCAGCGAGCCCGGGAGTCGGGCCGCGCGGCTCACGTGCTGTGCAGGAGCTTGGGCCGAGAGGAGAAGGAAGAGGAAGGCAGGCGCCCGGGAAGGCGCTGCGCAGGGCGGAGTTGCTTGCACGGCTGGCTCCGAGCCGGTCGCCAGGTCCCGCGCGGTGAGCCACCGAGACAATAAAGTAGCGGTCCGCAGCCGCAGAGCGAGGAGGCAGCAGAGCAGGTAGGGGGGCGACTGCCAGGGGTGCCCAGCTTGCTGCGGGGGGTGGGGGGGGGTGTGCGACCGCGAGCGGCGGCCACCTCGGGCGCTGAGCGTGCGCCTCGGGCGCAGCGCGCGTCCGGGGACCCCCAGCGGAGGTACGGGGCTCCGGCGCTCGCGCGGGTAGGAAACCCCGCCCACGGCTCCTGGGCTCCGGCTACCTCCGCTGGAGGCCCCGGAGCACTTGGCTCGGCGCTTTGAGCGCTTTGGTGGTGTGGGGCCAGGAAGTTTGGCGGTTTCGAGGCGTTGGCGCTGGTGGGGTTTGTAAATGCGCCGCCAGGGACCATGTGCTTTGGTTGTTGCGCGTTCGTGGGAGGTGGGAGAAACGCTGATGAATCCCAGATACTTTCAAAAGGCAGGGAAAGGACTGGCGTTAGGAGAGGATACTTGGGGTTTGGTTTGTCTGCCCCTTTTAACTAGGCGTGTCTGATCCTAGCCGCTTCTCTGTTGGAAAGGCTGTGTGCGTGTGGATCGCCCTCTATCAATTTTCTGGAGTATTTCACCTTTCACCTTCGTGTGTGTGTGTGTGTGTGTGTGTGTGTGTGTGTGTGTGTGTGTGCGCGCGCGCGCGCGCGCGTGTCGGGGGAGGGGACAAAGATGATGTTTTTGGGAAATGCCATTCGGTTTGGACTGGAAGGTAAACTTCCTTTGCATTGAATGCCCTATGCTCCGAAAGAAACTACTGAGCAGTGATTGGTGTTGTTGACAAAAGGGGTGAGAGCTGGTCTGAAATCTTCCCCGAGCCTGAGAAAGCAGCCGCAGGAGGAGGTCTCTCGCGCTCTCCTTTGTGTGGACGCTTCCTTCCAGATGTGAGAGGGTTGGGCTGGGCGCTCCTGGGTGGGGTAATAATTATCCCGAACATTGCTGCGATCTGCTAGGACTTGTAAACATACCAGAGCCAACTCCTCTGAACTTTTGCAAACCAACTTGGTCTGCTTGCCGGTGCCCAGACGGCTGCGTCTGGAAGGTGGCCCCTTCCGAAGAAAGACTGCGGAGTGCTGACAGCAGCAGGCTTTCCGGAAAGCTGGTGGATCCACAAAGGTTAGCTAGTATTTGCCCCAGAAATTGACCAACCAATTTGGAGGATGTGTGCAAGGTTTTAACGCAATCCCTGACATGCTGCCTCCCGTCCTCAAGAGAATGCATCTGTGGAGCTTCCAAATCAAATATCTGGAGGAGAAGAAAAGCAGCTTCACCTTACTTAACGTCCTCAGGCGGCACTTTCATGTGCCATACACATGCTGTTAAGAATGGTGGTTGACAGCTTATTGTGTGTCGGGCATCCCAGTGGGCACGTTTTGGGCATTATAAATAGTCCATGGAGTGGTAAGCTGAGCGCAGAGGGAGGTTAAGTAGCTTGCTGTAAGTCACACTGGTAATTTGGAGTTTACAAGACATCTGATTCCAGATGCCGGGCTCTAAAGGGGATGTGCTGTAATGGCATTGATGATGACGAAGAAAATAATAGTAATAACAATAAGTCCCTCATATATTTTTTATTAGATTACATAACATGATGGTGACTGACCTAAAGTAAATACTCAGTATATATTTTGGTCTCTAAATTAAATGTCACAAACTAGGTGATGGTTATATTGATAAGTCTATGATGTTTTTTTCTTTTTTATATATCTGAGAATTTTGTAATAACAAGTAAAGCACAACTACACACACACACACACACACACACGTTTGAACAATGCTTACATTTCTTTTTTTTAAATTTTTTTTTCAACTTTTTTTTTTTTTAATTTTTTTTTTCAACGTTTATTTATTTTTGGGACAGAGAGAGACAGAGCATGAACGGGGGAGGGGCAGAGAGAGAGGGAGACACAGAATCGGAAACAGGCTCCAGGCTCCGAGCCGTCAGCCCAGAGCCTGATGCGGGGCTCGAACTCACGGACCGAGAGATCGTGACCTGGCTGAAGTCTGACGCTCAACCGACTGCGCCACCCAGGCGCCCCAATGCTTACATTTCTTAAAAGAGGGCCAGAAGAATTCAGGCAATTCCAAGGACTTACTGCCCAGGAGAGGTTAATCACTTCTTTATGACATCTGCAAATATTAATCAGACACTTTGGTTGCTTAAATTCAGTAATGCAGGTGGAATGTATTTGAAAAATATAATGAGGGAAAATGAAGAAATCTACCTAAAATGCCATTTTAGTGAGGTTTGAGTTTCATTATTGCTGGGAAAATCTCAGAAGTCGCTTCTCCTGGGTTATGCAAGTGATTGCCTTAAACCTCACCCTGCTTGGAGATGAGTAAATTTTCTTCTTAGTGGCAGGACAGTTCTTGACTTCTCAAACAGGCAGACAGTTGTGCTTGAACCTAATAATCTAGAATAATTTCGGGGGAGTTAAAGCTACAGCCACTCCAGAGTGTAAAAGCAGCTAAAGTTTTCTCAGTATTGTTTACTGTCATCACTGGCCTGTTTCTAGCCAGCATGAGAATCCTTGTTCTCCATTTGATTTCACAGATTTAATCAAGATTCCGCATTGCTTTGAGCAGACAAAAAGGAAGTTTTGGCTAACTGACAATACAAATAAGGTACATGGAAAACAGTTAAAAAAAAAACACCCTGTTTTATACAGCCTGCAGTGATTGTCTAAAATTTCAGGAACTCTTCATAGTTATTTTACACACAGTACACACATAAGTGAAGGGTTGAGGCTTGCACTGCAAGTGACCTCCCTCTCTCTCTCCATCTCTTTCCCTTCCTCCCTCTCTCTTCCTATCTCCCTGCCTCCCTCTACATCTGCCCCAGAGATCTGATCTTATCATGAACACATTATTTTTACATACTCAGTAAGTGCTGAGGCTCACTGGAATTACTATCTTCAGCCTATAGATAAATAAATCATATAAGTGAGCTCACCAGTTAAGACTTAGGTGTCTCTCTCTCTCTTTTTTTCTCAATGTATCTCTCATCTCTCTCTTTTTAGATATGATTTTTATTTTGTTTTAGAAGATGCTTTTTTTAAAAGTAATTTATTTATTTCTGGGTCATTAAGATTTCTCTTTCCTCTTCTGGTAAACATGTGCCCTGGGTAGTCAGAAATGGTAAGGTAGCAGTTTTCTATTGCTAGATGCTTGATTTAGGGGCCAAATCCTATTTTCCTCAATGATCTGATTGACCAAAATTATCATGATGTTTCTTATCTCATTTTTTTCTGGTACGATCCTTTTTTAAGCTAATCGCACAAGGCAATGTTTTCTAAAATGAAGATCATGAGGGCCGCCTGGGTGGCTCAGGCGGTTGAGCTCTTGGTTTCAGTTCAGATCATGATCTCACGGTTCATGAGTTCAAACCCCGCATTGGGCTTTGTGCGGGTAGCACAGAGCCTGCTTTGGATTCTCTGTCTCCCTCTCTCTCCACCCCTTCCCCCGCTAGCTCTGTCTCTCTCCAAAATAAATAAACATTAAAATGAAGGTCATGAAATCGATTTAGTGGGCTGCAACCAGTATTTTTTTTTTTAAAGTATAACAGGACAGAAAATATCAGCATCATCATATGTTAGTAAGTGTTCTGTAGTTTCATGAAACTTTGAGTCAGTTCTGTAACTGGGGCTGCATGCACATTCTGGGTTGCAGTATAAAATGTAATTCTTACCATGAGTTGCTGTCTAAAAAGTGGAAAGCTACTGCCGCAGGGTGTATTTTCATAATAAGTGACAAACACCCAATTCAACTGGAATTAGGAGATACATATCTATACAGATATGTATATAAATATGTATGTAAATTTTTTTCATATATACAGGTTCAAGTTACTGAAAGATACATACTTAGAACTGGCCCCAAGTGCATCTTGTTCAGGGCTAAACAATGACTTCAGAATCTGATTTCTTCCTTTGGGTCTTCAGCTCTGTCTTCCTCTTTTTTCCTCTGGGTATAGGGTCCCTGTCGGGTGACTAGCTGACTATAGCAGTGACTAGTTTACACGATTTTCAGTTCAAGTCCAACAAAAAAGGATAGACCTCCTTTGCCCAGGTGTTGAACAAAAAGCCTCAAAACTAGTTCTGACTGGCCTGATTGGCATGGTTTGGAGGGAAGCCCTGTGCCAAATGACTTCTGCAGAGGTTGAGGTCTTTGCCTTGTGGTGGAATCTCACCCAGACCACATGGACTGTGGGTGGCAGAGGGCTGGACCTCCAGATGAATACAGTTGCTGGATAAAGGGGAAATGGATGCTGAGGAAATCAAATACACATTTGTTGAAACGTACAAGTGTCTGACTCAGTGAAAGGGGATTTCTGTTCTCCGTGATGCCCGAAAGAATGGAGGCTGAACTGAATTATACTGAGGCACATAGGTTATCAATATGACTTCTCATGTATGCAAGGAAAGCCTTAGCTGTCACTTTTAACCTAGTCAATACCAGGACTTAGGAGATCACAATGCAGAACAGGTCAAATTGATAGCGGTTGCTCTGCTTCACAATGGCACTGAGGGAAAAAAAAGGCAGATATATTGATTAAAAATCCACTACAGACCCTAAACCTCTTGCAAGGGGTGGTCTTGACCCTTCTTGCGTTTATGTGCGAATCTTGGAAGGCGGCGTTTATTTTAATCACTTGGCTGCACTAATGTGGTGAAAGTAGTTGTTGAAGTGGTGTCTTTCAGCAAATTGTCTGAAGAATACACCTCCTTGAGGGCCAAGGCCAGTGAGTTTTCTGCTCCACAGCTCGTCAGCCTTGAGATATTTATCTGGGTCTATGTTACTCTGCCCTTGGGGATGTGCTGCTTTTAATTATCCTCTGCCACTTCGTGTACAATTATCCAGTGGGTAAGGGGGCCCTAATTGTGTGCGGCTGCGGAGATAATGTGCACTCACAGCAGAGGTTCCCTCGAAGTAGGGGACGGATCATGCTGGCTTGCCCGGGTCAGTCCTGGTTAATGCCTCCGCCTCCAGTTTGGATGATAAATTATATGGTCACCTCACATAGACTATTTTAGGGGACCGTGATTAGAGGTCTTTTTAATAGATAAAGAATTCCTTTCACCAGGCAAGATTAAATGTAACATTTAAGGATGGATGCTTGTGTGGTTAAAGTAAAAAGGAAAGCAAGAATGTGGTTACCAGAAAGGTCATGATAGTGTAGTGATTCTTAACCCAGAATGATTTTGGCCCCAAAGGAACCCTTGTCAATGTCTAGAGAAATTGCTGCCATTTATTGTTGCCCTTTGGGGAAGGTGCTGTAGGCATCTAGCATGTGGAAGCCAGGGAGGCTGCTAAACATCCCACAATGTACAGGACAACCCCCAGAACCCAGGATGTATATAGTGTTGAGGATGAGAAAGCCTGGTATACTAGTTATATTTGAGGAGGAGGGAGAGAAAGTGTCTAGGAGCTTCTGAGGCAACAGAGTGATGGATACGTGGCTGTTTACGTGGAGATTATAGTGAGTTGTGTAGTTCCATTTTGTTCATTTTTCATGTATGTCATACTTAAGAATAAAAAAAAACTTAAAAAAAATAAAGAGATGCTCACCATAACTGCAGGATAGGATGGACATCCCAATGCCTATGAGGGTCCTGTTCAGATGTGAAGGCTCAATAAATAATAGTAGAGAAGAGCTAATGGTAACAAGACCAGCTCACATTCCCTAAGCATTCACCTGTGCTGGGAATTGCTTTGCCAGGATCCCATCATATTTGTTGAATTGACAAAGTCTATGTGTTGACCAGTATTTTACAGAAAGACAGAATGAGTTTGGGTTAGGGACACTGGCTCTCGAGTCAGATGACCTGCCCTCAAATCCAGTTGCACCACCTATGGAGTGTAGGACTCTGAGCAAGTGGCTTACCCTTTTTTGTGCCTCACTTCTCTCGTCTATAAAATGGGGAGAGTAGGAGTTCCTACCTCATTGGGTTAATGTGAGGATAAAATGACAGTGTAAAGTGCTTCATCCAGTGCCTGCTACGTATTAAATACCCCATAAATATTAGCTATTATTATTTTGGAGGCCAAGAAGAAACATTAATAGCTATATTTTTTTATTGGACACTATGTGCTAGATTTCAGTCTAAGCATTTTTCAGCCATCCTTTTCTTTATGCTTGCAAAAATCCTCTGATATAGGTGTTATGTACGTTTATCGCTCCCATTTTATAGATGAGGAAAATGGAGACTTGGTGAAATTAGCAAATCATGGAGACTTAATTTCAACCCGAAGTCGTTCTGACTGCAGAGCCTCTGCTCTCAGGTATTATGTCCTTTTGTGAGATCTGAAAGGGAAACTTGAGATCAGCTAACCCACAAAAAATCAGCTAGTCCCAAAGAGAGATGTGATTTGGCAAGTTATTAAGGGATGGTGCAGGGCCAGAACCCAGGTTTTTTGCCTCCCACCATCTTCCAAAACCATCTGTGTTTTGCAGACAAATGCATCTACCTCACAAGGCAACTATGGTGGGTGGGAGCAGACCCAGACCAGGGACACAGGGTCTGGAAATGTGGAGATGTCTTCTAATTCAGCTACAAAGTAGCCCAGGGCTGTGTTTGCCGAAGTGGGCTAGGTGTACCCCTGGTGGTGTTTGAGTTAATTTTAGATGATAGATGGAGAATTATTTTACTTTGATGGTTGCTTGTTTATTTTAATGTGCACCAACATATTTTTTTTCCACTTAGACCTTCAACACTTATTAAAGAATGTATTTCTTTCTGCCTTGCTGAATAAACTGTTGACAGACTGCATATTACCGCTTAGGATAAGGCTTAGGATATGACATTTACATAATGTCAATGTAAAATAATTTTAAAATATTTGTTAGTAACAGAGTGTGGGTGGTGCTGAAAAATGGCTACACCCCCAAAGGGAATCTGCCAATGATGGAAGTCTGGGAAATACCAGACTAGAGAATGTGTCTCCAGCATGGTGCTCTTGAATCCCTTGGGGATCAGATTCTGATTCAATAGATATTGGGTGGGAGCCTGAGAGTCTGACGAGCTCTCAGGTGATGCTTCTGATGCTCATCTGTGGACCATACTGTGCCTAGCAAGGGATCAGAGAACCTAGAAGGTTCGTGGACATGTGCTGGGTGTTGTGGGAGGGTCAGAGATGGGTAAGGTAATCCCCTGCCTCCCAGGAGCTTAATCTAGTTGGGGAGAGAGGATGTGAGTGGGCCAGGGAGGTCTGCAGAGAAAGCTTGGCGGGAAGGGAGAGGTTCAAGTACAGGTGCAGGTCTGCCCAGAGCCGCTGCAGCAGGATGGCAGGAGGGGAGGAGGGGGATGTTTCCCTTCGGCCTGAAAGATGTGTGGCAGCAAGTGGAGAGTTCCAAGACAGGCTTGCCAAGCAGGAGGAAGGGTGCGAGTAATAAGGAAGACTCTAGAAAATGCCTCTATATGCAAAGTGGAGATTTCCACAATAATGGGATCAACACAGAATTAGTCTGGAACGTTCAGTTAGAATAACCTGCCTGGGGACGTCTGAGTGGCTGTCGGTTAAGTGGCTGACTTCTCTTCAGGTCATGATCTTGTGGTTGGTGAGTTCAAGCCCCACGTTGGGCTCTGTGCAGACAGCTCAGAACCTGGAGCCTGCTTCAGATTCTGTGTGTGTGTGTGTGTCTCTCTCTCTCTCTCTGCACCTCCCCTGCTCACGATCTCTCTCTCATTGTGTCTCTCCAAAATAAATAAACATTAAAAACAAAAAAGAGAGAATAACCAGTTTCTTCAAAGAATAGGCCCCTGCCTAGAAATAATAGTCCCCCTTTTCTTGAGTCTCCAGAAGTGCCAGGCATTTGCCATGTGCTTTTTGTACAGTGTGTGGCACCCATCTCCACAGTGACCCTCAGTACCCCGCACTTTATAGGAAGAAACGAAGGCCTGGAGGGGCTGTGTGACTTGTTCAAAATGCACCCAGCTGGTAAGTGACAGACCCGGAATTTGAACTTGGAACAGAGTCTGGGCTGTTTGACACAATCCTGCGAGAGACTCTGCTCTTTGTGATCCCTGACAGTTTCAGCCTGAGAGGTCTAGCTTTCTCTCCTGAGAGCATACCTCCCAGGAGCTTCGTATGGCCCATCGTGCTTCAAATGAGAGTATTGCCCCCTGAGACAGATCCTCAGCAAACATCCAACATTGTCAAGTGGTGTATCCTTCATTGTTATTTATACAAGTTTATTTTTCTTGCTGCCTTGCTAGATAAGTTATTAACAGACCAGAGTTTTTGGCATTGTGACCATAAATTAGAAATAAGTTCAAAAATGCATCCCTCCACCCAAATAAACACTGGCTGTTTTGTTACAACAAGGAGGCACTTTCCTTTGGAAATCACCAACTAGCCTAGATAGACAGTTATTGGAAATAATTATGCCTCCGCCACAGCGTGGGGCCAGTCACAGCCCCGCCTGATTCAAAAGGTCTTTCTGGAATACCAGCATCCATCTTCCAGCTGCTGCTTATAACAGCCAACAGCGTCTGTAGGGGACCCGACAATGGACGCAGCCTGAGGATTGTTTCCAGGCTTCCCTTGTTGGACCTGACCGAGCCCATCCCATCAATACGGTCATTGTAAAAGAGCAGGAGGACCATATGCAACCCGAAAGGGAGGCGCAAAGCTCACAGAGCCACCGTGGTCCTGGTTCATCCAGGTTTAATAAATGGTACAATTATGCCAGATGAAGGAGGAGCTGGGGAGAAAAAAGGGTTGAGAAACAGGAAGTCCAGTTCTAATCTCATCTCAGCCGCCAACTGACCTGATCTGTGTTAATTAGCTGTCTGAGTTTGTCAAGTGGCTGGTGACACTTGAGGTTGCGTCCATCCTAACCCTTTACACTACGAGCCATCAAACGTGTGCCCCGTGTGCCTTATCTGCCCCTGTTGTATTATTATCATTTTTTAAATTGTTTTTAAGTCCCAGATAAATGTGTTTAAAATAAGTGCATTTACAAAGGGCTTCCTTATCAGCAGTGTGTTGGTGGAACAATTCAGTAAAATTATTTGCTGTGCAGTAAAAGTAATATTTGGCATAACTTGTCATCAAGTAACCTTTCAGTATTGAGGCAAAGATCAAAACATTAGGGTAGCGTAGCTGTTTTGAGAAGCTGGGAAAGATAAGGGTATTTGAGGCCATCACAAATGAACTAATTGCATCCATTTAAATGGACAAGTTGAAATGCAAGATCCTGATCAAGTAATGAATACCATGTGCCCCTAGACTGGGAACAACGTAGAGCCTCAGCCCAGTGGGGCCATAAGATGTAAATTGAGGACATAGCATGGTACTTTGCTCCAACTGTGCTAAATTAATTCAATGCATTTTGAAGTGAAAAAAAAAAAAAAGTGTGTTATATACCTTCCTGTTCTCAATCCAGCTGAATTGTCACTGCCTACAAAAAGGGGAGTGTCCCGTTTTCTCAAGGCCAAAGTTTGACTCAAACAAACGAAGAGTCAGAAATCATTTTTTGCAGCGATTCAGCTGCTTTGAGCTGTTTGGATCACGAGTGGTTCTTGTACTTTGTATCAGGAAGGCTTAATTACACCTGGAAAAAGCATACCAGAAAACTATCGCTAGTCTTTTTTTAGACCTCAGTGAAAAGATTTGAAAATGATCAAGATAAAGGCTATTTAAAAGTTGATAGATTGTCGACAAGTGTTCATACTATTCGGTAAATACTTTCACTATAATGATAAGGGGGGCTGTGCAACTGTGTCCTCTTTCAGAGTATACAAGGCAAACTTTCTTCTTCTCACTTCTTATACAGTTTCATTTATCTGGGGTTGTCAAGGAATAAATAATCTGTTTCACTAAAGTGATTTTTCCAGGTGATTACAGCTTACCTCTGCCTACCCACATTATTTTTTTGCTCGAACTATTTTTGATGAAAACATGGCACATGGTTTTTTACTTTTTTTACACGGAGTATATAAATGTGGGTAGATGGTTCCCGGATTTGGGCTCCTCATGGCAAACACCGCGTTTTGTTCCTTGCCATCATCCTGTTACTCTTTGACAGCTGAATTGTGGAGCTGAGTGCCTCTGTATAAATAATCACCGATTTTTATTCTCTAACAGTAACTGGTAGCCCTAATCACACGGTTTCTCCGAGTAGTCAGCAAACCCCACGTGGGGTGCTAGGAACTTCATGTACATTATAGTCTTGGCTAATCTGCCTAACCCCCAGGAAATGAGATTATTCTTCCTGTTTTACAGGTGAGAAAATTGAAGTTTAAGAAAGTAGTAGTAAGCAGTAGGGCTGGGATTTGAACCCCTGTCTCTCCATGAGGCATGCTTGTTGATAGCTCTTATGAGAGTTGCCTCTTGCTCTCTTTCTCTTCTCTGCCTCAGTTTGGGTATTTGTGTCTGTCCCCTTGCTTTAAAGACTTCCGCTGAGTTAAGTTTGCAAGATTAGGTGTCTACCTTTTTTACGGGTATCTGTTTCCTTAAATGGGGTTCTGAGGGTACTTTTGCTGATTCCTAGATTCCCAGATACATTCTGCACAGTTGCAGTTTCTGGAACTCTAACCTGTGAATTCACCACTGTGTATGCTAAGGCTTTGGGGGGATTAGAGGATTTTCTGCATTATGATTAAGCAACATAATCAAGAAACCTGCCATCAGGAATGCTTGGTGAGTCCAGAATGCAGGGGTCAGCAAACTTTCTGTGAAGGGCCAGGGACTAAATGTATTAGGCTTTGCAGGCCATATGGTCTGTGTTCACTTACTTAACTCTGTCTTTCTAGGGCAAGAATTGTCACAGACAATACATAAAATAATGGGGGAAGCTAAATTCCAGTAAAACTTTATTTAGAAAAACAAGCAATAGGCAGGAGTTGGATGATGGGTCTAGTAGTTTGCTGACTCCTATTACAATGGGGGAAAGGACCACCAGTCAGGATATTTTATTTATTTTTAATTTTTATTTTTATTATTTTATGTAAATATTTTTTAAAAGATTTTTCATTTATTTTGAAAGAGAGAGCATAAACAAGGAGGGGCAGACAGAGAGGGAGACAGAGAATCCCAACAGCGCAGAGCCCGATGCAGGGCTGAAACTCACGAACCGTGAGATCGTGACCTGAGCTGAGATCAAGAGTCAGACACTTAATGACTGGGACACCCAGGCGCCTCCCAATCGGGATATTTTAAACGCCTAACTAGGTAGGTAGTTCAGAGACAGTGAGTGTAGAATGAGTGGTGGTTAGGCCCATGGACTCTGGAGCTAACTGCCTGGAATTTGTCTCCTCACTCTGCCACTAACTATTCGAATGCAGGCAAACATCCTAATCTCTCTGTGCCATGGTTTTCTTTTAAGATTAGGAAAATAATGGTCCTTACATCATAGGGTTGCTTTGAGAATCAAGAGAATTATATATAAAGTACTTAGAAATAAGCACTGTGTAACTTTCTGTGAAGTTAAGAATCACAAGGAATCTGATTTCTCTCTAGTGATACTAAGTATTGTAATGAGTTGAGGGAAAGAACAAGACTTCGTATGCTCTGAGTGCAGTGGAGGGCAGCGATCAGGCTGCGGCCAGTTGAGGATGGACGTGTGGAGGGAGGAGGGAAGTTTGCTAGTGAAGGCGGCACAGTGGGTCAGGAGAAAACCTGGGCTCCTTGGCTGGCAGTTACGGGGAACTGGGTGTAGCGGTCTGGTCTTTACATCAGTTCCGTCTAGGGCGCTGCTTTCCCCATCTGTAGAATAAGGGGGTTCACCTGGGTTAGTGCCTGTGAATTGTTTGCTCGCAGGTTGAATTCTGCCTATAGAGAGCTTAGTTAGCCCCTAGAGCATTTTAAAAAATATTTGAATTAATCATCGGCAATTACGAATCAGCAGATTCTGCAAAAAAACCTTTGGATTCCAGGTTTCTTTTAAAAATTCAGAAGCTCTAACAATACTGGCTGCATTCCCTCCTGGCAACAGTTGGCTAGTGCTGAGTGATGGCGGCCCATGGGTTCCATCGTTGATGACTGCAGCAGGTGTCACTGGTGCCCAGCCCATAGACTTGCCCTTCCATTGCAGTGCAGGCCAGCCTGACCTCCAGCTGCCAGCACCTGCATTCATCTTGCTGAGGACTCTCTCTGACTGGGGGTGAGTGCCAGGGATTTGATGCCCACCTTTCCAATGATGATGGGTTCAGTGCACAGACACCTGAGCTCCCTTGCCCATCTGGTGAGACAACTGAGGGGTTATTCTACACCTATTTCGAGAGTTTTGCCGTAGGGTTCATCTCCAGTCACCCATAGCAAGAGTTGACTTAATAGGACACTCCCCTTTTTATGGCGTTTCATTGCTTTTCTCATTTCCCCACTCTCCCACTGGTGGTCCCTGGGATGACCTCTCAGAGAAATACCTTAGTTGCAGTTGAATCCTTGTGCAAGGCCAGCTTCAGGAGGAAGTCAGAGTAAGAAAACCGTGGCCTTACCACTGAGGCCAAATGAGAATTGCCCTTGTTTTTCATCATGCTTGGGCAGTTTTCTTCCATAGAGAAATAGTTGTCCATCCCATGACTATCAAAAGAGGGAAGGTTAAGGACTGAATGGGCTGCAAGCGTCCAGAAGAATGGAAGTATATTCCTTGTGTAAGTAAAGAATAGATGGAAAGCTTTTGTGCAAATGACCTTTTTCATTCACTGAAGTCTTGCCCCATAGGTGTCTGAATTTCTGATTTCTTCAATAGAAGATCCTTATGGATTCTTAAAGTGGGGACGATTTAATGGGGTATTCTGCAAGAAGCAGTCAGAACCCCTGCAATGTGATTGGTGGATTGATTTAAACTGCCTGAGGAGATGCAAAAAAAAAAAAAAGGAGATTTGAGAATCAAGCTTGTTTTCTTTTTTTTTTTTTTAATTTTTTTTTCAACATTTATTTATTTTTGGGACAGAGAGAGACAGAGCATGAACGGGGGAGGGGCAGAGAGAGAGGGAGACACAGAATCGGAAACAGGCTCCAGGCTCTGAGCCATCAGCCCAGAGCCTGACGCGGGGCTCGAACTCCCGGACCACGAGATCGTGACCTGGCTGAAGTCGGACGCTTAACCGACTGCGCCACCCAGGCGCCCCTCAAGCTTGTTTTCTAATAGGTGACCAACCAACCTGGTTGACTCAGGGCTGAGAACTCTCCTGGGATGTACTAAATCTGGGAAAATCCCAGGCAAACCAGACTAAGCTGGTCACCTACTGTAGATACAGGTCACACCTAGGACCTTTCAAACTCCAACCCCTGAAAGTTTATGTCCTATGTATGTGTATATATATATATATATATATATATATATATATATATATATGTGTGTGTGTGTGTGTGTGTGTGTGTATGCTTATGAGTATATATATATATATATATATATACATTTAAATAAAATATATATGTATAGGTTTTAAGTTTCTTTATTTTGAGAGAGAGAGAGAGTGGGGAGGAACAGACAGAGAGAGAGTGAGACAGAGAGAGAATCCTGAGGAGGCTGCACACTGTCAGCACAGTGCCCGAAGTGGGACTTGAATTCATGAACAGTGAGATCATGACCTGAGCCAAAGTCTGATGCTTAACTGACTGAGCCACCCAGGTGCCCCAATGAAATCATATTTTTTAAATGACCCCAAATTTAAATGCATGCTGAAAGAAAATAACTCCTTTCTAGATTTCTAATTATAAAAATCTGGGTAAGTTTAACAGCATGACTTCAGTTTTCCTTTTTGTCTGTGCCTCTGCTTTGCCACTGTGTGGACTTAGCTGGCTGTGGGGTAACACAACACTGTTAGTTAAAGGAGGGAATTTGGAAATATTCAGTACCTCTTCCCTTTCAGGGCCTCCACTCTGTCATTCAAGCAGGGGCTCAGCAGCGTTGCCCCCGCATTTGACGCTCTGAGCGCTCTCCTCAAAGGTAAATAGGGAAAATGGAGAAGGTGCCTCACTTGTGTTTGAGGGTAAAACACTTCCTGGACATTTGCTCTGCCTTAAGTTACCCATCATCTTTCTTCCACTGGGTGTTTATCTATTTTTAGTCACACTGTTTTAATCAGAAGTGAACTTGTAAAAAGCTTTATGCCCAAAGTAGAAGAGTGTCACAGCTGGATGAGGGAGGGAGAGCCATGCCCCCAGACAGAGGACATAAATAGCAAAGGGTGTGAATGGCACTAGAATGTGGGAATCTCTGAGAATCAGAAACCAGATGTGTTGTCTGCATAGCACAGCGTGGAAGGAAGACCTGGGCATTTGAAATTTAGCAAGATTTTTGGCATCAAATGAGGAAATTTAGACCCTGGCGTAAATATATAAGACTCAATGGGAAAGTTATAAGTAGATTTTTTTTTTAAATTTTTTTTTAACGTTTTTTTATTTATTTTTGGGACAGAGAGAGACAGAGCATGAACAGGGGAGGGGCAGAGAGAGAGGGAGACACAGAATCGGAAACAGGCTCCAGGCTCCGAGCCATCAGCCCAGAGCCCGACGCGGGGCTCGAACTCAGGGACCGCGAGATCGTGACCTGGCTGAAGTCGGACGCTTAACCGACTGCGCCACCCAGGCGCCCCTAGTTATAAGTAGATTTGTAACCAAAAATATATTGTGTTTGAACCCAAGATCCATCATTTAACTCCATTTATAATCTCATACAAGTTAGGAAACCTTTCCTGAGCCTCATTGTCCTCATTCATAACACAGACCTGAGAAAGAACAGAAGCTGACTCTGAAGTGCCAGTAACGTACTATCACCAAGGCTAGGGATGTTAGAGGAACTGCTTTATTCAAAGTTTTACAGTCCTGCAAGGTTGGTATAATTAGCCCCATGTTACAGATGAGGAAATGGAGGCCCTCGCATGTCCAATAGTTTTCCCAGCATCACTCAGCTAGTAAGTGATGAAGCCAGAATCCAAACCTGGGTCCGGCTGACTCCAAAGCCTGTGCCAGCCTGTTGTAACTTACCTCTCACAATGCTGGCCTTCCTTGCGTCCGCCCAGAAGCATATCCTGAGGTAGACTGCAAGCAGTGTATTTGGAAAGTGCAAGAAACAGCAGCAGCGAAGTCAGGAAATGAGACGAGGAACAGAAGGCCCACAGAAAGTGTGTTATCAATCCGACTGCCACCGTGGGCTAGGAGAGCTCCATCCCACTGTGGAAACTTGGAAACCAGCACAGTCCCTACATGCAGCATAGTGCAGCCCAGTGCAGTGGTCTCATCCAACGGGTGAGGGAGCTGGGGTGTTTATACACCCATTTGAGGTGTATAACCTCACCATTTGAGGGCTGCTTCTGGGAGGAAGAGTGATAATTCCTACAGGCTTCCCTTGTATCCTGTGCTTGGCAAAGTAGGACCATCAGCCCGAGGAAGCCCTGGCAGAGAAATAAATGCAGGTGTGGTGGTTGGGAGCAGGGCACTGTAGCAGTAAGGAGAAGTAAGTCCGGAAGCAGTAAGGAGAAGGGAAAGAGTGCTGACAGCAGCTGCTACGTGGATGTTAGAACCAGTCAATATGTGTAGAGGCAGGCCTAGGGCCACCATTTATGGAGGGTATAGTATGATTGTGTACATAATGAACAGTGAGAGGACTTTTGAGGGCTTAGTCTGGGTCTTGTGAATCCTTACTTGACCTAGAATTGTTCCCAGGCACCTAGAGGAAGGCCTAAGGGAGGTCATCTTTCAGGTGTTGATCATGAATTTGGGATAAATGCCAGGCGTGCCTAGCCCTCCACATTGGGCTGTTTCTTTGGTGGCTCCAGGCATCTGAGGTCCTTTGAGATATCTACTACCCCTGGGTCTGGGTCCAGAGGGAAAAGCTGCAGTGGGTGCTTCCACACAGAACCAGCCACCACTTCCTCCATTCAGAAACCCAAAATTTACCAGCCCTGTGTTCTCTGAGGAAGGAGGGTTTGAAAAAGGATTGTGAACCAAAAACAGGAAAGGATAAATGTAGCTTGGGTGACATGATGAGCCAGGACTTAGGTTTCTCTTATGATGATAACAGCTTGTTTTCCTGCCACCTCTTAAGGTTTGCTTTTCTTTCCAAATGTAATTACTGAGCACTACAGCTGTTGTAGTTTTGGGTTGTCCCACTTCCAACCTTCCCTCGGTCTATTGGGGGGGGGGGTTCCCCATTTTGTGTGGTCTTGGTGGGGGCAGTGCCCATCTCTCCCTCTGAACCAGAAGATCAGATTGTTCCTTTCTTCATGTGATGCAATCCAGGAATATGGCAGAGTCTAGTTTTTGTTCCCTTCCTCCTATTAGTAACAACCCCCACCCTTTGGGTTTTCTCTGGGCTTCTGGCTGCCATGGTAGGGACTACATTTCCCATCCTCCCTTGTGTCTGGTATGGCCATGTGACCAAGTTCCACCTAATCCACCTCCATGAATGGGAGAGGAAGTGGTGGGTGCAGGTTCTAGTTGTTCGCATTAGAAGGAAACGCCTTCTGTTTGTTCTTCTCTCCTTGCCTTAAGCTCTGGAACAAGGAAGAGGTAATGAGCCATCTTCAAACATGGGAATGAGGGCAATAATCCAGTCGTTGGCTTGCAACCTTCGGAGTTCCCCAGGTGAAATCCGAAACTGGCCCCCTTAAATGGAGGTCAAGAAGAAATGGAAGAAGGAGGCAGACCACTGCACCCTCTGAAGGCTGAGTCCTTGAAATGGCTCCTACTGAGGGAATGCTAGGCAGAACGTATATTCCAAGGACAGTGGCGGTGGGGGGTGGGAGCAGGATACTTATGGAGCCACTGATGGTCTGGGTCCAGCTTAAGTGTCACCCAGCAGTCACATCCTCTCTATGACTTCCAACACCAGGAGATGGCAGAGCATGAAGGTTAAAGAGGTCCAGGTCCCTCCCTCTCTGTATGGAGCACAATTACACTACCAGCCCCTGCCCCTGCCCGACCACCCTCTACTTGAATTTGAACCAGAACTTAACTCAACAACTCTTACCTGGTCTTTGTTAAAAACCAAGAACCTATATTTTAACTGATACAAAGGCTTGACACATGACTTAGCCTAAATCAATGGCAGTTACTAGAAAAAATCATGGGAGTTGGTGCCAGGAAGACCTGGGTTTATCCTGCCACTTACTAACTGGATGATGTCAAATAAGAGATTAATCTAAACATTTTCTGAGGCTGTGGGATGCATTGTCATATTTAATACTCCAAAGCAAGTCTCTGGGGGGAAAATGCCCGGCACAATGCTTGGCACATGGTCAGCAATCAATGGAAGATGGTTATTGATGTTATTGTATCATTATTAATTATTCACAATGCTGAATTGTTGCTGACCACTCGGGCAGTAAGGCGGTATTAGTAACCTTATACCTGCTGGCTCTGAGGTCTGGAATTCATTGTCCAAATTTCTAGAGAGTTTGGGTGATCCGTGGTAAATTAGCAGGTCAGCAAAAACTGTATGTTCCCTCAGACCACTGTGGGTAGCAGGCACTCGCTTACCTCAAGTAATTAGTGGAGCAGAGGGTACGTCTGATGATGACGTGGACAGACCCCCCTGGGGTGGTGCCTTTTGATCCCTCACGACGCACACCCCGGGTAGGTGTGGAGAGGAGCAAAGCAAGTACAGGCAAGGTGTGCCTGCCAGGGGAGACTGAGTATCTTTCTTTCCAGCACTCTTCCCAAGGCTAACTGGGAAGCCGCATCTTTCGTGTCTGTGACCGCTGCCAGTGGTTTACCTGATTTCCGCCTCCTCCATTCTTAGTAACAGACCCCCAGTTTTCTTTGAGGCGGTAGTATGCTTTGCTGAGCGACTACCTTTCCCTTTCTCCCGCCCTATTCACTATGGCGGTGGCAGCAAGTGCTGGCTGGTGAAGTGTACGTGTGTGTTGTGGAGCTTCTGGGAGGGTCCCAGTTGGGAGCTGACTCAGACGGGACGCATGCTCTTTTTGCCTTTCTGTCATCCTTCTGCCGCTGCCCAGAACACAGGGATGATGGCTGGAGGGAGCTTCAACACCACTTTGTGACTTCAGCAACAGCCATGGGCTCAGGATAGCCAAGTAGAAGGTATAGGGATGTGCTTTCTTCCGGAAATGGCTGCCCCACACGAATACTTGAGTGCCGCCCAAAGCTCCTCCCCCTCTCACCCCTCCCCACCATTTCAGCTTTATGTGTATTAATTGGCTTCGGCCTTATTTTACCTGAAGCATTTCAGTAGCCTTGAAGGTTCGAAGCACCATGCCACAGAGCTACGAAGCTACTTCTCTCATCTTCTTGTGGGGCTGGATTCATTTCTTCATCCTTTTTGCAAATGCCCAGTCTGCCTTCTCAACAGAGTAATCTGATACCACCATTCTGCCCACTGAACTTACTCATGACTGAACATTTTGGTGCTTAATTCTGACTTTTTTTCGTTTGTTATTTTATGGACTTTGCTTGCGGTGGAAGGTGTTTTCTTTTTTTCCCCAAATACAGTAATGCTTCTTGTTTTCTGCTTTTCTGAATATGTGGATGGATTCCTGATGATTGTTCCCACAGAGGAGGGATCTTGGAAAAACTAACCCGTGAGGTAACCTGAGGTTTGCAGCCCCTTGGTAATCTCTGTTGAATTAAAAAGCTCGACACACATGGGGCGCCTGGGTGGCGCAGTCGGTTAAGCGTCCGACTTCAGCCAGGTCACGATCTCGCGGTCCGTGAGTTGGAGCCCCGCGTCAGGCTCTGGGCCGATGGCTCAGAGCCTGGAGCCTGTTTCCGATTCTGTGCTTCCCTCTCTCTCTGCCCCTCCCCCGTTCATGCTCTGTCTCTCTCTGTCCCCCAAAAAATAAATAAACGTTGAAAAAAAAATTAAAAAAAAATAAAAAGCTCGACACTCTGCTGGTTATTCATCTTTTTAATTAAAAAAAATTTTTTTTAGTGTTTATTTATTTTTGAGACAGAGAGAGACAGAGCATGAACGGGGGAGGGTCAGAGAGAGAGGGAGGCACAGAATCTGAAACGGGCTCCAGGCTCCGAGCTGTCAGCACAGAGCCCGATGCAGGGCTGGAAATCACGCACTGTGAGATCATGACCTGAGCCGAAGTCGGATCCCTAACCGACTGAGCCACCCAGGCGCCCCTGGTTATTCATCTTTTGATTCTCATCTCCAGGCCCATCTTCCTCTCCTCTGAACTGGGATGCGGGATACAAGTCTACAAGCTACATCTGTCACCCTCACTTTTAGCTGGCTTCTGATTAGGCTGTGTCAGTGGGAGGTAATGGCTGGTGATGGGGATGCAGGAGGATGGGGAAGGGATTTATTTCTGCTTCCAGCTCAAGTGTGTCTCTCTCCAACAGCAGCAGGTATCAGTGGAGCTATAGCCAGGAAATGTGTACTTGAGTGGAAAGACCAACCCTAGTCTCTTATTTACAAACTCCTCTTGCATCCGAAGAATCTAAGTGAGAGAGTAGCTCGGAATAATAAGTGAAGTAACTAATGTGCCCCAAACATGTACAAATTTCACAACCTGCAGTTGGGTTCATTCATCCGTTTAGTCATTCAGGAAACATTTGTTAAGTGTCTACAGCAACTGTGTGAGTGACCCTGGGGATCATAACGTAGGTGATTGAGACAGTGTTATTTGGAGAGGGAGTGTTACTTTGGATTAGCTCTGGAAGAAATACTGTTTTTGGAGCCTGTCTTTCAGCTGAGCCAGAAGGCCAAGAAGGAGCCAGCCATGTGAACCTCTGGGGGGAGAGCATTGCCAGGCAGAGGGCATGGCTAATGCACTTGCCAGGAAGTAGGAGCATGCCAGGAGGGTTTTAGGAATGGAAAATGGGTGGGTGTGGCTGGAACTAGAGAGCTGGGGAGGGCATGATGAAGCAAGATTATATTATGGAGGGTCTTGTAGAAGGTTTGTATTTTATTCATTTTTTAAAAGTTTTTTGTATTTTATTCCTTAAAAAAATTTTTTAAAGTTTATTTATTTTTGAGAGAGGGACAAAGAGAACGCCTGGGGAGGGGCAGAGAGGCGGGGGGCGGGAGAGAGAGAGAGAGAGAGAGAGAGAGAGAGAGAGAGAGAGAGAATCCCAAGCAGGCTCTGCACTGTCAGCACAGAGCCCTATGTGGGGCTTGAACTCATAAACCGTGAGATCATGACTTGAGTTGAAACCGAGAGTTGGACGCTTAACTAAGCTACCTAGGTGCCCCTGGTTTGTATTTTATTCTAAGGACAATGGAAAGCCAGTATATTATTATTATTATTTTTTTTTTTTAAATTTTTTTTTTCAACGTTTATTTATTTTTGCGACAGAGAGAGACAGAGCATGAACGGGGGAGGGGCAGAGAGACAGGGAGACACAGAATCGGAAACAGGCTCCAGGCTCTGAGCCATCAGCCCAGAGCCTGACGCGGGGCTCGAACTCGCGGACGGCAAGATCGTGACCTAAAGCCAGTGTATTATTATAAGCAGAGAGGTGACATGATCTGACTCACAATTTTTTAAAAAGTTGCATGAGATATTTACTAGGTGGAGACTAGCAGTAAAAGCAGCATGTTAGCTAGGAAGGTGTAACCAGGCTTCAGGCAAGTGGTGATGGGGGCTTGAAGTAGGAAGAACATTCTTCAGGCAAACCAATTTAAAGAGATGCGAAGGGAGGGGGTGAGGGCAGGGCTTGGGTGGGGTGGGGTGGGGCAAAGAAACCAACACAAAGACCGGAAGAGGCTACTGGGAAGTTTATCTGCCAAGAAGTTCGTTGTGTTATGAAGCCACTGAGGGTCTCAGGCAGAAATCAAAGTGCCTTCTTCAGCCTTAGGGCCTGGCCTGACCCCAAGAGTGGGTGAGCATCCATTGTGAGGGAGGGTGGAGTGCCCCCACCCCCTCACCCCGCGCCGGGTGCCACTTGCTGCTCTCAAAGCCTTGGGTCATTGTCCAAAGGAGCCGGCTTCCCACACAATCCCCTACGACTTCATCTAAGTCATCTCTGTCAAGCTATACTCAGGGAACTTTCATCTGACCTTGAACACAAGCAGGATTGGAAGTGCTGATCTCCAGGGTAAAGTATGTGCTGACTCCAGAGAGAACCAAGAGTCTCCTCTAGGGAATATCTAGAACCAAGTGGAAAAAGTGAGGGTCCTGGGGGCCCAAACGAGCCCCGTTTACATTCCAGGTAAGAAGACCAGGAGGGGGTGACAAGCCCTTCTAATATTTTTTTTCTGACTTTAATTCTTCTCTTTCCTCGTTATGGCTGTTTGCCTGTCATAGCTTGGGCTTCCCCTACAGCAGAGAAGACAAGGGTGTCCATGGTTTATTTTGGGAAGAGGTCTCCATGAGCCTGAGCGGGGATTGTGTGACTAGGGAAGAAGGGTGCAGACCATCACCTGTGGGCAACCGGATCTCTGTCCCACTGGGGATGCCTTGAGATGCCATATAAAATGCACCTTAGACTTTTCTACCTGTGGGGAGGAAATGGGGAGTCTTTTTGTCCATGGGCTCTTGTCCCCCTTCGAGGCCAGGCTGCCCCCTGGATGTCTGCACCCTCACACTTCCAGGCTTTCTCAGGTCTCACACAGAGTGGCTCCTGGCAGGCATCCCATGCCCAGTCCTAGGGCTGAAAGCCCAAAACTCTTTCCTTGTAGGCTTTTACATTACATGCTCTTTTAAAATGCTGGGTTTTGACTCTGGAAAGGTCAGAGAAGTTAGAGAGAAAAAGGGTCTGAGAGAAAATAGAAAATGGCTGCCAAAAGCCCTCGAGATTGCCCTTAGGTCTCTCGCACGACTCCTCCCCCTCCCTCCTCCCAAGCCCCCTCCGCAGCCTTGCACACCTACGCACTTCACTTCCCTGATTCACTGTCATCACCGAAGGCGCACATCTTACTTTGTGTCAGGCTTTTCTTAATTTCCCAAATATGGCAATGTGCACTGCCTTAATTAGAGCTTTTTGATGCTAAGAACCAGACCCCCAAGAAAGAGGTTTAAGTTAGGGGTTCAGTCGATTGCGCGTCCAACTCTTGATTTCGGCTCAGGTCATGATCTCACGGTTCAGTTCGTGAGTTCAAGGCCTGCGTCAAGGTTTGAGCTGAGTGTGGAGCCTGCTTGCAGTTGTCTCTCTGCCCTCCCCCGCTCGCTCATGCTCTCTCTCAAAATAGTCTGTAATCTACAGACTACTCACATCAGGATCACCTGGGTGTTTTCTGCAAGCCCCCATCCCTACGCCATGCCTACCTGCTTTACCAGGAGCCTGAAGGACTGGCCAGATGATTCTTCTGCACATTTGCAATTGAGAATCACTGCTCCAGGAGACTCCCAGGGCTCTGTGGAAAGGGTGCACAGAGCTGGGCCTCCGAGGAACCAGAACCATGTTGGCCATCTGCCTAGGTCTTCAGGACCTTGGTCTCTTGTTTCCCTGCTGGTCTCCTTAGTTATCCTCCCTTGCTTACACGTGGCTCCCTCAGTCCTAAACTCTGTGGCTCCCACAGCCACCTGGCTCAGTGTCCAGCTCCCCATCCCAAACACCTGGACCGATTCAGCTTGGGTCAGGGGTCACAATTGCTCCAGTCAGCTGTGGCCCAGGGGATGGAAGCTGGATGGTGCCTCATGTCCCCTTCTCTGCCATGACCGTGGACTAGGTAGGTTTTTTATTTTTTTTATTTTTTTTATTTTTTTTTTTTCAACCTTTATTTATTTTGGGGATAGAGAGAGACAGAGCATGAACGGGGGAGGGGCAGAGAGAGAGGGAGACACAGAATCGGAAACAGGCTCCAGGCTCCGAGCCATCAGCCCAGAGCCTGACGCGGGGCTCGAACTCACAGACCGCGAGATCGTGACCTGGCTGAAGTCGGACGCTTAACCGACTGCGCCACCCAGGCGCCCCTAGGTAGGTTTTTTAAAGAAGAATGGTGATCGGGAGAGAGTGTTAATTTCTAGTGGAATCTCCTATGAGGCTTTGATTTTCTCCTATTCTACCATTTAGTATATAATATTGTAATTGGCAGTGAACTTCTTGGCATCTAGGAGAAATTTCAGGATCATCTTATATCCCCATATATTCCCAGAATTTACCGGAGTGCATGTCACCAAGAAGGGACTCAATAAATAATTAATGAATTACGATTGACCAGATATATCACTGCAGATTTATAGGAGCACATGATTCCATTAATTTTTAGAAGTTTTAAATCAATTTTATTAAAGCATCATTTACACACAGTAAAATACACTCATTTTAAGTGGACAGTTTAATGAGTTTGACAAATGTATGCACCAGAGTAAACATGTGCCAATAAAGATATGGAACATTTCCATCACCCTGGAAGTCCCTTCTCACAGACTCTGGTAGCACTTCCCCAAAGTACTTGGAGAACAGCAGCAGCTGCATCTGCTGGGACCTTGCTAGAAATGCGCATTCTTGGGCCCTACCCTGACCCACAGGATCAGAAACTCTGAGTGGAGCCCAGAAATCTGTGTTTTAGAGGTGATGCTGATGAATGCTTAAGTTGGAAAACCATTGTTCTAGGTCATCTGGGGTTTCTTAACAATAGGCAGCTGGGGCGGAGCCAGATGCAGGATAGTAGCACCTGAGGGTCTACCCTGGGATGAAAGGAGACCCCATCGTGGCAGGAGCCCATAAAGTGGTGCCCGTCACTGTGTGGGGCCCGCAGGACGGATGTGAAAGCAAACAGTTGGAGTCTGGAGGACAGGCTCTTTTTGCAGCATGATTCTGGAAGACCGCAGTGTCACTGTAGATGTATAGGAGCACATTACCCCATTACACGGGGCCTTTGATAGCTTTGGGCTCCTTACGCAGTGAGGCCTTTGAAATGACATTATCATATGATGAGATTTGATATTTGGGCAGTTTTCCCCCGCTTTGGAAGGATTCAGGTCAAATCTCTACTTTGCTCATGCTACTTTGATTTAAAATTTTTATTTCCTCTGTTCAACTCTTCCTTTGCCTTTATGAGGTTCATTTTAGAAATTTATGTGTGTGACTTTGTACTCTTTTTTCCACAAGGTTGTGAACGAATCAACCCCAGTCTAGCTGGGCCACTCATCATGGAGGGAGAGTAGAATGAAGAGAGTGTGTTTATATGTACTGTATGCTACTTCAGAAAACCTGAAATATGCACCTACAGATTCCAGCTTCAGGAATGATGCTGTCTGATGTCCAGACTTGGTTTCTAAAGAGATTTTTGAAGGACAGGAGGAATGGAAGTATGTGGGTTCCTAAGAGCAGAGCAAAGAGATGTTAGGAAAGGTTATTCAAAACTTGAACATAAAGCAGAAGGATTACTATTTGTATTTTCAACATGATCTGAAAGCACTGTCCAGTCAAGCCCACCCAGGGGTCAACCCAGCTCTCTAGGGGAAGGAATTTTGACTCACAATGAGAGCCCAGATTCTGTAAAATTAAATGCCACCTTGTAGGAAACTGATGAGAGCCAAATATGTTCCCTTTAGGAGAGATTCTGTCAATTTCCTATTGCTGCTAACAAATTACCACAAATTGAGTGCCATAACACGACACAAATTTACTGTCTTACAATTCTGGGGGTCAGGAGTCCTAAATGGGTTTCACTGGGCCAAAATCAAGATTTGGCCAGGCTACATGGGTTTTTTGTTTGTTTGTTTGTTTTTTGTTTTTGTTTTTGTTTTTTTAGAGGTTCTAGGAAAGAATCCATTCCCTTCTGTTTTTCAGCTTCTAGAAGCTGCCTACCTTTGTTGGCTCTCAGAACCTTTCTCCATCTTCAAAGCCAGCAGTGTAATGTCTTCCAGTCTCTCTAACTCTGATCTCTTGCCTTCCTCTTTCTCTTATAAGGATCCCCATGATTACATTATAGCCCACCTGGACAATCCTGGATAATCTGGCCATTGCAAGAGCCTTAAATTAATCATACCTGCAAAGCTCTCCCTTTTGCCCTAAAAGGTAGCATATTCACAGGGTCCAAGGATTAGGACATGGACATTTTAAAGGGGCCATTATGCTGCTTAACTATAAAAATGCAAGTGATTTCATTCATGAAAGAAGTTAACTAACCCCAAAAGTTATGGTTTAATTATAGTTTTGGAAAATTATACTTGACCACAATGAAGGGGAGGGGTATAGCAAAGTGACGCAAGAGCCAATTGAAAGAACTCCCAGGGGCCAAAGCTGGGACAATTTGAGCAACAAAATAAATAAAGTAGTATTGGATTATAACCCAAAGTGGAAAATATCCATGAAGCAGTGGTGTAACCAATATGGCTGAATAAGATAGCCCTGGCTGGTAACCTCCTCTCAATAATAGCAATTTAGAATTCATCCACAGACAAAAGCGCCTTTGAGGTAGCTGTAGGAAATAGCACCACACACCAGGTAACCTGGGAAGGAGTCTTGCCCTCCCGTGTGCCGCGTCATAGCCAGTCAGACCTCAGTTCCAGCTGTGGACCCTACATCAGCCTGTGTTCATCCAGCTTCTCTTGGCTGTGTCCTGGAACCTCTGGAAAACACTGCCTTTGACAGTCACCCACGGATGAGAGAGCCTTGTGGAAGTCCAGGTTTTCAGCCCAGAGCTTCTAGAACCCCACTACCACAAAAAATGTGAGTGTGGACACTTTGTAAAGGGTAAGAGGAACAGTTTGTCTTTACCTGCATCACCCTGCCCCAAGGCAGCACAGCTCAGTGCCAAGCAAGACCTTCTCAGCCTGTGATTTCTTCCTCTGTAGAAGTGAGACTATGTCAGGGACCACCACCTTCCCCGGCTGTGTCGGATGTTGCCAAGGAGGCCCGTTTTGCTCTCACTTTCCAGTGTACTGATTCATGAACTGCATGATGGGGGGTAGGATGAAGATGGGAGAGCAGCAGATGATAGGACTGTTAGAGGGCGTTAAAGGGATGTGGATCCTACCAACTGTGTCACAGATTCCATCAAGAAACCCACCCACAAGCCCTTGGGACACCTCTCTTCTGCCCCCCACCAGCCCAAGCACCCCCACCACTGCATACCTCATCCACACACATTGCTACTGTGGCCAGCTCTCTGTGTGCACTCCTGACAGTGATGGGAGTGAGTTTTGGCAGTTGGCTACTGAGCTTTTGTAGAAAGCGGTCTTCAATCTGTGGGCCAGGAAGAGACCACAAATTTGGGAAAGCAAAAGGGAGTATGTTGGCAGGCCGTCTGGTGCACTGCCAGACTGAGAGAAGGCTTACAAGCTTAAGAATTCTGCCACAAGAGGGAGCAAGAAGTGTGAAATAGGTGTATCCATAGAAGCCTCAGACCCCCTAGCAGAAATGATGGAAGGTATTTCTCTTCCAAAGTCAGTTGGTAAAGACTGGAGAAGGTGACTGATACTACAAATGGGGAGACAAAGGAAAACTGACAAAAGATTGAAATAACTAAAATCAATGGGGCGCCTGGGTGGCGCAGTCGGTTAAGAGTCCGACTTCAGCCAGGTCACGATCTCGCGGTCCGTGAATTCGAGCCCCGCGTCAGGCTCTGGGCTGATGGCTCGGAGCCTGGAGCCTGTTTCCGATTCTGTGTCTCCCTCTCTCTCTGCCCCTCCCCCGTTCATGCTCTGTCTCTCTCTGTCCCAAAAATAAATAAAAAACGTTGAAAAAAAAATTAAAAAAAAAAAAAAAGAAATAACTAAAATCAAGAATGAAAAAAGGACATTACAACTGATACCACAAAAATACAAAGATCATAAGACACTATTATAAACAATTATATGCCAACAAATTGTATAACCTAGAAGAAATGGATAAATTCCTAGAATCATGAGGAAATAGAAAATCTCAACAGACTGGTAATAATGAGTAAGGAGATTGTATTACTAATCAGAAACCTCCCAACAAAGAGAAGCCCAGGACAAGACGGTGTCCCTGGTGATGTCTTCCAAACATTTAAAGAGAAATTAATGCCTATCCTTAAAATCTTTCAAAACTTCTAAAAAATCAAAGAGGAGGGAACACTGCTGAGCTCATTTTACAAGGCCAGCATTACCTGATACTAAAGCCAAATAAGGACAATACAAGAAAAGAAAACTACAGGCCTATATCTCTGGTGAATATAGCTGTAAAAATTCTTGACAAAATATGAGCAAACTGAATTCAATAGCACATTAAGAGAATCATGCACCATGATCAGGTGGGATTTATCCCTGGCATGCAAGGATGGTTCAATATACACAAATCATAAATATGATACACTACATTAATAGAATAAAAGACAAAAATCATATGATCCTCTCAATAGATACAGCAAAAGCATTTGAAAAAATACAGCATTCTTTCATGATAAAAACTCTGAATAAATAGGATATAGAAGAAACATACCTCAACATAATAAAGACTATGTATGACAAGCCCACAGCTAACATCATACTCAATGGTGAAAGGTTGAAAGCTTTTCCTCTAAGATCAGGAGCAAGATAAGGGTGCCCTCTCTTACCACTTATTCAATACAGTACTAAAAGTTCTAGCTAGAGCAATCAGGCACGAAAAAGAAATAAAAAGCATCCATATCTGAAAGGAAGAAATAAAATTGTCTCTGTTTGCAGATTATATGATCTTCTATATAGAAAATCTTAAAGACTCCACCAAAGAACTGTTAAAACTAATTAACAAATTCAGTGAGGTGCAGAATACAATGTCAACATATAGAAGTCAATTGTATTTCCATACACTAAAAACAAAATATCTGAAAAATAAATTAAGAAAATAATTCCATTCACAGTAGCATCAAAACAAATAAAATACTTTGGAATAAATTTAACCAAGGTAATGAGAGAACTGTACAGAAAAAAACTGTAAGACTTGGATGAAAAAAATTTGAAGGCATAAATAAATGGAAGGATATCCTGTGTTCATGGACTGGAAGAAATAATATTGCCCAAATGTCCAAAGTACCCAAAGCCATCTATAGATTCAGTGCAGGATTCAGTGAAGTCTATTTCAAAATTCCAATGGCATTTTTCATAGAATTAGAAAAAAATATCCTAAAATTTTTATGGAACCAGAAAAAAGATTCAAATATCCAAAGCAATCCTGAGAATGAAGAACAAATCTGGAGATATCTCAATTCTTGATTTCAAATGATAATAAAAAGCTATAGTAATCAAAATAGTATGGTACTGTCATAAAAACAGACAAACAGATCAGTGGACAAAATCAAGAGCCCAGAAATAAACCCCCACTTATATGGTCAACTAATATTTGACACAGAACCAAGAGTATTCAATGAAGAAGGGATAGTCTCTTTAATAAATGGTGCTGGGAAAACTAGATTATCCACATGTGGAAGAATGAAATTAGACCCCTATCTTACACCACTCACAAAAATTACCTTAAAAAGAAGTAAAGACTCAAGCGTAAGTCCTAAAACCATAAAACTCTTAGAAGAAAACATGCAGAAAAAAACTCTTTGACATTGGTCTTGACAATATTTTTTGGCTATAGCATCAAAAGTACAAGCAATGAAAGCAAAAATAAACAAGTGGGTCCATGTCAAACAAAACAGCTGCTGCACAGCACATGAAAAAAACAAAATGAAAAGGCAACACATGGAATGAGTGAAAGTATTTGCAAATCATATATCTGATTAATGGTTTCACATCTAAAATATGTAAGAAACCTTTACAAGTTAGCAAAACCAATGAAAAAAAAATACCCACACTGATCCATTTAAAAAATGACAGAGGACCTGAATAGACATTTTTCCAAGAGAAGACATAAAAATGATCTTGAAAGGACCTACAGGTACATGAAAAGATGCCCAACATCACTAATCATCAGGGAAATGCAAATCAAAGCCACAATAGAGACATCACCTCATACCTATCATAATAGCTATTATCAAAAAGATGAGATAAGTTTTGGTGAAGATGTGGAGAAAGGAAAATCCTTGTGCATAGTTGGATAGGAATGTGAGTTGGTACAGCTGCTATGAAAAATAGCATGGAAGTTCCTCAGGAAATTAAAAATAGTACTACTATATGATCCAACAATCCCACTTCTGGGTGTATATCCAAAGGACATGAAATCAGGATCTCGAAGAGATAGTTGTACTTCTTTGTTCATTGCAGCATTATTCACAAAAGCCAAGATACGGAAACAACTTAGCTGTCCAATGACAGATGAGTGAATAAAGAAGATGTGGGGTATATATACAATGGAATATTATTCAGCTATAAGAAAGAAGACATAGCTGCCACTGTGACAATAAGCATAGATCCTGAGAGCATTGTGCTGGGTGAGATAAGTCAGACCCATAAAGACAAATACTGTATGATATCACTTATATGTGGCATCTAAAACAGCCAGAATTACAGAAACAGTACAGTAGGGGGGTGGGTGGAAATGGGATGATGTTTGCCAAAGGGTGCAAATGTACAATTATAAGTTCTGAGGATTTAATGTACAGTGTGGTGACTGTAGTCAGCAATACTGTCTTATATACATGAAACTTCCGAAGAGGGTAAATCTTAAGTTTTTAACCACAAAAAAGAAATGGTAATTACATGAGGTGATGGAGATATTAATAACCCTACTGTGGCTATTATTTCACAATATATAAATGTATCAAGTCACTTTGTCATACACTTTAAACGTAGACAATGTTACATGTCAATTATATCTCAATAAAGCTGGAAAAAATAAAAATAAAATACCCATGAGTCTATACTGATAGCAATAAGTGACTAAGTAAGATGGACCAATATCCCTTGCAAAGAAATTACAAATAATTCATGTAGATACTCTACCCTCAAGTGTAACTTCCCACTCCTTGAAGTGTTGGCTGCATGTAGTGACTTCCTTCCTAAGAGTACAGTGTGGAAAGGGGAGGAAGAGAATAACTATATGGAACAACATGGCAAGACTACTTCAGCTGGCTGATCAAAGTCAACATCAATAGTGATTTTTTTTATCGTTTGTACCCTTGGTATATTGTGATAATGATGACACTTTGTGTCATTGGTCTTCCTTCCAAAACACATAACTATAGTCTAATCATAAGAAAACCACAAGATAAACCCCAAGTGAGGGACATTCTACAAAATGCCTCATCATTACTCGTTAAAGCTGTCAAGGTCGCCAAAAATTAAGAAAGTCTGGGAAATTGTCATAGCCAAAAGGAGCCTTAGGAGACATGAAAACTAAATGGAAAGTGGTATCCTGGATGGAAAACTAGAATAGAAACAGTATGGAGGTTCCTCAGAATTTTTAAAATAGAATTAATTACCGTGTGATCCAATAATTCTACTATTGAGTATTTATTCAAAGAATACAAAACCCCTAGTTTGAAAAGATATATGCATCCCTATGTATATTGTAGCATTATTTACAATAGCCAAATTATGCCAGGCACCCAAGTGCCCATTGATAGATGAATGGATAAAGAAGAAGGGGTATATATACAATGAAATACAATTCAGCTGTAAAAAAGAAGGAAATCTTGCCATTTGTAACAACACGGATACATCCAGAGGCGGTAATCCTAAATGAGATAAGTCAGCCAGAGTAAAACAAATGCCATGTGATTCCACTCATATGTAAAATTTAAGAAACAAAACAGATGAACAAAGAAAAAAGAGACAAACCAAAAAACAGACTTTTAACTGTAGAGAACCAACTGGTGGTTACTAGAAGGGGGAGGATGGATTAAATAGATAAAGGTAATTAAGAGTACACTGATCATGAGCACCGAATCATGTAGAAAATTGGTGAGTCACTAAATTGTACACCTGAAACTAAATATAACTATTTTATAACTAAAATAACATGGTATGTTAACTATACTGGAATTAAAATTCTAAAGTTTTTACTTTTGATGAAATATATTTTATCCTTTTTTTTTTTTTTTCGTTGCTGTGCTCAAATGTCATACCTAAGGAACCATGGCTCAATTCAAGGTCATAAAGATATACCACTAAGTTTCATAATTTTAGCTCCTACCTTTAGATCTTTCATCCATTTTGAGTTAATTTTTGTATTTAGCATGAGATAATAGTACAAGTTTATGTTTTTGACATGTTAATATCCTATTTTCTCGGAGTCATTTGTGGAAAGGACAGTTCTTTCTCCATTGAAAATCCCTTGTCAAAGATCAATTGACTATAGATACATGGGTTTATTTCAATTCCACTGATACATATGTGTGTCCTCAATTCCAATACCACATAGTCTTGATTACTGTAGCTTTGTAATAAGTTTTGAAATTGGGAAGTGTGAGCCCTTCAAATTTGTTCTTCTTTTTCAAGATTTTTTTTGAGCTGTTCTGTGTCTCTTACCTTTCTGTATCAACACAGCCTTAGCTTCTGTAAAAAGGGAATTGTCTCCCAGTCCATGAACATGAGATGCCATTCCATTTATATAGGTCTTTGTTTTCAACAATGTGTTGTAGCTTTCAGAGTACAAATCTTTCCCTTTGTTTGCTAACTTCATTTCTTAAGTGTTTTATTCTTTTTGATGCTATTATAAATGAAATTATTTTCTTAATTCAATTTTTGGATTATTCATTACTAATGAATAGGAACCTACCTGATTTTTACATGTTGATCTTCTTGTATTCTGCAGTCACTCTAAAATTTATTTATTGGCTCTAATAGGTTTTATTTTGATTCGTAAGGATTTTTTATATACAAGATCATGTCACGTACAAATAGAGGGAGTTTTACCTTTTCCTTTTCAATCTGGATGCTTTTTTATTTTTGCTTAGTTTCCTTACTTGGTTCGAACTTCCAACACAGCATCGAATAGAAGGGATCAGAGCAGACATTCTTGTCTTGTTTCCGATCTCAGCAGGGATTGTTTACTTTTTTTGTCCACAGTATCTAGCAGAATACTTCTTAGCCTTTTTGGGATCATGCATCCTTTGAAGGATCTGATCAAAGTTATGGTGCCAGTTCTAAGAAAACCACAAGCATAATAAGTACATAATATTTCACTTATAATTTAAGAGACTTCATAGCCTTAGCACAGTGCCAAGAGTGTAGTAGAAATTTTGTGAAAATATGTCAAATAGCTGAATTCATGTGGTATTTTAATAATAATGAGGCAAACATACCACCTTTATACTTTTACAGTACTTCGATATTCTCTATCCCTGTTGATCCTCACTGTGATTCTATGGTTTGATTGCTGAGATACTGGTAACGCCATTTATGAGAGATTAAACATAGACCCTGAGTAGTCAATAAATTAGTGATGGAACTAAGACCACCAGCACTCCATCAGAGCACTGTTTTTATAAAACCTATAGAATATATACTCATTCTGTTTTACCTCTCTCTTTCTAGCAGCTTCTCTTTGAGATGATATTTAGATTGGGCAGGAGTATAAAATAATTATAATGATAGCTAATAATTTTAGAGTGCTGTTATGTGTTCATTATTATTATTATTACCCTCAGTTTTACAAATGAGTCTGAAAAAAAGATCCCACAGCCCCTGTATTTCCCTGAAATGTATTTATATTGAAAAATAAATTGATGCTCAAAGAGTCACTTGCCCAAGGTCACACAGCTAATAAGATCTGTAGTCAGGATTCAAACTCTAGCTGCCTGATTCAAGAGCTGCCAATAAGCTTGAAGCCTGTCCTGTTATTTCTGTCATGTATTTAATTTTTAAATACTGCGGGCTTTGGGAATCGGAAAAATTTGTGTTCATTCCCTAGCTCTGTTACTTATGAGCTGCTGTGTGACCTTGGATGGTCTACACAAACATGATTGTCTTAAGTTTCCTCATCTGTAAAATGAACATAGCAGTTACCTCAGTGGATTGTGGTGAGGAAGATAAAATGTGATAATGAATGTCAAGTTCATAGCATGATGCTTGGTGTTCATTCAGTTAAGGGCAGCCCCTTCCTACGATGGACACATCCCACTACTCCTAGGAATAGGTAAACACTTTAGCATAGTGAGAGCCCTTTTGTGATTGGACCCCTCTGCAGTGATATTTCTCAGCACGTCCCGTCTCACTGTAAACTCTTACCATGTTGAACTGTTTTAAGTTCTGCAAAATGCATCATGTATTCTCTTGCTTCCAGACATTTGTCAGGAATGCCTTGGCCTGGCAAATCCTGCTTTTCTCTCGTGTCATAGCTGAGACAGCCCTTCCAAAAAACATTCCCTGACTATTCCCCTTTTGCATGTCTGGGATGAGCAATACTCTTGTTTGATTCCATTGCCCTTGCACTTTGCTGAAGCTCATTTCTTGCACTAAGTTGTAATTATCTGTCTCCACAATAGAATGTAAGCTCCCCAAGACTGTGTCATATTCCCTATTGTATCCCTGGTGCCTGGCACCATGTCTAACTTGGAGTGGGCACACAGTGAATAAATAAGGAATGAATGAAGAGAGTGTCACTGTGCCCCACTAGCTGTCCCTATGTACCTGTTCTCCCTTTTGTCCATTTTTTGTAGTTAAGCTGTTAACACTTTAATTTTACGCATACACCACACACACACACACACACACGACTACAAATAAAGTGGAGAATCCTGAAAGAGATTGGTCAATAAATAATTGGGTAAGGGGCGCCTGGGTGGCGCAGTCGGTTAAGCATCCGACTTCAGCTCAGGTCACGATCTCGTGGTCCGCGAGTTCGAGCCCCGCGTCGGGCTCTGGGCTGATGGCTCGGAGCCTGGAGCCTGCTTCCGATTCTGTGTCTCCCTCTCTCTCTGCCCCTCCCCCGTTCATGCTCTGTCTCTCTCTGTCTCAAAAATAAATAAACGTTAAAAAAAATTAAAAAATAAATAAATAATTGGGTAAGATTAATGTCAGTATTCTAGTTGTGCTATTATACTATGATTTGCTCCCCTCCTTTTATAGCTTAAAACACTGTGGTAAAAAACACATAACATAAAATTTACCATCTTAAACACTCTTAAGCGTATATAGTTCAGTAGTGTTACGTGTACTCACATTGTTGTGCATCCCATCTCCAGCACTTTTCATCTTGCAAAGCTGAAACTTTATACCCATTAAACAACTCCCCTTGCCTCTCTTCTGCCAGCCCCTGGCTACTTTCTTCTCCCTCCCATTCTACTTTCTGCTCTATGAGTGTGACTGCCCTAGGGATCTCAAGTAAGTGGAATCGTATGGTCTTTGTCTTTTTGTGATTGGCTTATTTTACTTCACGTAATGTCCTGAAGGTTCATGCATGTGGTAGCATATCACAGTATTCCTTTACTTTGAAAGGCTCAGTAATACTGCACTGTATGTATATACTACATTTTGTATATTTATTCTTCTGTTGATGCTCAGTAGGGTTGCTTCAACCTCGTGGCTACTGTGAATAGCGCTGCTGTGAACGCGGGTATGAAAATATGCCTTCAAGACCCTACTTTCAATTATTTAGGACATATATCCAGAAGTGGGATTGCTGCATCATGTATGGTAGTTTTATTTTAACTGTTTTGAGGAACCAACATACTGTTTTCCACAGAAGTTGCACTTTTACAATTGCACCAGCAGGGCACAAGGCTTCCAGTTTTTCTACATCCTCATCAACACTATTCTTTTGTTTGTTTTTATAGTAGCCATTCTAGTGGATATGAAGTAATACTTCATTGTAGTTTTGATTTGCATTATTCTGATGATTAATGATGTTGAGAAGCATCTTTTCATGTTTGTTGGCCATTTGTATATTATCTTGGAGAAACGTCTATTTAAGTCCTTTGCCCATTTTTAAATCAGGTTATTAGATTTTTTGTCATTGAGTTGTAGGAAGTCGTTGTATATTCTAGACATTAACCCCTTACAAGGTGTATAATTTGTACGCATTTTTTCCTATTCCATAGCTTTCCTTTCCACTCTGTAGATTGTGTCCTTTGATGGGCAGAAGTTTTTAAGTTTTAAGTAGTCTCATCTGCCTATTTTTGCTTTTGTTGCCTGTGCTTTGATGTCATATTCGTTGTCAAGTCAAATGTCATGAAGCTTTTCCCATATGTTTTTATCTAGTTTTTAGTTTAGGATTTTATATGTAGGTCTTTAATCCATTTTAAGCCTTTCTTTCTTTCTTTCTTTCTTTCTTTCTTTCTTTCTTTCTTTCTTTTTTCTTTCTTGTTTCTTTCTTGTATTTGATGTAAGATAATGGTCCAACTTCATTTTTTTTCATGTGGATATCCAGTTTTCCTAACACCATTTGCTGACAAGACTATCCTTTCCCTATCGAGTGGTCTTGTCATCCTTGTTAAAGATTGTTTGACCATATATGCAAAGGTTATTTCTGAGCTCTCTATTCTATTCCATTGGCCTTTATGTCTGGTATTCCAGTACCACACTATTTTGATTACTATAGCTTTATACTATATCTTAAAATCAGCAAGGAGCATTCTCTAACTTTGTTCTTATTTTTCAAAATTGTTTTGGTTATTTGGAGTCCCTTCAGATTTTATAGGAGTTTTAGGATGGATTTTTTTTATTTATTCAAAAAATTTTATTGGGATTTTGATATGGATTGTATTGACTCTGTAAATTGGTTTGGGTAATGCTGACATCTTAACAATATTAAGTTTCCCAATCCATGAATACAGAATGTGTTTCCATTCATTTGTATTTTCTTTTATTTCTTCCAGCAGTGTTTTGTAGTTTTCAATGTACAAGTCTTTCACCTCTTGGTTAAATTTATTCCTATGGGTTTTTTATGTTATTGTAAATATAACTGTGTTCTGAATTTCTTTTTTGGATTATTCATTGCTAGTGTATAGAAATGCAGTTGATTTTTGTGTGTTGATTTGTATATTTTTATACACAGAGAGTTTCTGTGTATGTGTGTGTGTAATCTTTAGCTTGTTCTGGATACAAGATCATGTCATTTGTGAACAAAGATAATTTTACTTCATCCTTTCCATTTCAGATGCCTTTTAATTCTTTTTCTTGCCTAATTGCTTTAACTAGGACTTCCAATACTATGTTAACTAGAAGTGGCAAGAATAAGCATCTCTGTTTTATTCCTGATCTCAGAGAGGAAATGTTTTTGTCTTTTATCATTGAGTATGATGTTAGCTGTGAGCTTTTCATATATGGTTTTATTATGTTGAGGTAATTTACTTCTGTTCCTGGTTTGAATGTTCTTATCATGAAAAAGGGTGTTGAACCTTGTCAAATGATTTTTCTGCATTGATTGAGATGATCAAGTAGTTTTTGTCCTTCACTCTGTTAATGTGATGTATTATATTGATTGCTTTTTTATATTGAACAATTCTTGCATTCCAGGAATGAATCCTACTTGTTCATGGTGGAGTAATTCTTTTAATGTGCTACTGAATTTGGTTTGTTAGTATTTTGTCGAGATTTTTGCATTAGTATTCATCAGGAATATTGGCCCATAGTTTTCTTTTCTTGTAACATCTTTGTTTTCCTTTGGTGTCAGGGTAATAGTGGCCTCACTGAATGAATTTGGAAATGTTCCCTCCTCTTCAGTTTTTTGGAAGAGTTTGGGGGAAGATTGGTGTTAATTCTTATTTAAATGTTTGGCAGTATTCTCTACATTGAAGCCATCTGGTCCTGGGCTCTTCTTTTTGGGAGATTTTTGATTACTAATTAATTCTTCTTACTATTTATTGGTCTGTTCAGATTTTCTATTTCTTCATGATTCAGTCTTGGTAGGTTGTGTATTTCTAGGATTCATCTATTTCTTATAGGTCATCCAGTTTGTTGGCATATAATTGTTCATAGTAATCTCTTATAATCCTTTCTATTTCTGTGGCATTGGTTGTAATGTCTCCTCTTGCATTTCTGATTTTAGTTATTTGAGTCTTATCCCTTTTTTTTTCTTAGTGTTACTAAAAGTTTGTCAATTTTGTTGATCTTTTAAAAAAACTAGCTCTTAGTTTCATTGATTTTTTTCTATTGTTTTTTTATTTAGTTATATCTGCTGTAGTCTTTATTTGTTCCCCTTCTTTGCTTTAATTTTGGGTTTAATTTGTTCTTTTTCTATTCCTTGAGATATAAAGTTAGGTGGTTGTTTTGAAATATTTCTTCATTTGTAAATATGTCTTTACAAATACATACTCTCTTAGCACTGCCTTCAGTGCATCCCGGAAGTTTGGTACGTTGAGTTTTTGTTTTTATATGTCTCAAGGTTTTTTTTTTTTTTTTTTTTAGTTTATTTTGAAGGGGGAGGGACAGAGAGGGGGAGAGAAAGAGAATCCCAACCAGGCTCCACACTCAGCGCAGAGCCTGACACAGGGCTCAATATCATGAACCTGTGAGACCATGACCCGAGCTGAAGTCAAGAGTTGGACGCTCAACCGACTGAGCCATTCAGGCAACCCCTCAAGGTATTTTCTTAACTTCCCTTTTGATTTCTTCTTTGACCCATTGTTTAACTTTTGTTCTTTTAATAATAGAACACTCCTCCAAGTTTTATATGCATGTGGGTTTCCAACTAGAGACTAATTTCCCCAGCCTACTTTGTAGGCAGCTGTGTCCATTCTCCAAATTTGGGCCTATAGGATGCTCTGTTTTTTCCTCCCTCCATTCCCAATGATGAGAATTGGGGAAATTGCAACATCTGGAGCTGCCATGTTGGAAACCATTGTGAAAGATGGCAGCACCAACCCACCATCATGCGTCCCAGTGTGATCCAACAGAAAAGAACTCTTTAGACTCTTAAATACAGAGAACAAACTTAGGGTTGATGGGGGTGGAGGAGAGGGAAAAGTGGGTGATGGGCATTGAGGAGGGCACTTGTTGGGTTGAGCACTGGGTGTTGTATGGAAGCCAATTTGACAATAAATTATATTAAAAAAAAAAAAAAAGAACAGAGCTCTTTACCTGCCTTAGACAACCTGCTTCTGTGTAGACCGTTATATAAAAGAGAAACACATGTTTGTCTCAATTAAATTGTATTTTGTAGTCTTTTGTGATAGCACCTTGGCCTGTACCATATTAATGCTTTAACTTTACCAAAAGTGTTACAATAACCTGAGGAATTATGCAGAGTTGGCTTTGTTCTTTGTTGGCCTTCCTTAGTAAGACATTAAAACTAAATGAGTAAATAAATTCTTATGAAAAATTAAATGGGGCCCTGACCTACACAGCGTATTTCTTCTTAACTCTAGCACCATATTGACCTCACTATGGAGAGCAGGAATGGATATTTTTATTTTTCTCTCTTTATCTGGTCCTTGTCCACTTCTGTACCTTCTTCTTCTTCTCATTCTCTCTCTCTCTGCTTTCTATTCTAGGCAAAGCACCTAATGTTCTTTTCTTCCTCTCTTCTTTTCTTTCCATCTGGACACACTCTTTCCTGTAACTGGAGGACCTTTGCACATGCTCATACATATCTGGAGTGCTCTTCTCTTCCTCTTGGCTTCAGTGCATTCTACTTACAGTCATATCTCGGTTAGCACCTCCTGCAGAAGTCTTCCCTGACTTCTGAAAATTGGCGTGTTCCTCTCTCATATGCTGTATTAGTTCAGATCCTCTGAGAAGCAGATGTCAAAAAGCGATTAGATGTGCCAGGGATTTTTTAGGGGAGGAGGCAGGAGGAGCTGGAGAAGCAGAAACAGATGGAGAGAGCCTTCAGACAGTGATGCAGGTCGGCTTCTGTGAAAGATGAAGGAGAAGTGGGAAGGGTCTCAAACTCTGCACAGCTCCAAGAACACTTCAGGGAGGCCAATAGAGTGTCCTCAAGCACAAGCTGCCTTTTGGAGGCACAGAATTCGCCCACCACGCTCAGCCATTGGCCAAAGGATCTGGAGGAGCAGCAGCCAGGACTGTCAGTGAGCTACGCTCCCTGCAGTCAGAGATGCACGCGGTGCATTGTCATGGTCACTATATATGGTCTCTGAGCGCCCTGCCTGTGGTTACACAGGCTTGTGTGACCATACATGCACATTCTCCCTGCACTATCCACTCCATGAGGTAAAGGACTGTGTGTGTTTTGCGTGATACCCCCAGGGCCTAGTGAGTGTCAGGCGCATTTTAGAGAAAAAAGCCACTAGCACACTTTTAAAAATTAATTTAAAATTCTTTTAAATTTTAAAAAGATTTTAATTCAGTCTTAAAATTTTCTTCGACCTGGTTTAAAGGGGAAAGTGCCCTGGGGGAAATAATATCAAAATACATATAATCTGTAATTATGGCGGTATAACTCTGAGAGCATGAGCCTGAAAATCTCTATTCGATGAAATTTAATGAAATAAATGGCCTTATGGCAGTTGATCAGGTCAAGTGGTAGAAAGAGCTAATCCCAAGCAAATCTTAAACCTGAAAATTTATTCATTGTTCCTGGAAAGATGGTGTGTGTTCTGAGATATCTTTATGAGTTTAATAAAATACTCTATTTATAAATGATTCCACATGTAAATAAATGCTTTATTGGTCTACATGAGAAAAAGAAGGTCAGATTTATTGGTCAACTATAAAAATGTAGATGATTCTCCCAGGCTCACTGCTTTGAAGTTAGGCAAAGAGCAAATGTCAGCAAAGGGCAGGCATGAAATCTGGGCACTATGACAGTTATGCATGAACATTCTTGATTTCCCCTATATTTTAACAGTTAGTATAAATGTGGGTGGCCTGGAAAGTGCTTTACTTATAGTATAATGTGTGGGAGTGTAGGGCCCCATGTGGCATCACCACGTGTGAGCCTGCCTGCTGTGGTCATCAACACCTTTGGCTTTCCTGCTGCACCTTTGAGCTCACTAGTCCTGTAGTCCTGGATATGTAAATTTAGACCTATAATTTACAAGTGTGCCCATGGTGCTGGGCTTATCTCCTCAGAGGATGCATGAAATCAAGTGTTTGAGAGTAGAATCCAGTTTTGCCCTTGATTTATGGTTTCAGATACATCTGAACTTCCTCTAAATTTCTTCACCCTAAATGGAAACTGCTTTACTGTTTTATCTGATGCTAAAAGTAATATTAAAGCAATTCAGGATCAAGGGGGAGAATAAAGTGAAACAACTGTAACTCCACCACCAGGGGAGAAACTGCTTAACATTTTGTATAGAGACTTCTGGACTGACTTCATGTCTTTCTTTCTTTTTCTTTTCTTTGTCTTTTTTAGTTTATTTTATTTTGAGAGAGAGAGAGAGAGAGAGAATGTGTGCTTGCGCATGAGCAGGGGAGGGGCAGAGTGACAGAGAGAGAGAGAGAGAGAGAGAGAGAGAGAGAATCGCAAGCACGCCCCATACTGTTAGCACAGAGCCTGATACAGGGCTTGATCCCACGACCGTGAGATTATGACCTGAGCCAAAATTCAGAGTCGGATGCTCAACTGACTACGCCACACACATGCCCCTGAACTGACTCCATTTCTGATCCTCATTTGGCCATGGCTTCTGATACTGCCCTTCTACGTTATGATATGATCTATCTCATTTTTTAGGAATTCTAATCTAATAACAAAAATATGATCAGTGTACTGCATGCTTTATGGAGATTGTGTAATTTAATCCCTCAACCACTCCTTGCAGTATGTAAAATTATTCTACTCTTTTTATACAGTGGAAATGGAGAACTTGGGAGGTATTAATATTAGCTAAGAAAAACACTGACATTCTAACCTGGCCAAGTTCTCTCTGATTGGAGAGGTAAGAAGTCCTTTATTTTACATCTCCGGGCTGTATTTTATGGATTATTACAGGCTATTTGTAAATTCTTCTGGAAGAAAACATGAGATAAATCCCATACAAACATACATATTTGAAGCGATTCAGGGACCTTGCTATGTGAATAAATACATGGTCTGACCTTCTGTTTTCCTGGAAGAAACCGTTTTGTCAAGGAACTGCTCTCCTAATTTATCTGACTTGTAATTTCAGGGTTTCATAAAGCAAAGGCCCAAGCGTAATTACTCTGAGTGCCCCCATTTAAGCCGTCATGTTTTTTTAACAAACTCTGATGCTTGGCGACCTAACCTAGCATGTCCGTAATGTCTTGTGTGTCTGCTTAGTTACTCACAGGCTTTCTAGGTAGGCCTTCACTGCTTTATGGCTGTTAAATATTCCCAGCTACATTTTAGTGCTCTTGGTCTTTTAAATGGGACATAAATCCTATGTTTCATGTATGAGTGCTTCCAGTCTGAATACCCACCTCTGTATCGCAGTCTCAGATTCTCCCTTAGGATTCTCGAGTGAGTGGCTGAAGTCATTATTGAGGCAAGAGCTATTACTTGAAGAGTTGGCAGACTTACATTCTTCTACCTTGCAAGCAGCCAACGATGTGCTTTCTTTCATACACACTTGTGTATTTATCAAATTGAGAGGGAGAGGATCTCATCTATTGCCTCAAGTATTTTGAGGATTGAGTCAAGAGTTACAAAATTGAAATGCTGGTAAGGGCCAACCAGGCGGATTGCATAAGTGTACAATCAAAGCTCAGTAGAAGCAATGGGGAGGGAGGGGGCCTGGAGCAAGCTGGAGAACTATGCTCACTTGAATTATTTTTTAAAAAAATATTATGTTGGCCAAACAACACACACAAAAAGCTGCGTTTAGACCATGACGGGCTGCCATTTGAAAATTTCTAAGCACTGTAATGGAAGATTAGTACACGATAGGGAAACATTTTAAGGTCTTAGAAGTTTGACCACTGTGTCCAAGTGGATCTCTTTCTCTTTTTATCCTATTTTCCAGTAGTCACTCTGTTCCCTTTTGTAGTACTTGTAACAGTCTCTGTAATTAGTTTTTGTTGTGCATTTACTTGTTTATAACCTGTCTCTGTCTCTCTCTCTATCTCCCTCCCTCCCTTCCTCTTAACTTTTAAGCTTCACGAAGGCAGGGACCGTGTGTATCTTGCTCATGGTTGTAATTAGCAACACTAGCCACGGACAGGCACATAACCGGTCCTCATAAAAATTATTGAGGGGATAAGGCAAAGAGTGTGATGCATCTTATCATCATGCGACATATCTTATTCACCTTGGTACCCCCAGCACTTAGTACCATCGTAGTGATGCAATAAGTATTTGTTGAATGAAATTGTCGGTGATCTTGGTTCACCACAGATGGTTAGCCACAGCAAAGTGGTTTACATTGGGTGGGGCCAAGGTTTAGAAATAGATGTGGTCACTAGGCTGAGGATGCATGGGCACTAGACCCAGCCCTGTAAGGAAATTCAGTAAGACAGAAAATAACCAGTTTTATGGATACTAATCAGGCGTGACTGGTAATCTGAACAAGCTGTGCACATCAGGGATGCCTAGTGATGGATAAAAATAGGAAAGCAAGGAACGATCTGTGTTCCCACGTAGAGGTGTGCAGTCTTGCCACAAGTAAGCCAACAGATGATAGAACTAAATCCATAGTAGCTGAAGGCTCAGTTCCTATGGTGGTAAAAAGGGAATGAGGAGAGAAAGGCCCAACTGAGATTAAGGCGCTAAGAAACCCTCTAGGCATCCAAAGCAGGTTTAGGATTTTAAATTTCCAGAAATGGTTGCAAGGTATAGACTCAGCCTCACCATTCATGCAGAACAATCTCTGAACCCCAGGTCAAGCTCACAGCAGCAGTAGTGTTGGTTGGTGTTGAGTTGCCTAATAAATTCACCCCCACTGAGGATGCCATTTTGCCAGTAACTGAGGGGCTAAGATCAGCACCCTTGGCCATAGGGAGAAGAGCCCCCAGTACCACCTTTCGTCCTGAGTGTCCCATGATCCTAGAATGTTTAGTTTCCAGAAACGGAGAACCCATATGGGTGAATGCTTTCACATGATAGAGCAATAAAGACTTTGGTTGTAAATAACAGAAAGATCATTCAAAGTACCTTAAGGGGAAAGAGGAATCTACTGGTTCGCACAAACACACCGTGTAAAGGCAGGAGCAGAGCCAGTCCTAGGGTTTCTGCTTTCTCTGCCTGTACTGCTGTCTGTGTGGCTTCAGTCTCCTCTGTTGTAGGTGGGCTTTCCCTATAGAGATCAGTGTAGCCTTGATGGTCAAGAGCATGAACTTGGGTAGTCCCACAGTCCAGGTATGCCCCTCATCTGTGCCCTTGACCTTAGACAAATTCTTTACTTGTAAAATGTGCATACTTAATAGCACCTATCACAGGTTATTGCAAGTGTGAAATAGGTAAACAAATGTAAAACCCTTAGCATAATGCCTGGTACCTGGAAGGTACTCTGTTGTAATTGGTGAGCAGCAACTCTGGCTTATAACATAACAGCTCTGATGCCAGAGGGGAGAAAATGATTTGGTACACCAGTTCTGCTTAAAGACCACTTCTCTAGGAAGACCTGTCATTAGTTCAGCCCTTGACAGAGATACTGTCCATGTGAGGGGAGGCAACTTCTATCAAAAGGTGGGAAATTGAGAGATGAGGCAGAGATGCCTCTATCTACAAAAATTTGCAAATCCCGTTCCATACAGTTGGTGCTAGGAAGTGGCTGCCCAGCCATGGACTGTGTTTCCTAGCACTTATCCCCCCTACGTGGGGGTGGGGACGTGGGAGGACATACCTGTGACTGGTCCTTGCTCGTGTCGGGTGAGTAGAAGTGCTGTATAAAAGCCAAGGCTCTGAAGAATTGCTTGGGTTTTCTCTGGGATTTCTTTAGGATGTAGTTAATGATGAGGACATTGGTTCTCGATCCTCATTACACATTGGAATCACCTGGTAATCTTTTTTTTTAAGTATGAAATTTATTGTCAAATTGGTTTCCATACAACACCCAGTGCTCATCCCAACAGGTGCCCTCCTCAATACCCATCACCCACCCCCCCCTTCCCTCCCACCTCCCCATCAACCCTCAATTTGTCCTCAGTTTTTAAGAGTCTCTTATGTTTGGCTCCCTCCCTCTCTAACCTTTTTTTTTCCCCTTCCCCTCCCCCATGGTCTTCTGTTAAGTTTCTCAGGATCCACATAAGAGTGAAAACATGTGGTATCTGTCTTTCTCTGTATGACTTATTTCACTTAGCATAACACTCTCCAGTTCCATCCATGTTGCTACAAAAGGCCATATTTCATTCTTTCTCATTGCCACGTAGTATTCCACTGTGTATATAAACCACAATTTCATCAGTCCATCAGTTGATGGACATTTAGGCTCTTTCCGTAATTTGGCTATTGTTGAGAGTGCTGCTATAAACATTGGGGTACAAGTGCCCCTATGCATCAGCACTCCTGTCTCCCTTGGGTCAATTCCTAGCAGTGCTATTGCTGGGTCATAGGGTAGGTCTATTTTTAACTTTTTGAGGAACCTCCACACTGTTTTCCAGAGAGGCTGTACCAGTTTGCATTCCCACCAACAGCGCAAGAGGGTTCCCGTTTCTCCGCATCCTCGCCAGCACCTATAGTCTCCTGATTTGTTCATTTCAGCCACTCTGACTGGCGTGAGGTGGTATCTGAGTGTGGTTTTGATTTGCATTTCCCTGATGAGGAGCAACGTTGAGCATCTTTTCATGTGCCTGTTGGCCATCCGGATGTCTTCTTTAGAGAAATGTCTATTCATGTTTTCTGCCCATTTCTTCACTGGATTATTTGTTTTTCGGGTGTGGAGTTTGGTGAGCTCTTTATAGATTTTGGATACCAGCCCTTTGTCTGATATGTCATTTGCCAATCTTTTCCCATTCCGTTGGTTGGCTTTTAGTTTTGTTGATTGTTTCCTTTGCAGTGCAGAAGCTTTTTATCTTCATGAGGTCCCAATAGTTCTTTTTTGCTTTTAATTCCCTTGCCTTTGGGGGAATCACCTGGTAATCTTAACAAAACTAATTACAGGCCTAGTTTTAGACCATTGGTTCCTAACTAGGGGACCTTTTTGTCCTCCCACCCACAAGTGAGCATTTGGTAGTCTGAGGACATTTTTGGTTGTCGCAACTTGGGTTAAGGAGTTCCTGGAATCTAGTAAGTCAAGGCCAGGGATGCTGCTGAACATTCTACAATGCACAAGACATCCTCTCCTAACAAAGCTTTGTCTGGTTCAAATTTTGTCAAGGTTAAGAAAACCCTTTCCTAGCGGTTGGAGAGCCACAGGCTAAGAGGCCAGATTCAGGCTGAGTGCCAGAATTACTGCAGCAAAGGGGAGCTGCCTGTCAATCTGGAACACCCACTGTGGAGAGTTACCTTAATGAAGAATAGAGCTTTCTTGTCTTAAACCATCAACCATTGAAACTTGGGGTCTCTTGGCGACAGTAGCTAGTGTTGCTGTAAATAACAAAAGAGGAGAAATGTGCTAAAGACATTGTAATTATTTAGTTTATGCCATGGACAGATATCATATTACTGTCTGCTCAGGTAGAAATACTAAATTGTGGACCACTGTTTTGCTTAAAATTTACCGGTAATTCACAGCACAGATTTCCCTGATTGAAATCTCCCAGATTAGTATGCAGTGATTTTTTGTGGCATGGTAATGGAATACGAGTATTTGCTTCGTATCCCGGATGGCAGATATTTGGGTCTGACCTTTCTAAGTAGGTTAGGTTAGGTTTCAGCTCAAAATTTGTTTTATTTAGTATTTCCTCTGTTTTAGTCAGTAAATGTTAAGTTAATCTTTCACATCATCTTATTCGTTATTGTTTGTAATGAAGACAAGTTGGATTTGTGAGGCAAGAGAAGAAAAATTGTTACAGATGGCAGCTTTAGTAAATATTGTAAAAATGCCAATCTCTTGAATCTGTTTGACTATGCAAGTCACTGTGAATGTTTTGAAATCAGATAATATTGACACTCCTCAGGGATTTTGTTATTTCAGGAAATTTAGAAAAAAAGAGGCAATACTACTCTCAATGTGAGGGGCTTCACTGGGGCCCATATCTGCTCTAGGAGTGACCCAGGGATAGATAATAAAACACTGAACCCTCTGGCCATGTTGACTGATTGGTACCCAAGTTGGTCCAATTAGGGCCAATCTTGGGACCTGTTCAGGATCTGTCAGAAGAGGACATGTTTCTTTTTGTTGTTTTGGAGCTCTAAGGCTATCAGCCGTGAGCCGCGGGCAGCTTGCTTACTTAAGGATGAAGCCAGCACAAAGAAAAGCATAGGTAAAGATGAGGAAAATGAGAGGGGGTAGAGAGGACAGATAGATTAGGTTCTAAGGACATCATTTCATTTGAGTGTCTGGGCCAGGGTATCAAACCCCACCTCTAAGTCAATGGCACTTTCACTAACCCAAGCCAGTAAGTCTCCCTTTTTGCTTAAGCCAATTTGGGTTGAGTTTTTCTGTTGTTTATTTCTATCTACTTTCAAGTAGCATGGGTGGGATGTGTTAATTATATCTGACCCTTAGGAGCTTCCATCTTCATTTGTTTTGGTAAATTATATTATTACTACTGATTATTGGGCTCCTTTCCCAGTAATGAACTTGCTCCTCAGTTATTTCCATGAAACTGGCATTGCCTATCTTGTGAAAGGAGAATACTTCTCTAACTCATTGATGTCAAGTCTGGCCATGCCACTTGCTTTGGTTAGTAGGATGTGGGAAGAAATGACGGGTGTCATGTCCATGCAGAAGACTTAAGGGCTGTCACAAGGGTTTGCCATTCCCCCCCCCCCTTTTTTCTCTGCCAAGTGGCCATCAAATCCCAGGATGATACCTAGAACAGAGAAGATATTTGGAGCAGAGCCTGAGCTGACCCATGGCAGACAAGTAACATGAACAGGAAATATATTTATTTTATTGTAAACCACTGATATTTTGGATTTGTTGTTACTGAAACATAACCTAATAAAAGCTGACTAACATACTTACTATTTTTAAATGCTTGCCAAAGTTTATAACTGAATAAAAATCTAGAGCACCTATAATGTTGTCATTTATATCCTGCAGGTTATGAAAAAAGAATTTGGGATGACTCTCTCTCTCTCTCTCTCTCTCTCTCTCTCTCTCTCTCTCTCTGTGTGTGTGTGTGTGTGTGTGTGTGTGTGTCTCCTTTTGGTGTTCATAGCCCTATTATATGCAGTGGTAATCAAGAACATGGGCTTTAGCTCTGTGATTTAATAACTGGTAAGTTCTTGGGCACCTGGCTGGCTCAGTTGGAAGAGTGTGTGACTCTTGATCTCAGGGTTGTGAGTTCAAGGCCCACAATGCATGTAGAGATTACTTAAATAAATAACACATAAAAAAAGCTAGTAAGATCCTGAACTATTCTGAGACTAAATGTCCACCTTATAATAATAATATCTTCTCATAGGATTTTTGCACATACAGAGCTAAACACAGTGCGGAGTACGTAGTAAAACACTGAGTAAATAGTAACTCTTATTCTCATCATTCATTATAGAAGACAGGGCCCCCAATGAATGCTTTTTTTCTAAGCTTATTTATTTATTTTGAGAGAGAGAGAGAGAGAGAAAGAGAGAGAGAAAGCAAGCTGGGGAGGGGCAAAGAGGAGAGAGAGAATCCCAAGCAGGATTTGCACTGTCAGCACAGAGCCCAAAACAGGGCTTGAACTCACGAACCAGGAGATCATGACCTGAGTCAAAATCAAGAGCCAGAGGCTTAACCTGCTGAGCCACCCAGGCGCTTCTTTTTGATGATTCCTTTGGGTGGGGTCCAAGGTAAACTTATTAACCAGTATTAAACACCACTCCTTAACAGATGGCATTCTGGGGAGGCCCCCAAGACATTACTTTGAAACTTGGAGCCATGCCATTCTAGGAAATCTTAAGTGGGGAGAATGCTTTAGAGAACGTTGGATGGGTGTTGAGGTAATATCCTGTGAAGTGGGATAGCCATTTATCCCCTGAATGTCTTTGTGCTCTGAATTTAAATGAAACAACTGCAGAGTTGGTCCTTAAATGAGAACTGAGGACACCAGAATCTTCATTTACTAGTGGTATTTGGCAACTTTGTTTTGCTAGAGTGTAAAGATTACGTTGGTTGAACTCCTTTAATGTTCTTGTAAAAGAGGATGAGGAGTTTTATGACAGCAGTAATTCTTAGGGCAAATATCTCTGGGTAATGAAGAGTAGGTCTTTTGAGTGATTTGGTTGAAGTGTGTGTGTGTGTTTGACATAGAAAGTTCCAGAACATGAGACCTTATGAGGAAAGGAGAAACTGAGCTTAGGACCTATTTAGGAATTGTGGCTAGTTCCAGTGTCAGAGTAAATTTATTTAATTACTTAGTTAATTAATTAATTAATTATTTCAGCAAATATTGCTCTCTCTGTGTTCAGGTATTGAGTCAGAGGCTAAGAATATAGAGACTCACTCATTCTGTTATTCATCAGCAAATACTTATGGAGCACCTGCAATGGTGCCAGGCACTGTGCCTGACACTTGGGGATACAATAGCAAGCGAGGTCAGGCAGTATCTGCGACCTCATGGAACTTAAAGTCTAAGAAGTAACAGAGGTGATGAAGTCATCACATAAATGTGAAGTCAGGTGAGGATAATCACCTGAAGGAAAGGAAAGTGAGAAGAACTGTGAAGATGTTTATCAAAGGGCATGCCATCCTGTCTGATGGTGTCAGAGATATGATATGGCCAGATTTGTGTTTCAAGTGAGTAGTCTGGTTTCAATGTCCAAATGGAGATGTGACAATGAAGGCAGAGAACCGGTTAGGGGGCCGCCGCAGAGGTCCCCAGCAAGAACTGTGGATGGCCCAGACCAGGGAGGTGATCATGGAGACAGAAGTGGACTGATATCAGAAACCTTCAGGAGGTCAACTGCATTGAACTTGGTGAAGAATTGAATGAGAAAGAAGAGGGAAGCGAGGTCGAGAGTAACGTCTGGGGTTTAAACTTCCCTCCCTGGCCTCTAGAACCTGATAAATGCACCATGAAAAACAATATGAAGTATATGCCCCAGCATAAGCAAAATTAGGGCAGAGTTAAATGGGGTGTGATAAAATGTCTCTGGCAGCCTCGTGTTTCAAGATTAGAGTATAATGTGTTTGTTGCATAGTCCATGGCCAAAGTCAACACAAGCACCCGGATTGTAATGTACCACTTGAGGATGCAATTTGAATATTCCAGCCCCGGGTCTAACTGTGAAGTCAAGCTGTTGTGTGGTCCTGTAATATTCTCCATCCCATCCCACCCCTGAAAAAGCTCTGTGCTCTTTTCTTGTCAGAGCTGTTTGCAAAGCCTGAGGGATGTCACATAACAGCATGCTCTTCAAGGAATTAGCTTTGCAATTTAATGAAGAGAAACTTTTATGACTTCAGCTGGCTCAGTGTTTATAGTTTCTCAGACTATACTATAGTTAAAGCTTGGTTATAAAAGCATACACTAGACTCATGTAAGTTATATAACTTATAACTCTACAATATATAACTTGTAACTCTTGTAAGAGTTAAAAGAGTAAACACTAGGCACTTGTTAGTATCACTTGTGAATTAGAAAACAGACTTAACAAATATTAACTAACTTGTTTATGGACTCTTGGGGACTCATTATTGTTCAATGCTTATATTTGTACCCACAACTTGTTCCTTTGACAAATATTTATTGAGTATTTACTGAATGCTATGACTGTTTCAAGTAAACAATATAATAAATTTCTGGTCCTCACAGGGCTTATGCTCTATTTGGGAAGATAACAAAGCAAAAACAACTAATATAGTATATATACATATTTATAACATGAAGAATAAAACAGGGTGAGGAATGTGGTAAGGCACATTAGAAAAGCTGCTTGTTCAAGAAGTCCTTTGTGAAGGGAAGATATTTGAGCTGAGACAGGATTGATGACAAAGGATTTGGGGGGCAGAAAGCATTTGGGGTGGGGGAAACAGCAAGTGCAAATGCCCCGAGGCAGGAAACGGCTTGGCACACTTTACAACAGGAAAGAGAAAGCCATGTGGCTGGAGTGTCTGAGCCTAGGAAAGAGGAGTCTCCTTGGGGGCAAGAGATTAGAGGCTCTTTAGAGCCCCAGTGAAGAGCTTGGATTTTATTCTAAGTGCAACGGACGCCACTGGAGGGTTTTAAAGCAGAAAAGTCACGTGATCTGAGTAGGCGTTAAGAAGATCCTTCTAGTTCCTGAGTGGCAGGTGAGTAAGGTAGGTACCCCAGAGTAGAAGGAAAGTCTGGTCATTTGGGCCCTCATTTTAGAAGAGAGATAACAGAGAAATGGGTGAATTTTCTATATGTCTTGGATGTGAGCTGACAGGGCTTGCTGGTGAACTACATACAGGAGATTAAAAAAAACAAACAAAGAAACAAGGGCAACTTCTGGGTTTTTGATCAAAGCGATTAAATCATGAAGCCCTATACTGAGGATTCAACCCAGACCTCCTTAACATTCCAGCAATCTCTTTTGAAAGGCAAATATCTAATTGCCTGTTCTGGTGAGGAATTCTTCCTTTTGAAGTGTTATCTTATTATTCTATCTCCAGGAAGCAGGAAGAAAGAGAGATTGATATTTATAGGGTGCATTCAAATTCAGGTTTGCCTGCCCCAGATGTCTGCTCCAAGCCTTCTGACTAGGTTAGTAATAGCTGTGGAGCACTCCCTCTGCCACTGTTAGGGTCTGCCTTAGTGTCCAATTCCTTAGCTCTAAAGGGAGACAAAGAGGTTGACGGTTTTGGCCTGACTGGCCTTCTTGCGGCCCAGTGCTGACTTTCGTTTGCCGTCTACTTCCTGGATCTGGTGTCATGACTTGCCCAAGAAGACTTTGCATACATGCTTGGTAGCATGTGTTGACAGATTGGCTTCCAGAAGGGAATCTGGACTGTGTTCAGGGGCGTCTGACAGTCCCTAGAGCCCAGAGAATGACAGTCTGGCCCCTTTGTCTGTCTCCTTGCTTTCTGCAGTCAGAGGCCAGGCCCCAGCGCTCAGTGCTGCGGTGGAGCTGGGTCACCACTGTGGTTTGGACAGAGAGCGAGGTGGGGCGAGCTGTCCTCAGGCTGCTCCGGAGTTGGCTTTAGACAAGAGACTAAGGTCAGGCATGTGGTCGAAATCACATATGTGTTTCTGGCAGAGTTCGCATCAAGCTTTATGAAAATATTTTTTTATAACTTCATCTGTGCTTAACAATGATCAATTTCTTGGTTGGAGATGCAGGGAAGGTCCTTGGGATATATTCTCACTGAGGATGGAATTCTGAACTCTGACACTGAGTAGGTCAGCTTTACCCCTTCAAATTTTGTAAAGTCTCTTGTTTGGGCCTAGAGGAGAGTGTCAATCAGTCAGGATCCTGGCAGGAAACAAGATTCTCCTCTGATGGTTCAAATGTAAGAAAATTAATGAAGGAATTACTCTCAGGTGTGTGGGCAGGACTAAGGAAACAAATAGGGTTGAGGTGCCAGGCTAGCAGCAGGGTAAGCTGTCACCAACCCCAGGGCGAAAAGGGACCAAGGGCAGAACTGTGGTTACCTGAGCCAGGTGGGACCAGAAACCATCGAGCAGGAGCCCCCAGTAGGGGATGGAGCCCCTGAGGGAGCAGTCACTGCAAGGGAAGTAGCCCAGAGGTGGGAGGGAACAAGAAAAAATTACCCACCCTCTCCTGTCATCGCCTGTCTGTCTGCCAGGAAATGGAGGCGGATGGATCATAAGGAGCAAACGAAGACCCACTAGCAAGAGACGAAATGTCATTCTTCACTCCACATCATAAGATTGGCACTGTCTTTAAACACACGCACGCATGTAGGCAGGCACACCTCCTCCCAAAAAGGAAGTCCAACTTTGTATCTTCTCTTATTATTTGCAAATGTATGTGTAAGACACAGTTATCTTTTTGGTTATGTATCTTCTAATTTAAAAAAAGAAAACAAATTCCTTGGGGCACCTGAGTGGCTCAGTCAGTTAAGTGTCTGACTTCGGCCCAGGTCATGGTCTCATGATTTGTGGGTTCAAGCCCCGCGTCGGGCTCTGTGCTGACAGCTCAGAGCCTGGAGCCTGCTTCAGATTCTGTGTCTCCCTCTCTCTCTGCCCCTCCCCTGCTTATGCTCTCTCTCTTTCAATAATAAGTAAATGTTAAAATTTTTTTTAAAACTTCCAGCAAACTACAGTTTGCATATTTACTTGTAAATTGCTTGTTGTGCACAGTAGCATGGCAGGTAAGAGCTTGGGTTCTGTAGCTCAGGTTGCTGTGAGCATTACCTGAGCATCTACAAAGCCCTTAGAAATGTGCCTGATGCAAAGTAAGCAAATGGGTTATGTTGCAGTAGAAAACATGTCCCAAACACAAGCTTTAAGGGTGAGACAAAAGTATATAAGCAGAAGTTTAATGAGTATTTCTGTACCCCACCTTGCACACGTCGTTGGGGGTGTATGCTCTCCACCTTGGAGACCAGCAGTTAAGACTTAGTATTTGCTACCTAGCAGACTGTGCTACCTTGAGTAAACTCACCTCCTGCAACCTTACTGGCCTCATCTGTGAACTAATAGCAGTTAATAGTGCCTGCTTTATAGGGCTGTTGGAGGAGTAAATGCAGTACATCCGGTCACTTAGCCCAGGCCCTGCCTGGCACATCATGAGTACTCAGTAAAATATTACATGCGATTATTGCTGTGAAAGTCATGGTCATTGTGTTTAAATTGGCAAAGAGGAAAAAATTCATCCTTAATCCTACAGATTCATATAAGATCACTGTAAGAAATATGTTGGCATATTTTTAGGCCTTTTCATAAAGACTCCATATACATAGACATATTTTACCTAATTGAATCATTGTACATTCTTCTATGGACCTATTTTTTTTTTAAATTTTTTTTTTAAACGTTTATTTATTTTTGAGACAGAGAGAGACAGAGCATGAACGGGGGAGGGACAGAGAGAGAGGGAGACACAGAATCGTAAGCAGTCTCCAGGCTCTGAGCCATCAGCCCAGAGCCCGACGCGGGGCTCGAACCCACGGACCGCGAGATCGTGACCTGAGTTGAAGTCGGACGCTTAACCGACTGAGCCACCCAGGGGCCCCTCTGTGGACCTATTTTTAGTGGCTATGTAACATCTTATAGGCTCAGAGTAATTTATGCACCCAACCCTATTGTTGGTTATTTATGGTTTCTGTTTTCAATTTTCTTTTCTATTTTAAGCAACACTGTGATGAGTAATATTTTTAACAGCTTTATTGGGATAGACAGTTGACCCTTGATCAACGCATGTTTGATCTGCACAGGTCCACTTGTACGTGGATGTTTTATAATACAGTACTATAAATGCATTTTCTTTTCCTTGGGACTTTCTTAATATTTTCTCTAGCTTGCTTTAATGTTAGAATACAGTATATAATTCATATAACGTACAAAATATGTGTTAATTAACTATTTATGTTATTGGTAAGACTTCTTTCCAATCAAACATAGGCTGTTAGGGGGGCCTAGGTGGCTCGGTCAGTTAAGCATCCAACTTCAGCTTAGGTCATGATCTTTTGGCTCGTGGGTTCAAGCCCCTACATCGATTGGGCTCTGTGCTGACAGCTCAGAGCCTGGAGCCTGCTTCAGATTGTCTCCCTGTCTGTCTGCCCCTCCCCCTGCTTGTGTTCTGTCTCTCTCTCAAAAAATAAATATTAATTTAAAAACAAACAACAAAAAAAGTAGGATTTTAGTAATTGTGTTTTGGGAAAGTCAAAAATTGTACTTGAGGGGCACCTGGGAGGCTCAGTAGGATAAGCATTGGACTCTTGGTTTCAGCTCAGGTCATGATCTCACTGTTTGTGAGTTCGAGCCCCATGACAGCACGGAGCCTGCTTGAGATTCTCTCTCTGCCTCTCCCTTGCTCACGTGCATTTGCTCTTTCTTTCTATCTGTCTCATAATAAATAAATAAACTTAAAAAAAATTGTACTTGGATTTTTAACCTCGAGAGTTTGGCACCCTCAACCCCTGCATTTTTCAAGGGTCAGCTATAATTTACATACCATAATATTCAACCATTCAAAGTGTGCAATTTAATGGTTTTCAGTGGATTCAGAGTTGGGTAACTGTCACCAAAATCTAATTTTAGGGTATTTTTGTCACTCCAGAAAGAAACCTATACCCATCATAGTTCTCCCCCTCTCCACTCCTCCTCGACCCAGGCAGCCATTAATCTACTTCTTGTATCTCTAGGTTTGTCTAAATTCTGGACATTTCATACAAATGACATCATATAATATGTTATACTTTGACACTGGCTTTATTCACTTAACATAATGATTTTGAGGTTCACCCATGTTGTAGCACTATCAGACCATCATTTCTTTTTATTGCTGAATATCCCATATTATGGACACATTTTATTCATCCATTTGTTAGTGATGGGTTAGTGATTCGGGCTGTTTTCATGATGCATGATGATCTTATAAATTAATCTTTGTACACATCTTAATTATTTCCTTTGAATACATGTCTAACTATGAAAATGCTGGTTCAAAGATTATGCACATAATTTCTAAACTTTCAAATATCCAACACTTCTGATCTAGTCTATCATTTGAGCACATTAATTACTTCTATTGTCCATTGAAGGGTCACTGCTCTTCATCTTTTGAACTACAAAGCTTTTCTTTTGTGTTCCTGTGACACCTGGAAGTATTTGCTACTCCTAATTCTCTACAGAACAATCCCTTGTGGATTCTATCCTCTTGGGTGCCTGAGACTCTCGTGGGCAGTGATATTCCTAAAGGGAGCTAACACTATTTACGTGTATCAATCTTTATCCTTTTCTTTTTTTAATTTTTTTTTTTTAGCATTTATTTATTGTTGAGAGACAGAGACAGAGCATTAGCAGGGGAGGGGCAGAGAGAGAGGGAGACACAGAATCTGAAGCAGGCTCCGGGCTCTGAGCTGTCAGCACAGAGCCTGATGTGGGGCCTGAACTCACGAGCTGTGAGATCATGACCTGAGCTGAAGTCAGATGCCCAACCGACTGAGCCACCCAGGTGCCCCCATCTTTATCATTTTCAACTAGAAACTCCCTGTAGTGTGGCATTAATGAAAATCAACAGAGACCCGTCAGTGGCAGATAGCCTCTTTAAATTGTTTCACTTCGCCCTATTTTTAAGTAACTTTCTGTCACTATGAACCTCTTGAAAGTGGTTAAAATCCAGAAAAATTCTTGAGTCAGTGGAATTGTGACCCAAGGTTTCACAGCACACAGGCAGCTGAGTATCGTTAAGTGCATCATCTTATTTCACCGGACTTTTCCCATCCTTTAAGAATTTGAAGATAAGTGAAAGTTTGTTTTCTACATACTGTGGTTTTTAAATTTTTTTTTTTTCAACGTTTATCCATTTTTGGGACAGAGAGAGAGACAGAGCGTGAACAGGGGAGGGGCAGAGGGAGAGAGGGAGACACAGAATCGGAAACAGGCTCCAGGCTCCGAGCCATCTGCCCAGAGCCCGACACGGGGCTCGAACCCACGGACCGCCAGATCGTGACCTGGCTGAAGTAGGACGCTCAACCGACTGCGCCACCCAGGCGCCCCTACATACTGTGGTTTTTAATCCAGCATAGCTGTTAAACTCTTGGGGTGGCCACCTGGGTAAAATCTACTCACGGTTTTCCCTTATTATGTGAACGGATCCTGCAGCGAAGGCAGCTGGTGAATAAACACCAAGCTTAAGCCTTCGTCGGTGTGAATCCTGGATAATGTTTACAAATAGAATGGTCTGCAGCAACCAACTAGCAGCAGATAAGAGAGCCACCTCATTTATAGCTGCGTTTAATCTTTCCAAAGCCAGAAACATATTTATTGAATGATGGTGAATAGAACAGCTTATTACGGCCTTCACCCCTGGAGTCTCGTTCTCCTCTGACCTTTCTGGTCACAAGCAACAAAGGTGATTAAGATACTTCGTTCTTTGTACGAAGACCCATTGACGGCACTCCTCCAGGCTCCCGGATGTTCTTGTCGGGTTTACCTTCATCTTTACCCCACTGCCTCTTGGAAACAGCCCCACGTGTGTATGAAACTGCTGGCCTAGAAGAGAAGAAAGTGTAGCAGGTACTAGTAAGTGTTTGACTTCTCTTACGTGTCACTTAGGACAGGCATTTTTATACAGGCTATCTAATCTCCACCTCACAAGCCCCGCCCCACGCAGCAGGTGCTGTTATACCCATTCTAAAAATGAGAAAGTTGAGGCACATCTGCTCCCTGTCTCTTGGCTGCTGAAGTGTGAAAAAGTTCTAATTCAGTACAGACTTCCTATGATTTCGGCATAGGAAGTGCATTCATTTCTAAGAGTAAATAAAGGTGACCTGATTTGCTAAATTCTTTCCTGTCAGAGATAGTGCCTGCCTTGGTGGCCAAAGCCTTTTAAAATAAATGCTGCAATGTTATATTTGCCAGGATGAGGTGTTCAGAGATAATGCCTCTCAAAAAAAAAAAAAAAAAAAAAATGGGGAAGTCCTATGATCAAGAAGTTTGAGAACTTTGAGGTTGAACTAAATGACACAAGATTCTTGATTGCCGACCTTCTCAGAGACTCGAATATAGCACGTGCATTGTGAGTCACCAAGGTGGGTAGAAGATAAATACTTTTTCGTGGGACACCAATTAGCATTTTATTTAAAAATTTTTTTTAATGTTTTTATTTATTTTTAAGAGAGAGACAGACAGAGCATGAGCAGGGGAGGGGCAGAGAGGGAGGGAGACACAGAATCTGAGCTGTCAGCCTAGAGCCTGATGCGGGGCTCAAACGCATGAACCATAAGATCTTGAGGCCATCTGAAGTCAGACGCCTAACCAACTGAGCCACCCAGGTGCCCCACCAATTAACATTTTAAAGAGCTGGTTTTTGTGATGCACACAGGGTCAGAATGAACTTAATGGCCATTCCTTTTGGGTTTAATTTTTTAATAGAGGCAAAGCACACAAAGGTATTTAGTGAAAAAAAATATTTCTCACTTTAACCTTTGCTTCTGAGATTCTCTTGAGAGACAGCCATTGATTTCAAGTCTGAGATATTCTATGCATGTGCGACCATGTTTGTATGTATGTATGTACATGTATGTCTGTGTATGTTTCAATTTTGAGCACTCTATATACATTTTTCTGTGCTGTGTTTATTTTAAAATGTTTATTTTCTGAGAGACAGACCATGAGCAGGGGAGGGGCAGAGAGAGTGGGGATCAGAGGATCCAAAGTGGACTCTGCACTGATGACAGTGAGCCTGATGCAGGGCTCGAACTCACCAACCATAGATCATGACCTGAGCCAAAGTCAGACGCTCAACACTGAGCCACCCAGGTGCCCCTGCACCTTGTTTTTTTTTTTTTTTTAATTTAATATATATTAGAAGTCATTCCATATCAGTACATATAACACTGTGTCATTTGTTTTAATATCCACATAGTATTCTATTATATGGATGTGCCCTAATTCCTTTAACCAGTACCCTTACTGATGGACGTGTAGAATATCATATTTCTAATTTTTCCTACTGGAAACTGCTGCAGTGCGTGCCCTTGTACATGTGTCTTTGTCACCATGGTGCTTCTTGTATCAGCCTTTGATAAAAGCCAAGGGAATAAGAATGTAAAATAATAACAATAATAATAATAACAAATGACTCTGTGAAGTCAAAATGCCACATGTTTTCAGTCTTTTGATCGTCTGGCTTGATCCAGAAGTGTTTAGAGAATTTAGAGTTCTGGAGACTGTAGGTCCAAGCCCTAAAAGAACATGTTGTCTGAAGTTGTTTAAAATAGAAGAAACAAAAGATAGATGACGTTTTGAGAGAGAAGAAAAATTCAGGTTTTTGAAAAATTGTTTCTCTTAGACAATGAAGAGGTTGGGAGTTAATAATTGTATGTGTGTTCCTGCTCATGGCAAAATGAAACTTGAAGCACGAAACGTCTAAGAACAGGGATTTCCTACATGCATAACCTTTGATTTTTGATTCAAACCTTACAGCAGACTGCTTTAGTCACATTGGTTCAGAAGCATGAGTTTTGCTTCCTCACTATCTTGTACTGGATTTCATTTCTGCCAAAGAGCATTTACCTCTCAGTCCTTAAGCCTTGTTTTTCCTCTTGAACATATTTCTCCCTTTTCTTTTTTGTGTACTGAATAGAAAAAACAACAACAACAACAACAGAGAGTAACTTCATGTAACAACAAATAAAATATTTCTTCTTAAAATGATGTGGAGTCTAGTTGGAATTATGCTATAGAATTTGATGCAAGTCCGTCTATGTTTTGTTAAATGGCTTTATTGATCATGCCCTCCATATTTTTTTAATCGGTTTGAGCAACGGGGTTCAATCTTAGAGCATGCTGGGCAAATTGCCTTGAGGCCAAATTGCTATTGGGACATCAGGTAATTTAAATATATTTCACATCAGCTGGTCCTCCTTTGGGAGAGCACCAGTATGCTATAGCCCCTAGTCATCACAAAGTGCCATCACTGGAGGTTAGGCACTCTGTGTGTGGTATCTGATCATTTATACAATATGTTCAGCATCATATGATCCTCTATTAATAGGTGGATCCTGCTGTTATCCCCATTTTATCAGTAAAGAAACCAAGGGACAGGATAAAAGTAACTCCTTCTGCACCGTCCAGCTGGGATCTTATCGAGCTAGAATTTGAACCCATTGTTATAAAAATCTTGCCCAAATTAGAGATGGCCTGAATCTTTAGGTCTTACTTGGATTCTTTGAAGGCTGAAGAAATGTAATCAACTGTAAGAGAAGAGGTTTTATCCCTCCTCCCGTCTAGTTATACCAAGCCGTGTGGATGGTCCCCAGTGCTCACAGCCCTGTGCGCAGAGCAATTTGTTCTCCTACATATAAGCAGGCCTGGCTCCAGAGTTGGCCCAGCTCTCTGGGTCAGAGGCCGGAGCAAGCCCAATGACACAGGTGACTCTTTCAAGGAAGGAGATGCCCTGACCCTTTTGTTAACTCCCCTGGGACAGAAGTCATCACTTGCAGTGATGTGCAGTCAAACTTGCAAGTCAGTTAGATGGGCAGGCCCCTCACCATGCTCTAATAGAAACAGTCCCCAGAATTTTCCCTGGAGAAGTTTTACAAACATTAGCTGTTCCCTCTCTGTGTTCTCCTTTGTTGGAAATGGTTAGAACGCTAGAACCCAGCGTAACAGTAAGTTTCCGGATTTCCCCTTTGTGTCAAGCGGCCGATGCATCGTCATTAAGTAAATCCTGAGTATTAAGGCGTTTTCAGATCGTAAAGAGGAATTTGATCAAAGGATTCCCAGAAACACAAATCTCATTTGAGTCTTAATGCTGTGCTCCTCACCACTGCCATGCTGTGGGCATCTGGTCATTTGCAGTTTGTCCTTTGGGCAGAGTAAACCCTTCTACTGCAGGAAAAATCTCAAAAACTTCATATAAACAGAACAACACCTATGGAGTGCCAGGAACTGCCAGATGCTCCATATCTCCATAAAGACAGATTCCTGGCACCGTTTCACCAAGGACACACTGCCAGCTGCCCAAACTCAAACCAGGATTCAGATGCAGGTCTTGCACACCCTTGCTTCTGTATGTGGTCATTGCCCCTGTTCAGCTGCCTCCCCAAACAAGCAAGATGCAGAAATCAGAGACCAGAGGGAGTCTTGATTGCCAGGTTCAGGTTCCTGCCAAGGCAGGATGTAATTGCAGGGCTAAGGCTAGAGCCTATGATAAGCGGATGCTAAACTTGTTTTTGGCAGAACATCTGGGATGTGTCAGGGTTAGGGCAGAAGTGGGGGAGGAAGAGGCTTAGGTGCAAGGATCCCTTCGTGATCTCTGGTCTCCTCTTGCGTGAGCATGAGGACATTTCCTGAATGCCAGTCCTCAATATTTGAGCGGTTGGCTCAGATATGCTCTGGGTCTTTAAAACGTTCAGGCCCAGAGACATGGTTACAATAGCATGAGCTTTTTTGCTGTATCTGAACTTGGTCTTCATCTCTCTGGGGACCCTGGTTTGAGTTACTTGGATGTGATGTCTTTCATGATGGAACAGCTAACTTGTGAAGAGGCTGCTGACGTTTTTCCTATTGACTATGCTGTTCGCCAATACTGTCCCAGGTTAGAAAGGCATCAAGCACCAGTTGAATGGCTCTGTCTTTGTAACTTTAGCCCTGTTTTCTTTCTTTTTTTTACAGAAGAGAAATCAATAGATATGTTACTTTTATATAAAATTTCTTTCATTCCTATAATTTCCTTTCTTTTGATTTTCTTATTGTCCGGAAGAATGTTAGGTGAAGATATACTCTTATGTTTACAATTTTTTTCTTTTTTCCCTTTCTTTCTCCCTCTCCCGACCCAGCCACCACCTCTCTTTCTCTCTGTATTTCTTTTTCAAAGATTGAAGGGCTTGATGCTTTGTGGCTACCCGCACAAAGGCAGCTATAAATTTGAGAAACTCCGCAATCTGCCATGCTTCATTCTCCTCCTTTGTTTCCCAGAGTGATCATCATCGTTTTCTCTGGGTAATCGCTAACGGGAGGACTCCAGACTAAAAGGAGGAACACAGCACAACACTGGGTGGCTTCCTGACACCTATTGTTGGAGCCCAGCTTTGATTTTCCTTTGCTTAGAAGTGTGGGCTAGCCTCTGTTATTTGCTTTTCTCTCCTCTCATCAATCTTGCTTGAGACTCTAGTTTTACTGAAATATATTGTCATCAAGCCAGCCAGGTGAAAAGGAATCCATTTTCCTGAAATCATTCTTTTGGTGAGAGGCTTTCTGTGTAAAAAGATTGTAGAGTAAATCCTTGCTGCTTTTCAGGGTAACTGGGGGCTGAATGAGGGTAGAGTTTTGGAGAGGAGGAAGGAAAGCTTTCCTTTTTTTACTCTATTGTTTCCTGGTGAAATGGGGAGACCCTGGGCCCTAGAGCCTTGACCCAGCCCATTCCAAAGCTGTCATCGAAGGTTCTTGATCTCCTCACTAGAAAGAATTCAAGCACAAACACAGCACAGCGAACGAGGGACACAAGTGGAAAAGTTTATTAAAGCAAAAGTACACTCTCCAGATGTGAGAGCAGGTGAGCTCAAGAAGGAGAGAGAGAGAGAGAGAGAGAGACGTGCACCCCGGGGGGTTAGGTTTTTACCTTTCATTGACAGTTTTTAACGAGGGGGTGGAATATTCACTACTTAGGGCAGATATTTCTTGGAAGCAGGGTTTCCCACTTTTTCTTCCTAATTTGGTCAGGGGTTTCCCGTCATGGTATCTGCCATGTTGGGCCTGTCTGGTGTGATCCACCTTCTCATGGAGTGCTGCCAGGACAGGCCTCTCTGACTTTCCCAGTAACTGGCCATGACCTCCTTATTGCTGGCCTCCAGGCATCAGGTTAAAACCTAACTTAACTGCTTACTCTGACATGATTACAAGGGCACAACCAAGCATCTTAATGATGGCTACATCTGTCTTAAAAGTTGGGTAGCTAGCAATTCTTAATTACAGACTTCATGTGGTGGAGAAAGCGAGGGCCCATCTCCTCCCCTCAGGGAGCATAAGCTCTAGTATATCCATAAACAGACAAACAAACACAGCTATGAATATGGAAATAAACACAGAAGCCAGCTTAGGGACAGACGCATGCCATGAAGCAAAAAGGGTGGAAGGTGGTAACTGTGGGCTGCTTGGGCTAAAGATACCCAAGTCTTTGCTTTTGTACTGAACCAAAATGGTGGGAAAGGGGCAGCCTTGTAAATATCTGGGAGAAAAGCTTTCCAGGAAGGAAGCATCACTGCAAGTGCCTGAGACATGAACAGGCATGTGTTTTGAGAGACAGGAACATGGCAGCTGTTCTGAAAGATAAGAGGGGTCAGTTCGTGGTGAGCAGAGTGAAAGCATTACTGACAAAGGGAAGGATTGGTTCAGGGACCTAAAGAAAGAAGACTAAAAATAATAGAAGTCCCTGTTTGGCTAGTAGCACTATATGGTGCAGATGTACTTTTTAAATAGCTTTAGTGAGATGTAGGGGCGCCTGGGTGGCTCAGTTGGTTGAGCATCCGACTTCGGCTCAGGTCATGATCTCACAGCTCGTGAGTTCGAGCCCCATGTCGGGCTCTGTGCTGACAGTTCGGAGCCTGGAGCCTTCTTCAGATTCTGTGTCTCCCTCTCTGTCTCTGCCCTTAACCCACTCGCATTCTGTCTCTGTCTTTCTCAAAAATAAATAAACATTAAAAAAAATTTATATAGCTTTAGTGATATGTAATTTACATACCAACATCCCATGGAAAATGTTTATACATTTGAAATGTTACCAATTTGATATATGTATGGTGACGGTTCGGTGACATTTAGTATATATACAGAGTTGGGCAACTGTTGCCATAATCTTACTTTAGAACATTTTCATCATTCACTAGAAGAAATCTAGTGCCCATAAGCAGTCACTTTCCACACTCTCAACTCCCACTCCAGACCTAGGCAACCACTAACCTACTTTCTGTCTCTGTACTATTCTGTCTCTTGCCTCTTCTGGACATGGGATCATACAATCTGTGATCTTTTCTGACCTCCCTAGAATGACGTGTTTGAGGTTTTTCTATGTTGTAAGGCCGTAAGTATTTTATAATATTCCATTATATGGATATACCACATTTTAGATAACCGTTCTTCAGTTAATAGACATTTGGGCTGTTTCCAGTTTGGGGCTATTACGAATAATGCTGCTGTGAACATTTGTGTACAAGTTTTTGTGTGGACGGATGTTTTCATTTCTCTTGGGTTAAATACCCAGCAGTAGAATTTCTGGGTCATGTGGAGACTCTATGTTTCACATTTTGAAGAACTGCCAAATTGTTTTTCACACTGACCATGCTGTTTCACATTTACACCAGCAATGTGTGAAGGTTACAATTTCTCCATATTCTTGGTAACTCTTATTACTGTCTGTCCTTTTGATTACAGCCACTCTAGTGAGTGTGAGGTAGTATCTCATGATTTGAATTTGCATTTCTCTAATGAGTAATAATGCTGAATGTTTTTTTCATATGCCTATTTATTTGGGGAAATGTCTATTTAAATCCGTTGCCTATATTTTCGTGGGGCTATCTTTTTATTATTATTATTGAGTTATAGGATTTCTTTTTACATTCTGGAGGTACGTTCTTTATTAGACATATGATTTGCAAATACTTCTCCCAAGACAGCAGGTTATCTATTCACTTTCTTGATGGTACCCTTTGAGGCACAGAAATTTTTAATTTTAATGTTGTCTGATTTATTGAAATTCCCTTTTTTTGCTTTTGCTTTTGGGGTCATGCCTAAGAAATCTCAAAGGCACTATGATTTACCACTGTATTTTCTTCTAAAAGTTTTAGAGTTTTTATTTTAAATTTATATCTGTAATGTACTTTTAGTTATTTTTTTGTTTATGCTACAAGGTAGTGACCAAATCCATTATTTTTCATGCAGCTCTCCACTTGTCCCAATATCTGTTGAAAATATTATTCTTTCCCTACTGAACCATGTTGGACCCTTTGTAGAAAGTCAATTGACTATGAACATTAGAGTTTGTTTCTAGGCTTTCAGGAGAATGCATTTTTAACGCATGGCATCAAAAATGATGGCATTTTTCTAACATGGGGTGAAGCCTTCAGAAAGCCAAGCTCTGGTGGGGGAGTAAAGCAGCTGGTAACTGTCAGATAAATTCTGGATTGAAGGGGCTTCATTTTCTATGGCTATAAAATGAATTTATGGATGAAGACTCTGGTATTTCTTACTTACAGTACTGGAAAGAATCTTAAGCAATTCTTAGACCCTTGATAGGACTATATCTTAACCATTCTTGACAGAGCGGTATCTATTCTACAGTTCTTTTTTTTCTTTTCTCTTCCCTTTTTAGTCTTAAAATATAAGCTGGGTTGAAGAGATGAGATTTAGAGATTTCAGTACACATGTCAATTGGGTGATATATACAACAATGTGAATAGAATAGAATAGAATAGAATAGAATAGAATAGAATAGAATAGAATAGAATGTGTAGATATTTGAGATCACTTGATCACACAAATTCAAGGGCAAGGATTTTTCAAGTTAGAAAGGTTTTGAAGTACGCTGGAAGAAACATAGACATTGGGCATTCATCCTCCAAGATTCATGCTCCCCTCTAAAGCCTTTCCCATGGGGAATTTCTTCCTGGACCATTCCCTTGTGGGATAAACACTCCAAAATGCATCAGTGTCCCTGGACTGTCTCCTAAACTCAGGCTCCAAATGTCTTCCTGGATATTTGCACTAGGACACCTACTAATACTGAAGATCCCAAACAGAAGAGTTATCTCTGGCATCTTCTAAGAGGAAACAGTTTATCAGTCTTGTGGATTTATCCATTGCTGCAGGTCTTATCTCATCCATGAGATTTCCATTCCTCTGGCCTCCAGCTGAATCTCCTGACATAGGGCGGTAACTTTCTGATCAGACACTTCCCGTGGAATTTCTTTATCTTCCAGATAGATTGGGTTAATTTTGTTGGAAAACCTCCTTGATTGCCTCAGTCTCTGGGTCCCTAGATCTTCATTGCCGATAGGATAACACCTAAGCTTCATCGCTTAAACTTCAGGGTTTTTGTCCACCTGGTCTTTCGTTTGCTTTCCAAGCCTGATCTCTGATTTCTTCCATACATGAGTTTGTCTTCTCACCAGACAAACTTATTCATTGTTTCCTGGACATGCCTTTACCTTTTTTGCTTTGGGGTTTCATTCACCCTTTGCCCTCCACATAGTATATTTTTTACTCTCTTTTCCTTCTCCTTATAGAAATATCCCCTTTCTTTCAAGACAATACAAATCCTCTTTCTTCTGGTTAGTTCAGAGTTCAATGATGGGTTCAAATCTCAAGCCTTAATGGCTTAGTTACATGGTGGAGATTGCAAACTGGCAATCCATGGGCTGAATCCAGTTTACAGATGTTTTCTTTCCTCCATATGATGTTAAATTTTTTTTTTTTTTAATTAGTTGCCTGCAGTTAAAAACCTGAGGTTTTACATTTAGGAGAAAACAAACAAACATACAGATTTCCAGCCAACTCGGAAAAATTCTATTCCCACGTGGCAACTATGTATGTTTGCTCTCTTGAGCTGTCCCATTTAGCCAAGATGTGTGTGTGTGTGTGCGTGTGTGTGTTTATGCCAGCACCACTGCTCTGTATTTGGTTCCAGGCCAAACCTCCTTCACTGAGGTATATCCTCCACCCCAGCCTCTATGGAAAGTTGACTGGGCACTTAGTACTGTAAAGCCTTATGTTTCTTCTTTAAAGAAGAAATCTCTCTTCCCTTACGCTTCGCTTTTTGTGTATTTGTCTTGGACCCTCATTAAAATGAAATGCTCATAGCATAGTACCTCCCATGAGATCTTGTCTGTGACAGATACTAAATAAAGGCAGTAAGGTGATTTTTAACCTCTCATTTCTTGCTCAGAATATCCCACCCTTTGCTTAAATGGATTTAGGTAGTATTTTTGAAAGACCTGTACCGCAAGGGTATAGAAGAGGAATCCTAATGAAGAATTAGGACCAAAGAAAAAAAGAGAATGCAATAAACATGGTTGCCATGATTTCATATATAAAGAGAAAACAGGGCTAAAATATATTTTATTTCAAGGAGAACCAAATCTGCAAGCTGAACCCACAAAAGGCTCACTGAGCAGTGTTGTGGTTTCATTATTTATGTGTTGGATGTAACTGGCTTTTTTTTTTAAATGCATTTTCTTTCAAATGAAATAATCAATTCAGGGCTCGCAATAAGGTCATCATAATGGAAATTAAGTCTTCCATTTTATTTCGGTTGATTTTAAAAATAACTCTACGGATCCACAGTTGGCTAACATTTATTGCTTTTATTTTTAGGAGTTGGCAAAGCAATCCTCTATTTTTCCACCAACAGTTTCCAGGTTTTCTTGTCTTCTCCTCCTCATGAAGCTTACCAGCATGAAATGCAGGGCAGTGCCCCTTTGGTGAGCAGTTCCCAAGACGGTCTCATATTTTTCAGTGTTTTATCATTAATGTGAGGTGAGGCAGTTCTACAGTCCATTTGAGGCTTTCCATTAGTCCAGCACAGATACTTGGCAGACTTTCCTTCTACTGTGGAGTCCACAATATCCTCTTAGACTAAAGATTTTAAGAGGAAATCTCTTTAGGGCTCTAAATCCTTATAATCATCACTGTCATTAATGGAAGCACTTCATAAGGGAAAATGTTGCCATGAAGAAAAGAAGCTCTTAAGACTCGAAGCTCTGACAGAGGTCTCAGAATACCGTGGTGCTCTTTCCCACCCAGAATATTTGACTGTTCCTCCCACGTTGATGTGGGTTAAGAACATGGGATCTCTTTTGACCCAGGAACCTCACAATCCTACATGCTTAGTCACTAAAAGGGTACGTCCTGTATGTTTGCTACATCTGGTACTACCAATCATGAACTTTTTCTTTTGCTGCCTTTTTTAAACTCAAAAAGAATTTC